>NC_089506.1:153185635-153810635 GCF_036850995.1 Saccopteryx leptura | reverse complement strand
AAAAATCAATAAATAAAATCATTTAAAAACTTTTAAAAAAAGACAACTATTTTATGCAAATAAAAATATGCACAATGTTATAAATATTATATAAATGGAATTGTAAGTCTTTCATTTTTTTAAGTAAACATAAACATTTTCCTTTGTCACTAAATGTTTTTAGTTTTTTTGTGTGTGTTTTTTTTTTTGAAGCTGGAAATGGGGAGAGACAGTCAGACAGACTCCTGCATGTGTCCCAACCGGGATCCACCCGGCACGCCCACCAGGGGTGATGCTCTGCCCACCAGGGGGCGATGCTCTGCCGCGACCAGAGCCACTCTAGCGCCTGGGGCAGAGGCCAAGGAGCCATCCCCAGCGCCCGGGCCATCTTTGCTCCAATGAAGCCTTGGCTGCGGGAGGGGAAGAGAGAGACAGAGAGGAAGGAGGGGGGGGGGGTGGAGAAGCAAATGGGCGCTTCTCCTATGTGCCCTAGCCGGGAATCGAACCCGGGTCCCCTGCACGCCAGGCCGACGCTCTACCGCTGAGCCAACCGGCCAGGGCCTGTCACTAAATGTTTTTAATGCATGGTATTAAAAGATGTCTCAGTCACAATGTCTGTGCCATAACTTCACCAATTCGTTACTGCTGTATAATTGTTTCTCCCTTAGTTTTTTATTATGGTAAATAAGGCTATGATAAACATACTTGTATATGGCTATCAAATGCATTTCTGATTATGTACTTAGAACAAATTCCTAGAATTAGAATTTCGGGCTCAAAAGGTTTAATTATTTTTTATGCATGATTCTCAGTTCCTTCACATTTCTAAAGATGATTCATCTTTTTATTAAAGAAAAGTTTAGTCTTATTCCTAACATTTCAATCTTATAATGTATAAATTTTCAAATATTTAAAGAAATTTTACATAAGAAGTCAAAATCAAACCTTTTTCTTAAAATACACATCCCCCCAACATATGCTGATTCAGAAAGACAAAATCAACAGTGCATTACCTGTGCTGAGGCTAGAAATATTTTATTCTATCAGTTTTTTGGGGTTTTTTTTGTATTTTTCTTAAGTTGGAAACGGGGAGGCAGTCAGACAGACTCCCGCATGTGCCCGACCCGGATCCACCCGGCACGCCCACCAGGGGGCGATGCTCAGCCCATCTGGGGCGTCGCTCTGCCGCAACCAGAGCCATTCTAGCGCCTGAGGCAGAGGCCACAGAGCCATCCTCAGCGCCTGGGCAAACTTTGCTCCAATGGAGCCTCGGCTGTGGGAGGGGAAGAAAGAGACAGAGAGAAGGAGAGGGGGAGGGGTGGAGAAGCAGATGGGCGCTTCTCCTGTGTGCCCTGGCCGGGAATCGAACCCGGAACTCCCGCACGCCAGGCCAACACTCTACCACTGAACCAATCGGCCAGGGCCTATCAGTTTTTTAACACTGTACCACAGCAAGGAATTTCTTCTTCTTAACCACAGGGTGTCCCCTGAACAATATGGTTAGCATTTGAGCAGAGAGATACACTATATCATATCTAAGAAGTATTTCAGCAACCTCTCATCTATGTAGCTGGGTTATCTTTTGTTATCTTTTAAATGCATTATTTTAAAAATTCATTAGTCATTCAGCTTTCTGTTCAGCTTTAGCTATTAAGGGAAATGGATGCATGGCTTCAGATGTACTGAGTCTAACTCTGTTTTAAGAAAGGAAACAGAAAAAGAAAATGAATAACAAAATTATATTCAGAGAAGCAATTTTTCTTCAAGCACTAAGTGAAACTAAAACTGAAATGTGAATATGATATCATTTCAGCTCTCAATTTCCTATAAGAGAAATGTTTTTCTTCAAAACTATATTGGCAGACTTCAGAGTGATATAGTTCTGGACTGTACTCAAGTCCAAAAATTCTCTCCTTGAGCTCACATTAGACCACTTAGGAATCTCTATCTGCAAAAGAAAAGGCTCGAGGATGTGCCATTAATGTGAATAACCCACCCAGAAGTCCAGAGCCCTAAGGGTTGGGATCATTAGAATTCATTCATGAGTTCTTTCCAAATAATGCCTTGCTTATTTGCAACTGTTCAGTTAGTAAATAAAACCATTTACCTATAAACAACTGGAAAACTGATGAAGAAATCTAACATGTGATGCATCCTAAACACACTTATCTCTTTTTGTATATAAACACTGATTTCAACTTCTTTATTTTTTAGTCTGAGGTCATTACATAAATCCACATATGACAGTGAAAGAAGAGCCATCTGGGCAGGATCTCTACTTACTTTGTTTCTTCACAGAAACAATACTGCCCCAGTGAATAGTAATAATAATAAAGTAATAGTAATAATAATAACCACAATAGCAGCTAACATTTACAGAGCCCTTTGTATTTCCCAGGCCTTGTTCTAAACACTTTGAATAAATGGTCTCATTGATCTTCACATTAACTCATGTAGAGGCTATTAGTATCTCCATTTTACAGTTGAGGAAAAGTGCCCTTAGTGAGACAAAGTAACCTGCTTACGGACACAGAGCTACGAGGGGACAGAGCTGTGATTTAAATCCAGGCAGTTGGACTCTGGAGCTTGCACTCAACAGCTGTAAGAGGCTGACTCCATGGACATGGCAGACTGCTGGCTGACACACTGAGTGGTGTCTGTGCTCTTCAACACTTCCACAGATGACAGAGAAGGTGCTGCCTCTCTGGGCTCAGAAGGGCACAAAATATTTTTTCCTGAATGTCATAGATTTCCTGAGTTTTTCTCAGAATTCAACCTGATTATGTATCATCTTAGGATAAATAGGCTGTTTGAATGTCTACATAATACCTTGTATTTTGATTGTTCATTTTGAACCTAAATTTATGGACTGCTCATGAAGACCTATTAGACAGGTTCCACATAAGAAATAATTCTAGCATCTATGCATACAAGTTTCAATCACAGGAAGGTAAGCAGCAACCTAACTTATTTCACAAAATACAGATAGAAGAAGGTGAATGCACGAGAAACCATGCACAGACTCCAGAAAAGAGGAGACGTGAAATGCTGAGATGGTTAATTATCTCCAAACTCAGAAACCCCAAGTACCTCTGCTGCAATTCAGGAACAATTAAACACAACAGAACAGAGTCTAAAAGTAAAACCCATTTCACAGCTTAATGGTTTTCACCGAAGAAAACCAGAGGACACTTGATTCAAGAATCTAAACAGTACCATTCTGGAAAACCCCAAGGCTTCTAGTATAAAATACTCTTGCTAGCAGTTTCTACTCTTCTCAGACAAGAGGAAAGAACTTTACTGAACACCAAAACAATCAACTGATAGCCAAAATCTCTACTCTAATGAAAGCCAATGGAACTGTATTGAAAAACACAATTGGTAAAGCAATTGTGTCTTGAGTTGTGAAACAGAGCAAGCCTACACGCCTGGAAGACCTTTTATTCAGAAATGCAACAATCTAGAAAACCTAGTGGGTAGGAACCTTCCCATGAGGCACTGTACCTTTACTCCCTGTTGGTGCCTCTCTTTGTACACCATTGTTTCTTCTTTCTAAACTAAACCAAGGTCACAAAATCTGAGGACCAATTTAGCAGCAACTAAGCAGTTCAGTGGAGCAGCACAGGATGCGGGGGGTTGTGGAAAGGGTGTGGAGGTGGTATGTTGCAACCTGGGGGAGTAGTTGTCCCAGGTAAATGGTCTTATTGGGGCGGGGGTAAGAAGAGCCCCATTAGCATTACACGCTAAGGAGTGAAGCATTTCTATGCATTTCATTTCATGTAGATAATATTGTTCTGTACTGAATGAAAGCCTGTTAGATAATGGGGATTTTACCGGTAGTGTACATATCTACCTGCCAAACAGATGTAGATCTGAGGCAATGCAGCTAGCCTAAACACGGCCAGACAGGGCTGTGGATGGCAAGCCCTGACTACTGACAAACTCTAGATGTAGACCAGGGGTCTCCAAACTATGGCCCGCAGGCCGCATGCGGCCCCGAGGCCATTTAATCGGCCCCCACCACACTTCCGGAAGGGGCACCTCTTTCATTGGTGGTCAGTGAGAGGAGCATAGTTCCCATTGAAATACTGGTCAGTTTGTTGATTTAAATTTACTTGTTCTTTATTTTAAATATTGTATTTGTTCCCGTTTTGTTTTTTTACTTTAAAATAAAATATGTGCAGTGTGCATAGGGATTTGTTCATAGTTTTTTTATAGTCCGGCCCTCCAGTGGTCTGAGGGACAGTGAACTGGCCCCCTGTGTAAAAAGTTTGGGGACCCCTGATGTAGACAAAGCTCTACGTAGAAATGAATGAACAAAGAGACCTGGCCTTTAAAAAGCACTGCAGAGAAAGAAAGGGAGCATCATTTCCTGAAGACTGGAAAAGATAATAGCTCTCACAAAATGATATGCTACAAGAAGAAAATTTTAGAAGAAGGTCTGCATTTTTAATAAGAGACAAGATGGTATTACCTCCAGGGAACCCCAGTAGAGAAGTACAGATCTAGAGCCGACTGAGATGGAAAAATGACAGAGTGAGACAAAAAGAAAGATAAGGGAGCACTAGAGAAGAGTACAAATAAACCCCAGAAATTAAAAAGGCAAAATTTAAGCCTGTAGTGTGTTTCAAAGAGCAGAATTTAGATGATAAAAGTAAAAATAGGGGGGGCTAAAGTTCAGAAATTCTCCCAGAATACAAAGGTAAAGGTCAGAGAGAAAATTGTGAGGCAGACAAATTAAAACAAGACCAATAATTAAATAGACACTGATAAAATCCATGCATAGACACATCCTGGCAATATTTTTAAATGGTAAGAACAACAACAACAAAAAACCATATATGCACCAAGGCAGAAAAAACAAGCTTTCTTAAAATAAATTAGAAGTAGACTTTGCCAGGTGTTTTCTCTGTAGCACAAAAAGCTGGCAAATCATGGAGCAACAGGTACAGAATTTCTGAGGGAATAAAACTGTTATCCAAGAATGTTATACAATTTTCGACTTCTTTTTCTTTTTACGCACAGCAAACAGAAAAACATGCTTACATCCACACAGACTCACCATTTGTCCTCCCTCTCTGAAAAAATTATCTTAAAAAGTATTCTAGTCAATGGAAAAATAAATCAAAATTTAGAATAACAAACAAGCAAACAAAAACCAGGGAAACAGAAGTACAAGAGAATTTTGGAACTTCCCTTAGTTTATCCTTACAAATCAGCCAGTTGGATTCTGGCTTGGCTGCTAGAGTCTGGAACTTCAGGTAAGCTGGCTAAAGTCGGTGTATATAATAAGTATGAACATATAATATCATCTCAGTAGTTATAACTAGGTGGTAAGACAATACTGGTTTTAGATAATACTGTTTTTTCCCCACAAGTACATATTTGTAATTTAAAAAAGACTAATGTTATTAACAGAAAAAATATTTTTCTTAATGGAAATATCAAATTCCTTTTCCTTTAAGGCACAATTTCTATTTCTTTTTCCTTACATATAAATATATATCTATTATTAAGTTTGAATTCTTTTTTTTTTTTTTTTTTTTTTACAGAGAGAGTCAGAAAAAGGGACCAATAGGGACAGACAGACAGGAAGGGAGAGAGATGAGAAGCAGAAGCATAAATTCTTTGTTGTGGTTTTTTAGTTGTTAATGATTGCTTTTTCATATGTGCCTTAATGGGGGTGGAGGTGGGGCTACAGCAGAGCGAGTGATCCCACGCTCAAGCCAGTGACCCCGTGCTCAAGCCGGTGAGCCTGTGCCCCAGCCAGTGACCTCGGGTTTCAAACCTGGGTCCTCCAAGTAACAGTCTGACACTCTATCCACTGTGCTATTGCCTAGTCAGGCAAGTCTGCATTCTTAAAATTGGCTCTGTATAATGGTACCAGTCTTATGCCTCAACACAGCATAAGGTCTTCACTGAAGTATACTGCCTAAAATGCTCACACGCCCCCAGGGTGGCCAGACGTGTTAGTCAAACACTTTATTAGATTCAACTGAAAATTTGAAAAGACTTCCTGTTCCACTGTATTTAAAGGGGCTGATGTTAAATCTTTTCATTCTCTTTTTCTTGCTTTCTAAGTCATTTGATCTTTGGCTTGTTAATCCTTACAAGTTTTGGTCTTATCATTTCTCTACACCAAAAAGGACTTAACACATTCACAATGATTTTAAAAACAAACAAATATATTCTCATAGATATTTATTCTACTCCAATTTCAAGCATTTGCATTACAAATGCAACATAATCAATGCTATTTTAGTTGCAAGATTCTGTTAAAATTGATGTAGAGTCTTGCCCAGATAGCTCGGTTGCCCAGATAGCTCAGTTGTTTAGAGTTGTCCGGGAGCCAGTTCAATCCCTGGTCAGGGTATATACAGGAGCAGATCAATGTGCCTGTTTCTCTCTCTCTCCCTCCCTCCCTTCCCTTCCTCTCTCGCTAAGATCAATAAATAAAAATTTAAAATTGGTGAAGACACCCAAGGACCACTTAGTGGCTGTCTAGGGGTCATATTCCAAACAATAAGAATTATTTATGATAGCAGAAGAGAAGGGGCTCTGAAATTCACACAGCTGCATTCATCCCCAGATGTCTGTACAAACAGCAATATGGTAGTGGTTCTTACTCAACCCAGTGTTTTTCCTCCTGGCTGTAACTTCCCAAAGTCCTCCTCTGTACTGCTTTTCTTATACCTCCAGATGAAATGCAGCAGAGTAACTAAAGGAGGAGAGAGAAGCGCCAAGATGTACCCCTGAGCATAGAAAGAAAATTTTCAAGCTGACTTTGCTTGAAAGGCCTGGGTCTGCCCTTGGAAGCCTAAGTGGTATGTTTACATGTGTTGAGGACAACACAGTACTGCACCTTTGGGGTAAACACTAGCGTGAAAATGGATCACCAAAACCCAAACTAAGCTTCCTAATCTTACCTCTTGTTCGACAGAACAGTAGGTAAGAAAAATATTTGGGATGAAGAAACAATTTTGGGAGGTCTTTCTCTGGTAATCCTGAGAAGAAAACAGAACGGTAAGCAACTACAGTGTACATGATTTCATAACTGTAATCAAAAAGGCTAAAAGTATGCCTAATGCAGGATTTCCTTGAGCTGTTTCCAGAGCCACAATATCTCCTCAATGACTTCTTTACCCATAACATAAAGAAGTAGAGGCATAAACAGTTAGAGATTCCTTGGGACAGTCCATACTGGAAACATACCTTGAATACCAAATCATCCTGCCCACAGGTCTGTCCACCCTGTTAAATAGACGTGGGCAGAATTTGGTGACATAATAGCTTTCAACCTCTGACTCTATAAATAATCTTCCAGTGATTTACACCACGGGTGCAGGGAAAAGCCTCTGGCACATCTTTGCTTCTGTTGGCCAGGACAAAGAAGGACAGACTGATATGTCCAGACTCTGGCACCAGGACAGGAGTTGTAAATCTGAATTTCTCAAAAATGTTATGAATCAATGGCGGAATTGCTTGAATTCCTGATAAAGAGAAGAAAAACTTCTCTTTCCATTCCTTGGGGTAGAAGTTCATTCAGCTTTATGGTTTGAAAGGGAAAGTACAATCTCCTTCTACTGACATAGAAATCTCAAATTTTTCTCTGGTTGCATTTCTAACAAGGTTTCTTATCAGTTTTGCCAAGCCTTTTATAAAAATGAAGATAAGGTATGTTATAGTGCAGGTATTACAGAATAAAAAGAAGACGAAGTCTTAACACTGTGCTAACAGTTGTTGGCTAAACCCACAATGCCTGTACACTCCAGATGTAATACTTAAGCTTCCATATAATAATAACATAATTGGTAAGAATGAGCCTATAAGAACTAGCCTACTGCCTGACTGGTATGGCACAGTGGATAGAGCATCAACCTAGGGCACTGAGGTTCAAAACTTCAAGGTCACCTATTTGAGCGTGGGCTCATCTGGCTTGAGCACAGGGTGGCTGGCTTGAGCATGGGATCATCAATGTGATCCCATGGTCACTGACTTGAGCCCAAAGGTAGCTGGCTTGAAACTCAAGGTTGCTGGCTTGAGCAAGGGGTCACTGGCTCACCTGGAGCCCCCAGTCAAGACATGTATGAGAAAGCAACCAAGGAACTAAAGTAACACAACAATGAGTTATTACTTCTCATCTCTTTCCTTCCTGTCTCTCTCCTTCCCTCCCTTTCTCTCTCTTTCTAGCAAAGAAAAAAATAAAAGAACTAGCCTACTAGCCACTTGACTATTCAAAAAAGATTTCCTCTTTTGTATGAATGGTTTAATCTTGATTAATGTTAATAAAGAATAAAAGATCTAAAAAACATTTTCTGATTTGGAGAATAAAGAAACACTAGTTCTTAAACAAAAAATTATTTGATAAAAAACTTATTTGAGAATACATTTAAGAGTAGGATTGATAAAGAAACAATGATATTAATGTTAATGCTTGTAAAAAGCAAAAATGTAGATTTTCTTATAGATATTTATTTTTTAATAATTTAAGCAAGAAATAGGATAAAATATTAGTAAAAATTTACTTTTACTTTTTCAAGACACATTTGCCATGGGTACAAATATTCACTACTAATCTTTAATTATTAATAAATAATCAAAATTATATTTTCATGGGTATTGGTACTGAAAAGCAGAGGATTAAACCTTAGTGCAGAATTCCCGACAGGTTCCAGCCACTCCTTATATATTGAATATATTGAAATACATTGAATAGTTCAAACTGCAGAAAATAAGCAGAAAGAGGAGCTAACTTTCTGTAAATCTATTGATAAAATAGAGAAAAATAAAATGATCACTTTATGCTTTCTATATTTCCATGTTCCTTTCAGGAGCTATTTTAAAAGTTGGAAATGAAACAATTTCTACTGAATGAAGATGAACATATCTACTGAGATTTCAAAGGTAAAAGGCAGCAAATGGGAGGCAGGTCCAGTGCCCTCTGGAAGGCCAGCACTGCCACATGACCCTCCCCTGGAGAAGCCGGCCAGTGTTGACGCAGCTCACAGTGGTGCATCAATCAGTGAAAGGACAAAGCACAGGCCCACAGAAAACCCATCACAAAGTGGGGAGATTTGGTTTTACTAGTATTTCCACAGACTCAGTCTAAATAAAAATAGTTCTTTCTCTCTTCCTTTTGTTTAGGAACTTGAATGACCGGTTAATCTAGGCCAACATTGTCCTTCCACGAGCTCTAATGAAAAAAGATGTCCTCATGTGGAATCTAAGAATAATAGAAACAAACAAACAAAATAGAAACAGACTCATAGATACAGAGAACAGATTTTTGGTTGCAAAGTGGAGGGGAATTGGGGGGCTGGGTGAAAAAAGGCCAGGAATTGAGAGGTACAGATTGGTAGTTACAAAATAGTCATGGGGAACATAAAGTACAGCACAGGGAATATAGTCAATGATATTATAATTGTGGATGCTGACAGGCAGGCAACTGAAGTATCAGGGGGAATCAGGTTGCAAAGTACATGATTGTCTAACCACTATGCTGTACACCTGAACCTCATACAAAATAATACTGAACATAAACCATAGTTGAAAAACAAATATTAAAATAAAATAAAAAATTTTTCCTCTTCCACTGCAACATTTGGTTTCCCTTTCTCAATCTGCCATGTTCACAACAAAACATTTACAATTTACAATACCTACAGGGAAATACCCTAAATTACTTAGTTCTATTTCTAAAGGTTCTTTTTCCTGGAGTGCTTTATTTTTTATTTATTTCTTACTGATTTCCACTTATACTCTTGAATCCCATCTTAGTTATAACTAAATTTACCAATATTCCTGTAGGAGCACTTTGCTACCTCATTATTTGTTTCAATATAGAGTTCACACCTGATTGGTGGCGGCACAATGGATAGATTATTGACCTCGGATGCTGAGGTCCCAGGTTTGAAACCCCTGAGGCCACTGGCTTGAGCATGAGCTCATCTGGCTTGAGTGCATGCTCACCAGCTTAAGTACAGGGCTGTTGGCTTGAGAGTAGGATCATAGACATGACCCCACGGTCTCTAGCTTGAACCCAAGGTCACTGGCTTGAGCCCAAGGTCGCTGGCTTGAGCAAGGGGTCACTGGCTTAGCTGGAGCCTCAGGTAAGGGCACATATTAGAAGCAGTCAATGAAAACTAAAGTGATGCAACTACAAGTTGATGCTTCTCATCTCTCTCTCTCTAAAAAGAAAAGAAAAAAATGAATGAAAGAAAAAGACAGAATTCACGATTTAAAAGCATGAGAAAATAAAAACCTAGTATTGTGGAAATTACCTCATCTTCTCCTTTATTTTCTCCTGATTTGGAAGGTGATCCACTGTTTTTGTCATAGACTTGCTATAAGAAAAAAAAAAGATAATGTTTAATAAAGGGAGGTGATACAAGATAATATATATTATCCTAGTGACTTTAATCCCAAAGGGCTAAATATACAGACTGTTAAGAACAGGGACCTCTTTAATCTTCTTCCTGATAATGTTGATAATTCTACACCCACCAATGTGGGTGGCTTTCAAAATCAAGGGAAACTTCAGACATGGATTTGAGATGTAGAAAGGCAGTCTGTAATTAACCCGACACAGATCTGATGGTGATGCCAAGGTGGCATCTCATCTCCTACAAAATGCCTCATGGACTTTTAAAGCCCAAATTGCCAACAAAGGAGATAGCTGGTTCCTTATGGAGATGACATGTCTGAGGACCATGCTAAAACCATACTTAGGCCTCAATTCAGTATGGATAAGAGGGAGGACCACAGCTTCCAAGTAAACCATCACTTCTGACAGCTCTTGGGAATCCCCTACAGTTCTTGTTAAATAGTCACCTATACAGAAAGATAAACCCTGAAGTAGAAAGACCATATCTGCAGCTTCCGTTTATAATGGCTTTACAATTTCATTATGTCCAGAAACAGAATTATTTTTCTCACTAGGACACTGGGAATGAAAAAAAGCATTTATATGTGGTACCTAAAAGTTTCAAGTAATTTACATGGCCTTCCAGAGGGCACTTGACCTTCATGCTAAGGTTATTTATTGATTTTTTTTGAAAAAAAAAGTTTTGTGTTCCTGAAAAGAGTATACAAAGAATAATTTTATTTTATATACACTGTGAGATATGCAAAAAGTGGGAATAGGAATACTACATATAAAAAAAAAAAAAAAAAAAGCCCTGCTGGTTGGCTCAGTGGTAGAGCGTCAGCCTGGTGTGCAGGAGTCTCGGGTTTGATTCCTGGCCAGGGCACACAGGAGAAGCGCCCATCTGCTTCTCCACCCCTTCCCCTCTCCTTCCTCTCTGTCTCTCTCTTACCCTCCCACAGCCAAGGCTACATTGGAGTAAAGTTGCCTCGGGCACTGAGGATGGCTCTGTGGCCTCTGCCTCAGGTGTTAGAATGGCTCTGATTGCGGTAGAGCGATGCCCCAAGATGGGCAGAGCATCGCCCTCTGGTGGGCGTGCTGGGTGGATTCCGGTCAGGTGCATGTGGGATTCTGTCTGACTGCCTCCCCGTTTCCAACTTTGGAAAAATACAAAAAAATAAATAAATAAATAAATAAATAAATAAAAGCTCATCATTGGCTTTAATCCCAATCAGCTTGAGTTAAATCAAAATATAAAATTCCATCACATTCCCTAGAGCAGAATAATAACATGGATATGTAGGTAATTAAAATTATTCAAATTAAGAAGAGTGGCAAGAACAGTAACAATAATTTCTATCACCATTATTTACAAGGCACTTTCATATACATTCTTATTTGACAAAAGAGATTCATGCCCTGGCCGGTTGGCTCAGCGGTAGAGCGTCGGCCTAGCGTGCGGAGGACCCGGGTTCGATTCCCGGCCAGGGCACACAGGAGAAGCGCCCATTTGCTTCTCCACCCCTCCGGCGCGCTTTCCTCTCTGTCTCTCTCTTCCCCTCCCGCAGCCGAGGCTCCATTGGAGCAAAGATGGCCCGGGCGCTGGGGATGGCTCTGTGGCCTCTGCCCCAGGCGCTAGAGTAGCTCTGGTCGCAATATGGCGACGCCCAGGATGGGCAGAGCATCGCCCCCTGGTGGGCAGAGCGTCGCCCCTGGTTGGCGTGCCGGGTGGATCCCGGTCGGGCGCATGCGGGAGTCTGTCTGACTGTCTCTCCCTGTTTCCAGCTTCAGAAAAATGAAAAAAAAAAAAAAAAAAAAAAAAAAGAGATTCATGTGATTTTGTAGATTAAAAAAAACTAAGAATAAGAGTCATTTAGTGTGCTTTTCCAAAGGCATACACCTAGTAAATGGGAAAAGTTTACAAAGTAAGTCTTCTGACTTAAAATCTGGTGTATGTCACTATACCACGCTAAATGGAATAATATTTCCTTTAATCATATCAACAGATATTTTAGTAAACAACAAAGCCGGCCAAGGAATGCCAGACACATGGCTGAAACTTTTCAATGGTCTTTTTGGGTGAAATACTAGAAAGAAGTCCCTTTCATGAATAGAAAGTTCTTCCTCAAAAGAAAGGCTCTCAGGACTTGTGAGTAGAATTCCCAGAAAAGCAGGCGACTGCTGCAGTAGCTCTGTGAATGAAGCCCTCGACAGGGCTTGTTTTATCTACACGGCCCACTCAGTTTGTTGTCCACAGTTGGGAGCAATCAGTTCTGAGTAGTGAATCTTGGGGAGGAAAGAAAAAAGCCATTTAAAAACTCACATATATCAGAGCAAGGTGGGAATTGATACATTTTAGAATAACTGGTGACCAAAAGATTCCTAAAGGCCAGACTAATAGGAAGAATTATTCAACATTTAAAGACAGAATATGAAAGAGACAGATCTGCAATATTTACCCAATCTGTCTTCTTCCAGAACTGGTAATTTAGAACTGTGATAGCACATTCATTTATTATTTCCAATTCTGTATTTTTGTCAGATTAAATATAGGTAATAACAAAATAATATCCACTGTTTTACTGAGCATACTGTTTAGAGCAGGGGTAGTCAACCTTTTTATACCTACCGCCCACTTTTGTATCTCTGTTAGTAGTAAAATTTTCTAACTGCCCACCGGTTCCACAGTAATGGTGATTTATAAAGTAGGGAAGTAACTTTACTTTATAAAATTTATAAAGCAGAGTTACAGCAAGTTAAAGCATATAATAATAATTACTTACCAAGTACTTTATGTCAGATTTTCGCTGTTTGGCAGAATAAATCTTTATTAAAAAACTTACTATAGTTAAATCTATCTTTTTATTTAATACTTTGGTTGCTCCACTACTGCCCACCATGAAAGCTGGAACGCCCACTAGTGGGCGTAGGAACCAGGTTGACTACCATTGGTTTAGTGCCTCATTTACTTGCCAAGAGGTATTATTATTCCAGTTTACAAATGAGAAAACTTCAAGAGACAGTTTGCTCTTGTCTGGTACAAGGTTCCATGTTCTCTGCAAGGTCTCATCCTGCTTTCTGTCAGGTACCAAATACACATTGTGATTTATTACCCTACAGTAAATACAGCCTTTTCTCTCTAAAATATTGACATACAGGTATTTTTTCTTTAGCAATTTTTAGAAAGTTGCTTCCTGATGGTGTTTAAAAATTGCAGTCTGCCAGATTAACCAATAATATCAGTTACTTTCTTCCACTGAAACACTCAAAGTCCCTCAAAGTTACATTGGTTCCAAATAATAGTTTGGGAGGGATATATATAACCAATATTTTTTAAAGGTAGAGTTATGATGACAATTTATAAAAAATTATGTATTTTAAAATTGGTATTTTGTCATTTCAAAAAAACTTGCTCTCAATAGGAAACTTTTTTATAATACTCAAAAGTATAATGACATAAATAAAAATCACATAACCAAGTGGCAAAGTTTTTTTAGGAACTATATGGATTATATTTTTTCATTTTGTTTTTCTTTTTTTTTTTTTTTTTTTGTATTTTCTGAAGTTGGAAATGGGGAGGCAGTCAGACTCTCGCATGCGCCTGACCGGGATCCACCGGGCATGCCCACCAGGGGGCGATGCTCTGCCCATCTGGGGTGTTGCTCTGTTGCAACCAGAGCCATTCAAGCGCCTGAGGCAAAGGCCATGGAGCCATCCTCAGTGCCCAGGCCAACTTTGCTCCAATGGAGCCTTGCTTGTGGGAGGGGAAGAGAGACAGAGAGGAAGGGGAGGGGGAGGGGGTGGAGAAGCAGATGGGTGCTTCTCCTGTGTGCCCTGGCCAAGAATCGAACCTGGGACTCCTGCATGCCAGGCCGACACTCTACCACTGAGCCAACCGGCCAGGGCTCATTTTGTTTTTCTAATCTGGTTTTTTAGTTTAAAATTTTTCTAACATACAAAATGTTGAAAGAATAATACATTGAATTCCAATATTCCTACCACTTGGATTCCAGAACTATTAATATTGTTACCATATTTTGCCTTACTTTCATATAGAAGACAGATGCATTATCTTATTATTATTTTTTTCCATGTATAGGGTATCATGCCACAGGAAGGTCACAGTGTTTGGCCGCCTGTGAGTAGTAAACCCAAGTTCCTGTTGGATGTGTTGTAAACAGAGGAGCCATGCTTCAGGTGCCATGCTCTGATCACATCCCCCTATCTTATTATTTTATAGACAGATCTATCTATGTTTGTATATGTACCTGCATTTGAAAGTAAAATAAAAATATCCTGAAACTTTACCCCTAAATACTTGACCAAGCATATCCTTAAATTGAGGACTTTTTTTTTTTTTTTTTTTTATATATAACTCCAACACTGTCTCCACTCTCAGAGGATTAACAAGAATTACAATGCCATTCAATTCCCAGCCAACAGCAACTTTATACATGAATCATTGCCCTGACCACTTCCTGGGGCTTTTTTCAACACTCAGCATTGTATTAATGATATAAAATCAGTTATAGGTTTTCACTGAGAGAGGTTCCAAGTGCCTGATGTTTTAATTCATAGAATAATCGAACACTTTCAACAAAACTAAGATGGTGAGAAGAAATATTTGGGAAGGATCTATGTCAAATTTGATCCAGTTTAGGAACCTGCAGGAAGGCTTTATAGGAGCAAAGAGTGGAAACTTAGTCTACTGCTACATGTGAGGCTGGTGCGGTGGGAGGGCCCAAGCATGAGGGGGGAGAGACAGGTCAGGAGAGAGAACTGAACCACCAACCTGATAAATCTGAATTTTCTATATGAAAAAAAAGAAACTAACCTGTTCTAAGCATCTACTCTGTGCCAAAATGGTGCTAGGTATCCCCCTATGTGGTCACCTTTACTTCCTATGGCAACGTTGGGGTACACACTGCCACTTCGTTCTATGGATAAAGAAACAGAGGATCTAGAAAAAAACCAAAAAAACCCCAGAGGATCTGAGGTGAGGTTTTCCTTGGTCACACCACACATCTGCAGTCTTTGGCTAGAGAGGGGCTGTGCAGCATCTAGTTAAAGGCTAGCTGAGATGCTGAGAGTGCGAGTCACATCAAGAAAGTCTCAATCCAATGCATTAAAGTGAAAACACACATACACACACACACACACCACCACCACCACCACCAACAACAACAACAACAACAAAACACAAAAGCAAAACAAAACTTTCTGTTCTAAAACTGGTTGTTTTATAAAATTAATCAGACACACAATACTTATAAATTTCAGCTGATATGAGCAGCTGGGGATGAAGCCAAAGACAGGAAGAACAGAAAGCCATCCCTGAAGCAGGACAAAATTCACCGGGAAGATAGGCCAGGGAAGACATGGCGCAAAGACGCAGGTAGAGACAGGGTGATCACCAGGAGTCCAGAGGCAGGGAAGCAAACCAGACAGAGGGCTTTCCTTTCACCCTCAAAAAGGAGTAAGTTTCCAAACTATTTCCAGCTTCTGCTATCACCATATATTTGACAAGGACAGCTGTGTTTGTCTTCATTCGGAGGTAGCATTTATATGATAAATATTCTACCACAGCAAACTGTAAACCTGTGAGGAAATCCACAAGAGGCAAGAGCAACAGGCCCGGAGCCTGTGCTCTCACAGCCAGGGACCTTCCAGCACCCTGGCACCCTCCCGACTGTTACCCAGACACACCCTGTATCATGCACAGCCCAAGGTATAGCCCAGGCTATACCTTGCACAGAATAAGATAAAACCAAACAAACTTCTACACATGTAAAAGAAGAGAGAAGGCAAATGAGCTTCCCCAAGGCAGCTGTGAAAGAGGATGCAATACTAGTTGGTTTCTGAAATGTCTGTGGGGTGGTCGGCAGTGGGGGACGGTCACGTGAGGAACTCAGACCCGGGAACTTTGGCTAGGGCTGCCCGCAACCAAGGGCGCCAAAAGAAACTAGCCAGAAGTCCTTGGGAAAAGAGCGACCGTCTGTCAGCCAGTGAGATCTCACCACGTCATATTAGCCCGCCCACCCTAGAGGACCCCTTTAAATATCCCTCACATGGTTTAATCCCTGCAACTCCTCTGGCCTCTGTCCCTCGACCGAGGACCTCCTCAGGCGGGATACGTTCTGTACTAAATAAAGCCTTGCTATTCCGCACTTCATGGCTATGGCCCCTTCCTTCCATCTCGGTGGGGAAAAATACCTTACAATGTCCTTGCTTTATAATAAAAAAAAAATACAGATTTTTTTGGGGGGTGACAAAAACATTCTAAAATTAAATCGAGGTGATGCTTGCACCATTTTGCGAATATATTAAAAAATATGAAATTGTATGTTTTCATGTGTGAATTTATGGTTTGTGAATTATTCCACCTCCCCCAAAAAAGTTTAGGAAAACAATAAAGGTTATTTGAGAACTCAAAAATTTTCCTTCTTCAACTTGGAGACAAGCATGGAGATCAATATCTGCACGTCCAGCGACAGCTGTGTCAAAACCATAAAGCAAGTTATCGTGGTGCCCTCTGGACTTTCCGAGCGCCCAGAGCTCAGCTCCCCTGCTTCACTACCACTGCACCTACGGAGGAAGGCTTGTTTCAGAGGGGAGGGGAGGGGCGGGGCGAAGCATCAGGAAGCCTCCGGTCAGCAGTGGGTCCCTTCCTTCCGTGAGGGCCACGTGCACCTGCGGCACGTTTGGAAACACGCCAGAGCCCAGGGATTTGGAGTAAGTTTCTTTAGGGCGGGTCCAGGGCAGGGATATATTCTTCTAAAATTCTCCAGCTGATCTTCTTGTGGAACTCACTGGTGTTGCGGGGAGATTTGTGGCACCACGACTGGAAGTGGAAGTTTCTGCTCCCCCCCCCCCCCCCCCCCCCCCCCGGGCACCCCAGCTGAGTCAGCCCCCATGCGGGTTTCTCCGGGTCAAGCAGGCTGGGCAGCTCTGGGCCTCCCAGGGAAGCTCTGATTGCTCAATGGAGGCGCACCGGCCTCACGTTCACACCGGCATTTCCTGACTGACGAGCCTTGCCCTAGGCATGGCACATCATATCTTCATATCAGCACGTTTCCATTTTCTCAGTAAAGCAAACAAATTAGCACTTTATTGTAGACTCTCTTGCTTACTGATTACTTCATAAACATATATTTTGCCTTCCTAAACACATGGTAAATTATATTCTTTTTTTCCTAGTCCTGCGGTAGGGGTGTGACAGAATTCTTGATTAAATGACTACACTTCCCACACACCTCTAGATGTTCCCCGTGAAGAACTTCTCTTCTCGGGTCAGTAAATTAGATAAAAGGACCAAAAGCTGAAAAAAAGAAGTTGAAAAACTAAGAGACAATGTGCAAATTGATATTTCCTTCCGAATCTCGTAAAATCTATTCCTGTATGCTGACTGGTGGTGGTGCAGTGGATAAAGGGTTGATCCATAATGCTGAGGTCGCCGTTTTCGAAACCCCAAGTTTGCCGACTCTGAACTCAGGCTCGTCAGCACAGGGTCGCTGGTGTGAGCAGAAAGGATCGTCCACACAATCCCAAAGCTTGCCTGTTTGAGCCCAAAAATTGTGGGCATGAAAAGTCCAAGTTGAGCAGGGGACACTGGCTCAGTTCCAGCAAGGTACATACAAGAAGCAATCAGTGAAATCAACTACAAGTTGATGCTTCTCACCCTTTCTCTCCCTTCCTCTCTCTCTCTTTCTCATTCCCTCCCCCCCCCTCTCTCTCTCTTAAAAATAAAATAAAATAAAAATAAATATATTCCTGTATGTATTTTGCTTGCTAAAACAAGATTGTTCAGCAAATAAGCAGGACCAAGATGTAAAGCTGGTTTTGCTTTAACATGGTCTCCTTAGTGCAGATGTGGGCCAGTCACCTCAAGGCGACATCCTACCCTGAGCTTCCCTGTTGGGTAGCAGGGATGTTGCTGCCTGGATGGATGGCCTCAGGCTGGCTTTGGTCAGAGGGAGGCACTGGCAGGAAACTGGATGTGGTGGGTAGGTGGTATTTCCCCATCCTCTCTGCCTCTGGGAGCCTCTGCAGTAGGGTCTCTTGAAGGACAGGTCAATGGCAGTTCTTACTTCTGCCAGGTGATCCAGTTCTTCCTTCCATCTTTCCAGCCTAGGAATGGTAGTAGCTTCTTGCAATTTCTAATCTCTGGTTTGCCTCAGCCATTCCAGCTAGCTTCCCAGACTCTTCCATAACTGGGTTAACAATTCCTTGCATTCCATTCCTGATAAATTCTAAGAGGACAGAAAGAACATGGATCTGAAAGGCTATATGACCTTGGGCTAATAATTTAACCTTTCTGTGTTTTTTTTTCCCCCCTTGTAAAATAGAGCTAATGGTCCCTACCCCCAGGGGCTGGCATGTTTATGAAATGAGCTGATGTTGATGAGGAACCTGGCCCATTGCCTGCTTCATTTTAAGAATACAATAAAAGTTATTCCCCTCCCTTCTTTTTCTCTGGCACCAATCTGATTGTGGTAAACTATGAGACAGCAAAATGAATATGAAATGTAAAGTTAAAAGGTTTTATTTTCTGAGATTGTAAATATTAGAGCAGAGAACTAGGTTCATCTGATAAGTTTATGTTTACTACTTTGTCTATCTCATGACTGTATATTATATTAGTCTCACATTTCCATAAGAAAATGAAGTACACAGGGAATAGAGAATGCATTTCCAATGGTGACAGGGATGAAATTTGTTTGTTTGTTTTTTTCTTTTTCTGAAGCTGGAAACCGGGAGAGACAGACAGACTCCTGCATGCGCCCGACTGGGATCCACCCGGCACGCCCACCAGGGGGCGACGCTCTGCCCACCAGGGGGCGATGCTCTGCCCCTCAGGGGCGTTGCTCTGTTGTGACCAGAGCCACTCCAGCGCCTGGGGCAGAGGCCAAGGAGCCATCCCCAGTGCCTGGGCCATCTTTGCTCCAATGAAGCCTCACTGCGGGAGGGGAAGAGAGAAACAGAGAGGAAGGAGAGGGGGAGGGGTGGAGAAGCAAATGGGCACTTCTCCTGTGTGCCCTGGCCAGGAATCGAACCCGGGACTTCTGCACACCAGGCCGACGCTCTACCACTGAGCCAGCCAGCCAGGGCGACGGGGATGAAATTTAAATGTGCGATTTCCACGCTTTAAAGCACTTTGGAAGGGTATGGTGTGTGGGCGTGTGTGTGTGTGTGTGTGTGTGTGTGTCTGTGGTGTGTGGGCATGTGTATGTGTGTATGGGGGCATGTGTGTGTTAGTGTGTGGGCATGTGTGTGTGTTGGTGTGTGGGCATGTGTATGTGTGTGTGTTGGTGTGTGGGCATGTGTGTGTGTTGGTGTGTGGGCATGTGTGTGTGTGTTGGTGTGTGCGCATGTGTGTGTGTTGGTGTGGGGGCATGTGTGTGTGTGTTGGTGTGTGGGCATGTGTGTGTGTTGGTGTGTGGGCATGTGTGTGTGTTGGTGTGGGGGCATGTGTGTGTGTGTTGGTGTGTGGGCATGTGTGTGTGTTGGTGTGGGGGCATGTGTGTGTTGGTGTGTGGGCATGTGTGTGTGTGTTGGTGTGTGCGCATGTGTGTGTGTTGGTGTGGGGGCATGTGTGTGTGTGTTGGTGTGTGGGCATGTGTGTGTGTTGGTGTGTGGGCATGTGTGTGTGTTGGTGTGGGGGCATGTGTATGTGTGTGTGTGGGCATGTGTGTATGTGTGTGTGTTGGTGTGTGGGCATGTGTGTGTGTGTGTTGGTGTGGGGGCATGTGTGTGTGTGTTGGTGTGTGGGCATGTGTGTGTGTTGGTGTGCGGGCATGTGTATATGTGTGTGTGTTGGTGTGTGGGCATGTGTGTTGGTGTGTGGGCATGTGTGTATGTGTGTGTGTTGGTGTGCGGGCATGTGTGTGTGTGTTGGTAGGGCTGCAAGTTGCATAGATGAAGCAAGATTGGCACAAGGTGACAACACTGAAAATTATTGAAGCCAGGTGCCAGGCACATGAAAAGTTCTTTATATTAGTCTCTCTTCCTCTTTCATAAAAACTCATGAAAAATTTTGTGTCCTCTTATCTCAAGAACACTAGTCACCCAAAGGCAATATCCTAGTCATTTTACTTGGTTTTAATACTGAAAACCCCAAACTCATAGAGAAGGCTAGTTTGAGAGGTATAGTATGTCTTAAAAAAATCAGAGGGCAGAAAGTCAAGAAAATGGTATATAATAAATGGCAGTATCAGTAAAAAGATAGATAATGTAAAAAGAAAGCAAAAAGAAATTCTAGAGCAGAGAAATACATGTAATAACTAAAATGAAAAATTCACTAGAGGCATTTTCAAAGGAAGGTTTGAACAGGCAGGTGAAATATAATAATAACTGGAAGATAAGACAACTGAAGTGATCGAGTCTAAGGAACAGAAACAAAAATGATTCAAGAAAAGTGAACTGGGTCTAAGGGACCTCTGCAGGAGTCCCAGAAGAAGGAGAGGAAAAGAGGCAGTAGATTATTTAAAGAAATAACAGTCTAAAAATTCCTATATTTGATGAAAGATATGAATATAAACAAGAAGCTCAACAACTTCAAGTAAGATAACCTCAAGGAAATCCACATTATAATCAAACTGTTGAAAAACAGTTTGAGAAAGGAAGTCTCAAAATCAGTAAGAGAAAATGACTTGTCACATACAAGGCATATTCAATAAGACCACAGATATTTCCTCAGAAGCATTAAAAGTCAGAATTCAGTGGGCGAAGTATTGGGTGAGCAGGTGAATAAGTTGGAAACCCTGTGTACTGGTGGTGGGAATGTTAAATGGTACAACTGCTTTGGAAAACAGTAAGGTGGTTCCTCAAAAAATAACTAAAATGAAAGCAGCTGAAGTGTCTATTCTCAGATGAATGGATAAACAAAATGTCATATACATATACACAATGTGATATTATTCATCTTTAAAAAGGAATAAAATTCTAACATATGCTATAATGGATGAATCTTGAGGACATTATGCTATGAAATAAGCCAGCCACAAAAAGACACATACTGCATGATTTCATTATATGAGATTCCTAGAGTAGTCAAAATCGTAGAGACAGAAAGTACAATGGTGGCTGCCAGGGACTGAGCAGATAGAAAATGGCAAGTTAATAATCAAAGGGCATAAAGTTTCAGTCAAACAAGATGAATAACTCTAGATACTTGTTGTATAACCTTGTACCTATAGTCAACAATAATGCACTGTATACTTAAAAAGTTGTTAAGAAGGTAGATCTTATGTTAAATGGTCATACAATAGAATTTAAAAAGGAAAATGGTAAAGAACACATTTACATGAAAATAATGCTATATATCTGACTGTACGTATGTATGTAAAGCAAATGGGGATGTATTGTTTAGTGGGTATAGAATTTCAATTTTTTAAAGTTCTGGAGAGAGGTGGTAGGGATGGTTTCATAAGAATATGAATATATTTAATTCAACTGAATTTTACATTAAAAATGGTTAAGGTGGTAAATTCTATGTTACGTGTATTTTACCACAATAAAAAAAGTCAAGGAAAAATAGAATAAAGATGGGTTGCTTAGAGAAGTCTTATATTCCACTGAGAAAACCTACTCAGAACTAATTCATCTCTGCATCTCAAATGACCACCCAATGTTTCTACCTCTAGCAAGCTTTGACATTCTTTAAAAAGCACTTGTAAAATATAATTAACTTCCTGGGAAGTTTCAAAACTGATTAAAGAAAATTATCAGCAGACATCACTCTTAGTTTAAAAGTCTTATCTGCAATGGGAAGCAAACTGATTTAGAAATTGCCACCTAAAGACTAACGTGTCTGACCTCCATTCTCTCGATACCTTAAAGCCCACGCTCTTTTAGCAGACACTATAATTTGCATTCCTACTCCTAAACATCACTGCAGCAAAGTGGTCTGTCCAGCCACAGAAGTCTTGTGACAGACACTCTCCCTAAGGTGGCTGCAATGATGAGCGTTTTATGTGACTGGGCTCCTTGCTTATGCTGCCACAGGGCCCATAGGTCTAATTAGGCTAAGGAACACCTTTAATTAACATGGCCTAATTAAGTCAACTGGGGACTCAGGAATATGATTACTGGGGTAAACCATATTTACTCTTCATCATTATGGTGCTCATCAGATGTTATTCAACTCTAACTTTTTACATAATTCTTCAGAAGATTAATGATATTGATGTCATACAATATGGAAACATACATTGTAATGTTTCATTGAATGACTACAGGTGGCATTCCCTTAAATAAACATATCACAGACATACCTTTTAATTATTTTATTTTTCCTAAATTTTTTAAGTTAGTTCATGCACAATTTTTTCAGTATTTAAAGGAACCTACTAAAGATATTTTAGTTATAGGATTTACCAAAAGCTATATATATCACACCTCTCTTTCTAGTTTTGTACAGTGGTTATGAGGGGTGATCACAGACCAGACCATTTTGAGAATTAAATGAAAGTTAAGGATCATTTTTCTATAACAAAATATACATATGCATATATAGAAGCCCACCAGTAAATCTCCTAAAGGTCTATGCAGACAATTTGTAACATATACATGCATATATTTATATATATGTGATATATATAGCTTATATATATATATGATATATATAGCTTTGAGCACTTGAAATGTGGCAAGTGAGAATTGAATTTTGAAGAATTAATATAAGCCTGACCAGGTGGTGGCGCAGAGGATATAGCATTGACCTGGGATGCTGAGCACCTAGGTTTGAAGCCCAAGGTCTCTGGCTTGAGCCCAAGATCTCTGGCTTGATCAAGGGGTCACTAGCTTGGCTGTGCCCTCCGGTCAAGGCTCATATGAGAAAGCAATCAATGAACAACTAAAGTGATGCAATTATCAGTTGATACTTCTCATCTCTCTCCCTTCCCCCCCCCCTCTCTCTCTCTCTCTCTCTCTCACATTCACTTAAAAAAGAGAATATGAAAAAGAAGATATAAAATAAATGATTTTCCCAAAGGTCACATGTTGAAATAATGTTTGTGATATAGTGTGTTAAATAAAATATATTATTAATTTTATCTGTTTCTTTTTGCTTTTTTTTATGTGGCTACTGAAAAATTTTAAATTACATACGTGGCTCACTATATTTCTATTAGACAACACTGGTTTAGAAAGAAGTCCAAGTTTGGCCACAGGCATATTGCTGATTTTAGGAGATTGCTACTAGCAAACAATTCCTATAACGCTATAGTTCCAAAACTGGATTCTGAGAGAGGTTTTAGCAAAAATGCACATCACTCTTAAAAGTAACAAGAGTGAAAGCATAGATTTAAACTACTTTCATCCAAATATTCCCACATAATTTCCTGAAGAGAATCAGGAAAAATTCTGCTATTAACTCTGTACCAATGACATCCATATTTGCAGATAATTAATGTGGTGCATTTTGATAAGAACCTCAGAACAATAATGACTCAAAGAAAACTTTTGCTTTTAGCACAGCAATAAGATGCTAAATTTTAAAAGCCCAGAATACATAATGGAAAACATTCATGAAAATATATATCAGGGGAAATTGGAATTCCAAATATTAAAGGTATATATATCCTATGGTACTTTGATTTATGAATCTAATTAGTCTATTAAGTGGTGCCTATTATCACCTCCATTTTATAGCTATGGAAACAGGTTCAAATAGGTTGACTCATTGCTCTTTGAGAACAAGAATTCTATCTTGTTCTCCATTGTGTACTTGGAGGCTAACTCTTTGCCTGGCACATACTAGATGCTCAGTAAAATGACCATTGGCTAATAAGTAACAGTTTACTAATTCCAAAACGATATATCTCCTAAAGAGTGTCTAATTACAACATTCTTGCTTGTTCCAGTACCACAGTGCTGGCAGAGTGGTGTACTTAACTAATTTAAAAAAGAAATCTTTACCATAAATCGGTGGGACATAAATATATTCACTCTCTTGGTTAATAAAACTTTGGTGTATTTTTTTTTTTTTTTTTTTTGGTAAAGCAATCTAATGTTAAATCATGCTTCCTGGTTCCTACACATTACAAGTGCCAGCTTGACTGGATAGCACGCCAAATTGGTTGGCCTGGCATTCAAAGCACTAAACAAATGGGACATCTTTCTCCCTCATCCAAAGTAATAAAATACAGAGCAGCACTACTCCCCTTCCACTTCACCCTCTCTCACACACACACATACACACACACACACGCAAGGGTCTTAACCTCACTCATTTGCTTCTGCTCCTTGGAGTTTTGGTTTTCCTCCTTGCCCCCATCCCAGCTGCCTCTTTTCCTTTGCGTAGGATATTGCACGACCAACGAAACTACTCTAAAAGTATTAAACTTACTCATCATGGGTTAAAAAAACACTAGATATTAGCTCTTAAGAGCTAAATCTGAGTTCATCCAGGAATCAGCATCCTGAGGCAGAATTCCTCCAGCAATAATTCCTGTTTCATTCAACTTCTGAGCGCGCGCCGAACCCGGTCTGCGCACAGACTCGAGCGCGCTCCCACATACCACTGCAGGGAGAGTCTCGGCCTCTCCCGGAACCCAACCTGAGGATCCGAGAGGAGGTCGCACCCGGTCCCCACCCTCTCCCTGGCAAACCCGGACAAGGCTTCGTCCTCACGCCCAGAGAGACAATGTGAACACACTCCCTTCCCGGTCCTGCCTAGGAATGACCACTTCTATTTACCGTCTTGTACCACCAGCTCGCGAAGGCCATGGTGGTTCGCTCTGAGCCGAGCGGCGCAGACCCGACGGGGACTCCGGGAGAGGTGCTGAGGCGCGAGGCTGGCGCTCCACCTGCCCGGACTTGGCTGGCACTGAGCTCGGATAGTCCGGCAGTTACCAGGTGGGCGGGCACCTGGGCAGGGCCTGAGGCGACCCCGCCCCGAACGGCGGGCCCCTCCCCCCACTAGCTCCGGGCTAGTTAGGGAAGATGTGTTATTTCTCCGGGCAGCCACACCCTGCAGTCCAACCTGACACGGAAGACAGGTTCCCGCGGTCCAGCTGAACGACCCCACCCACTCTGGTCCCCTTTCATCACTATCATTTCACTTGGGTCTCACCAACCCACTTTTCCCGGAGCGGCCCACCCGTGCGCGAGCCACGCCCAGCGCTCAGCCCACGCCGGGGGACCCCGGGGCCACCCCCGCCACCTGCCCGGCGGTTGGCGCCCCTTCCCAATAACGGGAGGGGGCACCCGGGTAGCAGGCCAGGCCAGCTGTGCAGAGGAGGCGGCCCACGGCCCAGGGCCGGGGTCCTCCCGGGCACAGCCCCGCGGTCCGGGTGGGAGCCACTCACCTCCGGGGTGTGGCGGGCCGCTGCAGCTCGGGGCCGCGCGGAGGCGGCCGGCTCCGGGCCCGGCTGGGACATGGCGAGGCCGAGACCAGCGCTGCCTCCGGGAGGGCGCAGCAGACACTGGAAGGGCGGCCGGGGCGGGGCAGGGCCGGCGGGCGCGCCCGTGAGGCAGCTTTTCCGACCCAGCTCCGAGCCCGTGCAGGGGCTGCCCCTGCCCCGCTGGGCCCTCCCCTTCCTGCACGCTGCTGGCTGCGGGCTGCGGGCTGCGGGCCGTCGCGGTCGGGCCTGAAGCTTAACACCCTCGGCCCCGCGTCTTCCCTCGGGGACCCTCCCCGCCCACCTCTCCTGCTGCTCGGTTCCCTGTAGGTCACACAGAGAGGAGCTGAGGTCGCCAGGTTCCTTCATGGACTTGCTCAGACTCCTCGTGCAGCTGTGCAAGGGGAGAGCGGGACCCGGGCGTGGCTGGTCTCCCCAGACGCTGCCTCCCAAGAACCCGAGAATAGACATCTTCTCTGAAGCCTGCCCTCACTTAGCTAGAAGGTTTTACCAACTCGAATCTGGCCCAAGCCTGGACCGTCTGGAAAAGAAAGCGGATCACTTTCTTTGTGTGTTTGTGTATGTGTGTGCGCGTGCCTGTGTATGTTTTATGTCATTTTACTTTGGGGGTGGGGCAAATTGGAAGTTTAATAATGTTTTTGGGGAGGAAGCTATAGGTCCCAATCCAAACCGAAGAACAGTCCCAAGTTTAAACCCCAGTAGCCTTACTGGAGCCAGGCGGGTTTTCCTTCTGAGGCTGGATTGCTTTTGTCTTTCCCTCATCTTAAAAAGCACTTCCTGGTTTGGGTGTGGAAGTGAAATGTAACAAGCCTGCCTAGAACACTGTCAGCCTGCGGTTGCTGCCGGTTTGTGAGCAGACCTAACTGAAAAACCTCTTATCCTGCGGTGGCATTGACACTTTGGGCCTTAGGGTCACCACTCTCTACAGTGTTAGGTCAGATTATAGGAAAAGACTTGTCATGCTACTGGGACATTGGCAGAATGGAATTCTTTGCTTTTTTCCCTCATTTTTAGGGATTGTGACTTCCCTTCACTCAAGAGACTGGCTAGCCTCATTCTTAAAGGAGGGAGCATGGGGGAATGATTTCAATGCATTTCCTCTTAAAGGGTTCTACTTACTCTCTAGGTATGTAGTATTTCCAACAAACAGGCTACAGTTTGTTGGAATTCGTACATAAAAATAACTCGTACATATACATAAAAAATGAAATAACTTGGATGTGGGATCTGTGATTGTCATTTCAAGAAAAATAGATTGATGGCATCAGTTATATGCCTAATTGGGGAAAATGTCATAAGCCTGAAAAAAATACCTTTACTACTGTGACCAAACAACTACAGTAATTTAAGAGAGCACGAAAGCTCTAAGGTGAAGTGACAGGCAGCTGCACCTCCAGCCCAGGAACGGGAACTGTTTTCTAACTCAGGAGACTAGAGGCCCTAGAGTCAGGTTTCAGATCCCTGAGTACATTATTCTAACTCTGGAAGAATGGTTCCTATTAAAGTTTGAGGTGTTTTCTAACGGAATATTTAAAATAGAATTTAAACCCGTTAGTTTATATTTTCTGAAAGTCTTCCATGTTTATCACTGTGAAAGGAATAGTGGAGGCAATGATGATAAGATTTAAATATACATTTCCTGCTCCTCGAGACTCACAGTTTAGCTGAGGTCCTATAATAATTTTAACACACAATCACAGTGAGAGACATACAATGTGTAAGTACGTACAAATGTGCTTTGGGAGCTTGGGGTTTTGTGGGTTTGGGTGATTATAGGAAGAAAAAGGAGGCCTGAGTGGCATGACCAGCTGGTGGGGTGTGGACAGGAGAAGAAACGGCTGGGCCAGTTCAGGAAATAGAAAGGTGCCCATCCACCTGACTGGAGTTGCTGGTCCAAGTTCAGGAGTAATTCATCCATTTATCAACTTCTTATTAAGCAGCTACACCATGTTTGTGATATAGTTGATGCCAGAATCTGTAAGAGATAATAACCATAGCCTCAGGCTTTGCTTAAGAATTAGAACTCATATTAGCAGAACATTTGCAGACCCAACAGTGCATTGATATGAAGACTATGGGTAAGGAAAAATTTCAAAAAAGTTGAAGAAGAAGGTGACAATCTCACTTTCTCTTGTAATCAGTAAGGAATCTGAAGCTTTAATACCACACTAGCTTTTAGCATCTTGGGGAAGCTCATTTTAAATATACGTATAGCAACTTTTGCTACAATTTTATTGGCACAGATTATGAGAATTTAATTCCTTTACTTACTCAGTAACAGAACACCCGCTGTGCCAGACTCTGTGGAGATACCACAGACCTCTTACCTCAAGGATGTCACAGTCCAGTAGGAAAGACAGATTCACAAGCATGTGACTGTGGGACAAGGACTACGGGCAGCAGAGCTATTTCAAGAGTGCTGCCGGATCCTGAGGAGGGGCTTTCATTCTGACCTAGGGGTGGTGAGCTCAGGGGTGCCCACTTCTTTCTCCTGTGTTTGACTTGAGTGAGTTGAAGCCCCCTCCAAGCAATCTCCGTATTTATATTTTGTCTCTTCCTCTTGATCCTCATAATTGTTCAGGATTTTATCACTTCTCATCAGGAAACATATAATATGAGAAAAAGATGTGGAGCCAAAGAGAGAGCTTCAGTGGGGCAGAAGGAAGCTCACAGAGGAGTGGGTGCCAAAGGCCCACTAAAGGGAGGCGTGGGCACAATGGAAATGTCACTCAAAGGTTGGGTGACAAATGTATGAAATGTATGAAGAGTGTCCTTTTAATCTGAGAGCTGGGAATTTTGGGTAACAGCCAGTGGGTGAAATCAAGGACACAAAGTGTTTCTCTGAGGTGCTCCCAGTTTGGGGGTATTTCTTTCTACACCACCAGGCACCCAGGAAGGAAAGTTACCTGCAGAAACGTGAAACTTCTGGTTGCCGTCCAGTGTCCTCCAGTTCCACTGGAACTGACTTGTCCTATCTGCTATCTCGAGACTCTCAGTCAAGTTTGCCCCTCTCCATAGTGATATTTTCCTTAGTAAACCAGAAAAAATAAATACATAAGGAATCCTTGTGAATAGGCAAAGACCAATTAGCAATATGCAAAGCCCTCAGCCTCCTTTCCCTTGTAATCTGCATGTGTCTGACTAGGAACTTCATGCTTCTGACTGTAGAATGATACAGTCTACAAAACAACGGCTTCAGTGGTGAGGTTCCATGCACAAAGGAGAGGAAGGTGCTAGCCAGTTGGAGAATATGTTTAACCACAGGAGCCTTGCTAGTAGCTATGGTCTGAATGTTTGTGTCCCCCTGAAATTCATATGTTGAAATCCCAATGCCCATCGTTATGGCATTAGTAGGTAGGGCCTCTGGAAGGTGATTAGGTCACAAGGGCAGAGCCTAATGCCCTTATTAAAGATGCTCAGGAGAGCTCCCTTGCCCCTTCTGTCATATGAGGAAACAAGAAGAAGTCTGCGACTCAGAAGAGGGCCCTTACTCAAGCATGCTGGCACTCTGATCTTGGACATGCAGCCTCCAGAACTGAGAGAAATACATTTCTGTTGTTTCTGAGCTCCCTGGTCCATAGTATTTTGTTAGAGCATCCCAACTGGACTGAGCCTCTGTGCTTCTCCGATCACATGGGCTTGTGCATGGATAACAGACGGGACGGGGAGATGGAGGGAGAAAGAATGCAATGGGAGGGTGGAGGGACAGAGGCAAAAGAGGGAAAAGTATAAACAGCAGAGGAAGTAATTTTAAATTTTCATTGCTACCAGACAAGATCTTGAGTCACCACATACTTATAGTTAGGCCCTCACATTTTATGTCTCATCCTTTAGGTCTCTTCAGATAGTAAAGCACCTGCAAAATACCTCAGGCCTATTCTTTGGTATGACAGCATTTCCTGCTTCTTGTCTGCGTGGTTCAAGGAGGACTGAAATGACATTTCCTTTTCAGGGCTTTGGTAGAGAGTGCCCTTGGGGTTGAATGTCTGAGGAACTGAGGTAGGAATGGGCAGAAGCTGAGCGGGCGTGCAGACCCAGGGCAGCCTCAGATAACCCTGCAGGGAGTGATGAAGACAGGATGCCCTGAGAGATGGCCGGGCTTGGCAGAGAGGGCTGGGCCTTTCTAAGCCCAAATCAACCAGTCCCTGGATGTGGTTGAGGGGGAGGAAATATGGCTTTAGGGGAGGAGGGTGACTTCTGAAAGTGGTGACAATTCCCAAAGGGAAGGAAAAGATGAGTGCTCTCTGTTGCAGGCACTCTCAGAAGCTGACATAAGGGCTCTGCTATTCCCAAAGGGGACTCAGGTAGCTTATCACATCCGCTATACTCCTCAGTGCTATGTAACATCATAAGATTTTGCAAATAGAATGGAGGAGGGAATGAATATTGCAAAAGCATGTTGTGAAATTGCTATTTAACGGAACATTAGGTTTGAAAATATTACCCATTCAATTAAATTTCCCTCCCTGTTTTAATGACTTTTGCTTTCAAGAGGGGTCACTAAAGAACAATTTGTTTCAAATTGTTCAAATGTTCAGAGTAGCCAAGCTGTTAATATGATTAAACAAAGAGAAATAACAATTTTACAATAGTGTCTGTTAAGAATGGTTGGAAATAAAAATAAAATGTTTGATTTTCTTGTTTTATCTAGTGATATTAAAACAAAAAGAAAAAAGACTGCTTTATAAGGTCTGGCAGCAGGCAAGGAGGTTGGGACAAGATCCTCCCCGTTTGCCAGGAAGCTCTCAGAGCCCTCAGCTACCTTCCGTTTTCAGTGCTAGTTTCCCTCAGGTCTGCAACTTTCTGTCTGCACAGTCTCAGGAAAGGAGCTCAGTCCTCAGAGTTGGTACAACCTGCAGGCCAACAACTTGCTAGCACTGTGAGAACCATCCCTCTTGAACTTTTACAGTTCTTGGTGGCTCCTAGGTGCCAACAGGATGAGGGTTTTATTCTTTAATATGGTCTCCCAGGTCCTGCAAGATCTGAACCCTTTTTTTTTTTTGTATTTTTCTGAAGTGAGAAACGGGGACACAGATGGACAGACTCCCACATGCGCCCAACCAGGACCCACCCAGCATGCCCACTAGGGGGCGATGCTCTGCCCATCTGGGGCGTTGCTCCACTGCAGTTGGAGCCACTCTAGTGCCTGAGGCAGAGGCCAAGGGGTCATCCTCAGTGCCCAGGCTAACTTTGTTCCAATGGAGCCCTGGCTGTAGGAGGGGAAGAGAGAGATAGAGAGAAAGGAGAAGGGGAAGGATGGAGAAGCAGATGGGTGTTCTCCTGTGTGCCTTGGCCAGGAATTGAACCCAGGACTTCCACATGCTGGGCCAACACTCTACCACTGAGCCAACCGTCCAGGGCCAAGATCGGAACTTCTAATACTTCCAGTACTTTGGAAAAAGAGAGATTCTAAATTATATGTATAAAACAGAGTGATTGTTACTTTCAAGAGGTGAAATGTGAGTTTGTATAATTCTTTTAAAATATTTTTTATATTTTAAGATTTCATTGAGCAAGGAAACACTGTAAAAGCATCTCAAACTTGACTACTGTCAGAGGACAATCTGGGAGAATATTTTTTTTATAATGTTAGGTTGGAAAGCTCTCTCTAAAGTATCACACAAAACCTTGAAGCCCTAAAGGAAAAGATGAATAAATCTGACTATATTAAAGTTAAAATTTTCTTATGGGAAATAAGTATATAATACCATATTCATGGATAGGAAGAATAAACATAATTAAAATGTCTATCTTACCCAAAGCAGTCAATGCAATTCCTATTAAAATACCAATGGCATATGTCAAAGATATAGAACAATTATTTCAAAAATTTATATGGAACCAAAAAAGAACCCAAATAGCCTCAGCAATCTTGAAAATAAAGAATAAAGTGGGAAGTGTCACACTTCCTGATATCAAATTATACTACAAGGCCATTGTAATTCAAACAACTTGGTACTGGCATAAGAACAGGCATACAGATCCAGATCAATGGAACAGAACAGAAAACCCAGAAATAAACCCATGCCTTTATGGTCAATTGATATTTGATAAAAGAGGTAAGAATATAGAATAGAGTAAAGACAGTCTCTTTAATAAATAGTGTTGGGAAAATTGGATAGGTACATGGGAATAAATGAAACTAGGTCACCAACTTGCACCGTTCACAAAAATAGACTTAAAGAGGATAAAAGACTTAAATATAAGTTGCAAAACCACAAACATCTTGGAAGAAAACATAGGCAGTAAACTCTCTGATATCTCATGTAGCAATATTTTTGTCAATGTATCTCCAGGGGCAAGGGAAATAAAGGACAAAATAAACAAATGGGACTATATCAAATTAAAAAGTTTTTGCACAGTAAAAGAGACCATGAACAAAATAAAAAGACAATCCATACATTGGGAGAATATATTCACCAATACATCTGATAAGGGGTTAATAACCAAAATTTATAAAGAACTTCTAAAACTCAACACCAGGAAGGTAAACAATCCAATGAAAAAATAGTCAAAGGAACTGAATAGACACTTCTCCCAAGAGGACATACAGATGGCCAATAGGCATATGAAAAAAATGTTCAACTCACTAATTATCAGAGAAATGGAAATTAAAACTACAATGAGATACCACTTCACACCTGTCAAAATGGCGCTCATTAACAAATCAACACACAATAAATGCTGGCAAGAGTGTGAAGAAAAGGGAACTCTCCTGCACTGCTGGTGGGAATGCAGACTTGTGGAAAAACAATATGGAATTTCTTCAAAAAATAAAAAATGGAATTGCCTTTTGACCTAGCTATCACACTTTTAGGAATATATCCTAAGAATCCAAAACACTGATTCAAAAGAAGATATCCACCTCCATGTTTATTGCAGCATTGTTTACAATAGCCAAGATCTGGAAACAGCCCAAGTGTCCATCAGTGGATGAGTGGATAAAAAAGCGGTGGTACATATACACAATAGAATACTATGCAGCCACGAAAAATAAGGGAATCTTACCTTTTGCAATGGCATGGATGAACCTGGAGATTATTATGCTAAATGAAACAAATCAGGCAGAGAAAGAAAAATATCATATGATCTCACTTATATGTGGAGTCTGACGAAGAAGGTGAACTGAGGAACTGAATAGAGGCAGAGGTGGGGTCATAGGGACCAGAGGGACAGCAGTCAGAGGAAAGGGGGATGAGGGGATGGGATCAGAGAAGGTGAAGGGATTAGTGAAATTATATATACATAACACATAATTATATATACATAAATTATATATACATATACAGATAATAGGACAGCAAATCCCAGAGGGAAAGGGGGGAGGGAGTCAGGGGGAGGGGGACAAAGGGGGTGTAATGGGAGACACATAGTTGAGGGGTGAGAGTGTTATATTGAGTGGGACAGTTGAATCTATGTTAACAAAATAAATAAAATTAATAATAATAAAAAGAAAATAAGTATATAAATAAAGACAACATAAAAATTACTATTCCCCAGTAATAGAACCAACAATTCAATAGAAACATCACATTGCAAAGGACCTAACCAGAGAACTTACAGAAAAAGGAAAGTAAGTGGATCATTAACATGTGAAAAGACACTCCACTCTGATTCAAAACAAGACAAACACTTATTAAAACTGCATTCAAATACCATTTTTGTCCTATTAGATGGGGAAAGACAAAAAGAGACTAACAAAACACAGAGCTGGCAATAATGTAGAGAAATAGGTACTATTTCACATTGTTGATTGGAATATAAATGGATGCAAAAATTTTGTTAGCAATTTGACAAATATCTGTTGAAAATGTAATTGAATGTGTCTTTTCTCTAGTGATTCCACTTTGGGGAATTTCTCCAACCAATACACTTGCGTCTGTACATACAGAAAGCCATACAAAACTGTTCATTACAACACTGTTTAAAATAGTAAAAAACTGGCAACCAGCTAAATAGCCACCAGTAGGGAACAATTAAATGCAGTGTGAAACAACCATACAATATGACACCACCACTTAACGATAGAATTCTAGAAACTGATGTGGACGCTCACAGATGTATGTTAACTAAAAAAGGCAGTGTGGAGGATATATATAGCATTCTAGTATTAAATAAAAATAAAAAAGGAGTATACATTTTGTAAATTCTCTACATAACCACATAGTACATATTGCTTGTTCTGGCAATTTCTGGAATGAGACATAAAAATTTTAAGTAGTGATTATTTTAGGGAGGACCTTGGGAGGCTGGGGATGGCAAGGGAGAGGAAGATAACTTTCATTGTCTATTCCTCTTTATTTTCAACTTATTAAAAAAGTGCACAGTATTTTTATCAATTGTAATTCTGGATAACCAATAAAGAAATGTATTCCAAATGTATGTATATCTGATAGGTTAAACTTTATCACTTAAAATTCCCAGAATTTCCAGCTTTGCTTTGTTGAAGCAAACTGTGCTTCTAGAAATCACTTATCAGTATTATAGGAAGTGAAGGGAAAGCTGAACTGATACCCAGCCTCTCGCTGTGAACCAGAAAAAGAAAAAAGTTTCAATGAACATACTGTCCATTCATAGTCTTCTGAAATAATTTTGAGACAAGACTTTTTTGTTTCTATGAGTGGCTTAGTTTTTTCCTGGGGACAATTGTCATGTTTGTGATAGAGATGGTTGGGTGACATACAGAACAGTGAAGAAAAAACAACAGTTTCGTTCTCCAGATCTGCAGGGTCAACGGCACACTCTTAGTTTCATTGTATTTGTTTATTAGATCCAGTTCAAACTCCAAAGGCATTGATTATACAAGATCATACACTGAGGGTGGCTTGTTATTCACACCAACATAACACAGTTCCAGGGTGAAAACAACTTTCTTGCAAAGAAGTTTCTTTGCTTTGTAAAACTGTTTTTGCTTTAATTGGATTTTTTTACTTATATGAATTTTGGATTATTTTCCAAGATGTATCAATCTGCCTAGCCAGTATCACTTTTTACCACTTTTATGATTAGATCACTTTCCTTTTTCTTAGTGTTATGGATTTCACTGTGTCCCTTCAAGAAAGATTAGTTGGAGTCTTAAACCGGCACCTTATTTGAAGACAGGGTTTTACAGAGACAACCAACTTAATAATGAGGTCCTTAGAGTGGGTCCTGGTTCAGTACTATAGGTGTCCTTATAAAAAGGAGATGTTGGGACCGAGCTGTACGCACAGGGAGAACACCAGGTGCAGATGGACGTCAGCTGCCGGAAGCCGAGGAACCATCAGAAGTGGAAGAGCGATGGGACCAGACTGTCCCCTGGCACCTACAGAAGGGCCTGGCCTGGCCGACACTGCCTCTAGACTTGGAGCTTCCAGAACCGTGACAGAATAAATTTATTGTCCTAAGCCAGCCCTAATCTGTTATTATGGCAGCCCTAGCAAACTATTACACTCAGGATAGGGAATACTTGGACATAAGCATAAAAGACTCCAGTTCAAAATGAGCTCAGACCTCCTCCATTTTTTCCCTATACTAAGAAATGCCCCTTGTGAATTTGAAACCTGATTTAGGCATTTTGTCTAGAAAGAGTAACTACATTTTTCACTTGGGTTGTGTTTCCCCAACACTCCTAGGAAGAAAGGCTATAATATTCCTTCTCTCTGAGTGGACTAATCTACCTTTTAGGTTATATTTCTCATGAGGGTTTGGATCCTCTATTCAAGTTGCTTCTCCTGTCCCTCTTTCAAAACCCACCTGCAGAACATGTCTGAAGTTTCACTTCCTCACTGGTTTTGCAGTCCAACCTTTCAGGATGGTGTCTCAGCAAAACCTGTGAATGCTCTGTGATGTCAAGTTTACAGTCACTCCTGTTTTCACAAACCTATTTATTTCCCTCTGTTTGTTGAAGTTTCAGCACTTAAATTAGTGTATTTGTATGTTACTTTCCTTTAAATGATAAAATCTGTGAAGGAAAGGATAACTTCAACAAGTGCTAATAAATGAAACAGTTACAGTTTATAGAATATTTATTCTGTGTTTCTGCATTGTGAATATGTACATATATATGTATGTATGTGTGTGAGTGTATATGTAATATGTAAAAGAGAGAGAAAGAGACAGAGGGATATTTGTTCACATTGACACAGAGCCAGAAATTCATTATATCAATAGGTTAAACTAGCCCTATGCCCTGGTTCTGGGAATCACACTCAATACAGAGAACCTGTTAAGCCAAGTCTTATCTTTCCCATAGCTATGTAAGTTCTGACCACTGGACTGGAAGTGCAACTGATGTGGCTAACTTCCAGGTTGAAGCATTCAGGAGTGTGTATGCATTTTCCAAACAATCTCCCTTGCTCTGCGGCATGCCTCAGGTTAGAATGATGACCGTGTGAGAGGGAAACAGCCCAGATCACTTGGCAGCAAGCTGCCCGGGAGCCGCTGGCCCTGCTGTGGATTCTGCATGAGAAGGAGCTGTGCTTTCCCAGGATGTGCCACTGAAGCTCCTGATTTTCAGTAAGCACGGCATAGCCTCTCCTATCTTGACTCATGTAATGCTTCTGGAAGTAAATATATTAATAGTTTTCTCTTTGCATCTGGAAATCATAAATTATGACTTGGAATTTGATATTCAATTTAATAATTGAACAATTCTCCAACACTTATTCTCCTCAAAATTGTCTTTACAGTTATTAATTTATGCAGTTTGTTCAGTTCTGTTCTTCCCAGCTGCTAAGATAAACTTTCTTTTTTTAAAATTTTATTCATTTTTATTTAGATAAATTTAACAGGGTGACATTGGTTGACTAGAGTACATAGATTTAGAGAAAACATCTCCACATTATTTGGACAATTGATTATGTTGTATACCCATCACCTGAAGTCAAATCGTCTTCTGTCACCTTATATTTGTTTCTTTTTACGCCCCCTCCCCCTCCCTCTCCTCCCTTCCCCTCCCCCTGGTAACCACTGCACTCTTATCTATGTCCATGAGTCTCAATTTTGTGCCCCACCTATGTATGGAATCATACAGTTCTTAGTTTTTTCTGACTTACTTGTTTCACTCAGTATAATGTTATCAAGCTCCATCCATGTCGTAAATGATACTGTGTCATCATTTCTTATGGCTGAGTAGTATTCCATTGTATATATGTACCACATCTCCTTTATCCAATCCTTTATTGAAGGGCATTTTGGTTGTTTCCATGTCTTGGCCACCGTGAACAATGCTGCGATGAACATGGGGGTGCATGTGTCTTTACATACCAATGAAAATGAACTTTCAATATATATAATTTATCTACCGATCTCCTATATCTACCTAATTGCCCAGTGTGCATGCATATGTGTATAATATATGTGTGCATGGATAGGTGGGGGGAAGATAAAAGATTATTCAAAACGGTTTTTACTGTTTTAAAAGTAGGTATATCATACCTTTAAAGATGGAGAGGGAGAAGTGTTAGGAAAGTTTTTTTTCCAAGAGATCATAGCAAAGTAGAGTTATGTTTGAAAATTATTTCTGATATTGACATTGAAGTATTCATTGACCAATCAACGTATTGTGAGTTTTTCTATTATGCTATCTCAGAATTGAGCTTGGATGACAATGTAGGTAGGCAATCTATTTCTGAGAATATTCCAAAAAGTTTTTTCATGAATGAATACAGACCCAAATAGGATAGAAATAAATGTGGTTTTAAGGAAATGATGCTGCTGATTCAATTCTCACCCCAACTATTGAAATCAAAGAAAAGTTTGCTGGGTCCGAGGCTCCTGCACAGCCAAGCACTGTCTAGTTGCGGTGTTTCTGTAGTGGGTGAGGACTCAGGCTCTTTCGCAACACTCTGCAGTGGATGTCCCTCCGGCCTCTGAGACATTCAGACTAGGGACAGGGCCACTCACATGCCTGGGGGTGGGAGAGGGAGAGGAAGAGAAAACTACTACCGGTTAGTTTTAGTGGGTTTTTTTTAGAAAGGCATTATTTGATTACAACTTTTCCTCCGTTTCATGTCCGGCATTAATCCTCTCATTTCTTATCCTCTCTCCACTGTCCCTTTCTTCCTGAGTCTCCCATCCCATTTGAGGTTGGATAGGGATGTTACTTTGTTATGTGGAATGGAAAAAAGGGCCTGAATTACTAACTAGTACAATCTATATGTTTTTGCCCTTCTCCCTCTAGTCAGCCTGGGCCTCACCTCCACCTTCAAACTGGCGTTGAACCTGGCTCCCTTCAGCAGCGGCCAACTGCAGGCTCTCAGCGAGTCACTTTCCCATTCTGAAAAAGTCAGTTTCCACTACTCTACTCTCACTTGCCATTTTCCAAGAATATGTCGGTATCTCATGCCTGTAATTGTCTCTTTATTCTTGCAGATTTATAACTTTCGTGTATGTTTTAAATTCATTGATCCTCCTTTTAATAGGATTTCAACAGGGAGAAGAGATGAAGACACATATTCAGTCTGTGCATTGAATCCATAGCTCCCTGTGACATGCTTTTTAAAAAGCCTGTAAAGCATGGACTAATAGGCTTATTTACAAAGATGCTGAGTCTCAGAGGAATTTAGTAAATTGCCTAAGAGTTCACAGCTAAATATCAGAGCTAGATGCAGACCTCCATTTAACTGAATCCAAAGCCCAGGCCCTTCGCCAGGACACAATCCTACCTGCAGCAGTGACCTAGGCAGAGGCCAGGGACAAGGAAACCCCATCAGGAGTGGTCCTGAGAGGGCACGTGAGTCAAGTCAGGCAAGTTCTAGACAACCCTAAGGTTCTCTTCTAACTCCGTTTGCCTTTGCTGTGTTTGATAATCAAAGCAAATGGGTCACAAGGATATTTTAAAGCAAAGATAATTGATTCAATATCATTTTAGCCAAAGCATTAAATGTTGCTCAATTAAAACCTTGGGGAAGGACATAAAGCAGAAAAGTGAAGTGAATAACCCATAGTCCCTAATTATAAATTTAGCTACAAGTACAGATAGCCATGACTTGCCAACAGGTGGAAAATATATGTTTGGGTGACTCCTCTGGGAAGCCTACAATTGAACGCCCTGTGTCATCGAGTCTACTTATGTGCAGCATTTGGCCAAACCTACTCAAGGAATGAGTATGCACCATTTGTGTATTTAAGACTCACACTGGACATGCATTATTTGGACATGTGATTATATTGCTTATATTAAAATGATGCAAAACATTATATGACACTTGAAGTATCCCAGAAAAAGAAAGAGGTTGGTGACAGTAATGGTGGTCACAGAGACTCCAATAATGAAAGGCTGACTACTGCATCTTTCAGAAGGAGCTCACACACTTATACAGAGTAGAAACTTCTACTTGACTACTCCTATATTATCAAGATAAGTTAATCAATTAAAAACAGTCATATCAGAATTATGGGAACAGAAAGATGAAGAGTGAGAAAGAACAAGAAAATACAATGACTCTTCAAGCGTATTGCAATACCTTTGGAGGTGGAAGCTCACCGAAATAAGTGAGAACAATTTAAGACCATATAGGTTTGTGCTAAATTCTGGAAGGAGTCAAAATTACAGAAGTTCTTAAAAGCCAGGTCAAGAAGCTTGGAATTTTCCTTTTGTTATTTTTATTGTACATTATGCGTTTATTGTAGAAAAGAGAAAGCATAAACAGGAAAAATAAAACCGAAATAAAATTACCCCAGAATTTCAGTCTGCAGTTAGGTTATTGATGCGTCACTTTAATCTTTAGCTCTATAGTATACATGCTATTTTGTAAATGCATTCTTCACCTAATATAGGATCCTGAATATTTTTTGGTGTCAATAAACATGCATTAGAAATGTTTGAACGGATCAGAAAAGGAGGAGAAAAATGTGAGGTGAGTGATTGGCCAGGTCTCATGGTAGGTGGGCTTATGCTGGACTCAGAGCAATATGCAGGATTTAGATAATCAGGAGATGGGACCCTGCACACAGTGCAACGTGGAGAACTGCAGGGAGTGGAAAGGAGACACTCATGCTCACTCACGGCCAGCGGGGAGCCGGCCCCCAGTGCTCTCTCCAGTGGGGAGCCGGCCCAGTGGGAAGACAGCTGGCTTCCTGCGGAGAAGGGTGAGTGAGGCTGAGAGGACGGGCCCAGGCAAAGGGAGGGTTGATGGGAAATTTTCTTTATCTTCTCTGAGAACCACACAGGAAAGAAGGGGTTTGAGTGGTAGCCCACAGTTTTTCCCCATAAAGAGAATCATAAATGTGATATGCAGTAGTGAGAGGAGAGATTTTTCTAGTTATGCTCTGAGTTTGTTGAGATCCTTTTTTGTTAAGTAACAGAAAAATTCAACTGTGTAAGTTCAAACAAATAAGAGGGAAGGTTAGCTCCCAGGAAATATGGACCTCCTGGAACTAAGGAGTGGAATTACGACTGGGCCTCACTTCCGCCTGGAGCTCAGGGCTGGAGACTGCACGGGCGCTCACCCTCCTGTCTGCATCTAGCTCTCTGCTTGCCTCAGGAAACTTTCTCTGTAGGCTGGCTGCTGGGGTGTCACTTCCCACAGTGAATCCCAAATCCATATGCTCATTATAGTTGTTGCCATTTAGAAAGTTTCTTTCTACCTGACCTGTGGTGGCGCACTGGATAACGTGTCAGCCTGGAACGCTAAGGTCACTGGTTCAAAACTCTGGGCTTGCCAGGTCGAGATATATACAGGAAGCAGCCAGAGTGAGTTGATGCTTCCCACTTTTCTCCGTCCCCTCTCCCCCTCCACTCTAAAATTCAATAATCAAAAGTTCCTCTCTGTCTCCTTAATCCAGTCCCCACTTCCCAATGAGGACAGCAAACCTGTGTGGGTCAGTTCAAGGCAGGGCTCCCCTCGGTCCCATTAACTGTGGGTTGGGAGAAAGAGGGCAGAGTGATGAGGACAGAATGGGCTCTAGAAAACTACTCCAGAGAAGGAGGAACTAGAACATGCCGGGAGGATACTCCGAACGGTCATGGTGCGTGCTCTCAACTCTCTCCTCTCCAAAGATTAGTGACTCTCTGCATTAAAAATAACAAGATTATGCAAGTGTCCCAAATGGCCTTGAGTATTATAATCGAAGAGATACTTTTTCTCAACAAAAAGAAATGTGGACACAGGATGGGTGTGTAGTCCACTGAAGAGCCTCTTGGAAAGGGCACATTGTCTTCATATGACAGTCTGAGCCTGAAACAACAGAAATATAGGGAAAAAGCAAAAATACAAATAAATCCAACACCATTATTCATGTAATATGAAGGGATCTAAAACAAGAAGGATGTTGACATACAAAATGTTGCTCTGCATAATGACTTTTTTTTTCTTGGTTAAATCTAACCAAAGTACTTGTAAAACCATGTCGTTTGGGTGTGGTGGTAGAAGCCTGGGTGAGTCACGTAGATGACCAATTGTGGTTTCTTTTTCTCTACAGTGAGGAAATATGGTTTGCTCAGCATATCAACCCTGTATAAATACTTTCTAGATATGCTACAAGAAATAGTTATTAATGGCAATAGTAAAAGACATGCTGAGAGAAGAAATGAGAATAAGTTTGAAGGAAAAGCTAGATGACTATTCTTTGAGTGGGAGGGGAAGATTAGGATATATAGAATGGATAAGATGATTAACATGAAAACTTCCATATCACAAGAATATAATAACTCATAAATAAAGTTGATTCCTATGAACCACTTTGTCTTGGTAAATTTCAGACAGAAACAACACTTCATTTATTTATTTTTGTATTTTTCTGAAGTGAGAAGCGGGGAGGCAGAGTGACAGACTCCCACATGCGCCTGACCGGGATATACCCAGCATGCCCACTAGGAAGCGATGCTCGACCCATCTGGGACACTGCTTTGTTGCAACTGGAGCCATTTCAGGGCCTGAGGCAGAGGCCATGGAGCCATCCTCAGCACTCAGGCCAACTTTGCTTCAATGAAGCCTTGGCTGTGGGAGGGGAAGAAAGAGAAAGAAAGAAAGGAGAGGGGGAAGGGTAGAGAAGCAGATGGGCACTTCTCCTGTGTTACCTGGCTGGGAACTGAACCCAGGACATCTACACACCAGGCTAACGCTTTAGCACTGAGCCAACCAGCCAGGGCCTCAGAAACAATACTTTAAAAGATAATCTGTTTTTGTGAAGTACTTAAGCTGTCTGAGAGAGTTGGGCTGCTAAAACACTTACATAGAAAATTAATTCAATAAAATGGTGTTTGTGAGTGGGAGAAGAATAGAAGTTAGAGGTTTCAAGGAACCCAGATTTCAAGAATAAAAAAGATAGACACACTTGCCAGCCAGGATATTTAACTGTGTGCCTCAGTTTTCAGTGTTGTCTCCAGGTTTGATGAGCCATAATGAAAAAACCATTACATCAGGATGGGAACACTACAGGGCTTTGGGTTTGGTGTATTCATTACCATAAACACACTATCCCAAATGTATTTTTAAAAAGATTTTATTTATTGATTTTTTTCGGGGGGGGGGGAAGAGAGAGAGAGAGAGAGAGAGAGAGAGAGAGAGAGAGAGAGAAAGTGGAGGAAAAAGAGGGAAGCATCAACTCATAGTAGTTGCATCCTGTATGTGCCCTGACTGGGCAAGCCCAGGGTTTTGAACTGGTGACCTCAATGTTCCAGGTCGATGCTCTATCCACTGCACTACCACAGGTCAAGCCCAAATGTATTTTTTTGTTGTTGTTGCCTAGAAAATGCTGGAGTTGTTTCAAGTAACCAGATATTCTATCAGAACAGAGACAAGCACACGGCCGTGAAAAAGAAGGAAATCTTACCTTTTGCAATGCATGGATGGACCTGGAGATTATTATGCTAAGAGAAATAAGGCAGGCAGAGAAAGACAAATATCATATGATTTCACTTATATGTGTAATCTAATCAACAAAGTGAACTCAGGAACAGAATAGAGGCAGAGGCAGGATCACAGGGACCAGAGGGACAACTGTCAGAGGAAAGGGGGATGAGGGGATGAGATAATAGAAGATGAAAGGATTAGTGGAATTATATATACGTAACACATAGATACAGATAACACAGGACAGCAAATCCCAGAGGGAAGTGGGAAGGGAGTTGGGGGAGGGTGACAAAGGGGGTGTAATGGGAGACATGGGGGAGGGTGTTATATTGAGTGGGACACTTGAATCCATATTAATACAATAAATTAAAATTAATAAAAATTTTAAATAAAGAACAAACCCAGCCCTGGCCGGTTGGCTCAGCAGTAGAGCGTCAGCCTAGCGTGCGGAGGACCCGGGTTCGATTCCCGGCCAGGGCACACAGGAGAAGCGCCCATTTGCTTCTCTACCCCTCCGCCGCGCCTTCCTCTCTGTCTCTCTCTTCCCCTCCCGCAGCCGAGGCTCCATTGGAGCAGCCGAGGCTCCATTGGAGCAAAGATGGCCCGGGCGCTGGGGATGGCTCTGTGGCCTCTGCCTCAGGCGCTAGAGTGGCTCTGGTCACAACATGGCGACACCCAGGATGGGCAGAACATCACCCCCTGGTGGGCAGAGCATCGCCCCTGGTGGGCGTGCCAGGTGGATCCCGGTCGGGCGCATGCGGGAGTCTGTCTGACTGTCTCTCCCTGTTTCCAGCTTTATAAAAATGAAAAAAAAAAAAAAGACAAAAAAAAAAAAGACAAAAAAAAAAAAAAAGAACAAACCCAAGCAAAACAAGTATCTCAGTCATGTTCATATTTCCTGAGGAAGTGGAGAAAAGTACTTACTCATTCTCGGGGATGAACACGTCAGGGTACATTCTGGCTGCTGGCTCTGTCAGACACGTGGGTCTAGATCAGGGCTTTCCCAGAGCACTGCTCAGTCGTGGTTCTTCCAATGGTCTGGGGAATATCTGGAATGCTGCGTGAATGGAGACAGATCTAAAATGTTCATCAGCTGGAAGGAGGTTGCTTCTGACTTCAGTCAAAATTGGTTTGCTCCTGTCCAGAGGTTACTGGTTTTTAAAGTCTTTTCAAATAATAATAAGAAATGCAATGCAACAATTGCAACCAGCATTAGTGCACAATTATCGTACATGAGGCACTATACCAAGTGCTTTAACCATTGTCTTATTCAGTCTTCAGAATAACCCTAGAAAGTGGGTATTCTGATTTATCATCCACAGGTAACAGATAAAGGAACTGAGGTACAGAGTGATGAAGTAACTGGCTCAAAATTAGACAGTCAGTAAGTGGCAGAGCTGGATTTTGAACACAGCTGTATGAATCTAGTGTTCTTACACTCTGTCCACCATGCTGTATGGCCACCCACTATGCCGAAGTACGATGGCCTCCAGCAAATGGAACTGATGCTCCCCTTGGTGTTTACTTGTCTCTTTTATTTACTACACTACAGAAATTCTGATTCAAGTATATATTTGCATGAAAATCTATTACTAATTCTTTTTTAAAATAATTAAAAAATTTTGGAATAGTTTTAGATTCACAAAAAAGTTGCAAAGATAATACAGTTTCCCCTACCGTCAACACCACACATTACCATGGTACATTTGTCGCACCCAATGAACCAACATTGGTATGTTATTATGAACTAAACCAGACTTTATTCTAAGTTCCTTAGTTTTTCCCTCATGTCCTTTTTCTGTTCCAAAACCTCATCCAGGACACACATTACGTCTAGTCACCATGTCTCCTTAGGCTCCACTCGGCTGTGAAGTCTCCTTGGACTTTCCTTGAATTTGGTGACCCTGGCACTTTTGAGGAATATTGCTCAGGTATTTAAAGAATGTCCCTCACTTTGAATTTGTCTGATGTTTTTCTAGTCTGGGGTTATAGATTTGGGGGAGGAAGGGCCATAGAAACAAAGGGTCATTCTTATAACATCATATCAAGGGTATTCACATACAACATGATTTAGCACTAATCATGGTAATCTGAATCTCCCAGCTGTTGTAGTGTTTGTCAGGTTCTTCGATGGCAAACTTACTTTTTTACACTTGTCTATACTCTTTGGAAGCAAGCCAGTAGACACAGCCCACAGTCGAGGGGTGGAGAGCTAAGCTCTACTTCCTTGAGGAGGAAGCACCTACATAAATTAGTTGTAGTTCTTCTGTATGGGATATTTATCTCTTCTCCTCTACTTACCTATTTATTCAATCATTTATTTATATCAGTACAGACTCCTGAATACATATTGTGTACTTTGGGTCATAGTGTATACTGCATTATTTATTGTGCTGCTCAAACTTTTCCAGCTTTTGCCCTGGGAGCTCTTTCAGGATGGCTCCATTTCCCTTTGACATGCTCATCCTGTGTTTCTGAATACTACTTTCTGGCACTGTGAGATGCTGCAGGCCCATCTGTGTATCCCTGCTGCAGTGCTAGAATTAGCCAGTTCTTCAAGGATGATTTCTTTTACTAAAAATGGTATTAGAAATCAAAATCTGGGTGTTGGGTGTGTTATTGCTGATAGGACAGAGCTAGGAGACATAGGTATGTATACAAACCCAATCTGTTTATAAACTCAATCTATCTTTTCATCTGTATCTATAGTAAGCTTAATATAAATTGATATTGATATCCTCAACTCTAATTCATACCACAAGTTGCATTCTAGCCTTTTGTTGCTTCTATAACTTCCACCCCCAAGTGAGAGAACTGGATCCTGCTGTTGGCCGCTATGTGCTCGTTTGTTCAGCCCCACCTTCCATGTACAGTAATTTCTTAGTTCTTCCTCTGTGCCCCATTAGAAACCACTGTCAATTACAGTGCAGTATTTATGTGATGCTCCCTGTGTCTTCAGTCCTAGAGCCTAGAGTCAAAACACTGCTTCTTAAAGTTACATAATTCTTTTTAAAAGGTATTCTCTCCTTATGAAAACAATAGAATTTTATTATGGGATATACGGAAAATAGAGCAATGTTTAAAAAATAGTCCATAATCCTCTATTAACCACTGTTCACATCCTGGTCCTGTCTCTTCTCCCCTCTCTCCATGGCTATGTGTATATGTACATCATAGATATCCCCTTACATATATTTTACTCTCTACATGTAGCTCTCTCCATAGATGTATCTCTCTATATTTATGTATCAAAGAAAAAATGTAGCTAACAGTGGTTATGGAGAAGATTTAGAAATAATTCCAATTCCAGTTCTTAAGCTGAACCTTAATAAAAGCCAAGGGGCACAGGAAAGAATTCTAGTATATTTAAGTGGCGCTAACATTCTGTAAGAATTGTGGCTCCTGATAGTATAAGTATGTGTTTGCCCACTATAAGCGAGGACCATTCACTTATAGACGTGGACCACAGAGGAAACTCAAAAAAAAGTTCACTTATTTTTTTCTAGAATGTGGTTTCATATATCCCTGAAAACACAGAGTAGTGTTTGATTGAGACTTTACATTTTTAGTCCATAGAGCAGTGATTTTCAACCAGTGTACCACAAGAATTTTTAAAACATGCAATGCCTGACTATTTAGTCAGGGGAACCGACCTCTTTTCCCTTAGATTTTTCAAATAAAAAAAATGACAACAGCCAATGCAATAGCTATCTGGTGTGAATGAATAAAAATTATACCTACTTTTTTGTGTGTGAAATCGGCAAAAACAATTTTTGGTGTGCCACAGAATTTTAGTAATTAGTTTATGAGATGAAACAGATTGAAAATTGCTGTCATAGAGCATGAAAGAGGTTTCTTTGGTTTCAGTAATTAGAGAAGATCTCAGTTCTTAACCACCTTGGTCCCAAGTGTGGGTCCCTTGTAGCTCAAGCTTGAGAAACTCCCTGGTACACCCTTCTCTTTTCATACATTGTCATTGCCTTAGAGTGATTTCATCTTTCCCAGAGGAGTACAGGTTACATACCTTTGGCATATGATCTATTGATACCAGACTTGGAGCTGGACCAAGAGACAAGAAATGAGTTGAAAATCAAAATGTGCCCTGGCCAGTTAGCTCAGTGGGTAGAGTGTTGGCCTGGTGTGCAGGAGTCCCGGGTTAAATTCCCGGCCAGGGCACACAGGAGAAGTGCCCATCTGCTTCTCCACCCCTCCCCTTCTCCTTCCTCTCTGTCTCTCTCTTCCCCTCCTGCAGCAAAGGCTCCATTGGAGCAAAGTTGGCCTGGGCACTGAGGATGGCTCTATGGCCTCTGCCTCAGGCGCTAGAATGGCTCTGGTTGCAACAGAGCAATGCCCCAGATGGGCAGAGCAGCGCCCCCTGGTGGGCATGCCGGGTGGATCTCGGTCAGGTGCATGCGGGAGTCTGTCTGACTGTCTCTTCCCGTTTCTAGCTTCAGAAAAATACAAAAAAAAGAAAAAAAAAAAAAAAAAAGAACACACTAGATCAACTTGATTTAATAGATATCTTCAGAATTGTTCACCCCAAAGCAGCAGAATATACATTTTTTTCAAGTGCTCATGGTACATTCTTTAGGATAGACCACATGTTAGGACACCAAACGAGTCTCAATAAATTTAAGAAGATTGAAATCATATCAAGCATCTCTGATCACAATGGCATGAAACTACAAATCAACTACAATAGAAAAACTGAAAAACATACAAGCACTTGGAGACTAAACAGCATGTTATTAAATAACAAATGGGTTAACAATAAGATCAAAGAAGAAATAAAAAATTTCCTTGAAACAAATGAACATGAACATACAACAACTCAAAATTTATGGGATACTGCAAAAGCAGTCCTGAGAGAAAAGTTCATAGCATTACAGATATACTTTAAGAAGAAGAAGAAGAAAAAAAAAGCACAAATAAACAGCCTAACCCTACATCTAAAGAACTAGAAAAAGAACAACAAACAAATCCCAGAGGAAGTAGAAGGAAGGAAATAATAAAAGATCAGAGTAGAAATAAATGACATAGAGACTAAAAAAAAATACAGATGATCAATGAAACCAAGAGCTGGTTCTTTGAAAAGGTAAACAAGATTGATGAACCTTTAACCAGACTCACCAAGAAAAAATGAGAGGACTCAAATAAATAAAATTAGAAATGATAGTGGAGAAGTAACAACTGACACAGAAGAAACACAAAGGATTGTAAGGAAATACTATAAAGAACTATGTGCCAAGAAATTAGACAACCTAGGCAAAATGGACAAGTTCCTAGAAACATATAATCTTTAAAAAATCAATCTGGAAGAATCAGAAAACGTAAATAGACCAATTTCATAAAATGAGATTAAAACAGTTATCAAAAAACTCCCAACAAACAAAAGTCCTCGACTTGATGGCTTCACAGGTGAATTTTTACCAAATATTCAAAGAAGAACTAACTCCTATCCTTCTCAAGCTATTTCAAAAAATTTAAGAGAGGAAAGACTTCTAAGCTCCTTTTTTGAAGCAAATATAATCCTCATTCCAAAACCAGGCAAAGACACTACAAAGAAAGAGAACTATAGGCCAATATCCCTGATAAACTTAGATGCTAAAATTCTCAACAAAATATTAGCAAACCAGATCCAGCAATTCATGAAAAAAAATCATACATCATGATCAAGTGGGATGTATTCTAGGGAGGCAAGGCTGGTACAATATTCACAGACAATCAATATGATTCATCACATAAACAAAAGGAAGGAGAAAAACCACATGTGATATCAATAAATGCAGAAAAAGCATTTGATAAAATCCAGCACCCATTTATGATCAAAACTCTCAGCATAGTGGGAATACAGAGAACATACTCAACATGATAAAGGCCATCTATGATAAAGGCCATCTATGACAAACCCACAGCCAACATCATACTCAATGGGCAAAAATTAAAAGCAATCCCCCTAAGATCAGGAACAAGGCAGGGGTGCCCCCTTTCACTACTCTTATTCAACATAGTTCTGGAAGTCCTAGCCACAGCAATCAGACAAGAATAAAAAAAAATGCATCCAAATTGGAAAAGAAGCAGTAAAACTACCAATATTTTGTAATGCCATAGTATTGTATATAGAAAACCCTAAAGTCTCAGTCAAAAAACTACTGGACCTGACAAATGAAGTCAGCAAGGTAGCAGGATATAAAATTAATACTCAGAAATCAGTGGTATTTTTATACATCAACAATGAACTGTCTGAAAGAGAAATGAAAAATAATCACCTTCACTATTGCAACAAAAAATATATAGTACCTAGGAGTAAATTTACCCAAGGAGATTAAAGCCTTGTACTCAGAAAGTTGTAAAACATTGATAAAAGAAATCAAGGAAGACACAAACAGGTGGAAGCATATACGGTGTTCATGGACAGGAAGAATAAACATCATTATATTGTCTATATTAGCCAAAGCAATCTATAAATTCAAAGCAATTCCTATTAAAATACCAATGACATACTTCAAAATATAGAGCAAATATTCTAAAAATTTATATGGAACCAAAAAAGAACACGAATAGTCTCAGCAATCTTAAAATAGAAGAATAAAGTGGGAAGTATCACACTTCCTGATATTAAGTTATACTACTAGGCCATTGCACTCAAAACAGCTTGGTATTGCCATAAGAACAGGCATACAGATCAATGGAACAGAACAGAGAATCCAGAAATAAATCCATACCTATATGGACAATTGATATTTGACAAAGGAGGTAAAAGGGTACAATGGAATAAAGGCAGTCTCTTTAACAAATGGTGTTGGGAAAATTGGACAAGTACTTGCAAGAAAATGAAACTAGACCACCAACTTACACCATTCAAAAAAATAAACTCAAAATGGATAAAAGACTTAAATATAAGTCATGAAACCATAATCATCTTAGAAGAAAACATAGGCTATAAGCTCTCTGCCATCTCTCGCAGCAATATATTTGCTGATTTATCTCCATGGGCAAGTAAAATAAAGGACAGGACGAACAAATGGGACTATATCAAGCTAAAAAGCTTTTGCACAGCAAAAGACAATATGAACAAAATAAAAAGACAAACCACACAATGGGAGAACATATTCAACAATACGTCTGATAAGGGGTTAATAACCAAAATTTATAAAGAACTTGTAAACTCAACATCAGGAAAGTAAACAACCCAATCAAAAAATGGACTAAAGAACTGAATAGACACTTCTCCAAAGAAGATATACAGATGGCCAAAAGGCATATGAAAAAATGTTCAACATCACTAATCATTAGAGAAATGCAAATTAAAACCACAATAAGATACTATCTCACACCTGTCAGAATGGCGCTCATTAACAAAACAACACATAATAAGTGCTGACAGAGGATGTGGAGAAAAGGGAACCCTCCTGCACTGCTGATAGGAATACAGACTGGTGCAGCCACTGTGGAAAAGAGTATGGAGATACCTCGAAAAATTAAAAATGGAACTTCCTTTTGATTTAGCCATCTCACTTTTAGAAATATATCCTAAGAACACCATATCACTGATTCAAAGGAAGAAATGCACCCCCCATGTTTATTGCAGCATTGTTTACAATAGCCAAGATCTGGAAACAGCCTAAGTGTCCATCAGTAGACAAGGGGATTAAAAAGCGGTGGTACATATACACAATGAAATACTACGCAGCTATGAAGAAGATGGAAATCTTACCTTTTGCAACAACATGGATGGACCTGGAGACTATTATCCTAAGTGAAATAAGCCAGACAGAGAAAGAAAAATATCATATGACCTCACTCATATGAGGAATTTAATGAACAATGTGAACTGAGGAACAGAATAGAGGTAGAGTTGGGATCAAAGGGACCAGAAGCAAAGCGGTCAGAGGGAAAGTGGAAGAGAAGATGGAATCAGAGAAGGGAAAGAGATTAGTGAAATTATATATACATAACACAGCGTTATAGAGAGCTGCACAGCAAGTCCTGGAGGGAAGTGGGGAGGTGTTGGAGGGAGGGGCAAAGGGGGTTTCAACGGGAACACAGGGTCGGCGGGAGGGAAAGATATTCGGTGTGAAAATTGAATATATGTAAGCACAATAAATTAAAATCAATAAAAAGTTTAAAAGAAAATTAATGCAAATTAAAACCACAATGAAAAAAATAAAAAATTAAAAAAGTGAAAATTAAAACCACCATGAAAATAATTTAAAAGAAAAAAAGTATATAAAACCCATATTAGGGACCTTACCCACCTTTTGCCAAGCCCTGTGCTCTGCCTGAGACTTTATTCATTCAGAAAAAGTGGCTTTTCCCAGTTGGTTCATCCAGAGGAGAAGCCTCTCTAAAATTTGCATTAAGGCTTACAAATGAGTGGTGGCCCAGAGATCCAGCTGTCTTTCTCCAAGGCTCAGTCACAGTTCTACTCCCACTATGAACCAACTTTTAAATCATTAAATTTACTAAGGTGGATAAAATTTTGTATATTTCTTACATTATCATATTTCGGTTAAATAGTAAAATGTACTTACATGGTAATATTGTTTTATCAAAAAGACTGTCAACTAGTTATTAATAAAAAAACCCTCAAAATTTGTATTTAGAAGAGAAAATAAGCTTCTTTTGCTTTTTGGGGTTTATTTTTATTTTATTTTGGGAAGATATCTTTACCCTAACTCTCAAAGGTCCATTAAGCAGGCAGTCTTCATCTGTTTACTGTTTCTTTATGGTCCTGAAATTCCTTCAATTACTGATCCTGCAACAGTTCACCATGGGAAATTATCCGCAAAAATGTGTCTCAAGAAGCTGAATTTACTTACTCATGGACTCAGATTATTTAAAATGGAATACGGGAACACCATATTTCAGAAAGGTAAATAAATTTGTAGTTAAACAATATTTTCCCCATCCATGGGTTTTTCTTTCTATGGTTTCAGTTACACATGGTCAATTGCTGTCCAAAACACTAAATGAAAAATTCCAGAAATAAACAATGCATAGATTTTAAATTGTGTGCCATTTTGAAATCTCACGCTGTCTCATCCATTCCACTCGAGAAGTTCAGCATATCCCCTTGATGAATGCTCCCCACCATAGTATCTAGCAATCATCTTGGTTATCTGATAGACTGTTTTTTGTTTAAGTAGCCCTTATTTTACTTAACAGTGGCCAAAAGTGTAACAGTAGTTGTAATGCTAGTGGCCTAGGCCAGATAGGTCCACATTGGATTCAGGCAGATGGTAGAGAAACTGCTGAGCCAGGAAGAGTTGGGCCACTTAATAGAGTCTCTGAATGGCTGAGAAGCACACAGGCAGGGAAAACCACTTCTCAGGCAAAGTGGCCCCTCACAGTGGCAACCAGGCAATCCCCCATTCTCAATGCCCCTGAGCACAAGCACCCATAGCCTTACACCGGCCATACACACATGATGCAGCCACACACTAACACAACAATCAGGCAAAGTGCTTGCAGCCAGGAAACCGGAGAGCAAGCCTAACACAGCGGCACCACAATAGTGATGCGGGCAATTTGGATACTCCAAAGAGAAGCTGTAGAATGCTTCAAGTAAAAAGGTGAAAGTTCCCAATTTAGGAAAAGAGAAAAACTCTTATGCTAAGGTTGCTAAGATCTATAGTAAGAACAAACTTTCTATCTGTGAAATTGTGGAGAAGGAAAAAGAAATCTGTGCTAGTTTTGCTGTCATATTACAAATGCAAAAGTTACAGCCACCTTGCATGGTAAGTGCTTAATTAAGGTGGGAAAGGCATTAAATTTTTGGTGGAAGATATGAACAGACAATGTGTTCTGATTGGCAGCAATGTATTGAGCAGAAAACATTCAGCCTATAGAAAAACTTCAGCAGAAAATCCCCTGAATGTGTGACACCAAGCCATTTACTGAAATAAAAAATGGTCACAATAAGTTACGTTGAGAGAGACTGAGAGAGAAAACCTCATTCACCTTTTATCATAGTATATTATCATTGTTCTATTTTATCATTAGTTATTGCTGTTAATTTCTTACTGTGCCCAATTTATAAGTTAAACTTTATCATAAGTATGTATGTATAATATAAGAAAAAACATAGCATATATAGGGGTTGGTACTATCTGTGGTGTCAGGCATGCACTGGGGGCCTCGGAACACATCCCCATGGATAAGAGAGCACTACAGAGTTAAGCCCTCTGGAGTTAGAAATCTCTGAGTAGTTGTGTCAATGTCCTACTTGAGTAGATAGGGGCAAGGTACTTGGCTTTCCTATGCATTAATCTCTTATTTGCAAAATGGAATTTACCATATTTCCCCATGTATAAGACACAACTTTTTCTTAAAAATTTGGAGTCTAAAAACTGGGTGCATCTTATACATTGGTTGTAGATTTTTTTACTTGCATTTTCTGCTTTTTTGACAGTGAAAAAGAGTTGTATGAATTTTATGATGAATAAAACTTGACTTCAATAACTTTATGTAATACATTTCCCCCCCCAAATTTCAGGCCTCAAAATTAAGGTATGTCTTATACATGGGGAAATACAGTACCTTATACACTTGCTACAAACAGAAAAAAAAGTAAAGTGTTTAGGCTTGCACCTGGAACACAGTAAACACAGTAATAAAACTAGTTTAGTCTCAGTACAATGAATGTTGGGCTGACCTAAGACATAATTTGTCCAAGTATTCAGCTTCTAAGATTATTCTTTATTCACTCCTATAAAACACTTCCCTTGCATAGAGAATGATGCTCATTTTTATGTTAGAAGGAAAGGACATTATTTATCTCACTAAACTGTATTATGATTCTGTTTTTTCAAAATTTAATATTTTGAGTTTCATTAATTGAAAGTTTACAAAAACATATGAGCATCTCTTCACATAAAAAGATGTTTGTTTTCACTTATAATAAGAGAAATGCAAGTTAAAATTACACCTCATTACTGTTTTCTACCTCTCAGAACTGGCAAAAGTGAAAAATTCTATAATTCTACCGGTGAGAATGCAGAGGAACAGGGAATCAAATAATTATCAATATCTATAAAACCTACTATCCTTTGACCCAACAATAACTCCTAGAGATGTAGATAACAGACATATTTGCAAATATATAAAATTGTCTGTGAGCAAGTCCCTTGTTTTTAATTGATGTATTTCTTGTAATAAGAATGTTTCAGAAATTTCTTAAATAGGATGTTTATGAAATAAATTATGATACATACAATCATGAAAAAAAGATTGGGAAGCTCTGTCTGTATTACTATGGAATGCTCTCCATGGTCTATTCAATAAAAAGCTAAGTGCAGAGCAATATGTAGAAAATGCTGTTATTTGATTAAAAGGGGATAAAATGAAAACGATGTGTGTGCTTGAATATGAATCAAACATCTATAGAAGGTACGCAGGGAACCACTCACCTCAGTTGTCTGTTAGAGGAGGATAGTGGCTGGCGGACAGGAGGAGAGGAAGAGAGAGTTTTCACTGTGTATTATTTTACCTTTTTTGAATCTTAAATATGTAAATGTATGGCATATTTAAAAAATACCTTAAAATAGACTTCATTGGTCAAGAGATGAGACACCCTAATTTTGGTGACAGTTTTAAATTAAACTTTATCATAGGTATAGTAAAAATATAGATTTTGATCAAATAATCAAAAATCTCAATTTCTTGAAGCTTAATGTTTTAGATAGAAATAAAGTTGGTACTATAATTATCCTTTTGCAGATAAAGACACTTGAGTCATAGAAAGAACACATTAGAAATCTAAGTAAACCTTTTTGACTTTCAAACTCCTGCTCCTTTCACATGGCTAAATGCCTGAACAAAATAGAAACTGACATCTCCAGGTTAAACAGGAGTTACTGAGAGAAACCAGGGTTTTAGGAAGCAGTAGGAAGGAGGAATTGATGCTACAAAAAAGTAGAGGGAATCAAGCCATCTAAGTTTATTTATTATGAGTCAAGTTGAAGAATCTTTAAAATTACCTGAAGCAGAAGCAATTTTCTAAGTAAGCACAGATGAGGGTCATTTAATATGTGGAAGAAGGAATTGAGTGGCAGCAGCCTATTCTTGGAGTTGCTAATGGGATGGAGGGTGAGCATCTGTTCCTAATTTCCTTAGGACAGAAACGAATGCATGGGACTTAGGTCACAGTGAGAGATACTTCAGTACAGACAGGAAAGATTTTCTGATGTGAAGGTTACTTTGGAATAGAAAAGTTTCCAGGAATATCAGAGTCCATATATCTAGAACCTTTAAAATATAGCTTTAAATCAGATTAGAATGGCTTATAAATTATCCTGCCTTAGCCCAGAGAGATGAAGTCCTACCATTCAAGATTCCATCAAATCTCTTGATTCTATAAAATGTCCTCAATTCCCAGACAACTGACAGAGTGATTTTATTTTATTATTTCATTTTGTGCATAGAGTGGCAGTGTATGTAATTTGGTTCCACCTCTGATTGTTTTCCCACAATGCCCCAAAACAAATGCCTCCATCCGGTCAGGAAGCATTATATCTCCTCACCTTACTGAAATGCTCATATGCTCCTTCCATGCCTGAGACACTCTCCTCTTAGGAAATCCACCCACCTAATGTATCATATTCTACTCAGTGTTCAAGGTCTCTCCCTAGCCATAAAACCTTGGGAGATTATCCTCAGAATTTCTATGATACTTAAAATCTGAATCACAAAGTAAAATGCTTAATCACACTGTGATTCATTGGCATTATAGCTATCTTTCCAACCGGATTATGAGTTCTTTAAGAAACCTGGCCTGATGCTTTTCTGAATCCCCCAAATCACTGAACAGCCAGAATGCAAATATTTGTTTTTACTCACAGTCTTGCAGGTTTGCAGGTTTATTTTTACTCTTGAGGTTTAATGAGCTTAGAAAGCTCAAAAATGTTTAAAAATTATAGTTCTGGTATAATTTTTGGAAATCGGTAAAAATGCTAATTAAATTGGGCACAATGTATCTCACGTTAGAGGGAGCATGACCTAATGCTTTTTAATGTTGGGATGGGGAAAGGAGACACCCTTAACACTTCAGAAATGAGGCTGCTCCTGTCCTCTCCACTCCCAGCTCTCTGGTCACCTACTTCAAGATAAGAGACCTGGTTTAGCTGATGGTTTTTTAGATATTACACCCAAAGCACAAGCAATACAAAGGTAGATAAATTGAGCTTCACCAAAGTTAAAAATGTTTGTGTGTCCAAGGACACTGTTAAGAAAGTGAAAAGGCAGTCTACAGAATGGGAGAAAATATTTACAATTTATATATCCAGAATATATAAATAACTCTTACAACTCAACAACAAAAAGACAAATAACCCAATTTGAAAACAGGCAAAGGACTTGAATAGACATTTTCTTAAACAAGAGTTAAATGAAAAATGTTAAACATTATTAGCCACTAGGGAAATGCAAGTCCTATTTAGAAGTGCAAAACCAGGATGAGATATTACTTCACACCCACTAGAATGTCTATAATAATACTTAAAAACAAAAGATAGTAGTAAGTATTGGCAAAGATATAGAGAAAGTGAAATACTCACACATTGCTGGTAGTAATGTAAAATGGTGCAGCCTCTGTGGACAATAGCTTGGCAGTTCTGCAAAATGTTAAACCTGGAATTATTATATAATCCAGCAATCCCACTCTTAAATGTATACCTGAGAGAATAAAAACAGGTGCTCATTCACACAAAAATTTGTCCATAAATGGTCATAACAGTATTACTCACAACAGTCAAAAAAGTAGAGCCTGACCAGGCGGTGGCACAGTGGATAGAACGTCGGACTGGGATGCGGAGGACCCAGGTTCAAGACTCTGAAGTCACCAGCTTGAGCACGGGCTCATCTGGTTTGAGCAAAGCTCACCAGCTTGGACCCAAGGTCGCTGGCTCAAGCAACAGGTTACTCGGTCTGCTGTAGCCCCACAGTCAAGGCACATACGAGAAAGCAATCAATGAACAACTAAGGTGTCGCAATGCGCAACAAGAAACTAATGATTGATGCTTCTCATCTCTCTGTGTTCTGTCTGTCTGTCCCTATCTATCCCTCTCTCTGACTCTTGCTCTGTCTCTGTAAAAAAATAAAAAAATAAAGTACTCTTTAAAAAAAAAGTAGAAACAACTCAAATATCTGTGAAATATTATTCAGCCATAAAGATGAATAAAATACTGATCCAGACTACAACTAAAATGGACCTTGAAAATATGCTAACTGAAAAAAGCCAGATACAATTAGCCACATATTTTATGATTCCAATTATATTACCCTATTTTTTGCTCCATAAGACGCACTCCCCCCCCCAAAAAAAAGTGGAGGGGAAAATGCCCATGTGTCTTTTGGAGCAAAAAATATGATTTTTTATTAAATATATATATATATTTGTATTTTTCTGAAGCTGGAAATGGGGAGAGACAGTCAGACAGACTCCCGCTTGCGCTGGACCAGGATCCACCCGGCACGCCCACCAGGGGCGATGTTCTGCCCCTCTGGGGCGTTGCTCTGCCTCGACCAGAGCCACTCTAGCACCTGGGGCAGAGGCCAAGGAGCCATCCCCAGTGCCCGGGCTATCTTTGCTCCAATGGAGCCTTGGCTGCGGGAGGGGAAGAGAGAGACAGAGAGGAAGGGGGGGGGGATGGAGAAGCAAATGGGCGCTTCTCCTGTGTGCCCTGGCCGGGAATCGAACCCGGGTCCCCCGCACGCCAGGCCGACGCTCTACCGCTGAGGCAACCGGCCAGGGCCTTTATTAAATATTTTAACACACCATTTGGTTCAGAATATTTCTTTTCTTATTTTCCTCTGTAAAACCCTAGGTATGTCTTATGGTCAGGTAGGTTTTATGGAGTGAAAAGTACGGTAAATATCCAGAATAGGCAAATCCATAGAGACAGAAAGCAGATATACATCAACAATTGAGTGGACAGCTGGGACTAACTGCTAACAGGGACTAAAGTGTTTTTGGGGGGTGATAAAAATGTTCTAGAATTAGATAATGGTAGTGGTTGCAAAACATAGTGAATATTCTAAAAACCACTCAAGTATATACCTTAAAATGGTGAATTTTCTGTCATATGAAGTATATCTCAATTTTTAAAATGTTTTTAAAAAAGAGAAGATGCACCACTATGATCTTATTAACTAGTCACTCCAATAAATTAATTAAAAATAAAATAAAATAAAGAGAAAATATTTAAAGTGAGTCGTGAAGAATAAGCAAGGCAGGGACACTGGAGATACAAATTCTAAGCAGAGATTATCAAACGTACAAAAACACAGAGCCACGAAGCAATACAGGGGTAGGCAAAGCAGGTTTACAGTTGTGAGGACACGGGACAGAGATTATTCTTGTGTTATTATTTCTTAATTATTGTATTATGTATTTATATTACAACTGTAAAGCTCCTTTTGCCCACTCCTGTATTTTCAGTTCAGGACTTTACAGAGATTATTTAAAAAACTTAAAAATATATATATATATATGCAGCGTAAGTCCTGCTGTTTATTTTCTTTTTCTTTTTTGTAATGCCAGTGACTGACTTAAGCTTTGATTGTTGAGACATCCATTTCAGAGAGGCATACACTTAAACAAACAAACTGAAGCGGTATCTGGAGTAAACACATTGCTCCACAGAGTAAAGAGCCCGGCTACCACCCAATGTGAGGCTCTCTGTTTTAGAGGTTTGATTGATTTCAACAACCAACCATTTGTACTATTTCTTTTCTCTCCTCCATGCTTTATATTCTGTTATGTGGAGTTTTTTTTCTTTTTTAAAATTAAATTTATGGAACACTACTCAGCCACAAAAATGAAGGAACTCTTACCCCTTGCCACAGCATGGCTGTACCTGCAGAGCATTATGCTAAAGTGAAATAAGTCAACCAGAGAAAGACAGGTACCGTGTGATTTCACTCATATGTGGAATGTAATGAACAAAACAAACTAACAAAGTAGAAGCAGGTTCACAGATAGAGAACAGACTGACAGCTCTCAGAGGGAAGGTGTTTGGGCAGCTGGGTGAAAAAGGTAAAGGGATTAAGTGAAAAGAACCCAAAATTCACAGACACAGACAACAGCATGGTGATTACCCCCTCTTATGTTTTTTAATTTTATTTTTTTAATGGGGTGACATCAATAAATCAGGATACATATATTCAAAGATAACATGTCCAGGTTATCTTGTCGTTCAATTATGTTGCATACCCATCACCCAAAGTCAGATTGTCCTCTGTCACCTTCTATCTAGTTTTCTTTGTGCCCCTCCCCCTCCCCCTTTCCCTCTCCTTCTCCCCCCTCCCCCCGTAACCACCACACTCTTATCAATGTCTCTTAGTCTCACTTTTATGTCCCACCTACATATGGAATAATGCAGTTCCTGGTTTTTTCTGATTTACTTATTTCACTCCATATAATGTTATCAAGATCCCACCATTTTGCTGTAAATGATCCGATGTCATCATTTCTTATGGCTGAGTAGTATTCCATAGTGTATATGTGCCACATCTTCTTTATCCAGTCATCTATTGACGGGTTTTTTGGTTGTTTCCATGTCCTGGCCACTGTGAACAATGCTGCAATGAACATGGGGCTGCATGTGTCTTTACGTATCAATGTTTCTGAGTTTTGGGGGTATATACCCAGTAGAGGGATTGCTGGGTCATAAGGTAGTTCTATTTTCAGTTTTTTGAGGAACCACCATACTTTCTTCCATAATGGTTGTACTACTTTACATTCCCACCAACAGTGAATGAGGGTTCCTTTTTCTCCACAGCCTCTCCAACATTTACTATTACTTGTCTTGTTAATAATAGCTAATCTAACAGGTGTGAGGTGGTATCTCATTGCAGTTTTTTTTTTGTTGTTGTTTTTTATAAATAAATTTTTATTTTAATGGGGTGACATCAATATATCAGGGTACATATATTCAAAGAAAGCATTTCCAGGTTATCTTGTCATTTAGTTCTGTTGCATACCCATCACCCAAAGAGAGATTGTCCTCCGTCACCCTCTATCCAGTTTTCTTGTACCCCTCTCCCTCACCCACCCCCTCTCCCTCCTCCCCTCCCCCCATAACCACCCCACGCCTGTCCATGTCTCTTAGTCTCATTTTTATGTCCCACCAATGTATGGAATCCTGCAGTTCTTGTTTTTTTCTGATTCACTTATTTCACTTTGCATATGTTATCAAGATTCCACCATTCTGCTGTAAGTGATCCGATGTCATCATTTCTTCTAGCTGAATAGTATTCCATGGTGTATATGTGCCCCATCTTCTTTATCCAGTCTTCTATTTTTTTTACAGTGATTAAAAGCCTTTAAGCAAACTCTTGGCCAATACAGCAAGAATCCATAAAAGAGTAGTGTCCTTAACATGTTCACCAAGTCCAAGTTGGCCCCATCACCATGCCAAATTCTTGAAAAATGCAACCCAGCCACAGTTCAGTCTGTTAGGAGCTGTCACAGGGAGCAGGAGTCCAGGGAAAGTCCACATCCAGGAAAGGTCCGCATGGCACTGGAATTGTTGTCACCATTCTATACTTTGCAGCTCATGTCCAAGTCCCAATGACCGCTGCTTCTAGCTGGTAATGATTCAGATAGACTGGAAAAGCCATTTGCAGCATGTGTGGATATGGAGCCTCTGTTCTCCTCTGCCTGGAGAGTTGAGACCAGGTTGCTTTTCCCTGGAGCTCTGTGACTGTGGCATGGTAAAGAGAACCTTGGATACACTAAACTGGGTGGCAAAGGTAGATTCATAATAGAAGCTGGCAAAAGGAGGAAAGAGAGCTCTAAATTAGGAGTAGGTCCCAGCCTGAAATATGAGTGGGGCATTGAGGTAGGAGGAATAAAGGAAACACTATATATTAAACAAAGCAGCAGAAAATAGGACTGTCAACACCCACAACAGAGATCTTTGAGGGAAGAATAAAAAACCTGACTATTCAGGCAAAACATAGTTAAGTGGCCCTTGTGCAAATGAGATCAGTTTACCTGCTTCTTGGAAGAAATACCCTAGGCTCATCCACAGTGTTGTAGATGGGGCCGACGGCTCTGGGCACCTTTAGCCTTCAGTGGCCAACCCCAGCTTTATGGGCAAGGTTAGGTCATAGGAAGAGACTGAACCCTCCCTTAGAGGAGCGAGGGGGAAGTCTACCTTCCAGTGTCCGTATTTCCTCACAGCAGAGGCATGTAAGCCTGGCAGGCTTTAGCTCAATGACCTTCCTTTCCACTATTGAAGCAGGATCCAGATGGCATCCTATGAGACCCCTTTGGGGCGTTGGAGCCTTTAAGGGTGTATCCTAAAAGCTGGTAGTTCCCCTGATCTTTATTAGGCTTTTTCTGCCTCTAGGTATCTTAAAAGCCATGCTCAGAAGATCTCGCTGAGGGGTTTGAGGATCCCCATCCGCCTATATAAATCTTTTCCATATATCTGGAGCTATTTGGAAAAAGACAAAACAGTGTTATTAGCTGGATCTAATAAAGAGGGTAGTAGTTTGCAGGCGAAAAAGATTTGGTGTCTCCTGTTCATCAGCATTCAGAAGAAATGTAAATTTTTTTTTTTAAGTAAAAAGCATGATATGGTAGACCTGTAGGAATTCCAGGATATGACTACCCCCTTTAAAAAAAAATTTTTTTTTAAATTGACCTTAAAATGTTTGCTGAGTACACTTTAATAATACCTTAACTTTAAAGATTGTAAGCATGACAAAATACAGTAAATGCTTTTGCTCCATATGCAGGAGCATTTTCAGTTTAGCTAGTTTAGGAAATCCAATAATAGAACAATGCATACAGACAATGAGCTATAACATGCTTAGCAGCCTCTCCTGTTCTGACAGAGGTTACTATAGATCCGGAATATGTATCCACTGTAATGTGGACATACGACTGTTTGCCAAATGAAAGTATATGAGTAACATTCATCTGCCAAAGTTGTCCTGGTAGGGGTCCTTGAGGGTTAACTCCAAATGAAGGGGCAGTATAGGACCCCTTGGACAGGATTTCCCAATCTGCCTTGCTGCTTCCCAAGAAAGTTGAAACTGTTTACACCGGGCTGCAGCGTTCTGGTGATGAATAGTATGAGACTGACTTGCTCGGTCTGTCATGGTTGCCCCATATAATTTTCTTTTGGGTAGCTTGATCAACAAGGGCATTCCTAGGCCCTGGCCGGTTGGCTCAGTGGTAGAGCATTGGCCTGGTGTGCAGGATTCCCGGGTTCGATTCCCAGTCAGAGCACACAGAAGAAGCACCCATCTACTTCTCCACCCATCCCCCTCTCCTTCCTCTCTGTCTCTCTCTTCCCCTCCCGCAGCCAAGGCTCTACCAGAGCAAAGCCACCCCGGGCACTAAGGATGGCCCCATGGCCTCTGCCTCAGGCACTAGAATGGCTCTGGTTGCAATAGAGCAACACCTCAGATGGGCAGAGCATTCCCCCTGGTAGGCATGCCAGGTGGATCCCGGTCAGGCGCATGCGGGAGTCTGTCTGACTGCCTCCCCATCCCCATCCTCAGAAAAATACAAAAAATAAATAAATAAAAGAAAAAATACTAAAAAAAAAAGGGGGGGTGGCATTCCCTTGTGCTAAAGCTCCAGGGAGCATGGAGTGAGCTTGAGTATGTCCTATGAAACATGGAGCTCTATGTTGACATATAAGTCTTTGAAGAGGGAGGAACTGCTGAAATAGTTCATCAGCATTTGTCCCTAAGACAGCAGTCTTTATAGTGGGAACACCATAAGTAAATATTTGCTGTCTGTCTATAGATTAAGGGGGGAATATGGCAAATGCTGATAAGCCATGATCTTTGTGCCCCTCCCCTTCCCCAACCCCCTCCCTCTCCTCCCCCCACCCTGTACCCCCAACACTGTTGTCCATGTCTCTGAGTCTCATCTTTATGTCCCACCTATGTATGGAATCATATAGTTCTTAGTTTTTTCTGATTTATTTACTTCTTTCATTGCAGTTTTGATTTGCATTTCTCTAATAACTAATGAAGATGAGCATCTTTTCATATATCTGTTGGCCATTTGTATTTCTTTCTGGGAGAAGTGTCTGTTCATGTCCTCTTCCCATTTTTTTTTTTTATTGGATTGTTTGTTTGTTGTTGAGTTTTATGAGTTCTTTGTATATTTAGGATATTAGGCCCTTATCTGAGCAGTTATTTGAAAATATAATTTCCCATTTAGTTGGCTGTCTGTTTATTTTGTTATCAGTTTCTCTTGCTGAGCAAAAACTTCTCAGTCTGATGTAGTCCCATTCACTAATTTTTGCCTTCACTTCTCTTGCCTTTGGAGTCAAATTCATAAAATGCTCTTTAAAATCCAGGTCCATGAGTTTGTACCTATGTCTTCTTCTATGAACTTTATTGTTTCAGGTCTTATGTTTAGATCTTTGATCCATTTTGAGTTAATTTTAGTACACCTCCTCTTATGTTTTAAATTACCAATAAAGAGTGAGCCCAGGAAGTGCTTGGTCACCACCCCAGATGCTTTCCATGAAAGCAGACTCTCGGCTCAAGCTCCTGTGCTCTCTCCCTCCCTCCCTGACCTTGCTGTATGGGCCCAGCTGAACGGTATAATTTCCAGGTTTTGTAAGCAATAAACCTGTATCTTTTCAAAGTTTCCTGATGGTTGTTGCTGAAGGATATCTTGCAACTATAGTAAGAACCACAAGGGCTGATCCAGCTATAATATTGGTTATTGTTAGACCGAGACCAGTCCCTCTCCAAAAAAAAAAGTAAATAAATACAAGAGTCCATTGTAAGCTAAAACACACAAAGGACAAACCTTTTATAATAAATCAATATGGCCTGACCAGGCAGGCGCAGTGGATAGAGCATCGGACTGGGATGCGTAGGACCCAGGTTCGAGACCCCATGGTTGCCAGCTTGAGCGCGGGCTCATCTGGTTTGAGCAAAGCTCACCAGCTTGGACCCAAGGTCGCTGGCTTGAGCAAGGGGTAACTCGGTCTGCTGAAGCCCCCCCCCCCCAAGTCAAGGCACATACAAGAAAAAAATCAATGAACAGCTAAGATGTCCCAACGAATAAATCAATATGGCACTTACTTTCTTTCCTCCTGCATTTTGGTCCACAATTTAGAAGTAATTTAGTTGCTCAATAAACAAAGAATGCTTGGGGATCATCCCTCTGCCTGAAATACACTTCCCCTGGCTTTCATGGCTCATGCCTTGTCATCTTTCAGGCCAACTTGAATTAAATGTCTTTTGCTAGAGACATTTTCCCTGACCCGCCATCGAGCCGAGATTCCCACGGCTCCCCTCCCTCTTCCGTCACCGCATTCTGTTCGTGTCTGGCTCAGGTGATTATGCTTATTTGCTTGTTTGTTGGATTTTTATATCTAACCCTGGATAGTAAGCTCTGAGACCAGGGAACATGATTTTTTTATTCAGAGACATATCCCAGCCACCTCAGACAGTGCCCCATAAAAATGAGTTGACTGAATGACTAACTGTGAAGGCAGAGAGCTGGGATGGCAGACCAAGCCTCCTCGACTGCAGGCCCTCGCATTGCCTCGTTGTTCTGAAGCTGCTCCTGTCCAGCCCCGCCCACAGTGTTCCAGGTTTAGCTGGTCTAGGGCTTGGTTGTGGTTTAACTCTGTGTTTGCAAATTTTATAGTACCTGCCTGGGAAAAGAATTTTTCCTGCCAAAGTCAACACCAAATAAGTGCTGTGACTCAGGGTTTAGCCCAGATTAGTTAAGGTTGGGCAGAAAGGCATGGGGCAGGCATTTGTCTCAGGCAGCAGAGCTGTGGATTTTAAAGATGGGAAGCAAGCAAACCCATGCTGCTTGAGTGAAAGGCTCACGGGAGGCATGTTGGAGGATGAGGTTGGAAGGAAAGACTGAATGAAATATGAATGAGTTAGAGTATGAAATCAGTTTGGGTAATCTATGACAGCTCCCATGGCTAGCACTATTTACTGCCAGAGAAGAATAGACAAAGATGAATTCATACTTCCTAGGAAGGTGTAACACTTTTTGTGAGTGTGGTTCTCTGAATAAGATGTTAAGACAGAGTCTGTGGTATGAGATATTCAAACCCTATGGTGGAGGGTTGACAACTCATTAGCTAACCCAGAGAGGGCTCTGGAAAGAGAACTGTTCAGCAGCATGGCCATACATCCTACCATATTTATGGATCTCATTACCGCCCCGTCCCAATTCAGTGGCCATGGGCTGCCCAATGAGGACATGACCTCTGGTCGAGCAGTTCTCTGCAGCGGAACCCCCCATAAGGAGCTGCAGCTGGAGGCCGCTGCTCACCACAGTCTCTGCAGCGGGAGCAAGTCTCTGCTTGAAGGGGACCTGATCTCTGCATCCCCACTCTGCCACACAAGCCCACCTGAGCGTCAGTTGACATTATAACAGGGCTTTTTTCTTTGCTTTCTTTCACTGTAAATAGTGTCCATAGTTTCTTCTCTCTTGCCATAAGAAATATTATCAAACTCCTTCCTCATTAAAGAATAAGTAGCAAGCAGGAGGACTATTTCATCTTTAACTCTTGCTAAGACATTGTTAGGCCAAAGAGGACATTTTGCTCCTATATTCTTGGCTTGGTTTTGAAATATAAGACTTTAAAATCATTTAGACCTTTAAGACCATGGACTGATAAAGAAAGGCTAACGTTTCCCCTTTTGGCTGGAAGCTGTTTGATTCTAGCTGCAATGTTTGTATCTTCAAGGAAAGAGGAAGGAGGCGGGGAAATGCACTACACTGCGTACCTCCACTGCCAGGTCCTCGAGGTGAACTTTTCATATTGTCACTTAATGAGAAGGGGTTACCTTTTAAAGACTGGTAACTGACTGCGAGGAGTCAAAGTCATTGCCTGTCTCTTGTTCTGGTGAAGGAGAGAGGGATTATTTGTTATAGAAACTAAACTCCTCTAGGTACTTCAGGATGAGATTTGCAGTGCAGACTTCAAGTTCACGAGGAACCTCATTCCCAGTAAGGGAATATGGCCCCAGGAAGGGTCAGCGGAGAAAAACAGCAGTTACAACCGTTCTCTTCATAATTAAGCTCTTCGTTCACTGGTTATGTTTTGGTCCAGCATCCATACTTGCTTTCTAGTCTGAGATCTGAAGGTTGAACTTTCTGGGTCATTGTGAGAAAGCCAATTAACTTCCCAGGTCTCTGTGGTTTAGATCAGTGGTCCCCAACCTTTTTTGGGCCATAGACCGGTTTAATGTCAGAAAATATTTTCATAGATCGGCCTTTAGGGTAGGACGGATAAATGTACAAAATAAAATTATGCGACCGGCATAAAAACTGTGCTATTTTTAAATATAATTGTCGAATTTACGAGACAAGCTTCAAGAGTGAGTCCTAGACGAATGTAACAGAGGGAATCTGGTCATTTTTTAAAAATAAAACAACATTCAGACTTAAATATAAATAAAATGGAAATAATGTAAGTTATTTATTCTTTCTCTGCGGACTGGTACCAAATGGCCCACGGACCGGTACCAAATGGTCCACGGCCCGGGGGTTGGGAACCACTGGTTTAGATTATCTCGGAGTATTATCACCCTCACTTTACAGCTAGGAAGTGATGACTGCTATCCGAAGTCCTTACAGTGGCCAACAGCAGGGCCAAGCGCAGGGCAGATCTGTCTGCCTGACTCTCAGCCTACGTGATTTCAACCACATTGCTTCATCTCCTGGATTCATAAAATAAGGAGGTTGGTTGGGTGATTTCTAAATTTCCTTCCATTTTTAATGCTTCATGTGTTATTACTTATCACATATAAATAGAAACCTTACTCAGTTCATATACACCGTTATTATTATTATTTTGGGGGGACAGAGAGAGAGACAGATAGGGACAGACAGGAAGGGAGAGAGATGGGAAGCATTAATTCTTTGTTGTATCTCCTCAGTTGTTCATTGATTACTTTCTCATATGTGCCTTGACGGGGGGAGGGGTGATTTGTAGCAGAGCAAGTGACCACTTGCTGAAGCCAATGACCTTGGGCTCAAGCCAGCGACCTTGGGCTTCAAGCCAGTGACCTTTGGGCTCAAGCCAGTGACCATGGGGTCATGTCTATGATCCTACGCTCAAGCCGCTACCTTGTGCTCAAGTTGATGAGCCTGCACTCCAGCCGGATGAGCCCGTGCTCAAGCTGGCGATCTTGAGGTTTTGAATGTGGGTTCTCTGGATGCCAGTCTGATGCTGTATCCACTGTGCCACCACCTGGTCAGGCTATATACACAGTTTTAATGTGATGTATTTATAGAAGGGTCAAAACTGATTCTTGCTCTCTTTGGGCAAGTCTCTTCTGAGCAACAAGAAGTTGGTGATACCCTTTTGAATTCTAAACATTTTAGCCATGGGGGAGTGTCTGATCTGCTGGAGTAATTTATTTATTAACTGTCCTTTTTATAGAGCAGTTTTAACAAGTTAAGGTAAATTGCCAAAGCTGTTTAGTGCATACCATAGGGCCTTTGTGTGATTGAGAATAAGTAGATAATTAAGTGGAGAAAAGTTTGTGCACTGAAATGGTCACTTAAAAAGGATACTTAAAAAAAAAAAGGCTTAAACAAATTTATTTTCTTTCTAAATATTTGTAATAAGGAAGGGTTGTATTTATTTTCACTTTCAATATGAGAGTATTCTGCTCATACAGAAAAGCCACTGACAGCAATCAGCCAGGCAATCAGTTTTCCCTCTTTATAAGTGAAGTGAAATGAAAATGGAGGTATGGTGAACAGGTAAGTTTCACCTTCAGGGCTCACTTCCTGACCCGGAACCCCAGGGTGCCTGAGGCGTGGCTCTTGGAGAGGGTCCTAAAATACCTCGTAGCTGTATCCTAGGGGCGCAAGCTGCTAATCACCCAGGAGGGCCTTCCCTTTCTTTCCAGGAACCAACCACACAATCCCAGGAGTGGGAAATCATTTACCTGTCTGTGCCCTGAGCATAATATTTCTGCCTTCACACAAGAATGTTCTCAGGAAAGTACTCAGTGCTTAATTAAGAGAATAGTAACACCTCATGTTTTTCTTTTTTGTACATTTTTGCAGCTTTCCAAGCATTTTTACATGGTGGTTTAGATTTTGGGGTTTTAATTAGTGTCCAGGGGTTTAATTAGTGTTTTAAAAGACTAGTAAAATTACAGGGGGAAAGGAATAGCAACATAGAATGTCCAACTTTGTATTTTGTCAACTAATATTTGAAAGATGGCATATTGTCATATACCATCACCATCCCTCATGAGAGAAAGACTATGATCACAGGCAAGGAGCAAGGCAGTCAGCTCATATAAAAAGCCTTTAAAATAGCTTGAAAATGGCTTTTTGGAAGATTCACTATACAGTATTATCCTAAATTTTCTCATTCTTGTGCAGAATAGTAAAAACTTCATCAAAGACTTTTCGACCTCTAAAGTAGGTGATGCAGGTATTACTCTCATATTACCTGTCAGGAAATGTGGGCTCCGTGGGGTGAAGTAATAAGTGCTGGTGATGCTGACACTGCCCATCTTCAAACCTCATTTTGAGCATCAAGGACCTAGACGCTGGGCTGGAATTCTGGTTTAGCTACTTACCAGCAGGGAAAACTTGGGCCATGTTAGTAATAGCTGAAAGCCCTAAAAAAAGAGAGAGAGAGAGAGAGAGAGAGAGATTGTAATCTGCTTGCCCTTGAGGGCCTGGAGTTTAATACAGGGCCAAGGGACTGGATCAAGTTTGGTTGGTTCAGTTCCCTCTTCTTGCCTCGCCAGTGGATTAGATTAGAGTGATCTTCCCAAGGCCACTCTGTCTTCCTATATGTCCCAGATTATAACCACAGACCTGTCTGCTTGGCCAGCAGAATCTAATTCATGAGTGTTTATTTCTCTCTGGCTTTGTAGTCCCTGGAGAAACACTTACGTTGTAATTTGTTGATATTGTTCTTTAGAGACTGGCCCTCCTGAAAATTCTATGAGCATTCTAGTATCCTTTAATAAATTCCATTTTTTTTTTTAAAAAAGAAAAAGTATTGGGGAGATTAAAAGAGGGAAAGGGCTGTTCTGAAAATCTGGAACTATATCCTTAAATGTCCAGGTAGACTTGGTAGGTACAAATTTAACTGACCATTAGATAATAGACCATTAGATAAATCCCCAATCGTATCAATTTTTGGAACTAGGAATACATTGCTTGAACCTGGAGTAAATGACAAACTAAAAATCTGTGGATTTTTATTATTTTTTTTATGTGTGCTTGTCCAACAGCAAGGTGGCTTCTTTGACTCGTTTTTCTTCCTATGCATCCTGCACTTATGGAGAAAACAAGGACAGAAGTTGTGTTGTGTAGAATCCTACTTATTTTCTGGGTTTTTTAAAACTCTCCTTTCAAACTGGTTTTCTTGCCTTTTATTAGCGTATATTATTTTACTGATTGCCTAAGATCCCAGAGACCGTGGTAAAGGAGATCAGAACTCTGCCTCCTAGCTTTTTATACAATTTTATTGCTAGTTCCAAGCACACACCAGGAAAAATGTTATGAGAAAAGGATCTTGAACTAAATTTTGATCTATTCAATTTGATTAAAAAGTAAAGAAAATTCATATTTTACTTTCTGAAAGTGTATGTGTGGATGCAAGAGAGAACGTAGAACATTAACTAGAGCACTATCATCGTTACACTCTATACCAACTAATAATTCTTAAAAAATTTTAGCTTTGTGACCTCGTAAGAGAGAATTGTCATGAAAAATGACAGTTGAGGCAGTCCTGTGGGGATTTACCCTTACTAACTCAGAAGGACCACTTGTCTGTAAAAATTGCACACAACAAATAGCAAAAGACACCAAGAGCTCTTCTCTGAATCCATGTGTTGCCATGGAAATAGAGGAACCAACACAATGTCATAATTTCTTATTTCTAGAAACAGTTCTGCACAAAAGAAACACAAAAACAAAGCCATATAAATGGATGAGAATATTTGCTGTTAAATCATGCTGGTTCTAGAGACTAACCCCATGTTAAACCTTTGCCTTTGCTTCCCTCCTTTTTTTTGAGACCGTTCATCTTTCCAGTAAATGAAAAAGTGGCAAAGAGATAGAAAAGATTTTTATTATTAATGACTACATTCATGACCAAGAGATGGGTGCCACTCTAAGAGGCCTCATGATGTCCGGCTGTGCCTCTGGCCACCTAGTCCATGCTTTGGGAATTCTTATGCTCATTAAAAATATGACTCTGAAAAAAAGGGCCCTTTTTTTTTCTTTTGTTTTCTTTTCTTTTTTTGTTTGTTTGTTGTATTTTTCCTTTTATTTATTTATTTTTTGTATTTTTTTGAAGATAAAAATGGGGAGGCAGTCAGACAGACTCCCGCATGCGCCTGACCGGGATCCACCTGGCATGCCTACCGGGGGGAATGCTCTGCCCATCTGGGGTGTTGCTCTGTTGCAACCAGAGCCAGTCTAGCACCTGAGACAGAGGCCATGGGGCCATCCTTAGTGCCCGGGGTGGCTTTGCTCTGGTGGAGCCCTGGCTGCGGGAAGGGAAGAGAGAGACAGAGAGGAAGGAGAGGGGGAGGGGTGGAGAAGTAGATGGGTGCTTCTTCTGTGTGCTCTGACTGGGAATCGAACCCGGGAATCCTGCACACCAGGCCAATGCTCTACCACTGAGCCAACCGGCCAGGGCCTAGGAATGCCCTTGTTGATCAATCTACCCAAAAGAAAATTATATGGAGCAACCATGACAGACCGAGCAAGTCAGTCTCATACTATTCATCACCAGAACGCTGCAGCCCGGTGTAAACAGTTTCAACTTTCTTGGGAAGCAGCAAGGCAGATTGGGAAATCCTGTCCAAGGGGTCCTATACTGCCCCTTCATTTGGAGTTAACCCTCAAAGACCCCTACCAGGACAACTTTGGCAGATGGATGTTACTCATACACCTTCATTTGGCAAACAGTCGTATGTCCACATTACAGTGGCTTCATATTCCGGATCTACAGTAACCTCTGTCAGAACAGGAGAGGCTGCTAAGCATGTTATAGCTCGTTGTCTGTATGCATTGTTCTATTATTGGATTTCCTAAGCTGGCTAAACTGAAAATGCTCCTGCATATGGAGCAAAAGCATTTACTGTATTTTGTCATGCTTACAATCTTTAAAGTTAAGGTATTATTAAAGTGTACTCAGCAAACATTTTAAGGTCAATTAAAAAAAAATTTTTTTTTAAAGGGGGTAGTCATATCCTGGAACTCCTACAGGTCTACCATATCATGCTTTTTACTTAAAAAAAAAAATTACATTTCTTTTGAATACTGATGAACAGGAGACACCAAATCTTTTTCGCCTGCATACTACTACCCTCTTTATTAGATCCAGCTAATAACACTGTTTTGTCTTTTTCCAAATAGCTCCAGATATATGGAAAAGATTTATATAGGCGGATGGGGATCCTCAAACCCCTCAGCGAGATCTTCTGAGCATGGCTTTTAAGATACCTAGAGCAGGGGTCTCAAACTCGCGGCCCGCTGGCCGCATGAGGCCCGCCGAACAATTTTGTGCGGCCCGCAGACTAATCCATGAAGTTCAAAATATTTTGGATAAAATTAAGTAAGCCTAGGGGCCTACTTGTATTTTTCATTTCTCTAGAATCCTAGCTAGATATTAGCTTAGTTAACAGCAGTTGTGATGCGAACTACAGTTTCTGGTCATTTTGTGACACTGTGTAAACTGCATGTACGATTGTGCTTGTTGTACTGATTTTTTTTTTTTTGTTTTCAACTGCAGTGAGAAAAGTGTTGCGTAACAGTTGCCTTTTGTAGACCTAGTGCGGCCCGCCGAACAGCTGTGATCTTGCTCTGTGGCCCACATGCTGAGTTGTGTTTGAGACCCCTGACCTAGAGGCAGAAAAAGCCCAATAGAGATCAAGGGAACTACCAGCTTTTAGGATACACCCTTAAAGGCTCCAATGCCCCAAAGGGGTCTCATAGGATGCCATCTGGGTCCTGCTTCAATAGTGGAAAGGAAGGTCATTGAGCTAAAGCCTGCCAGGCTTACATGCCTCTGCTGTGAGGAAACAGGGACACTGGAAGGTAGGCTTCCCCCTCACTCCTCTAAGGGAGGATTCAGTCTCTTCCAGCCCTGCTCCAGCCACCTATGATCTAACCTTGCCCAGAATGCTGGGGTTTGCCACTGAAGGCTGAAGGTGCCCAGGGCCATCAGCCCCATCTACGACACTGTGGACGAGCCTAGGGTATTTCTTCCAAGAAGCAGGTAAACTGATCTCATTTGCACAAGGGCCACTTAACTATGTTTTGCCTGAATAGTCAGGTTTTTTATTCTTCCCTCAAAGATCTCTGTTGTGGGTGTTGACAGTCCTATTTTCTGCTGCTTTGTTTAATATATAGTGTTTCCTTTATTCCTCCTACCTCAATGCCCCACTCATATTTCAGGCTGGGACCTACTCCTAAATTAGAGCTCTCTTTCCTCCTTTTGCCAGCTTCTATTATGAATCTACCTTGGCCACCCAGCTTAGTGTATCCCAAGGTTCTCTTTACCATGCCACAGTCGCAGAGCTCCAGGGAAAAGCAACCTGGTCTCATCTCTCCAGGCAGAGGAGAACAGAGGCTCCATATCCACGCATGCTGCAAGTGGCTTTTCCAGTCTACCTGAATCATTACCAGCTAGAAGCAGCGGTCATTGGGACTTGGACATGAGCTGCAAAGTATAGAATGGTGACAACAATTCCAGTGCCATGCGGACTTTTCCTGGATGTGGACTTTTCCTGGACTCCTGCTCCCTGTGACAGCTCCTAACAGACTGAACTGTGGTTGGTTGCATTTTTCAGGGATTTGGCATGTGATGGGGCCAACTTGGACTTGGTGAACATGTTAAGGACACCACTCTTTTATTGATTCTTGCTGTATTGGCCAAGAGTTTGCTTAAAGGCTTTTAATCACTGTAAAAAAAATAGAAGACTGGATAAAGAAGATGGGGCACATATATACCATGGTATACTATTCAGCTAGAAGAAATGATGATATTGGATCACTTACAGCAGAATGGTGGAATCTTGATAATATTATGTGGAGTGAAATAAGTGAATCAGAAAAAAACAAGAACTGCAGGATTCCATACATTGGTGGGACATAAAAGCGAGATTAAGAGACATGGACAGGAGTGTGGTGGTTATGGGGGGTGGGGGAGGGAGGGAGGGAGAGGGGGTGAGGGGGAGGGGTACAAAGAAAACTGGATAGAGGGTGACAGAGGTCGATCTCTCTTTGGGTGATGGGTATGCAACAGAACTAAATGACAAGATAACCTGGAAATGTTTTCTTTGAATATATGTACCCTGATTTATTGATGTCACCCCATTAAAATAAAAAAGTTATTTACAAAGATTAAAAAAAAAAGAGTGAGTCTTAGACGAATGTAACAGAAGGAATCTGGTCATTTTTTTAAAATAAAACATCATTCAGACTTAAATATAAAAAAAATATGACTCTGGGGGGCATTATATCATTAATACCCACTTATTTTAGGAAATTAGTTAAACACCTAAAGGAAAAGTCACTGTAATACTACTATACATAAGTAGCTGTTGCTATGATTCTGGTATAATTCCTTCCAGATAATCACATGCATATATTGTAAAGCAAACTAGACATGCGCTAGTGTATGTGTTTACAGAATTGGAATCACACTATCCATCCTAGTTTCCCAGACTGATTTAAACTCGTCCAATGTCATATCCTTGGTCAGTGAGTTGAAATGCTTCATTGTCTGATTACAAATAGCTGCCCCTTTCCCAAAGAAAGATGTGCCTATAAAACACACACACACACACACACACACACACAATGGGCTGGGTAACAGAACACCGTCTCCTTGAATCAGTTATGCTTATTTCCTCATCACACCCATCAGCATTTGTGGAAATCCCTAGTATAGTACGTACATGGATAAAAGGCAGGTCTAGGTACAATCTGGAAAAATGTACAGAAAGCTGTAGCTGTGGCTTACATATAGTTAAAATAATATGACATGGGTTTCATTGAAAAAAATTAACAAAATTGTTGTAATTAAAAAAAAAACACCTTAACATTTCTCTTCTTTTATTCCAGAAGGTATGCTAAAATAATCAGAGGAAAAATCCAAGCCTTCATGAGGCAACTAAATGTGTAAAATATCATGGATTTGGATTCAGAAAGACCCAGATTTGAATAATAACATTGCCATTTGATATTACTAAGACCATGAGCCTTTCTCTCCTCTTTTGAAAAATGGGGATTTAAATACTCCCCTAGAGGGTTATGGGGAGAATTAAATGAGAATATGACTATAAAGTGATTTGTAAAGTTTCTAGCTCAAAGCAGAGACCCCCCTTTGACAGCTGATGCTATTATTACTATTATTATTGACTTTTAAAAGAATCAACCCCAAGCTCCATGCTCAGCCCCATGTACTTTGCTATGAATTTAGCAAGTCAGTGAATTTTAATTTTCAATCCACTTGTTGTTCTGGAACTGATGAAAACAAATTCTATTAATGCATGTTAGATTTTGTGACCTGTCACTAAGATAAATCACATCAGAGGACAGGGTACAACAATTATTGAAGTACACTGGATATGATGCAATTTATGAAATACCAGAGATACAATCTGTTTGTAAGGAAAACTGATTTAGATTCTTTGTGTGATGAGACACTTCACTAAGAGACACACTGGGCATGAACACTCTGAATACAGAAAATGATCAGTGTCCTGACCTGTGGTGGCGCAGTGAATAAAGCATTGACCTGGAACGCTGAGGTCGCCGATTTGAAACCCTGGGCTTGCCTGGTCAAGGCTCATATGGGAGTCGATGCTTCCTCTTCCTTCCCCTTCTCTCTCCCTCTCTCTAAAATTAATAAAATCTTTAAAAAAAAAGGAAAAGGAACCAGTCAGCAATAAGCACTCTTTTTCTATCAGGGCTAACGTACTCTAGCCACTGCTGTTGCTGTTGGCGGTATAACATCTCCTTCGAGGGCTCCCAGAAGAATGGGTCAGCAGGCGGCAACTGATTGTACATTTCAAATCTTGCTTTTTACCCTTGAGAAAAGTCCTGTCTATTCTTCTTTTCCAATTTAAAATGAATATTCCTCCTGATCAACTTGGTTTTCAATGTTTTCCCTCAGAAGGTAGCTGCTCCTTAGGGCATTTACTGTTTCCGGCTCTCTTTACGGTCAGACTCACACGCGTGGTGCTTCCTTCATGAATCATAGCTGTTTGTGCAGCCAATCCTTGCACTGACTTCTCATTGCTTTTCAGCTGAAAGCATGATTTAGTTTATTGCCTGTCCTTCTGAGATGATAACAGGAATATTAAAAGAATTGTTTGTCCAGAGAAAAAGAATCAGGAGAATATTTTTGGCATCAGGCTCAGTACTACATGCATTGTATTGGTCTGATGTCATTAGTATAATGTTAGCTGAGAATTCTCAGCTCCTGTTTGCACATAGCAACTAAGCTGGAATGACTTGCTCCTTCTTGGACAGCGAGAAGTTGTTTCATAAGATTTACTTTTCCCTTGGCAATCAGCCACCACTATATTACCAATTCTATATTACCAATTCTAGGTCATGAAGGTTCACTAGTCAGTCCACATTTCCTATGCGAGTCACAAGCAACAAATAGTCTCTGTTTTTAAGAGTTCCTGACTGGTTTCATAAGTTAATTTTATCACAAAGTTGAGAAACAATTATAAAGCTATAAATAAAATTGTAAGAAACTATAATAATTATTAAACCCTCAAATATGTGAAGACTTTTAAAATACTGAGGCAGAACATTCCCTGGAAATCTAACCCAATAACTAGCAATTGAACTCAAATTTCTCCAATATTAGCATTATTCCCTTCGTTCTTTCTTTTATTAGTCACCAAGGAGTGCCTAAATTTGGACTGGTCACCAGGCCTGGGGGACAGAGAAGCCCATGGGTACAGCGATTCTGATAAAGCAGCTACCTGGTTTATAAAATTACAAAACCTTTCACCAGTGCACTACCTACCCATTTGATGCATTTTTACATGCATTCTTCCTTAGTATTTGAACCCTGATTTCATGTAAAGCTGCAATCTAACTCAGAAAGAACAAATTTTCTAATATCTTTTGCAATTAGTGGTACCCATGTGATTAAGCTCTGGGCAATGAGATGTCAACATAAATGTTGCCTGGGACTTTCAGTAAGGCTGTTTAAAGAGAACTGAGTCAGTTAGTAGGTGTCCTCACTGTACTCTAACTTTTCTTTTTCCTTTAGCCCTTAAATGACCTATGATTAGAGCTCCAGCAGCCTTCCGGACCGGAAGTGACCTTCAAGATGGAAACCGGCACTGGGACGGAGGGATAGAAAAATGGAGAATGCCTTGGCAATATCCCAGATCTTTTATGAGAGAGACAAATCTACTCCTATTTTGCTATATTGTGTTTTCTGTTTGGGCAGCTCTACCTAGCCTAATTGATAAAGCCATCAAAGAGTCAAATTCTCTTGTGTATTTCCCTTAAAAGGAGACATAGCTTTTTATTTTCAAGACAAGAGATTTAAAATGCCAACACTTTTAGGAGTTTCTTTTAAACCACTTAAAGAACAGATGACTTTTAGCAACTCATTTCCTGAGGGCAGATTCTGAGCTGGAAGACATGGAGTTCCAGGTGTCTGTGGGGAGTGGGGAGGGGTAGAGGGGTAGGAGAAAGAAGAAAGAATTTGGAAAGGGAGAGTTCAGGATGCTTTGCTTCTATCATGTTTCCATCTTGGACCTGTACTCCTAACCATGATGGATTTGGGGCCTCATAACCTGCCCTGGAAGCCCAAGGGAACTGCATAGATTTTAGTAGCCCTCAGGTGTCCCCAAAAGCTTGGTCTTCCAGGCAGTGACAAGAAGGACCATAACAATAACAAAAAGCACAACAGCCCTGGCCGGTTTGCTCAGTGGTAGAGCGTCAGCCTGGTGTGCAGAAGTCCCAGGTTCGATTCCTGGCCAGGGCACACAGGAGAAGCGCCCATCTGCTTCTCCACCCCCCCTCCTTCCTCTCTGTCTCTCTCTTCCCCTCCTGCAGCCAAGGCTCCATTGGAGCAAAGATGGCCCGGGCGCTGGGGATGGCTCCTTGGCCTTTGCCCCAGGCGCTAGAGTGGCTCTGGTCGCAACAGAGCGATGCCCCGGAGGGGCAGAGTGTCGCCCCCTGGTGGGCAGAGCGTCGCCCCTGGTGGGCGTGCCGGGTGGATCCCGGTCGGGCGCATGCGGGAGTCTGACTGTCTCTCCCCGTTTCCAACTTCAGAAAAATACAAAACAAAACAAAACAAAACAAAAAAAACAACAACAAAACAAACAAAAAAGCACAACAGTGAAAGGCTGCCATTCTGCTTCCTGGGTGCCTAGCAAACACTGGGTATGGGCGTGTATTGTCCCTGGTTTAGTCTTCATAAAGCCCCTAAAACATAGGGGGATTCACTTTATTTTACAGAGGCACAAATGGAAGCTCAGAGAGATTAAGTATCTTACCCAACATCGCTACTGAGGGTTCAAGTTGGGTGACCAACTGTCCCTTTCTGCCCAGGACGAAGGGGTTTTCTGAGATACAGAACTTTCAGGAGTCCCAGGCAAGCCAGGGAGGTTGGACTCTTGGCATCTGACAGCAAAACTCTATTATACTATCTTTACACCCGACAGGCACAGGGCTCAGACAGACATCCTCAGAACGTCCGAACACGTTCAACTTTCACCTTCAGCCTGGGCATCTGTTCCCTTCTCTGCAGAAGGGCCCTGGGGTAGACCTAGCAGGGCTGTGTGGTGGGACTAAAGCCTCCTCTGTGCTGTCTTATCATCTAAGCTGGGACCCCCAACTCCACACACTCAGCCAACACCCTGAGAGCGCTGAGCTGTACAGGAGTGGAGAGGAGCCTGTGTCCGCAGAGCCCGGGACCTTGTCCCACTCTGCTGAGACATTCTCCAAGTCCTTGTCCCTGCTTGCCACCAGAGGTAACCACTTAAAGCTATCATAACATCTTTAAAATTTTCATAAAACTCCATACTTTATATGGAGTTTTAAAAGCACTACTATTTGTCTGCCTAAAGATGTAAAAGGTACAAATTTAAGATAAATAACTTCCAAGTGCACCTCTTCCTATTTTAGCTTGTCCTTTACTAAGTGGCAGCAATAGGATTTTGTGTGTCTCAACTTAAATAAAAACCCAAATGATGGCCATGCAAGGCAGAGGTTCCCAGCTGAGGGTTTCTGGATAGGAATTTTGGGGTACGTGAACCTCCCTGAAGTTGTGTGCCCTGGTGTGTGTGTGTGTGTGTGTGTGTGTGTGTGTGTGTGTGCCGTGCACACGTGCATGTGCACATGCACTTTTATCGGGCAGAAGGTCTGCAGCTTTCACCACGTTCTCAGGGGAGTCTGTGACCAAAAGATAGTTGAGAACCACTAGTGAAGTAACAAGAATTAGCTTGGAAGAATTTTTTTTTTTTAATAAAGGGTGTCTGTTTTATAAAATGATTCACAGTAGCAACTTATCCCAGGGTATTAGCCTATGATTCAGATTATAGCTTTGATGCATCAAAGAAAGAAGTCAGAGCATCATAAGGAGGGTGTGGTCAAGGCAGCAGCAGGGACTGTGGCTGGAAGCTCCAGCCCCTGGGGCACCACACCCTGTGGTGACAGAACTGGAATCTTCAGACCCAGAGGAAAGAGCCGTACGTGGGGTCCATGGGTCCAGAGCCAATTGCCAAGGACCTTCTTATTCTCTTTGCATTAACTTGTCTCTTGATGATTGGTTTCCTACGTCTGGTGTTTCCTTTTGTATTTGTTTGTTGGCATGTTACAAAGTACAACTCCTCTCATAACTAAATTCAGTCAACATCTATAGCGTGTTGTTGCCCAGCTTCTGAGAGCCCACATGCTGGAGCCTGGACCTCAGCTGCACACTGTGTGGCCACGACTCTGGGGCAGTGCTCTGACCTCTCTAAGTTTCCATGTCTGGGCCTCAGCTGCACACTGTGTGGCCACGACTCCGGGGCAATGCTCTGACCTCTCTAAGTTTCCATGTCTGGGCCTCAGCTGCACACTGTGTGGCCACATGACTCCGGGGCAGTGCCCTGACCTCTCTAAGTTTCCATGTCTGGGCCTCAGCTGCACACTGTGTGGCCACGACTCCGGGGCAGTGCTCTGACCTAAGTTTCCATGTCTGGGACTCAGCTGCACACTGTGTGGCCACATGACTCTGGGGCAGTGCCCTGACCTCTCTAAGTTTCCATGTCTGGGCCTCAGCTGCACACTGTGTGGCCACGACTCCGGGGCAGTGCTCTGACCTCTCTAAGTTTCCATGTCTGGGCCTCAGCTGCACACTGTGTGGCCACGACTCCGGGGCAGTGCTCTGACCTCTCTAAGTTTCTAGGTCTGGACCTCAGCTGCACACTGTGTGGCCACGACTCCGGGGCAGTGCTCTGACCTAAGTTTCCAGGTCTGGGCCTCAGCTGCACACTGTGTGGCCACGACTCTGGGGCAGTGCTCTGACCTCTCTAAGTTTCCATGTCTGGACCTCAGCGGCACACTGTGTGGCCACGACTCCGGGGCAGTGCTCTGACCTAAGTTTCCAGGTCTGGGCCTCAGTGTCTGAACCCTGTTCTCTGTCCTCCCTTCTCCCCCAGCAAATTGTTGAAGCAGGAGCTTTTAAATGATAGAATGCCTGATAATCTGGTCTCTCCTCCAGCTGGTCCTTCCTGGGTGCCCTGGCCTGCCTGTCCGGTGTCCCAAGCCATACAGCATGTTAAGATTCCAGTGCTAGTGTCGGCTAGTACAGCCTCAAACTCCCATTCTGTCTGTGTTTCCTTCTCCAGGACACCCATGTGCCCCAGCGAGGAGGCCATCTGAAATGTGAGGCAGTGCACTCAGAACAAGGAGAGACAGGATGCAGGACCTGCCGGGAGCTACCGAGAGCTACCGAGTGACACCACACACCAGTCTGCTCTAAGTGCACTGAAGGCTGCTGCTGGGCCGCCCCAGGCCACACACTACGATTCTGAGTAACTAAAAATCAATACTCCATTTTCCTTCTTAATGAAGCTGAAGAAGTGCATTCTCCTTACCAAGCTCAGGGTGGGCACCTAAGGAGATAATGGGTTTCTTTTCATGATTAAAAATAATTTTTCCCCCAGGTTTAGAAAGAAACTAAGAGAACCAAGTAAGAGGCTGGACTGAGGGCTCCCTGCAGAAGAGGCCTGGGCTCTGGCGTGAAGCTGATGGTCCTTGGGCATATTGCTTGCATTTGCCCTGAATCTTTGGACTCTGTTTCAGGTTATCTCCCCTCCCCCATAGCGAATGAACCATTTCCTCCTCTCATATCCAGCCAAATATTTCAAATCATGTTTCCCATTCTTGGTTTAAGTGTCTAAATTAAACTCACTCTGATGAAAAAGCAACTGATGGAAAACAATTTTTCATTCTCATTTACAAGCCTCTTGAAATAAGCTTTCAGGAGAAGCTTGCAGGCATGATACCCTGACACAGCTGGGTGCTCTTGATGAAAATCCTTTGTCAAATCTGACCCGCTGGGATAGATAGAATGTCACAGGGCAGCAGGAGTGAGGGGGACCTCATTCATTTTCCTGAAACAATCCCAACAAATCAGGGTCCTTCAATACTGCATTAAGAGGGAAGTGACAACTTGCTGGAGATAAAATAGCGAGTTTCTGCTGCCACCTGGTGGAGCCCTTGCCTTTAATCATTGTTAATGAAAGGCTCACTTGGCTGGAGACGTTTATAGAACCCAGGTTCTCCAGTGAGTTCTCTGGACCAGCACTAATGTCTTACCTGGTCATTTCCTACATATGACATTTGGTGAATTACTTAAATTTTTTTTCTTTTTTTTTTCTACAGAGACAGAGAGAGAGTCAGAGAGAGGGATAGATAGGGACAGACAGACAGGAACAGGGAGAGATGAGAAGAAGCATCAATCATCAGTTTTTCATTGTGACACCTTAGTTGTTCATTGATTGCTTTCTCATATGTGCCTTGACTGTGGGCCTTCAGCAGACCGAGTAACCCCTTGCTCAAAGCCAGCGACCTTGGGTCCAAGCAAGCTGGTGAGCTTTGCTCAAACCAGATGAGCCTGCACTCAAGCTGGCGACCTTGGGGTCTCGGACCTGGGTCCTCCGCATCCCAGTCCGACACTATCCACTGTGCCACCACCTGGTCAGGCACTTAACATTTCTGAATCAAGTTGCCTTAGTTATAAATTATCCAACTTGTAGCATTGCAAAGATTTAAACAGAAAATGTAGGTTACAAGAGCAGTAATAATAAAAAATATATATGATGCTTATATGTATTAAATCTAACAAAAGATGCACAATTATGCAGAAGTAAATGTTTCTTTGAAAGGTGTTTGTGAGTGCCTACACAAAGGGCACTTGGGAAGGGCAGAACCTGAGAATGCTCCAGACCTGCTCGACCGACATGAACAGCTAGTCGTGGAGGGAGGGACATCACAAAGTACAAGATGTTGATACATTTCATTATATATAAACTGAAAACTTCTGTGTATAAAAAGTCACCATAAATAAAGTACAAAGACCAGATACTGAATGGGAGAAGATAATTCAATACATCATTGACAAAGGATTTGTATCAGAGTACATAAAAGACAAGTAACCCAGTGGAAAAGTGGACAAAAGATGTGATTATACTCTTTACAAAAGAAAAATTGCCAGTGTCTGTGAGACATGGGACAAAGTGTTTAGCCTCAGCACTTAACAGAGAAATGGGAGTTGAAAAATAAGATAGTATTTAAAAAATTTAAAAGTAGAACTATTATACAGTACGGCAATTCCACTTCTGGGTTTTTATCTGAAGAAATGAAAACACTAACTTGAAAAGGTACATGCATCCTGTATTCAGTGCAGCATTATTTATAGTAGCTGAAATATAAATAACCCAAGCATTCAACATGGATGAATGGATTAAGAAAATGTGATCTATCTATCTATCTATCTATCTATCTATCTATCTATCTATGCGTATATATTATTCAGTAATAAAAAGAATGAAATCTTGCCATTTGCCACAACATGGATAGACCTTGAGGACATTATGCTAAGTGTAATGAGTCAGAAAGAAAAAAACAAATACCATCTAATTTTACTTACATGTGGAATCTAAAAACAAAACAAAACAAAAAAACAACTGAAACAAAAACCCTTAAAATAAGAAAACTAAAACAAACCAAACTCATAGATACAGAAAACACACTGACTGGTGGTTGCCAGAGGCAGGGCATAGGGGGTGAGTAAAATGAGTGAGGGGCTTAAAAGACATAAACTTCCAGTTATAAAATAAATAAATAAGTCATGAGCATGTAATATACAGCATGGTGCCTACAGTATTGTATTGTATATTTGAATGTTGCCAAGAGGGTAGATCTTAAAATTCCACATCACAAGAAAAAAATTTTAACCACATATTATGACAATGTTAAGTAGACATTGTGGTGATAATTCTCAGGGTATATATATATATAATATCCCATGTGGTGATAATTCTCAGGATATATATATATATATATATATATAATCATTATGTTGTATGTCTGAAACTAATATAATGTATGCCAACTAAACCTCAATAAATTTTTTTAAAAAAGTAAAGAGAAATGAGATGGTATTTTACAACCACCAGCGTGAGTCTGAAGATATGAAGTGAAGAAATAGTAGTAGACATGCTCTGTGAGTGTGGTGAGGGGGGAAAATCAATCTAGCGCCCCTAGAGTACAATTTGGCATGATCTCGTGCAGTTAAAAGCATGACCTTATTAAGCCCCCCATCCCACCTCTATGCATTTCTCCTCGTAACACTTTAGCACAGGTGCCTAAGGAAGCATTTACAAGAACTTTATCAAAACTCTTATAAAAACCAAAAATTGGAAATAACCTAGAAGTATTTTAATACAACAGAACAGATGAATATATATTTTCTCCTGGTACTGAATGCTGTATAACAGTTCAAACATGTAAATTAGAGCCGCACATAACAACAGGTACCTTAGAAGCATAAGTTAGACGAAACAAAACAAAACAAAAAGGCAGTTGTCAAGGATATATGAGCAATAAAATATCATTTAGGCATATGAATAATAAATACCAATTTAGGGTAGTAACTACTTCTGTCAAGGAAGTGATAATAGCATTCCAGTAAAAATACAGAGATGGTTTCAATAAGATCTGTAATGTTTAATAATTTATGGTTAGTGTTGGATACATTTTTAATAATGTTCTTTGGTACTTTTATATGCTTAAAAAGTTTAGAGAGAAAGATAATATACATAAAATGAATGGCACATATTAAAATACAGTTGTGATTATTAAAGAAGATTGAAATCCTTCCAAAGAACTGATTCTGATATTAAATATTTATCTCTGAGAGGAGAATTTAAAACAAACTTTACCCTAAAAGATCTTTTGCAGCAGTTTAAATCTCTTCTTTTTTTATCAACATGTCTACAGAGTAAGTTAATCAACCAATAACTTACGTATTTTTCTAACAAGCTACTAACTATGAGGGGAATAATTATGAAGGGCAGAATATCTGGACTCTGGCATATTTAAAATAAGAAAGAACAAGGAGGAAGAGAAAGATAATTATTCCAGGCAGAATGGAGTCTACTTATGTGTAATGATACTGCTATTTTAACAAGCACACTATTTCATACATAAGAAATGAAAGTGATCTCTTTCAAAGTAGCCCCTCATGACTTGTAACATTTATCCTGGAGATATCACCAGTAATTAAAATAATTTTAGAACTCCTTTTAGAATGATGTTTAGACTATAGAGTGCTCTAGCTTTATTTTCTATAATAAGAAAGATACTTGAGAGATAAATTTGATTTTGAAGGAGAGCCAAGTTAGTTAATATGGTGTTTGATCAATGACTAGGTATAACCACACAGTAGTCATATCTTTTGTTTTCCATGACAAAATGATATTTGTTTGAGTCTGTTTATGACCAGTAGTGGCCGCCCTGGGGGTTCCCTCAGCTGCCATAATCTCTGCCTAGCCCCTGAAAGCTGGAGGGCACAATATCTCTGCAGATCTGTAACAAATCACTGTACACAGCTGTGCCTCAGCCACTGGCTGGGAAGCTCTAACACGGTGCAGCTGATCCTCCTGCAGATCCTAGCGCATGACTCGGTGTGTGCAGAACCTGGCGGACGTTCTCTGGCACCGTTTCCTTTAAGGAGGCACGTTGGTTTGCTGGATCCTGGACAGTGATCTTGGAATCACCTGACTGGGTGTTGGAACGTGGGAACCCCTTCCAGTCCTGATCACAGACCTCTGGAGAAACTGACCATGTTCTTCCTCCTCAGCCTAGAGCCAGGCATTCTAAGATGGCAGAATCACACAATGTAAGGAGCCTTAGTTCCTGAATCACCAGTTGGAGGAGAGACTCCACTAAAGCCCCCTGACCTGCAATGGAATATGATGAGAGTGAGAAATAAGCTTTTATAGTATTAAGCTAATGACATTTTGGAATATTTTTGTCATGCAACGTAGCCTAGCACATTCTGACTAATGCGGAGGCAACCCCCTGCCAAAGTCTCAAAGCTGTTCTAAGAAATGATAGCAGCATCATAAGCCCAATCTCTCTCTCTCTTTTTTTTAAGCCAAATCTTTTAAAATGGTACTAAGAACAGCCTTCATTGTCAAGTACATTGGTGTGGGTGTTTTCTTACTTAAAATGTGGTGCTATCACTTAAGAGTCACATGATGTAATGTTGGACAATAGAACCTTCATGTGCTGAGAGCCAGATTTCTCCGGGAAGAGCTGGACCTTGAGGTCAGGTTAGCATTTGAGTAGCTAAGGGGTGGGGCACTTACGATAGAAGGAAAGTGGAAGCCCACTTAGAAAAGTCCTCTGAAATGGTGATGGATGAACACTAGACTTGTGTGTGTGTGGGGGGGTGAGAACACAATATGGAATACAGAGATGTGTGGTAGAATTGAGCACCTGAAATCTGTATAATTATGTTAACCAGTGTCACTTCAATAAATTCAATTTAAAAACTAGAAAAAAAAAAAAGAAGAGAAAATATTCCTTTCCCCCTTTTCCTTAATGCAAAAAAGAATAGCTAGATCTTGTAATCATCTCTTGGTTTTGGAAGATACAGATTCCACTTAATGTCTATGTACTTCAAAACTCTGCAAGTATTTCCAATTGTCATTATAAGCAAAGAGGCTTTAGGAAGTCATAGTACCACTAGCTAATGTTTACTGGGCATTTAACCTGTGCTAGGACATAATAAGCTCAGTGCCTTAAATCAGGACAAGCAGCATCGGTGTCCCCTGCGAGCTGGTTGGAAATGCAGCATGTCAGACCCCCCCACCTCAGACATTTTATAGCAATAGCGGCATTTTAACAAGACCTTCCAGTGATTTACATACATGCTAAGATTGAAAAACCACTGCTTTAAATGCTTTATCTTAAATTCTACAAAAATCTCATGATTCTGTTCATGCCTCTTACTTCAAAAATCTGCAAGTATTTTTTTTTCATCATTAAGAGGAAAGAGACCTCTGGAATTCATAGCACAAATAGGTTTTTTTTTTAATTGAGTATTTAACATGTTCCTCAAAAACCCTGTGAAGTAGGCATAAGTAAGATTATTAACCCATTTCAATAGATAAGAAAACAAGGCTGTGAGAGATGAAGTAATTTACCCCAAACTACAAGCTAGTATTGTTTATATTCTATATGGGGATGGAATCAAACCTATTCCCAACTGACTCTCAAATCTAAGCTTTTATATCCTGCAGTGGTGGGCTCTCCTTGTGCGGTGAAGAGCATCATGGACATGTAACAGGCACACCAGTGACAGACCAACCTGACTTCTGGGACACACTTAATTGGGAAGAGCAGTGGAAAATCCTGCGACACCTAGAAAAGTGATTGGGAAAAGAAATCCTTGCAAAGGTGAAGAAATGAATAAATGCACATTTAAACAGGAAAAGACGCACATTCATGCACAGGTGGATATACTAGTGCTAATATGTAAAAATGTGATTTCAAGTGCGGTCTGACAGCTTTAACCAATGACGTCTAAAGGGTGATTTTCTGTTTCTTTCTGAGGAAGAAGTTTTTTATTTAAAAAAATTTATTTTTATTCAGTGAGAGAAGAAAAGGCAGAGAGACAAACTTCCACATGTACTCCGACCATGATCCACCCAGCAAGCCCACCATGGGGTGATGTTCTGCTCATCCAGGGCACTGCTTCGTTGCTCAGCAACTGAGCTTTTCTTAGTGCCTGAGGTGGAGGCCATGGAGCGGTCCTCAGCGCCTGGGGCTAACTCACTCCAATTGAGCCATGGCTGCAGGAGAGGAAGAAGGAGAGGCAGGGTGGAGAAGCAGATGGGCACTCCTGTGTGCCCTGAAGGGGAACTGAACCCAGGACATCCACACACCCAGCCGATGATCTATCATTGAGCCAACCAGCCAGGGCCTCTGAGGGAGAATTTAATGATTTGGCAAGAACTCAGAATTTGTTTAGCAATAGTGAATAAAATTAAAAGTGATGTGATGTTTACTTACTACTAACCATTTTTATTGCTGAGGGCACCTGCTGTAATACTCTAATACAGGGGTAGTCAATCTTTTTATACCTACCGCCCACTTTTGTATCTCTGTTAGTAGTAAAATTTTCTAACCGCCCACCAGTTCCACAGTAATGGTGATTTATAAAGTAGGGAAGTAACTTTACTTTATAAAATTTATAAAGCAGAGTTACAGCAAGTTAAAGCATATAATAATAATTACTTACCAAGTATTTTATGTCGAATTTTTGCTGTTTGGCAGAATAAATCTTTATAAAACAACTTACGATAGTTAAATCTTTCTTTTTATTTATACTTTGGTTGCTCTGCTACCGCCCACCATGAAAGCTGGAACTCCCACTAGTGGGCGGTAGGGACCAGATTGACTACCACTGCTCTAATACAATGGTTGCCATGTGTTAGCATGCTTCAGAACTTCCTGGGAAGCTTGTAAAACACAGAATCCTGGGACCCATCCCCAGAATCTCAGATTCAGGAGGTCTAGGAAGGGACCCAAGGGTTAGCACGTCTAATAAATTTCCACATGCTGTCACTGCTGCTGGTCTGGGGACTCCGTCTTGAGGACCACTACGGGAGGATAGTGATGAAGCATCCAACCCCAGGAGCTGGGTTTCAAGTTGTGCGCATGTGTAAACCTCTCCATTCCAGAGAAAAGAAGGGTAACAGGGAGCACCAGGGTTTTCCCCACTGCAGGGCTTCCTCGGGGTAAAATCTCTCATTTTTTTCTGAGCCAACCTCCTGCTTTTACCAAGAGCTTGAGAAAATATGAGAGGCAGGAACTGAATCGTAATAAGGTTGAGACAGGTTTACGTTTTCTTTGCTGGTCCTCTTTTCTACCTCTCTGCTCTGGTTTCTCGCCCTCCTCTGGGCCCTTCCTATCTGCCCTCACCTGGCTCTCAGCCTTTCCTCCACACCTGCTACGCTGGCACATCTCATGCCCAACCCTCAGGATAGCTCCACAAAGTAGGTATTATTCTGATTATACAGATGAAAAACAGACCCAGAGAAGTTAAATAATTTACCCAAAGTGACAAAGCTTGTAGGCAGTGAAGTATAGTAGGATTCAAATTCAGGTTTACCTGCTTCCAAAGCTCTCAATTTCCTGTTCCGCTCTCTGTGGGTCAGTGGTTGTCCATGTTGGCCACCTATTAGGGTCACGGTGATGCCTGGGCCCGAGCCCAGACCTATTCCATTGGAATCTCAGTGTGGGGCCCTGGGCAGTAGTGTTTAAAAAGCTCTCCAGGATTGAAAATCACTGCTTTATGGGTAACTGTGTGACTTCATTAGGGAGAAAAAAAAGTATGTGTGTGTATGTGTGTATATATCTATATATATATCTATATATATATATATCTATATATATAGATATATATATATATAAAATACTGTCCCCACAACTTTCTGACATTGACCCAAAGGAATGGTAGAATCACCCCAATATTTGCATATTTGAGAGATACTTTCAAATCTTACCAGCGGGAGCAGTTTTGTCTAAGACATCTAAAAGTATCTTGAAAATATGCTGTATTAACAGGTGGGAAGATTATGATCTTGAACTAGGAAACTTTTCTAAGACAGTAACGAGATGTCTCAGTAGAGGGGAGCCCCAGTCTATGCAGAATCTACTGATTCACGCAGAACTGATGATAAGTATCCAACTGTCTGCAAGTAATAGTCTCTTATTAATAATGTCCATTTTACCCACAGATTGTTCCTAGAGGCCAATTCAAAAAATTGTATTCTGCTTATTTGGACTCACCACCCCCAGGAGAATTCAGCTATATACCCTTTGATCATGAGGCATGTCAAGTATTCTTGTTATCTGTTAAGAATGAAGTGAATGACCTAAATTTTCTTTGCAGGCTTAGCATGACTTATACATCTAGTTAAAGTGATTGAGCTGAATTTTCCCTTAAGGAGTAAGGGAAAATATTATAAAAGCAGGAGAAAGCAAGATACTTAAAAATATGATGACTTAGAATCAGGCAAAACTGAATTAAATTCTGGTTTTGCCTCTACTTAGTTGTGTAAACTTGGGCAAGTTTAATGTTTCCACATTCTCATTAGTCTTATCTAAAAAGTGTGTCTGTTGACATCTACTTAGATCAGTTGTTATGAAGCTTAACACACAGTACATAGCAGACAGACGATGCAGACAGCAGTCTAACACACAAGGAAGGACTGAGGGGATTACATTTTCAGTTGAAACCTGGACAGCTCTACTTGAATGTTTCCTTGGAACTTCACAATTGATGAGTTGGAAACTTAAATTTACTCTTCTCTTCTGAGTTCTATCTCAGCGTGTGGCATCGCCATCACTTGTCCCCCTAAATGGCGAGAGGCTTTGGAGTCAACCTCTGTGCCTCCTTCCCTGTTTCACCTCTCCTCTCCATCACAGAAGCGCTGCCAGTTCTCTTTCTCCTGACCTTCTTAGACCCATTTCTCTTCTCTGTTTCCACAGACATCAACTTAAGTTAGATTTCCATTTTCTTCTTTGCCTTGACCCACGAAAAGGCAGCAGCTAAGGGGCACTATCGCCTCCATCCTTCTCTGTCCTTGCCTCCTGAACCCATCCTATGAGCTTCTAACAAAGACACTGTTTTTTCTCACACATTTTTCATGGATTGCTGTAGCTCCATAATAAAATGTAAATCCTATGCATGGAAATTAAGTAGTCTACATTCTGCCTTCTGTGGCTGTTAGTGTAATTCCCCATCAATTCTACATTTCTTGTTCCACCACCATTCAAATGCACTCAGTGATTCAGTTCTACAAAATTAGTCCACATTCTCTCAATGGATTCTTTAGCATTCTGCTTCAGTCCTTTTATGGGCCTTGTCCCGTGTACCTGGAATTTCTTTTCCTCTCCTTCACCTATTCAACCTATTCAACTTTTACAAAGGTCAGTTCCATTACTGTGAGCTTACTACCCTCTTCCCACAGGTCTCCAATCACAGTGAATTGTCTCCTCCCCAACACATCTCTCCACGTTGTTTAAAAATTGCAGAGTGCCGAGCATGATCATTATCTGCACATACACTTATGTATTTCAGTCCCAATTTCCTAAAAGATATTCAAGACTGAGACCATGGGTCCAAGTCTTATTCATCATCTTTTTCCAGACATAGAATAGTCCAGGTATTATTGGGAATGATGTAATTACAGTATATTGGGACCATAATGAAGATGGATTCTGTCTGTCTTGTTCACCTTTGTATTCCCAGTGCACAGTACATTGTAAATGCTCAATTAGCATTAGTTGACTCGGTGAGAATAAGTGGGGAGAAAAAAGTTAAAAAGAAACTCTATGTAATCTAGAATGGTGGTTAATATTTTTTATTTGATCTCTACTGTCATTCACAATTTTGTTCAACACTGGATCTGTTTTCAGCAGGGTTATGTGTTACCTTTTATGTCAAAAGTAATGCAATATAAAATCTTCTCCAAAAAGTGAAATGCTGATCATAGTGATAACGAGGGAGCTAAGAGCCAGAGGGACCCCCACACACAGCTGAGCTGCAGCACCATAGAAATTGATGGAGAAGCTCTTTTCCTATAACAAGTACCTAGCAGGAGGGCATTCTGTAGAGCCCTTTAGAGAGAAGTAAAGTCTTAGCAAAAAAATACCAAGTTTTAGGTGAGTTAACAGCAATAATTGATGCAGAGATTAGATTTTCCTGTTAATGATATTACAAGAAAGTAAAATATTAACTGAACTGGCATGGGACATAGAAGCATATCAATAGAATCTGAATCATCACACGAGAAGAAAAAACCCTGGCAGGGAAAAGAACTCAGACTATCCCCGGCTATGACAAAGATTCTTAAATTCTTCAATGAGGATGTACTTCAAATTAATGTCAGAAACTCACTGATCATGTACAATAGAATTAAAATGGGATGGACCACAGGGGGCTACCTCAGAGAGACTGGCTAGCTCAACAATATGGCTTACCAGAATGGCCACTGGCCAAGACTTCCTCTCCCCTAGACAGATTTAGGTGAGAATCACCAAGGTTCATCTCAGTGACTTTCCTTTATCTGTATTTTAATGGCTGATCAAGATTCCTTCAGAAGGACTTATTTTTCCTTTGGATAGTATCGATATCATTCAATACCTTGTTTTTCTTTTTCTTTTTCTTTTAACCTAAAGAAACATATTACTGGCATTCTAGCCCTAATATGATTTAGCATATTTTTCTTCTCATCTCTGGTAGACAAATATATCTCCACATCCCAGGGGCCATGTCTATGCTACCACACACTTCCATGGCCCTAGTGGGAGGAAAATCTGAATTCAACATTCAGCATTCAATGTCCTTGCTCACTACATAAACCAAATATTTCTTTCCCTCTCCTGTAACATGACTTTATTTTCTCTTAATTTAGTTTGGTTTAAAGAGTCCAATAAATACACGACCCATTATGTGTTGACTTCAAAATTAAAACCTAACCTCAGAGGGCAATTTTATTTTTTTCATGTCCTAAAATGGCGATGTTTAGAGAACAAACCCCCTCTCCCTCTCACTCATCACACTTCAACGGCACTGCCCTTCCTCTGGCCCTCGGACACCTCCTGTCCCTTTGTCTCCAGGCCCGTGCACTGCTGACCCTCCTCCTGGGACAGTTCTCCCGGCTGCTGTCATACCCAGCATGTTCTTACTGTTTGGGTCTCACTCACACCACTCTCTCAGCAAGGCTCTCCCTGACCACCTGAAATAAAGCCATCTTCTCCAATAAGTTTGTTTCTTGACCCTGTTTATTTCTTTTGTAATATATATCCTAATATGGGTTTATCTTGTTTTGTTTGTTACTTGTCTTCCTCCACAGAACATGAGTTTTGTGAGGGTAGGACCCTCCTCTGACATTGCCTCATTCTCAGTCCCTGGTATGATGCCCAGCTCATAAACACTTAAACATTTGTAAAATGTTAAATGAAAATGTCATGGCAATCACTACATATAGTTACTGTTGAGGTAACAATATAACATTAAGTGTGTGTACTTTTGTGTCATGGTTGGGGTATGTTTCAGCCATTCTCAATCATCCTTTGCTTTCCCATAAAGTTCTGAGTAAGAGCACTCCTTTGGATATTCTCACATATTGACCAGAGGGACCCTACCCGACTGTGACAGACGAGATTCTACTGTTCAGAGTGGAGAAGTCAAGTCCAGTAGGGTCTCATGGAGAGGGCTGCCTGCCATTCTGAAGAGTCTGCAGCTAAGTCCTAAGAGTCCAGTGAGAAGTTGAGAGGTAGAGACCTTGACTGAAGGGATCATTTACTGCAATTTTTTGTTAAGACACTAGATGGCAGATGACTATGCTCTTGAATTCAAACAGGAGTAATTAGCATTATAATGCTTACCAAATGCTGGATAACTTTCTCTGTTGACATTAAATGCCAAAAGATATTTTAATAATTTGACAGAATGATAATAATTATGGTTATGATCATAGCCCAAAGGCTTTGGAGAGTAAGATGTATTCTGAAACTTTACTTTCAGATTCACAAAGTAAATGTGCAACATAGGAACATTACAAAACTAAGCTAGTGGAAAGATTAGTGTCAGCTCCAGAGTACCACCGAGGGAGACAGCTTCTGTATAATGAAAGTAAAATCACTGTTTTCACTGCAATAACAGCTCTGTACCTTTTGGATTAATAATTGAATTTAGTAAATAATTAATTGTGTTTTTTTTCTCTTTTATTTAAACACCAGGGAGATTTAAAAAAAATTCTTTAAAATATAATCTGATTAGAGAACCTCCCATTTCCCTGGTCACCCTCTCTGCAGAGTGTTAGACTTGGAGAACCTTTATTTTTGGTCAAAGCCACAGAATATGGAGGAAACAAAGAGCAGAGGAACACGTGCAAAAGCAGATTGTTTGGCATTTCCTTCTATTAAAGAAAAGTGAGATGTTCAAGTCACCTGATTTAAATTAAAAAAAATAGAACCCAAAATAAAAAAAAAAGAATCCAAAATATAAGCACTAATAAATATACTTCCTTTCCATTTTGTGGTCTTTAAAGAGGCGTTGTAAGAGAAGTCATAGGAGGAAGACGGGTGGAGAGGCAACCAGAGGTGGAAAAGAGAATAAAAGAACGAGTAAGAGAGGGAGAGATGCTGAAGAAGAATGGGAGAGACACACATGGAGAGAGACCAGAGAGAGAAAGGAAAAGGAAGAGGCAGGAGAGAACAGGGAGTCCCATCAGGGACAAATGATAGCGAGGAGCCAGCAAGCAGGTGCACGGGAGAAGGAAAGCAGAGGAACAGAGACCAGAGGAGGAGCAGGGAGAGAGGCGAGCAGGTTCTGAGAGGCTTTCATCTAAGACAGCCTAGTCTTCAAACCAGAATAAAATCACCTGTGTTTTGCTGCTCTTTGGAATGTTAGTTAATCTGGGAATCATCACTTACTGCTCTGTAATTGCACTTATATTTAAGCCTTAGAAGCTTTCCTTCAAGTAAATGTGAGTGAGCCTCCTCTAGGTTGCAAGGACCAGAGAGAGGCTCAGGCTTACTCAGAGGATTAGAACATGCAGGAAGGACATGCAGAAAAGGAAGAAAAAATGTAGCTAGGCCTTGCAGAAACACAAAAGCTGGAAGATCTTGCCCATGGGACCTAGTCAAAATACTACATATATACTCATCAACCCAAAGTGAAGATTAGTCATTATACCCAGAAGAAATTTTATAAAACCCTTCAAACTTGCAGTCTAAAGTCAACAACCTTTGAAGTTTTTTTTAAACCCAAGTCTAATGTAATAATAATTCAAGATTGTTTGGGGTAAAAGGAAAGGAGAGATGCAGGAGTTTAATAAGCTCTTTGAGAGAGAAAAAAGAAAGAGAAGTCAAAAGACTTCCCTGTGGTGAGGAAGAGAGAGAGTCTGTGGGCAGAGGGAGTACCTGCACCCACTGTGCCCCAGGTGGGTGGCAGGACATCAAAGGGATGAGAGAGGGCACCTTCATGGAGGGGTTTCCAGCCTGTGCGAGCATTTATGTGCCTCCCGTGGGACCTGCCTTTAACTTATCAGACTTGGAGGGACATCTGTGAGCTTAGGCAATGTAGAGATCAGTGGTGTCCACCGTGGATTAAAGAATGAAGACCCCCAGAAAGGCAGAGGGAGGACGGAAGTGTTTTCTGTATACCCTGTAGGACTTTCAGGTTCTCATCAGACTTGAATAAGCAGCCAGACTCAATATTACCTCAGAGGAATTTCTTTTTAGGTTGGTTAGATGTGCACTTGAACTCAAATCTCACCTGAGTTATAGAAATGGGAATTTCTTTAATTCCCCAATAATTAGAGTCAGGAAATTATACTATGTGCACTGGGACCACAGTGAATTCAATCAGCCCAAGGGGAGATTGGGACACTAACCAATAGGTCCTCCTTTTCTTCAACCCCTTAAATTAAGATAAGCCTTGATTAAATAATTGTTTTTACATTGTGCATTTATCTGACACTTAAAATTTTTCTATAAACATAACTATAATGCTAATAGTCTCACAAAGTGTGGCTCAATGATTGTCTTGATCATCTCAGGCTGCTGCTATAACAAAATTGTCATAGGCTGGGTAGGTAATAACAACAGGGAAATTTATTTCCCACAGTACTAGAAGCTGGAAGGTCAAGATCAGGTGCCAGGATGGTCAGATTCTGGTGAGGGCTGTCTTCTGGGTTATGACAGTTGACTTCCTGTATCCTCACATAGCAGAGAGGGAAAGCTAGCTCTCTTACAACTCTAATAAAGGGCACTAATACCCTAATGGGGGCTCTACTCGTATGACCCCATCTAATCCTAATTACCTCTCAAAAGTCCCACTTCCTAATGCCAGCACCTCCTAATGGTAGGCTGCAACCTATGAGTTGGGGAGGACACAAACATTCATAGAAAAACAGAACCAGGTCAATGTGTGTCCTGTGGCACACTGCCCCAGTGGCCCAGCTTAGAAGGCCCTGGAGGAAGAAAGAAACTAGGGCCAGGCCATTGCTTATTTTCATGAAGAAATCAAGGCTGTGGCCTGGAGAAAGAGCAGCTGGGGGATGAGTTCGTTTCACCCACTGCTTGGGTGGGTGGAACATGACAATTCTTCCTGGTTCTGGCCACGGCTGAGGCTGGGATCAGGGAAACTGGCTGGCCGGTGGGACAGTCTGGGGCCCTGTCCCAACTTGGATAGAGAAAAGTACATTGGCGGAGAAAAAAAAAGTCACTTATCTTGCATTTGGGACAAAAAGAAATTGACAGCAAAGACGGAGTATATTTTCCTTTAGGCTGATTGTAAGCTTATTATGCATAGGAGTCAGAGCTTATTTATTGAATTTTTTCACACACACAGTTTTGCTGCATCTAGACAGCAAGTCCAACCAATTCTCAGGAAGCAGGTTGTTTAAGTTCCTATTAGAATGAATCCCCATACAATTAGTCCCGGTAGAACTCTGGGAATGTGACGAGCCATACTGATCCCGAGAGATAGCCCGGATGGGGCTCCCGGCCTAACCTGCAGATCCCTCGCCCCTCTCCCCCTTCCTCCTCCTTCTCGCCCTCTTCCCTTCCCCTTCCACCCCTCCAGATACCCACCAGGATGACTCAGTACTGTTGCCTAACCACATAATGGCTTCGATCCTCACTTTACCCATTTATAGAGGGGTGATGTCTACTTAGCAAGGCCACAGTGAGGCCTAAATAAAATAGCACATATAAATGTCCTTGCACAGAGGAAACACTTGATAATTAGTTGGTAGAAAATAAAGTAGGAAGAAGGAAGGCAGTGGCTTAAGTGTTCCTCAGTACATGGAAAGATAAATCACCCAATGAAAGTTTTATTGGGTGAGATATGAGGAGGGTGAGTCAGAGCACACTAATGAAGGAGTGCGATGTTGGAAACTGCAGGCTGTCGCCGCTGCTGCTGCTGACATTATTTGAAAGAGATACAAGACCAAATCTCTGGTCTGTGGTAATTAGAGGAGCTCCCTAGGCACTCAATGGAGCTGGATGGTAACCTACGTGTCCTGCTTGGGACCAATTTCAGTTTGGATAATTACATCCTGATAGCAGGCCGCAGCTGCATAGTTTATAGAAGAAGATTTTCTCTATTGTACTTTCTATAATGAACATTTCGCATAGGTGAGTGAGGAAATGCTGACAATAGTCCGCCTGGTCTTCTCTTTCTTAGGACAGATGGGAAAACTCCTGGGCAGATTGGGACAGCAGGAAAGCCTTGAGAATGAAAATGAAGCCTGAACATTAAAAGGTGTTCTGGAACTATTTTTCATAGTGCTTCCTGATACAGTCCTCATAACTCGGATTGCTATGAAGCCATGGACCCTAAAAGTAACAATGGTGCCATCCCGACTGCCATCTGGTATAGACGGCATTGTGTCCTTTCCAAATTCAGGGTGAAGCCCTGATGCCTAATGAGACTGCACTTGGAGACAGGCTCTTTAAAGAGGTAATTCAAGTTCAGTGAGATCATAAGGGTGTGGCCCTGATCCCAAGAGAACTGGTTACATAGAAGATGAGGAAGAGACAACAGAGATTTCTCTTCCCACTTGCACATACCGAGAAAAGGTACTGTGAGGACACAGTGACAAGGTAGCTGTCTCCGAGCCAGGAAGAGAGGCCTTACACAGAGCCCACCTTCTGACCCCTTAATCTAAAGCCAGTTGGCAGCCAAGGGCTCTGGACATGGTTCAGTGGGCTGTTTGGGATGAGCCTCCACTCTCCTGGACTTATCTTGAAGCACCTGGCTGAAATCCACATGAAACATGAAAGAAGAAAGCATCTCGCAGCAAGTTCTGTCGTACATGGTGGCATTTGGTCTTTAGCTGCAGTGACCACAAAGAGCCCGGCAGCTCAGCCCACGTTGCTCAGAGCCTCTTGTATCTCCTAGCGCTGCGGTAACAGATCTCCACACACTTGGTGGCTTAAAACAATGCAAATTATTCTTCTATAATTTTGGGATTCAGAAGTCCAAAAGCAGTTTGACTGGGCTAAAGTCAGAGTGTTAGCAGGGTGGTTAGTTCTGGAGGCCCCGCAGGGAGAATCTGTTTCCTCACTTTTTACAGTTTTAGTGGCTGCATGCTCCAATATCAAAGCATGTCACTCCAATCTCTCCATTGCTCTATTGTCAGTCTCCACCTCTGACTCTGACCCTTCCGGTGTCCCACCTATAATGACCACCATGAATACATTGGCACCTCGATAGCAATAATTTGATCATATCTGCATTTCCTTTTGCCGTATAAGGTAATATCCACAGGTTCAGGGATTAGGACATGAATATATTTTGGTGGAGGCATTATTCAGCCTACAGCATGGCTCTTCCCCACATCCCGCACTCCCAGCATAGACACTTTATGGAGACAATCCCCATCTGCTGCCTCCTGTGGGCTCATTATTACTGGACCGAGTTTCTCCTTTTTGAACAACCAGGTCTCATGCTACTTTCTCCAGGAAGACTTGTTCTCATTTCTCCTACCTGCTTTGACTTCTCCTATTAAGTAAAATATGAACTTTATTACTTGGCTCTTATATGTTATGCTGAAGTCAATTATACTTTGTTTCACACGTATTTGTCTTCTTTCTCAAACTAAATTGTAAATTTCCTACGCAAGCTTTGGGTATCTCCCACTCAAATCTCCTGAAATAATTTTTTTTTGGCTTTCAGGTCACCTTCATCTTAGCTGGACTCACTGATGCCCACAGACTTTCTGTCACTCCCCGACTAAATGTCCATCAGTGTTCTTGCCTGTTTGTTTCCCATTCCGCCTGTGGTCTTGGTGGGTCAGGCTCCTGGTCTGGTTCTTTCTGGGGCCTTGTTCCGGGAACCCTTCCTTTACTCCACTGTCCTCAGAACTGGGGTCCTGCCTGGCCCTTTGGGTGGCCCTTCCCTGGGGCCAGGACTTCTGCTGCTAATTCCCAGCTTCCCTGGTGACCAGGTCCCAAGCCAATGCACACAAACTCTCCAGACAATACCTATTTTATAGGAATCTGGGGACCCAGGGACTGCCAGGCCCTCTGGCTAAGCCTAGTCCATATGTTAGGGTCCTTCCACCTCACCTTCCACCACTTGAATTGCCCATATAGGAATTACCCTTCTCTACACTGTGTAGAGAAACATCCCCTCTTGCATCTGAGGCAAATCCCCGACCTCTGCTATGCCTCAATGTACATATGTCCTGCGAGCACTAACCACCTATATACCTTTTACCCTACATTTCTGTAAGTAGCCATACATCATGAATGACTCCAAGATACAGTGTGAATCTCCCTTAAAGCCTAACACAGACCTATCAGGTGTTCAAAACCAGCATCAATTGATTGGAGGACTGATTTTATTCTTACTACATATTGGCACATTCAAGACAAAATATACTTTGTTAGGAACACATTATAGAAGGAGGGTTGTTTCTTTATCAATAGTTTCTCCTTTCTGGAAACATTATAATTGTAAGGTTGGTGGATAATGGGGGATGGTCATGTGGGAAACCCAGGCCTGCGAACTTTGGCTAGGACCGCCCACAATCAAGCGCGCCAAAAGAGGCTTCACAGGAACCCTTTGGAAAAAAGCGACCGTCTGCCAGCCAGTGAGATTTCACCACGTCATATTAGCTCGACTTCCCTAGAGGGACCCTTTAAATATCTCCCGGTTTAATTCTTGCAACTTCCCTGGCTTCCATCTTTCCTCAAGGCCAGGGAACCTTGCCGGGTGGGATGCTCTGTACTCAGTAAAGCCTTTTGTTATTCCACACTTTGTGGCTCCGGCCCCTTCCTCTTCCTTCTTGGCGGGGAAAAATACCTTACATTTTGGTGCTGAAAACCTGGGAGGAGTTGAAGTCTGCAAGGACCGCTCCTCTTCCTCATCCCCTCCGAGAAAGAACCAGGATTTCCGACCTTCCACCCACTTCGGCGCACAGTGCGGTAAGTCCCTGCCTCCAGCCATCTTTGAGTTCTTTCCTCCGAGACTCCCTGTCTGAAAACTGTAGCTATGTCAGGGAAGTCTTTCCATTCCGAGTGAGTGTGTGCTTGTGGAGACATCTGGAGCACATCCACTTTACCTTTTCCATCCGTGGCCAGACCTTGAGATTTAGGATGCTAATACTCAAATTTGACCACTCCAAGGACTGAGGGTGGCTGTGGGGGCACAAGAATCTCCCTCCCTAAAGAAGAAGAAACTGTTCTTCTTCTCTGCTGTGGTCAGGCCACAGAATCCACTGAATTAGCCTCCTGAAGGGACTTTCGGTTTTAACACCCTCACCAATTTAACTATCGCCAAAAAAGCTGAGAACTGCTTGGAGATCTCTTACATTCATGGCTTCTAATTATTCGTGCACCTGTCCTTAATCTCTGCACCGCCTGTTCCACACCACATAGGTCTTTTTCTGGCCAGAGAAACCTCACCTAAAACCTCCACTCCTGATCTTTCTTTCTCCGTGGACTCCCAACTCTCTTTCCTTCCTGTCTGACCCCCGGGGGCGCCCCTCTCTTGGGACTTTTCTCTGGTCCCTCTGCGGACCTCTTTTGTGCTTTCCCTCTGAGAGCCCCCTCCCCTCCCTTTGCAAAAACCTGTTTCTTATTCACCACTATCAGTCTCTCCTTCTCCTCCCCCACTGGCGAGGGGCCCTTCCCTTCTCCACTGTGTTCTTAAGTCCCTCCCCCGTCAGGCCATTCTCCACCTACTATTGGCTCTTACACTGGTTTGCAGGACCCCAAGGCCCAACACCAATTTTCTTGCAGGAAGTTCTGGCCCTGTCCTGCCTTTGGCTCCAGTGTTTCCTGCTGGATCTGAGTGCTGGGCTCCCCACGAGCCCTGCTCTTCTTATTCCCTACAGCCCAGATGGACGGGACCCCATACGGTAATACTGACTACTCCTACTGCAGCTAAGCTTCTAGGGCAAACACCTTGGTATCATGTCTCTTGCTTCAAATTTGCTCCCATACAGGATTGCTGGGAGTCAGAACCACTGGGCCTTACTCGTCTGCGGCTCACCAAAAAATTGGGCCATGCAGACCTTCCTGTTGCTCCTGTCCCTCCCACCAGGAACCTGCCACCCGAGTGAGCTGAAGAAGGGAGCAATGCTGCTCAGTAAGACTGGCCTGATAAAAGAAACTTCAATCTGAACTGTCTGCAAGAAAAATTAAGCAAAAATCTCACCTCTTACAACCTGCTTAACTCCTAATAGCAGCCACCTATTCTTACCTGGGCTGCCCCTATCCTACCTAAATCTTCTTCTAATTATCAGCGTATAACTCATATTTACCTCTCTTTTTTTAAAAAAATTCTTACAGAACCACACCAGCGAAGTTTCTCAACTCATGGCCAAACGAATGTTCCTCCTGACGCCCCTCAAAACCACCACCTTCCGATCTCCCCCTCCCCACGATGCCCCTAATCAGCAGGAAGTAGCCAGATGAATAAACAGTGCCCCTTTTTTATTTAACACAAAAGGTCAGAATGTAAGGTTGGTGGATAATGGGGGATGGTCACGTGGGAAACCCAGGCCTGCGAACTTTGGCTAGGACCGCCCACAACCAAGCACGCCAAAAGAGGCTTCACAGGAACCCTTTGGAAAAAAATGACCACTTGCCATCCAGTGAGATTTCACCACATCATATTAGCTCGACTTCCCTAGAGGGACCCTTTAAATATCTCCCACGCGGTTTAATCCTTGCGACTTCCCTGGCCTTCATCTGGCCTCCATCTTTCCTCGGGGCCAGGGAACCTTGCCGGGCAGGATGCGCTGTACTCAGTAAAGCCTTTTGTTATTCCACACTTTGTGGCTCCGGCCCCTTCCTCTTCCTTCTTGGCAGGGAAAAATACCTTACAATAATTAGCTGCAGTTGTCATTTGAAATTCATCTTTTGTGAGCCTGCTATAGGTAAACAGTAGGGTTACCAAGATGAAAAACACAGTCCCTGCCTTCAAGAAATTCGTAAAATACTGCACAGACAAGTGAAGCAGAAATTACAGTCGGAGTCAGCTACACAACTTGTAGGATCTGTTGCAAAATGAAAACGTGGAGCTTCTTGTTCAAAAAGCAGGATACAAGTGCCCTTAGCAGCATAAAAACTTAAAACTTTTTCCTTCTGTGCACTCTCTTGATTGGCATACTATTTTTTATGTGTTGTAATATAATTTTAAGCAATGAAAAATTTTAATTATTAACATGGATTTTGTCATCCATCTTTATTCTGAGAGATACCAGTTTTAAGTTCAAATATGAAAACATTGAGCAGGGAAATTATTCAGAATAATTGCACTTGCAATATTGCAGTGTTTGCTTTTTACCAGGACAGTGGAAATGCTGCACAAAACTAACTCAATTATTTTTATTTTACTTCTTCATATGAATGCATTCTACTAACACTCTCTACCTTTAGCTTATTGGCGAATAAGGAAAGACTGAAAGTCAAGGAGCTATGGGTCACCCTATCATTCCTTTTCTCCTGTTTTCATTTTCAGTGTAAGTGGTTGGCTAATACAGGGAAGTAGGAAGTAGAAAAGCATGATGTGTCCCTTGCTCATTCTTGATTCTTAGAAAACCTTTGCTTTGTTTCTGCATTCAAAGCAAGTTCTAGTTGAAATAGAAAGCATATCCTCTTGGGTAGGTGTAACATGCCTGTCTGGTATTTGTTTCAGTTTTGCTGAAGTCTCAAGTATTCTAGGTCCACCGGAATCCTGTGCTCTTGAGGCACTGCAAGTATTTTGTGAGTGGGACAGCAAGAAATGGCATACACACATTGTATGTATGTTCCCTGCTCAGGTGCATGCTGCCTTGTCTCATTGGAGTTGCCTTACAAAAAACAAATGCAAAGATAAAGTTAAGAATTTCAAGATGGTGAGAGAAGAATATTAAGCAAAGTGAGGGGCCCTTCAGAGTGAAGGTCTTTGTGCCACTGTGGGGGTTGGATATTCATGAAGCTGGTGAAAATATCCTGTGAGAATTTCCATGACAAAGACATACACAAGGTTCCATGGGAACACCTCACTAGAAAGGAAGAAGAAAGGGGAATTCTCTACAGGAGATAACACAAGAGAAGAAGCTTCAAGGATGAGAATGGTTTAGCCAAGTAAGTGAAGGAAGAGAAAACATTATAGCAAGAGAAACAGCAGGTGCAGACACAGAGGCAGTACAAAGCATCGCACATTTGGGGAACTATAGCTATTGACATGGCTGGAAGGCAGGTGAGTGTGGGTTAGCAAAGAAAGTTGAGGCTTACAGAGTCTTAAAGGCATCTGGGTGCCAAATGAAGAAGTATAAATTATCCAGGAAGCTACGCAATGCCATTGGAGCAATTTAGCAGAAAAGTGATGTAAAATAATTTATATCCTCAAAGGGTCTTTTTTACGTGGATTATAGGTTTGAAGGAGGGACACTATCACAAGAGAAATCAATTTGAAGCCATTGCTGTTCTATAAAAGAGAAACTCAGACAGTAGGATTCTTTAATTTTGTTCCTTAAAAAATTTTTGAGAAAGGCAGACTCATATTAAGGAATGAGAGTGAAAATATTCACTGAAGCAGAATGGCACAGACAGCAATAATAATTGCTGTAGATTGAGAATCTTATATTAACTTCTAAACTACTCTCTTCAAAGCACTGGACAAATGCTTTGACAAATAATGGCTAAGAGAAAATTTTTTTAAATTAGTCTATATCCTATTATTAGTTAGTAATCCTTCTGTTGCCATTGCCAAGGGTTTTACTGCTGAACATTTTTTAAGCATATTTTTGGCTACGGTGGTTTATTTTAAAGCAAGAACTATGAAAAAAAAATCTGTGAGCCAGAAACTATATGTTCAATATCATCTGGTTGTTGTTGAAGTTCTGTTCATTAAGCAAGGAGTCAGAGAATTGAAGCAAATTTCCAATCTCATCCTGGCTTCCTCACTTTCGAATTATCTGTGCCCAAGACATCAACACATTCCCCACCAAAACATTTTCCTCTTAAATATACTTCACCAGAGCAGCACTTTGCTACCTTTTTCTTGTAGCAGCTCACAAAATTACAATATCCATATGGCAGACCAGAGCTAATGGACAAGGATACTTGCAACTGTAGCGGGTTATAGTTGTACCAGTATCTACCCACCTGCTTTGAGGGCTGAGGGTGTCCTTACTTGATTGCCCCTCCAGCCCATTTGCAGCCCATCAGCCTGCCTCAGCACAGAAGCCAGGAAACTATAACAGAGTCCTTAGTCCATCCCAGTATCAATAGTAACTAGTTCAGTGCTTCTCATATGTTAATATGTTTATGCAATGCATCAGGATCTCATTAAAAATGTATATTCTGATTCAGAAGCATTACAAATATAATTATTTTTATTTTACTTCCTGATATACATGTATTCTACTAACACTCTCTACCTTTATCTTACTGCTCTAGAAAAATAACAAAATTTTAAAAACAAAATTAAGATGACTTACAAAATGATGAAATCATAAAATTTCCTGTTGCGAACAGCGTGACTCATAATTTTGTAGGTCACAGGTGGGAATGGTGGAAGATTATAAAATCAACAGAAAGAAAAAGGATGGTATCGGGAGGACCCATTGCCAAGCTGATGGCTTGTAAGAGTGAGTCTCCACCCCCAAAACACTTTATTTATAGAGCAGATAGCAAAGCCATGAGCAAATCAGAGATCTCTGATATAAAGTCATATTTCTGAGGCAAACCAAGAATTCTCCCAAGTGCAGAAAACCCCCACCAAACACAACATTTCAACTTCACAAAACAAAGGGTAGAAAGAAAACTGCCTCCAGTCTCTTGAGGGACATGGGGAATGGGATGAATTGAAACCATCACAGCTAACATGGAGGTGTGGGGAAGGGCATGTAAATTGCCTTTACCAACTTAAACAATCAGAACTTTGTGGGGAAGAGCTTACCCTCTTGGCTTAAGCCTTAAACTGCGAGGATCTTTGTCAACTTGTAGTCTCCCACAATTTCCTGACTTTTAATATCAGTTACCAGAACACCAGAAACAGTATAAAACAGGTTCTTTTAAATTGTGGCTAAAATCCAACATTTGTATTTGACTAAAGTACTTTGGTTCTATTTTACACATCCAATAGAATAGAAGCTTCAAATTGTCCTTGGTAACACTCTAAAGCCCATTTAAAAATGATTATAATAAATGGTCATAAGGAACACTAGCTTGACGTGCAGAAAATGACTGAATTTGGTTTTCTTGTAATCAAAGAAAGACCTTTGCAAAGAAGAGGTGAGAACTGGTTATTTACCAAATATTTTCTGATAGATTGAACAAACTCAAAGAAATGCATAATTATATGTAATGCTGGTGGCCGAGGCCAGGCAGGTCCACATTGGATATGAGCAGACGGTAGAGAAACTGTGGAGCCAGAAAACATTGGGCCATACTGTTTAATATATTTTCACAACAGTGGACAAGCAAATAGGCGGGGGAAATCTCTTCTCAGACCCCTCACAGTGGCAGGCAGGCAATCTACCACCTGCAATCCGAATCCTCCCTGAGCACAAGCACCCATAGCCTTACATAGACTATATCCACACGTGGTGCTGCCAAGAACTCATGCACTAATCTATCAAAATGCTTGCAGCAGGTAAACCAGCGAGCAAGGCTAACACAGCTGTTTTTCCCACAATTATGTTAAAGAAATACTGTATTCTCCTGTTCCTTGATGTAGAGAAGTTATTAAAAGAAGCAACTGACCTTAAACAAAATATCCTTTTCTCCAATCAGATTGTGGCAAAACTTTGGGTCTTGAAACTGATATTGTTTCTTTCCAACTGTCAGTGAATGCAGACTCAGAGATATGTTTCATCTCGAAATGGAAATTAACTTAAAGGCAAATGTAAAAATTACTTTTGAATAAAGCAGAAAGTGGCTTTTTTGGGGGGGTTCGAGTTTTATTTTTTTTAAATTAATTTTAATGGGGTGACATTGATAAATCAGGGTACATATGTTCAGAGAAACCATCTCTGCGTTATTTTGACATTTGATTATGCTGCATTCCCATCACCCAAAGTCCAATTGTCTTCCGTCACCTTCTAACTGGTTTTCTTTGTGCCCCTCCCCTCCCCCAGTCCCTTCCTTCTCCTCCCCCCCACCCCATAACCCACACACTTTTGTCCATGTCTCTGAGTCTCATTTTTATGTCCCACTTCTGTATGGAATCATACAGTTCTTAGTTTTTCTGATTAACATATTTCGCTCAGTATAATGTTATCAAAGGTCCATCCATGTTGTTGTAAATGATCCAATGTCATCATTTCTTATGGCTGAGTAGTATTCCATAGTATATATATGTACCAAAGCTTTTTAATCCACTCATCCACTGACAGACACTTGGGCTGTTTCCAGATCTTCGCTATTGTGAACAATGCTGCCATAAACATGGGAGTGCATTTCTTCTTTTCAAACAGTGCTATAGTGTTCTTGGGGTATATTGCTAAAAGTGGGATAGCTGGGTCAAAAACAGTTCAATTTTTAATTTCTTGAGGAATCTCCATACTGTTTCTCACAGTGGCTGCACCAGTCTGCATTCCCACCAGCAGTGCAGAAAGGTTCCCTTTTCTCCACATCCTCACCAGCACTTATTGTGTTGTTTTGTTGATGAGCGCCATTCTGACTGGTGTGAGGTGATATCTCATTGTGGTTTTAATTTGCATTTCTCTAATGATTAGTGATGTTGAGCATTTTTTCATATGCCTATTGGCCATCTGTATGTCCTCTTTGGAGAAATGTCTATTCATTTTTTTCACCCATTTTTTGATTGGATTGTTTGTCTTCCTGGTATTGAGTTTTACAAGTTCTTTATAAATTTTGGTTATTACCCCTTATCAGACGTATTGTCGAATATGTTCTCCCATTGTGTACTTTGTCTTTTTATTCTGTTCTTATTGTCTTTAGCTGTGCAGAAGCTTTTTAGTTTGATATAGTCCCATTTGTTTATCCTGTCTTTTATTTCACTTGCCCGTGGAGATAAATTGGCAAATATACTGCTGCAAGATATGTCGAAGAGCTTACTGCCTATGTTTTCTTCTAAGATGCTTATGGTTTCATGGCTTACATTTAAGTCTTTTATCCATTTTTAGTTTATTTTTGTGAATGGTGTAAGTTGGTGGTCTAGTTTCATTTTTTTTGCAGGTAGCTGTCCAATTTTCCAAACAGCATTTATTAAAGAGGCTGTCTTTACTCCATTGTATGCTCTTATCTCCTTTGTCAAATATCAGTTGTCCATAGAGCTGTGGGTTTATTTCTGGGTTCTCTGTTCTGTTCCATTGATCTATATGCCTGTTCTTATGCCAGTACCAGGCTGTTCTGAGTACAATGGCCTTGTAGTATAACTTGATATCAGGAAGTGTGATACCTCCCACTTTATTCTTCTTTTTCAAGATTTCTGAGGCTATTCGTGTTCTCTTTTGGTTACATATAAAGTTTTGGAATATGTGTTCTACATCTTTGAAATAAGTCATTGGCATTTTAATCGGTATTGCATTGAATTTATAAATTGCTTTGGGTAATATAGACATTTTAATGATGTTTATTCTTCTTAACCATGAGCACGGTATATGCTTCCACTTGTTTGTATCTTCCCTGATTTCTTTTATCAATGTTTTATAATTTTCTGAGTACAAGTCTTTAATCTCTCTGGTTAAATTTATTCCTAGGTACTTTATTTTTTGGGTTGCAATAGAAAAGAGGATTGCTTCCTTAATTTCTCTTTCTGACAGTTCATTGTTAGTGTATAAAAATGCCTCTGATTTCTAAGTATTAATTTTATATCCTGCCACCTTGCTCAATTCTTTATTAGGTCTAGTAGTTTTTTTACTGAGACTTTAGGGTTTTCTATATACAATATCATATCATCTGCAAATAATGATAGTTTTACTTCTTCTTTTCCAATTTGGATCCCTTTTATTTCTTTTTCTTGTCTGATTGCTGTGGCTAGGGCTTCCAGAACTATGTTGAATAAGAGTAGTGAAAGGGGGCACCCCTGCCTTGTTCCTGATCTTAAGGGGATTGTTTTTAATTTTTGCCCATTGCGTATGATGTTGGCTGTGGGTTTCTCATAGATGGCCTTTATCATGTTGAGGTATGTTCCCTATATTCCCACTTTGCTGAGAGTTTTGATTATGAATGGGTGCTGGATTTTATCAAATGCTTTTTCTGCATCTATTGTTATTATCATGTGGTTTTTCTCCTTCCTTTTGTTTATGTGATGAATCACATTGATTGATTTGTGAATATTGTACCACCCTTGCCTCCCCGGAATAAATCCCACTTGATCATGGTGTATGATTTTTTTCATATATTGCTGGATCCCGTTTGCTAATATTTTGTTGGGGATTTTAGCATCTAAATTCATCAGGGATATTGGCCTATGATTTTCTTTCTTTGTGTTGTCTTTGCCTGCTTTTGGAATCAAAATTATGCTCGCCTCATAAAAGGAGCTTGGAAGTCTTCCTTCCTCTTGAATTTCTTGAAATAGCTTGAGAAGGATAGGAGTTAGTTCTTTGGATATTTGGTAGAATTCACTTGTGAAGCCATCAGGCCCAGGACTTTTTTTTGAGGGGGGGAGTTTTTTGATAACTGTTTCAATCTCATTTGTTGTAATTGGTCTGTTTAGGTTTTCTGATTGTTCCAGATTAAATTTTGGAGGATTATATGTTTCAAGGAATTTGTCCATTTCATCTAGGTTGTCTAGTATTTTGGCGTACAGTTCTTCATAGTATTTTCTTACAATATTTTGTATTTCTGTTGTATCAGTTGTTGCTTCTCCACTCTCATTTCTAATTTTATTTATTTGAATCCTCTCTCTTTTTTTCTTGGTGAGTCTGGTTAAAGGTTCATCGATCTTGTTTACCTTTTCAAAGAACGAGCTCCTGGTTTTATTGATTCTCTGTATTGTTTCTTTAGCCTCTATGTCATTTATTTCTGCTCTGATCCTTATTATTTCCTTCCTTCTACTAGCTCTGGGCTTTACTTGCTGTTCTTTTTCTAGTTCTTTTAGATGCAGAGTCAAGTTGTTTATTTGAGCTTTTTCTAGCTTCTTGAGGTATGCCTGTAATGCTATGAACTTCCCTCTCAGGACTGCTTTTGCTGTGTTCCATAAATTTTGAGTTGATGTATACTCGTTATCGTTTGTTTCTAGAAATTTTTAAATTTCTTCTTTGATCTCATTGTTTACCCATTTGTTATTTAGTAACATGCTATTTAGTTTCCAAGTGTTTGAGTATTTTTCAGTTTTTCTATTGTGGTTAATTTCTAGTTTCATGCCATTGTGATCAGAGAAAGTGCTCGATATGATTTCAATCTTCTTAAATTTGTTGAGACCGCTTTTGTGCCCTAACATGTGGTCTATCCTAGAGAATGTACCATGAGCACTTGAAAAGAATGTATATTCTGCTGCTTTATGGTGATAGGTTCTAAAGATTAAATCAAGTTGATCTAGTATGTCCTTTAAGTCTGCTGTTTCTTTGTTAATTTTCTTTCTTGAGGATCTATCTAGTGATGTTAGTGGGGTATTGAAATCCCCTACTATTATTGTATTTCTGTTGATCTCATCCTTTATATCCATCAAAGTCTGCTTTATATATTTAGGTGCTCCTATATTAGGTGCGTAGATATTTATAATGGTTATATCTTCCTGTTGGATTGCTCCCTTTATCATTATGTAGTGACCTTCTTTATCTCTTACTATATTCTTTGTTTTAAAGCCATTTTGTCTAATATAAGTATTGCTACCCCAGCTTTTTTTTCATTTCCATTTGTGTAAAATATTTTTTCCATCTTTTTATCTTCAGTCTATGTGCATCTTTTGTTTTAAGGTGTGTCTCTTGTAGACAGCATATGTATGAGTTCTGTTTTCTTATCTATGCAGCTTCCCTGTGTCTTTTGATCGGATCATTTAATCCATTTACATTTAAGGTTATTATTGATATGTAGTTGTTTATTGCCATTTTATTCTTTAAAATGTATTCGTCTTTTGCTATATTCTTTTTCTCCTTTGATCTGTTTACAACAGGCCCCTTAGTATTTCTTGCAGCCTTGGTTTGGTTGTAGTGAATTCCTTGAGTTTCTTTTTGTCTGGAAATCTTTTTATTTCTCCTTCAATTTTAAACGATAGCCTTGCTGGATAAAGTAGTCTTGGTTGTAGGCTCTTGTTTTGCATTACTTTGAATATTTCTTGCCATTCCCTTCTGGCCTCAAGTGTTTCTGTTGAGAAGTCAAAAGTCATCCTTATGGGGCTCCTTTGTAGGTGATAATCTTTTTTTCTCTAGCAGCTTTTAATATTTTTTCTTTATCACTTAGGTTTGGTATTTTAATTATGATGTGTCTTGGTGTAGATTTCTTTGGGTTTCTCTTTAATGGAGTTTTCTGTGCTTCTTGAACTTGTCAGATGTTTTCTGCCTTAATTGAGGGAAGTTTTCAGCTATGATATGTTTGAACAAAGTCTCTATCCCTTGTTATTTCTCTTCTTCTTCAGGAACCCCTATGATGCGGATGTTATTTCTCTTCATGTTGTCACAGAGCTCTCTTAGAGTTTCCTCAGACTTTTTGAGTCTCTTTTCTTTTTTCTGCTATACTTCTGTGCCTTTATTTATCTTGTCCTCTAACTCGCTGATTCAATTCTCAGCTTCTTCCATCCTGCTTTTAATTTCTTCCATTGTGTTCTTCATTTCTAATATTGTATTTGTCATTTCTGTATGATTCTTTTTTATTTCAATTTCCTTTTTTATATTTACTGTCTCTTTATTTAGGTGTTCATAATGACTATATATTTTTGTTCTAATATCTTTGAGCATCCTAACAATCATTATTTTATACTCTGCATCTGGTAATTTGGTTATATCTGACTCATTCAGGTCCTTTTCTAGGGATTTCTCTTGATTCATTTGTGTTGCATTTCTCTGCTTTCTCATTTTTTCTGTGTAAAAGAAGGTTTTGGCCACTGGAGTCCACTGGGTGTGTCCTCTGTGTTCCCTAGGTGTGGTCTGTCTGCAGGCCCATCACCCCCTCTGCTGTTGCTGCCTAGGGCGTTCAGGTATGGGTGTTGCTGGTGCCTGCCCACTGGGGCTGTTGCTGTGGTTTCTGCCTCTTCACATGAATGGCTGTGATCACGTGCTCAGGTATACAAGCCTCCGTGGACTTGGCCTTTGCCCCGCCCCCATGGGTGGCATTATGCTCGGCCCTGAGGGTAGTGGCGAGCACCTTTGCTCAGCTGCGGGTCTCCGCCTGATTCTGGGCTTTCGCTCCTTCCTTGCAGGAGGAGCCCACTCGTGGGAGGGCTGCAAGCCTTGGCTCCACTGGCCTGGCAGGACTGTGTGCCCACGCTTGGTAGCAGGACTCCACCTGTTCTGGCTTTTGGCTCCACCCTGGCGGGAGGAGCTGGCTCCCAAGTCAGGCCACAAGCCTGGTTCTGTGGACGGGGCAGGGCTGTGCTCCTGCACCCTTGCTCAAGGGCAGGTCTCTGCCCCTCTGGGGCTCCTGCCCTTCCCCCGCCAGCTGGATTGTAGGCAACCCTCAGCTGGGCTTGACCACTTTTGCACATCCCCTCCTCCCCAGCCAGGCAAGACTGAGCTCACATCTGGGTCTCAGTGGTGGCCAGCTGGCTTCCACCCTTGCTGACAGAACCGCGCTTCCACGTCCCACCAATGCCCACCCTCTGGCAAGTCCTCAGCCATGTGGGGTGTGGGTGCTGCAGCTTAGACCCTAAGACTCACTACTGTAGTCCCGGAAGCTTTCTCCTTCTAAGCGACTCTGCTCTGAGTGCCGTGGGAGAGCTTGTTTGGCTGGTGTCCTGCTTCCCTTTGCTGGTATTGCTGTTTCCAGGGGAAATATTCTCTTCAGTTTTGGGAAGTGACTCATCCCAGGGGTTAGGGTGGCTGTCTCCCAAAATGTTTCTCCCTGTGCATCCTAGATTACACTCTCTTCCTGCTACTCCAATCCTCTCCTCTCTCCCCATCCCCCGGATCCCTGGGTGAGTGGTTGTGAGAGAGGTTTTCTGCACAGTCCTTTTAAGAAGAATCCTGGGTCTGAGAAATCAGACTCTTTCTCACAAACAGTATCCTGACTTGTTTCCAGCTAAATACTGCCCATACCCCTCTTCTAGGCTCTGGGGCTGCAGGCTGGGGCTTTGTTCCTGGGACTCAGGACCCCCTGCCTGCTAAACTCACTTCCCGCCATGCGAGTCTCTCCCGGCTGCCCTTCGCTCCGGGGAGCTGGGCAGCCCTCTCCGTGTTTCCGCTTTTCCTACCAGTCTCCGTATGGCTTCTTCAGTGTGCCTTGGTTGAAGAGTCCTCTTATTTTATTCCAAAGTTGGTTTTTCCAGATGATGGTTCTTAAAATTAGTTTGTAATCCACTTTGGTTCTGGGAGGTGAAAGTTGGTATGTCCTCCTACTCCATCACCATCTTGTCTCTCCAGAAAGTGGCATTTAAGATAAGCTCAGTGGCCTTATAATTTCCTTGAAAGAAGAAATGAGTTCCAAAAATTTAAGCATTTTGAAAATAACAAATGTAAACCTATTTTATACATACCAGTTTTTGAAAAAGAGAAGGCACTGCTATGCTATATTAAAAATTAATTATACTTTTATTCAAATTCAAATTATAAAACATTTGAAAATTTTAATAAAAATACTTGTTTATATAAGATCTGACAACTTTCTTCAACCTCTTTCAAAAGTTTATTAAACATTTATCAATCCTTTTAATATAAGCATTATTTGAGATATTTGAACATACATTTATTAATAAAAAGTGAATTGTCATTATTTAGGAATCTACCATCTTTAAGGTAATTGTTTTCTGAATGAAAATGTCTAGAAGGAAGGGCAGTTGTAGCAATAATGTTAAAAAGCTGAAAAAGAAAAATCTTGCCAAACTTCATAACTCAAGGAATAAAATAGATTATGTGGGAAAGCATATAAATGATTCTGTTGACTTAAATAATTACTAGGCATTTGAACAAAATCAAGTATGAAAGTGAACCACAGAATTTCATTACCAATTTATGGAGGCTTCCCTTCCATGCAGAGCTAAAATGGTGGGCGGGCTTTTTCTATATAGGTCAATAATCGATCAATCTCACATCAATCCTTTTTCCATGATAGAGAAATCATGGAACAAAATGCTTTGACTACAGATGAGTAGTTTTATGGTCAATAAATTGTAGTACAGGGTGTTTTACATTAGAGAAAAGGTCAATCATATTTCATGCTTCAGAGTGTAAATTGATTACTCTATTGGGATCTGAATGTAAATCATTTTTCAGGCCATCTTACTGTAATTTCACCCAGTAAAAAGCACCGTTTTTTTTCTTATCTGAATTGCAAGAATTAGACTTACATGACTACAGTTATCAAATGCCAAAACCTGATGAACTGATTGATATCTTATTTCAATGAAGAAAATATGAATTTAATATCTACTTTAATTGTAAAAATTCTGGTTAATGAAAGAAATAACACTCTAGACACTCAAAAGCTATTATTTCCTCCGAAGTGATTACAGTTCAGGTAATTACACCCAGGTGGTAGCTGGATCGTGGACTGAGAGACTGAACAGCCGCAGTTCCAGTACGGGAAAGAAAGCTGAGCTACACCTGTGGTGAGCACTGTGCCAGGCACTTCGCATATATGCTCTCATATGAATGATTAAGTCTAAGGAAAACTACTTTTCATAAAAATAAAAGTGCTTCTGAAACGGCCAAACAGAGCTTCCACAACATTCCTTATTTAAATACCACACACAATTAAAACAAAAATAAAGACTATTCTCACCTAAGTAGCATTGGGAATTTATCTTCAGTGTTTCTCAATGAGCAGTTTCCTCTGGACTTGAATACAACTGGCTATTTCTTAAAGTTAAAACCCCTTAAAACATCTTCACAGTGCTGCAATTGTCAGTAAACTTATTATTTATCATGATTAAGTTGTCTAATGTACTTATATAATAGTTACCCACTTTCTACCAATCTTTCTGCTTAAGACACATGCTTTTTACAAATCAAAGAAACAATTGTTTTTCTTCTGTACCACAACAATTCTCTTCTCATGAAGATGACATTCAAAATATTTACCAACTTAATATGAGTAGCATATTAAGCAGGAACCAGTTAAGAAATAACATTTCTTATTGTTCCTTTCTATACTACCAACATAACCACCTTTTCACTAGTCGGAATATCTTCATTTGTTGTTCCCAGTGAACCATTTTCAATCCTAGCTCTTTGCCCTTTGAACGACAGAGTGATTATATTATTGTGTAGGATTTGCACCTCAGGCACATGCAGACCTTCTGGGCTACAGAAGCGATGGCTCCAGCAGCTGTAATATGTTGCTGTTAAGTAGGTCAATTTTATTTTTCAGAGCAAAGAGCTGTTTTACAAACCTTTCAAACTGAAGTGGTGAATTGAGAATGAGGATCTTATTTTCTGAAAACAAAACTCTATTGCTTAAATAACCACAGCGATTATAGAAACTCCATATTCAGTAATAGCTGAGGCAGCTTAAAGCAATAGAAAGACTACAGGTTTTAAAATGAATAAATCTGCACAGCTAAAGACAATAAGAACAGAATAAAAAGACAAACCACACAATAGGAAAACATATTCGACAAAACGTCTGATAAGGGGTTAATAACCGAAATTTATAAAGAACTTGTAAAACTTAATACCAGGAAGACAAACAATCCAATCCAAAAATGGGCAGAAGAAATGAATAGACACTTCTCCAAAGAGGACACACAGATGGCCAACAGGCATATGAAAAAATGTTCAACATCACTAATGATTAGAGAAATGCAAATTAAAACCACAATGAGATATCACCTCACACCAGTCAGAATGGCGCTCATCAATAAAACAACACAGAATAAGTGCTGGCAAGGATGTGGAGAAAAGGGAACCCTCCTGCACTGCTGGTGGGAATGCAGACTGGTGCAGCCACTGTGGAAAACAGTATGGAGATTCCTCAAGAAATTAAAAATCGAACTGCCTTTTGACCTAGCTATACCACTGTTAGGAATATACCCCAAGAACACCATAGCACTGTTTGAAAAGAAGAAATGCACCCCATGTTTATGGCAGCATTGTTCACAATAGCAAAGATTTGGAAACAGCCCAAGTGTCCATCAGAGGATGAGTGGATTAAAAAGCTTTGGTATATATATACTATGGAATACTACTCAGCCATAAGAAATGATGACATAGGATCTTTTACAACAACATGGATGGGCCTTGATAACATTATACTGAGTGAAAAAGTAAATCAGAAAAAACTAAGAACTATATGATTCCATACATAGGTGGGACATAAAGATGAGACTCAGAGACATGAACAACAGTGTTGGGGTTACAGGATGGGGGGAGGAGAGGGAGAGGGTTGGGGGAGGGGAGGGGCACAAAGATCATAGCTTTTCAGCATTTGCCATATTCCCCCTTTAATCTATAGACAGACAGCAAATATCTACCTATGGTGTTCCCACTATAAAGACTGCTGTGTTAGGGACAAATGCTGATAAACTATTTCAGCAGTTCCTCCTTCTTCAAAGACTTATATGTCAACATAGAGCTCCATGTTTCATAGGACATACTCAAGCTCACTCCATGCTCCCTGGAGCTTTAGCACAAGGGAATGCCACCCCCCCTTTTTTTTTAGTATTTTTTCTTTTATTTATTTATTTTTTGTATTTTTCTGAGGATGGGGATGGGGAGGCAGTCAGACAGACTCCTGCATGCGCCTGACTGGGATCCACCTGGCATGCCTACCAGGGGGGAATGCTCTGCCCATCTGGGGTGTTGCTCTGTTACAACCGGAGCCATTCTAGCGACTGGGGCGGAGGCCATGGGGCCATCCTTAGTGCCCAGGGTGGCTTTGCTCCGGTGGAGCCTTGGCTGCGGGCGGGAGGAGAGAGATGAAGAGGAAGGAGAGGGGGAGGGGTGGAGAGGTAGATGGGAGCTTTTCCTGTGTGCTCTGGCCAGGAATTGAACCCGGGAATCCTGCACACCAGGCCAATGACTCCGACGGGTCTACCATATCATGCTTTTTACTTAAAAAAAAAAAAAATTTACATTTCTTTTGAATGCTGATGAAGAGGAGACACCAAATCTTTTTCACCTGCAAACTACTACCTTCTTTATTAGATCTAGCTAATAACACTGTTCTGTCTTTTTTCCAAATAGCTCCAGATATATGGAAAAGATTTATATAGGCGGATGGGGATCCTCAAACCCCTCAGCGAGATCTTCTGAGAATGGCTTTTAAGATACCTAGAGGCAGAAAAAACCCAATAGAGATCAGGGGAACTACCAGCTTTTAGGATACACCCTTAAAGACTCCAACACCCCAAAGGGGTCTCATAGGATGCCATCTGGGTCCTGCTTCAATAGTGGAAAGGAAGATCATTGAGCTAAAGCCTGCCAGGCTTACATGCCTCTGCTGTGAGGAAACAGGGACACTGGAAGGTAGACTTCCCCCTCGCTCCTCTAAGGGAGGGTTCAGTCTCTTCCAGCCCTGCTCCAGCCACCTATGACCTAACCTTGCCCAGAATGCTGGGGTTTGCCACTGAAGGCTGACGGTGCCCAGGGCCGTCGGCCCCATCTATGACACTATGGACGAGCCTAGGGTATTTCTTCCAAGAAGCAGGTAAACTGATCTCATTCGCACAAGGGCCACTTAACTATGTTTTGCCTGAATAGTCAGGTTTTTTATTCTTCCCTCAAAGATCTCTGTTGTGGGTGTTGATAGTCCTATTTTCTGCTGCTTTGCTTAATATATAGTGTTTCCTTTATCCCTCCTACCTCAATTCCCCACTCATATTTCAGGCTGGGACCTACTCCTAATTTAGAGCTCTCTTTCCTCCTTTTGCCAACTTGTAATATGAATTTACCTTTGCCACCCAGCTTAGTGTATCCCAAGGTTCTCTTTACCAGGCCATAGTCACAGAGCTCCAGGGAAAAGCAACCTGGTCTCAACTCTCCAGGCAGAGGAGAACAGAAGCTCCATATCCATGCATGCTGCAAATGACTTTTTCCAGTCTACATGAATCATTACCAGCTAGAAGCAGCGGTCATTGGGACTTGGACATGAGCTGCAAAGTATAGAATGGTGACAACAATTCCAGTGCCATGTGGACTTTTCCTGTAGGGAACTTTCCTGGACTCCTGCTCCCTGTGATAACTCCTAACAGACTGAACTGTGGTTGGGTTGCATTTTTCAGGGATTTGGCATGGTGATGGGGCCAACGTGGACTTGGTGAACATGTTAAGGACACTACTCTTTTAGGGATTCTTGCTGTATTGGCCAAGAGTTTGCTTAAAGGCTTTTAATCACTGTAAAAAAAATATATAGAAGACTGGATGAAGAAAATGGGGCACATATACACCATGGTATACTATTCAGCTAGGAGAAATGATGACATCGGATCACTTACAGTGGAATGGTGGAGTCTTGGTAGCATTGTGCGGGGTGAAATAAGCGAATCAGAAAAAAACAGGAACTGCAGGATTCCATACATTGGTGGAACATAAAAGTGAGACTAAGAGGCATGGACAGGAGTGTGGTGGTTACAGGGGGTGGGGGGAGGGAAGGAGGGAGAGGGGGAGGGGGAGGGGTACAGAGAGAACTGGATGGAGGGTGGCGGAGGACGATCTCTCTTCGGGTGTGGGTATACAACAGAACTAAATGACGAGATAACCTGGAAATGTTTTCTCTGAATGTATGTACCCTGATTTATTGATGTCACCCCATTAAAATAAAAATTTATTTATAAAAAAAAAAATCTGGGTTTGAAGGCCATTTTCCTACCTCGGTGATCTTGAAAATGTTAGGCAGTCTAATTTACATTCTATTTCCTTATTTGTAATATGGAGATAAAGATACTTTAGGGTGTTCCCTTTGGGTTTACATGGGATAACTTACAGAGAGGGCTTAACATGGTGTCTAACTAACACGTAGTAGACACCTAATAATTAGTAGCTATTATTATTCCTTTTCTGAATTAACCCCTGATTGACTTGTAGTAGGTACGTAATTTATACTGGCATACCCAGGAGACACTGAGGTTCCGGTTCCAGACCACCATAATAAAGCAAGTATTGCAATGAAGTGAGTACAAATCTTTTTGCCAATGGAGGGTCTTGCCTTCCGTTTGTTAAAAAACACAACAACTGTGAGACACAATAAAGCCAAGCATAACAAACAAGATGTGCCTGGACTGTGTGGATCAGCAGCTTTGCATTCTTTACTTTGGTCCTGAATGCAGGGTCAGAGCTATCATAGATGTGTAAACTTCTGTAAAAATGATTGCTTTTATAAATCATAGTCTTCGGTCAAGTGGTTGCTAGATTCCTAGCCTACTCAGATGAGCTGCATTCCTCTCCACACAGTTGCTGCAGCAAGATCTCATCTCTGACATGATTTATCACATAAACAAAAGGAGAAAAACCACATGATAATATCAATAGATGCAGAAAAAGCATTTGATAAAATCCAGCACCCTTTCATGATCAAAACTCTCAGCAAAGTGGGAATACAGGGAACATACCTCAACATGATAAAGGCCATCTATGACAAACCTACAGCCACCATCATACTAAATGTGCAAAAATTAAAAGCAATCCCCTTAAGAACAGGAACAAGGCAAGGGTGTCCCCTTTCACCACTCATATTCAGCATAATTCTGGAAGTCCTAGCCACAGCAATCAGACAGAAAGAAGCAATAAAAGGCATCCAAATTGGAAAAGAAGAAGTAAAACTTTTATTATTTGCTGATGACTTGATATTCTACATAGAAAACCCTAAAGTCTCAGTCAAAATACTACTGGAACTGATAAATGAATTCAGCAAGGTGGCAGAATATAAAATCAATATTCAGAAAACAGTGGCATTTATATACACCAACAATGAACTGTCAGAAAGAGAAAGTAAGGAAACAATCCCTTTCAGTATTACAACCAAAAAAATAAAGTACTTAGAAGTCAATTTAACCAAGGAGGTTAAAGGCCTATACTTGGAAAATTATAAAATATTGATAAGAGAAATCAAGAAAAAGAAAAACAAATGGAAGCACAAAGATATGAAGAATAAATATCATTAAAATGTCTATACTTTCCAAATCAATCTATAAATTCAATGTAATACCAATTAAAATATCAATGACATACTTCAAAGATATAGAACACATATTTCAAAAATTTATATGGAACCAAAAAAGAACATGAATAGCCTCAGCAATCTTAAAAAGGAAGAATAAAGTGGGAGGTATCACACTTCCTGATATCAAGTTATACTACAAGGCCATTGTACTCAAAACAGCTTGGTACTGGCATAAGAACAGGTATATAGATCAATAGAACAGAACAGAGAACCCAGAAATAAACCCACAGCTTTATGGTCAATTGATATTTGACAAAGGAGGTAAGAGCATACAATGGAGTAAAACAGCCTCTTAAACAAATGGTGCTGGGAAAATTGGACAAATACATACAAAAAAAAATGAAACTAGACCACCAACTTACACCATTCACAAAAATAAACTCAAAATGGATAAGAGACTTGATTTTAAGCCATGAAACCATGATCATCTTGGAAGAAAACATAGGCAGTAAGCTCTCCGACATCTCTCGCAGCAATATATTTGCCGATTTATCTCCACGGGCAAGTGAAATAAAGGACAGGATGAACAAATGGGACTATATGAAACTAAAAAGCTTTTTCACAGCAAAAGACAACCTGAACAAAATAAAGACAACCCACACAATGGAAGAACATATTCACCAACGTGTCCGATAAGGGGTTAATAACCAAAATCTACAAAGAACTTGGAAAACTCCAATACCAGGAAAATAGACAATCCGATTAAAAATTGGGCCAAAGAACTGAATAGATACTTCTCCAAAGAGGACATACAGATGGCCAATAGGCATTTGAAAAAATGTTCATCATCACTAATCATTAGAGAAATGCAAATTAAAACCACAATGAGATAGATACCACCTCACACCAGTCAGAATGGCGCTCATCAACAAAACAACACAGAGTAAGAGCTGGTGAGGATGTGGAGAAAAGGGAACCCTCCTGCACTGCTGGTGGAAATGCAGACTAGTGTAGCCACTGAGGAAAACAATATTTGAGATTCCTCAAAAAATTAAAAATGGAACTGCCTTTTGACCCAGCTTGTCCCACTTTTAGGAATATATCCTAAGAATACCAAATCACTGATTCAAAAGAAGAAATGCACCCTCATGATTACTGCAGCATTCTTTACAATAGTCAAGATCTGGAAACAGCCCAAGTGTCCATCAGTAGACGAGTGGATTAAAAAGCTGTGAAAAAGAAGAAAATATTACCCTTTGCGACAGCATGGATGGATCTGGAGTCTATTATGCTAAGCTAATAAGCCAGGCAGAGAAATAAAAATATCATATTACTTCACTCATATGAGGAATCCAATGAACAATGGGAACTGAGGAACAGAACAGAGGCAGAGAAGGGGTCAAAGAAACCAGAGGGAAAGCGGGCAGAGGGAAAGGGGATGAGAGGATGGGATCAAAGAAAGGAAAGACATTAGGGAAAGTATTGAATATATACACATAACACAGAGAGATAGAGGGCAGGATAGTAAATCATGGAGGGAAGGGGGGAAGGCAGTAGGGGGAGGGGGCAAAGGGGGTATCAAGGGGAACAAGGGGGGAGGGAGGGAGATATATTTGGGGGTACACTTTTAACTATGTAAACAATAAATTAAAAACAATAATAAAAAAAGATCTCATCTCTGATTTGGTTAGAATGACACTGAACTCCTAGGCTAGGAGATGTGGCTTCCTCTTCTACCTTTCTTCTTAATTATTTCTTCTTAATCAAAGCAAATTTTTGACTTATATGTATTATAGTATTTCTTTATATTATAATCTTTCTTGATGATTTCAAATGCTCAACCAATAAATTTAAATTATTTTCTGGAACTTTAAAAAAATTATTTAAACAAAAAGAAATTTAAAACCAGATATAAAAAGGTAATTCTTGCCTCGAAGATCTCTGTTGTGGGTGTTGATAGTCCTATTTTCTGCTGCTTTGTTTAATATATAGTGTTTCCTTTATTCCTCCTACCTCAATGCCCCACTCATATTTCAGGCTGGGACCTACTCCTAATTTAGAGCTCTCTTTCCCCCTTTTGCCAACTTCTATTATGAATTTACCTTTGCCACCCAGCTTAGTGTATCCCAAGGTTCTCTTTACCACGCCACAGTCGCAGAGCTCCAGGGAAAAGCAACCTGGTCTCATCTCTCCAGGCAGAGGAGAACAGAAGCTTCATCTCCACACATGCTGCAGATGGCTTTTCCAGTCTACCTGAATCATTACCAGCTAGAAGCAGCGGTCACTGGGACTTGGACATGAGCTGCAAAGTATAGAATTGTGACAATTCCAGTGCCATGCAGACTTTTCCTGGACTCCTGCTCTTTGTGATAGCTCCTAATGGAATGAACTGGGGTTGGGTTGCATTCGCAGGGATTTGGAATGGTGTTGGTGCCAACTTGGACTTGGTGAACATGTTAAGGACACTACTCTTTTATGGATTCTTGCTGTATTGGCCAAGAGTTTGCTTAAAGGCTTTAATCACTGTAAAAAAAAAAAATAGAAGACTGGATAAAGAAGATGTGGCACATATACACTATGGTATACTACTCAGCCATAAGAAATGATGACATCGGATCATTTACAACAAATTGGTGGGATCTGGATAACATTATACAGAGTGAAATAAGTAAATTTGAAAAAACCAAGAACTGCATGATTCCATACATTGGTGGGACATAAAAATGAGACTAAGAGACATGGACAAGAGTGTGGTGGTTATGGGGGGGGGAGGAAGAGGGGGAGGGGGAGGGCACAAAGAAAACTAGATAGAAGGTGATGGAGGACAGTCTGACTTTGGGTGATGGGTATGCAACATAATTGAATGACAAGATAACTTGGACATGTTTTCTTTGAATATATGTACCCTGATTTATTGATGTCACCCCATTAAAATTAATAAAAATTTATTTATAAAAAAACCCCAAAAACCAGATATAAGAAGGTAATTCGCAAGAAGTTACTGATTTGTCTTCTTATTGCCTTTCAAAGAACTAGAGGTACTACCACCTGGTAGCTGTGTGACCTTGGGCAAGATAATTAACTTTGCAGAGTCTCAATTTCCTCATCTGTAAAATGGGATAATAAAAGTATAAGGAACGAGTGAGATATAAATGAAACTGTATATACAGTGCCTAAAGTAGTGCCTGACACATAGAAGTTTTTGATATATGTTAGCTATTTTTTATTTTTGAAAAAAACACTTAATAATTGCTAAAATATTACAATAGTTTCCCAAAGTTTTGTTAATGCCCTCACCAGAAGCTCTTTATTTCCTATCTAAAGAAGTTACTAGGCCCTGGCCTGTTGGCTCAGCTGTAGAGCGTTGGCCTGGCGTGCGGGGGACCCGGGTTCAATTCCCGGCCAGGGCACATAGGAGAAGCGCCCATTTGCTTCTCCACCACCCTCTCCTTCCTCTCTGTCTCTCTCTTCCCCTCCCGCAGCCAAGGCTCCATTGGAGCAAAGATGGCTCGGGCGCTGGGGATGGCTCCTTGGCCTCTGCCCCAGGCGCTAGAGTGGCTCTGGTCGCGGCAGAGCGACGCCCCGGAGGGGCAGAGCATCGCCCCCTGGTGGGCAGAGCGCCCCCCCTGGTGGGCGTGCCAGGTGGATCCTGGTCGGGCGCATGCGGGAGTCTGTCTGACTGTCTCTCCCTGTTTCCAGCTTCAGAAAAATAAAAAAAAAAAAAGTTACAAATGATACAATCCTTGGATGCTAAAGATGAGAAATTCTGTCCTTCCTTTTTTTTCAGATAACATGGGTTGGCTAATATTATTTATATTTTTGAAATATTAAAAATATTGAATGAATGGGCCATTCTTTGAATGTCCTTCTATCTCTTAACTGCTAGTTACAGAATGCTGGGTAAATTCTTCACAGATCTGACTGATTATGGTAATTCCTTCATTTTATATTACATTTTGTATTTCTATCATTCCAACTTCCAAGTCACCCTGCCACAATATTGCTATACATGATATTAAAACAAGGGCTCTGAGTAGTTTTAGTAATTAGGACTTGAGATAGGAAGTGGGCAGTTTGGAAGGAGAAGAGGCAGCTTGTAGTTCCTGCACAGGGATTTGGACATTTTTCTAGGTTATAGGAAGTTAATTAACTAAAGTCTTAAATAGTGGGGTAATAGGGATTATTTTGTGTTGGCAGATAGGATGAATGGAGGTAGAAAAATGATAAGCAGGGACACCAACTGGTAATAATTAAAACAAAACATGATAAAGATCTAATCTGGGACAGTGGGAATGGGGACAGATCAGGGCTGAAGGGTTGAGATAATATATAAGGTAAATAGTAGACTGGGACCTGATGTCTAGCTGGGTATAATGGAGTCTAGAAGACCGCAGTATAGAATAATTGCTTTTTCTGCAGCATACTACGCTGCTCACAAAAATTAGGGGATATTTATCGCTTCATAATGGTTTTTGAAATATCCTCTAATTTTTGTGAGCAGTATACATTAGTATGCTAAGGCTGCTGTGACAAATACTTAGGATGGCTAGTTTAAATGACTGAAATTAATTTTCTCATACAATCTTGCAGTTAGACATCTAGGGCTAAGGTGTTGTTAGGGTAGGTACTTACAAAAGAGAAGAGAGACTACTACTCTATTTCCCATGTATAAGATGCACCTTTTTAAAAAAATTTGGGATCTAAAAACTGGGTGCATCTTATACAGTGATTGTAGAAGTGTGACATTTCAAATGCCATAGATGGAACTGAGGCCGAGGCAATATATGAACACAGTGACTCATCATCAGACACAGATGAGGACAAGCTAATGGATGGGAGTTTTGACAGTGATGATGAGTTGTATAAATTTTATGATGAATAAAACTTGAGTTCAATAACTTTATGTAATACAATTTTTTTTTTCAAATTTTGGGCCCCCAAATTCAGGTATGTTTTATACATGGGAGTGTCTTATACATGGGGAAATACGGTAACTAAGTCTGCCTAAGTCAGAAACTACAGCTTCATGGAGACCCTGTATCCTTCAGGGGCCAGCTGTATCCTCCACCAAAGGAACGGTAATAATCCCTGACCAGGCAGGAAAGATGGGCTTTCCAGTCTCCCTGAACTCCCCACTCCCCAGGAACAGCCACTCCATTAGCAGGGATTACTTGGGGAAGGAGAACCAGCAAGGGGGAAATTTCTTTGCTGGGTGCTTGTGCAGAAGGAGCCAGATGACAAAGCAGAACTTTGAGGGAAAATGGAGACCATAAAGGGGAGGATGCTAGTCTGGAAAATCTGGAAAAAGGATCAGATATGATAAGGGCACAAACCCCCAAAAGATCCGGGAAAGGTACTAGATAGGGGAAGGGTCCAGCACAAGCCTGTGAAGAATTAGAGGATTGGTTGGTTTAAAAAAAAGCTTACTTCTTCCCAATCCCAAGAAAACAATCAACAAAGACCCCAGTGCATGCCTCTGTCTCTTTCTCCATAGCAACCCACAGGCCAAAGTGCAGCATGGGAAGTGGGTTGGAGGGGACAGACATTAAGCTAGACTTAGTCTAGCTCAGGGGTAGTCAACCTTTTTATACCTACCACCCACTTTTGTATCTCTGTTAGTAGTAGAATTTTCTAACCTCCCACCGGTTCCACAGTAATGGTGATTTATAAAGTAGGGAAGTAACTTTACTTTATAAAATTTATAAAGCAGAGTTACAGCATATAATAATAATTACTTACCAAGTACTTTATGTCAGATTTTTGCTAAATTTGGCAGAATAAATCTTTATTAAAAACAACTCACTTAGTTAAATCTATCTTTTTATTTATACTTTGGTTGCTCTGCTACCGCCCACTATGAAAGCTGGAATGCCCACTAGTGGGCAGTAGAGACCAGGTTGACTATCACTGGTCTAGCTGAATGCCAATGACAGGGTAATGGCACAGTGTCTCTGGACCCCAGCCTTCCTTCTGGGTTTGGTGGGAGACGTGCAGGCCTGTGGCCCCAGAGGCTGGGACTTACTGCACAGCAAGATAGAGCCAAGCCACCTGGTCAGGGAGCAGGCAGCAAAGCAGCCTCTTCAGGGGCATTTATTCCCTGCATGCCCCTCAGATAAATCTTGCCACTGTACCTCAAATTCTTCTATGCTTAAGTCCCCCAAATTCTTTTCTTGCTATTTGCAAGAGCCCATTTCCAGACCAGTCCAGCAAACCTGCCTTAGTCCTGGTCCATGTTCAACACAACGTCAGGTTGATTTTATTTGAGGCTTCTCTTCTTGGCTTGAGATGGCTGCTATCTTGCCGTGTCTTTGTGTGGCTTCCCTTTGGTAAATGCTGTCTGTGCCCTGATCTCCTTTCCTCATACTGGATTAGGGCCCACCCTAGCAGCCCCCATTAAACTTAATTACCTCTTTAAGGCTCTATCTCCAAGTAAAGTTACATTCTAAAGTACTTAGCCTTCCTCTTTATATTTCTGTTTGGTACCCATAGTTTATCATACTAAATTTGGGACAAAAAATTGGATACAAATAAAACAATACATTAACATTTTGTGAAATGTTTATCATGTTCTAGAAACTGTGCTAACTAAGGTCTCCTTCAATCTTCATGAGGACCCCGTGGTGTCAATACTATTATTATCGCTATCTAGCAGAAAGGGACACTGAGGCAGCACTTAGAAAATGTGCCATGGGAAGGTTTGAACTTAAAGGTGGTGAACTTAGAATTTGAACCTAGGTGATCAAACTCCAGACCCTGTGCTGGAAAGTTTCTGAGCTCATTTAATTTCTCAAAATATGTTTGCAATATAAAAAGAATTGGGGGTTTTGAGAAGATTCCCCTCCCTTTGAACAAAAACTGTCATGCAAATCATTGCACTAACACTTATCACCAGCATTCAACTCAGCTCCAACTCCTAGTACCCAAACTCCTGCTCCCCCCAAATGGCAGTAAAAAATAAGAATGAGGGAAGAAGAATGTTAACTCAGATTCTGAAAAGAAACAAAACAAGTTTAAATGTTCTAAAATAGAATAAAGAGCTTTTTGTTTTCAGGTGGGACATTCTGAAGGAAGGGGAGACCAGTTAAAGATTTGATATATATATATGAATCAATCATTCTAGTAATAATTGCACAGGATTCTCTTATTCTACCTTTACTTTTTTGTCTTCCCTAACTTGTGATTTGGGGCAGTAATTATCAAAAATTTTATCAGCGTAATTTTCAATTTTCCAAAGAAAATATTATATTGCTTTGTAAAAAAGTAAAACAATATTTATATACTAACTTATTTTAAGCATTGACATTCATATTTGCTTATTAAACAATCAATCAGAATGTACATTAATATTTTGATGCTTTGTAGTGTGTTAAAATTTGGCATATGTCACTTTTAAATGTGTTTGCTGGTTAGTTTTTAATTACAGTTTTAAAAATAACTTGAAAAATAACAATTTAAATTATTTTAAAATAATTATTAAAACATATTTTAAACAATATGACAAATAATTGCTGGGCCTTAGCAGCATCTCTGAGGGTGTCACAATTTGCAAACTGGTGATGGAGGGACATGCAGGCGTCACCTCCATGCCAGTGCATAATGAGCTGCCAGCTCATTTATGCTGGTTCTGAGTGCATTTATGCTGGTTCACGCTCCAGGCGAAGCAGCGGGTGTCAGGCTCCATTGATCTTACACATAGAGAGTCACTTACCCATATGCTCAGGCTGTTTGACACTGTGTTCCTGCCCAGTCACAAATTAGTCACTTTCTGTTAGTGACGGTGAATATAAAGGAGACATTCCTGAAATATGGATCTCATTTCAACAATTAGGGTTAGAGAAACTGATATAGCAGTTTTCTACATTTATTATGTCTCTAAATCAAAGAGCTTTAGTCTGTGGCCTCTATACATGCTAATGAAAATATTCGAGCCTTTCAATCTGCTCCCAAAGTCCCAATTCTAAAATGAGGAAAACAGATAAAAATGGGGTGGAAAACTCATCTCCTTCCCTCCCTCCCTCCCTCCCTCCCTCCCTCCCTCCCTCTTTCCTTTCCTTTCCTTTCCTTTCCTTTCCTTTCCTTTCCTTTCCTTTCCTCTCCTCTCCTCTCCTCTCCTCTCCTCTCCTCTCCTCTCCTCTCCTCTCCTCTCCTCTCCTCTCCTCTCCTCTCCTCTCCTCTCCTCTCCTCTCCTCTCCTCTCCTCTCCTCTCCTCTCCTCTCCTCTCCTCTCCTCTCCTCTCCTCTCCTCTCCTCCCCTCCCCTCCCCTCCCCTCCCCTCTCCTCCCCTCCCCTCCCCTCACCTCCCCTTCCCTCCCCTTTTCTTTCTTTCTTTCTTTCTTTCTTTCTTTCTTTCTTTCTTTCTTTCTTTCTTTCTTTCTTTCTTTCTTTCTTTCTTTCTTTCTTTCTTTCATTAAGGGGCACTGTGCCCACTTATAGAATCATAGCAGTTTAAAATCAAAAGGAAACTTGGAAATCATGCAGGCTAATGTCTCACCTCTACCGGAATTCCCTAAATAGCATTTCTGACAGCCTCTGATTGAACAATCTAGTGCAAGAAGCTTCCTATTTTATCATTCCACCCTTGGAAGGCAGGAATTTATAGCAAGTTCTCTCTTACATGGGCATGGCACAATTTAGTCCATTACTAGTTGATGAACATTCAGGTTATTTCCAAGAGTTTTTCTCAACAATGTTGCAATAAACATCTCTGAGAGCATATCTATCATTCTAGATTCATTTAATCAGTGAAGATTTCCTCCAAGTGGAATTACTGAGTCAAAGTATATGTGCACATTTTTAAATTTTAATAGCTAATGCTGCATTACTTTCCAAGAAGATTGTGGTAATTCATATCCCATCAACAAAGTATGACAATGCCTATTTTCTCATTGGATTTTATTAAGCTTTTAAATTTTTGCCTACCCATGAGCTGAAAAAATGATATCTCATTGTTGTTCTAAGTTGCATGTGGTGATCACTGCTAAAATCAAACATTTTTTAATGTTAATTATTATCTGTGTTTAGTCTTGTGTGTTGTTGATCTTGTCATGAAATGGTTTGCCTATTGTCTTTGGATGGTTTATATGATCAATTTAAAAGACCTCTTAGTTGATTAAGGGTTGACATTTCTACTGTTACTCATGGAACTAAGTTTTAACTTCTATTCTTCCTAATATTTCCTGAACAAACCCATTTCTCAATGATTCTCTTAAGATGTGCTGCTTGCTAAGAAATGCGTATCTCACCCTGAAATGACCTGCACAATAGGGCCTCAGAGTGTGGTCCACTGACCAAGAGAGCCAGCATCGCCTGGAGATCATCAGACTGCGCACTCCCACCTGGAGATCATCAGACTGCGCACTCCCACCTGGAGATCATCAGACTGCGCACTCCCACCTGGAGATCATCAGACTGCGCACTCCCACCTGGAGATCATCAGACTGCGCACTCCCACCTGGAGATCATCAGACTGCGCACTCCCACCTGGAGATCATCAGACTGCGCACTCCCACCTGGAGATCATCAGACTGCGCACTCCCACCTGGAGATCATCAGACTGCGCACTCCCACCTGGAGATCATCAGACTGCGCACTCCCAAGCCCCGCTCCAGGTCTTCTAAACCAAAACGTTCAGTGTGACAAGACACTGGGGTCATCCGCATGTACATTAAAATTTGAGAAAAACTGCAAATGAGGGTCTTTAATTCCTGGCCCTGGCTCTGAGATTTCCATTAAGTTTACCATAGCTTTTTAGGTCACAGTAACTAGATTCTTTATTCTGCTTTCAAAGAAACTATTGTGAGGCTGCTGGTTTGAAACCCTGGGCTTGCCCGGTCAAGGCTCATACAACAAGCAACCAATGAACAACTAGAGTGAAGCAACTACTTCTCACCCCCCCTCATTCTCTCTGTAAAATCAATAAATAAAATCTTAAAACAAACAAACAAAACAAAACATTGTTAAACTGTTTTCTTCTCTATGTATTTATTAATTAACATTTTCTACCTAAATAAAAGGTTTTACCCTTGTTCCCAGTAAATTTCATTGTATTTGTTTCAATATATGCTCTTTAAATATTGAATCTACATTTTAATTACTAAACTGGGGGAAAATTAATATAAAACTTTGAATAAAAAGGTGTGATAAGGTCCTCAATAATTCCCTCTACAAATTTCTTTTTGTCTTATAGACATATTAAATCCAGTTAAGATAAATCTTGAACAAGCCTTAAAGGGAAAGAGAAAGAAGGCAATATTACAAAATACAACATTTAACTGAAGATATTTGTGCTTGCGGTGGTACTTGAGTGATTTTATTTCTTTTTTTAAAACAATGGCCTGTTGCTTGACCAGGCGGTGGTGCAGTGGATAGAGTATCAGCTGGGTTGTAGAGGACCCAGATTTGAAATTTTGAGGTCGCTGCTTGAGTGCAGGGTCTCTGGCTTGAGTGTGGGATCACAGACATGACTCCATGGTCTCTGGCTTGAGCTCAAAGGTCACTGACTTGAGCAAGAGGTCTCTGGCTCAGCTGTAGTCCCCCAGTCAAGGCACATATGAAAAAGCAATCAATGAACAACTACGGTGCTATGATGCTGTGACAAAGAATTGATGCTTTTCATCTCTCTCCCTTCATGTCTGTCCTTCTCTTTGTCTCTCTCCCTTGTTAAAATAAAAAACAAAAATAAAATACAAAAACAAAAAACTCACAAACAAAATAAACAGCAATCACCTGTTGACCCCTTATTCTCTCCATCGGCTCCTGTGACATGTAGCAAGTTCCATGAGAAATGGGGGTGAGGGTGGGAAGGATGTGCTATTTACCTCAAAGCAACAATATCTGGAAACTATTACTATAATAATGACTTTGGCCCTAAATGACTACATTTCTAAACACAGAAAGAGGACATTTGAGAACCAAAGATAATTCTTCTTTTAAAGGTACACTTGATTTCCAATCTGGAGATGATATAGACCTGTTTCTCCTCGCTCATCCCTACAAAGTACAAGTATAAACCCTGGAAATAACTCAAGAGACAGCCAAAAGAGACTCTGAATGCCGGCAAGAAGAAGACAAACTGGTTTGGGACTCAAAGCAGGAGAAAGAACACAACAGCAGGGTGCCTTGCAGGCAGTACCTAACAGAAGAAGGTAATCCGACTTGGTATTTTCTGCCCCTAAAACTAGTAATAGAGGCAACTCAGGACTGCTTGTTCCTCTCTTAGATTGAAGGGGAAGCCCTCTCAAACCAGCCAAACAGCATCAAGGGGAAGAGAGCTAGAAACCCTGGAAACAATAAGTAGCCAAGAAGTGCCCTTTCCCTGCCAGGCAAGAGACTCCTCTCCCCCTGAACACCAAGGCTAGTGACAGGAACTGGCAAGGCACCCCACCACAAGTACCCAACTGGGAAACCTCTTCAACCCTGTGAGCCCAGCCCAGAAACAGCATGGCAGCTGGGGGATATGTACAGGGGAATCCCACCACAGCAGATACCTGTGGCTTGAGTCTCTCAGCCTCTGCCTGTCTGAGATTTCTCTTCCCCACTGGCAGACACTGGAACAGTTATCAATAGCAGGAATGAAATGGAGGATATCACTGTAAATCCTGCAGTTACTAAGACAATAATATAATAGTTATAATTATGAATTTCTCAACTTAGAAGAAATTAATCAATTACTTGAAAACCCAGAAACTATCCAAGTTCAACCAAAATAAAATACATAACCCCAATAGGCCTATAATAATAATAGCATTATGATACTGGAAAAAGCATTTTAGCTTTTGAAAAAAAGATCTCCAGGCTCCGATGGTTTTACTGGAGAATTCCACCAAACATTATAGAAGAATTAACACCAATTTTACACAACCTTTTCAGAAAGTGAAGAAGGAATACTTTTCAACTTATTTTATCAGGCCAATATTACACTGATACCAAAACCAGTCAAATGGAGTACAAAAAAAGAAAACTGTAGATCAATATCTCTCAGGACTTTAGACAAACTTATTTTTCAATTTTTCAACCAAATATTATCAAATCTAAAAATAATTTAAAAGAATTATACACCATGACCAAGTAGATCTTTTCTCAGTATGTAAAGCTGGTTCATCAGCTACTGACTACTTTCAAAATCAATCAAAGTAGTCCATCATATCAACAAGGTCGATAAAAATCAAGAAAAATTATATGGTCATATCAACTGACACAGAAAAAGCATTTAACAAAATTGAACATCATTCATGCTAAAAATTTTCATACAAATTGGAAAGAATCAAATGAAACTCTTTCTACTTACCAATAGATGATTTGATATTTATGTAGAAAATCTTAAGAAATTTCTAAAAAATCCCTCCTAGAAATAAGTGAGTTAGCAAGGTTACAGCATGCAAGACCAACACACAAAAAATGAATCTCATTTTTATATACTAACAATAACATATGAAACTAAAATTAAAAATAAAATACCATTACTTAAGTATATACTTAACAAACTAGGTACTGAATCTATATGCTAAAAATTACAAAATGCTGATGAAAGAAGTCAAAAAAAGATCTAAACAGATAGAGAAATTGACCATATTTCTGGATTGGAAAGCTCCATAGAGTAAAGATTCCAAAAAGTGATCTATAGGTTTACTGTAATTTCTATCAAAATCCCAGTAAGATTGGTTATTTAATATGTACATATGCATGTTTATATGTATTTACTTATTTATTTAATAGACAAGCTTACTCTACCACTTATTTGGAAAGCACAGGGAAAGGAATAAACATATATATCAATAGAACATACTAGAGAACCCAGAAATTGACCCACACAAATACGCTGACCTAGTTCTTGATAAATGTGCAAAATAATTTAATAGATAAATTATAGCCTTTTCAATGAATGATACCAGAGCCACTGAATATCCATAGACAAAAAGATAAATCTTGACTTAAACTTTATATTTCATACAAAAATTAACGAAAAATATTGTAAATCATAGACATAAATGTAAAAGTCTAAAACTTTTCGAAAAACAACAGGAGAAAATTTTAGGAATCTAGGAGCAGGCAAAGATTTTTTAGACTTGACACAGAATATATAATCTATAACAGGAAAAATGGGTATATTGGACTTCATCAAAATAAAAACTATTACTACATGAAAGCCTTTATTTAAAAGATGAAAAGATAAGCTGCATAATGGGAGAAAAACATTTGCAGACCATAAAGTCAATATGGAACTACCAAAACTCTATAGGACCAAACCAATCAATTCAATTAGAAAATGAGCAAAAATATGAGGGTTTGGATAATATATTTTGTATATTTGCAATGAAATGCTACTCAGCAATAAACATAATGTGTTAGTATTTTATGAAATACTAATAAATAAATCATTTAAAAAATATCAACAGCATCATGCTGGTCAGAAGAGGCCAGAAATAGAGTATATGCTATATCAGTGGTCGGCAAACTGTGGCTCACGAGCCACATGCAGCTCTTTGGCCCCTTGAGTGTGGCTTTTCCACAAAATACCACATGTGGGTGCTACCTTGATAAGGAATGTACCTATCTATATAGTTTAAGTTTAAAAAATTTGGCTCTCAGAAGAAATTTCAATTGTTGTACTGTTGATATTTGGCTCTGTTGACTAATGAGTTTGCCAACCACTGGTATATGATCCCATTTGGATGATGTGCTAGCATAGGCAAAATGAGTCTATTCTGTCAGAGACTAGCAGGGTGGGTGCTGGTGAGAGTGGTGGCTGGACCATCCGGGAAACGGCACACGGGACTCTCAGTTGATGTCACTATATTCTATCTTGCTTGCAGTGCAGGACACAGGGACATGTACATTTGTCAACATTAATTAGACTGTGCATTTATCTTTATGATTTGTGCTTGTCACTTTGTAAAAAGTATAAGAAGAAGATGCACAGAAAAAGAAAAATTAAGTTTTAAATTATCAGAAAATGCCTTAAAACTCAAATATCTGTCCTTTGGGGGAGTCCTGTTGAGAAATGGTAGAAAACCATCTGGTTCTTAACCATTTGAGTCATCATGCCCAGTGCCCAGTCCAAGGGCATAAACTATAGAAGGTAAAAGGACAGAAAATCACCATGTGGGATAGACTCAGCCACCGCAGCAGTTACCTACATCATATGTTGCTGCTCCTTGTCCTTCTGTATCACAGCTTTTGTCCTCCTTAATTAGTCATCAAGTAACTTGTTCCTGTCACTACTCAACTCCTCGCCTAGTTTATTTCTGTTTTGTCCTGAACACACTTGTTCATTTAACCTTGCTTCCTGTTTCTCACCAACTCCCATCAGGCTATGCACGGCGCTGTGAGCTGTACCCCCAGGACTGCAGACACTTCGTAGACAAACACAGAGCTCCCGCAGGTCTGGCTGGCTCACAGCTGTTCTCCAGGCTGGCACCTGCTGCAGGAGCAGCAAGCCTCTCCAAAGGCAAAGACAGCAGCAAGGAAGCTTTATTTTCAGCCCAGGGCTGCATGCAAGCCTTGTTTTGATGCCCCAGTCAGCTCTAGTTGGAGGGGATAGAAAAAGAGAAGACCAGGACATCTGTTTAGCACATGACACTCAGTGGTGAACAAGACATAAGCACTTTCCCCAAGGATCTTAAGGATTTCACCATCTTGTGAGGCAGTCAGAAAAATTACTAAACTTGTGGTTCTCAACCACAGCGTCGTTTGACATTCACAAGTGAGCTACTGATTTTAGATCAAGCTATAAACTTACTTTTGTTCTATCTGAGGACACAAGCTGTCACTGTGATGTCATTCAGATGGACTTAGACTGAGAAGGTCTTAGACTGAGGGATGTGATTGTGAAACAGGTGCTATGTGTGTAAAGTGAATAAAACAGCTGAGACATAAGGTCAAACCAGGGCCATCATCAGATACTAGTTTCCTGATTCAGAAGAAACTGGCTCCGTGCACATAAAAGGATGGGCAGGGAGCAGAACAGTTCTGTTCAAACAGTAAAGCAGTGCTGAGGGGTGTCCAGATGAAGAATGTGATAAGTGTGGCGGCTTCGATGGGCACCATGGGATATTACACTGGAGGAGTGACTGTGTTGTCACTATTCATGACCTATTACTGTTTTGAGATTTTTGTCCCTTCAAATGAGACCTTCCCAAATTCTAGCATTCCTAAATTAGCAAGGAAACAAAAGAAGTAACACAATAAAAAGAAATGAAGTGGATGTGGAAACTGGCAGGGTGCCAGGGGAGCATAGGAAGGGCCAGGCCGAGTCTGGTGTGTTTGGGACAGGTGAGAGGTGCAGGGAGACGTGGCTTACAAGGACAGCAGGACGGGACTGGCCCCTGGGTCTCAGAGACACAGCGTTTAGTGGGTTTCCCAGTGAATTTTCCTTTCCGTGTACAAGTAACAGGGAACAAAATAATTGTTCCTATTCTTTGTTCCTCTGTCTTCAAGTGGCTGAGCCAGAATTTGAACATAACACCATCTGAATTCCAAGCACGAATACTTTCCACTCTGAGACGATGCTGCTTCTTGATTGCCACACATGTCACATTTTGGGGGCAGAAACAGATCTGTGAGTGACCGGTCTCTCGTGTCTGTTTCTTTCAGGAGCTCAAGTGTTAAAATGTTTTTTCAAATGTCTGTTTCGGTAGAAAGCTGGTCTATAAAATGAAGTTTGTTTCTATTGGTTTGGCACCTAGAAACCCTCAGAGAGTTTCTTCCACTCATTACCCTAAAATGTGTAACCACAGCAGCTGAAGAGGTGGCAGCCGTAGGTTTGTGCTTCCGGAGTGGCGGTGCCCAGAGGAGACTCGTCTGTACAGACCGTGGCTGCTGCTTTTGTACCAGCACACTCTTCTATTTTTGGCTCTGACACAATAGCAAAGGCTGATTCCTCACACATGTGTTGTTCCCTTTCCACACAATCTCCACTGTCCCTTCTGCATGGCTTTTGTTAACAATATTCTACGTAGAATAGATTTAGTTATTACACATGTTGATAGAGATCCACTTTAGTTATCTTTTACCAGCCCTTTAAAATACTCCCCTGTATGACAAGCCAAGAAAGTAAATATCTACCACGAAAACCTCCTTTACCTTCTGTCTCAATAGCAAACAAATAGTGGAAGAACACTCGTCAAAGGCGTGCTGGTGTGAAAGCCCGGGAGGGTTATGCAGCGTCCTGACATCTGGTGTGGGCTCAGCCTCGACTCAGAGGCAGAGCCTTCCTGACCCTCCGCTCACAAACACCAAGGGCTCTCCAATGTCTAGAAAAGAGGTTTCAAACGTTGTTCAGTCAGAAAGGACCCTTCAAAAGAAATTTTTGCCAACGTCTAAGAAATCTAAATCCATAGAATAGATGTAAACAGAGCTGCTCTGGTTAAATCAGGAAAAAGAATGCCCCCTGCCTCTCCTGCTGTCCCTTCCCCTCCATGAGACTGGAGCTCTGTTAAATCAGGGTGCACTAAATACCAAAATCCTTAGGTGACTCCAAAACCTCTGCACTGTCTGATTCCAAACCACCTGCCAACATCATCCCCTCTCTACATTCCCAACACTGCAGAGTCTAAACTTCCTACAGGAAGATGCCCACAGGTGCTTAGAGCTCCTCTGGCCTAACGTTCATAGATGCTTGTTGAATTAGTGCGTTATGGCATGACTGAACATAAATAAACTAGGAGAAAATGTACATGAAAAGAAAGATACGAAGTGAGTCCTGCTGTCAAAGGGCAAACAATTTAGTTAACGGAAAAACTGAGAACATGTTAGGAAAACTGAGCAGTGGAGTGGAGGCCTCTGTGTACAAAAGCAACAGCCATTCAGAGAACACTGTGATGGAGGAAGTAAGTGGCCCTTGCAGTTTCTCAGACAATGAGTGAGGATTGCGCAGGGAGGGTGAAAGCTGTGGAGGGGAGAGTCAGTAATGCCCTGTGTCAGGCAGGAGACAGCCTGGCAGGAAGGGAGGGCTGGCCCTGGGGAAGAGCAGATACATGCGTGGATAGCGAGGCTGGGGCAGAACTGTGGAGGGCATTTCAAATCGGGTCAGAATCGGGTGTGATTTCTTTTGCAAGGGAGCCATTACGTATTCTTAATTAGGAGAGTGACATGGTGAAAGTGGTACATTAAGATCTTAAGAAGAAGAGTAACGTGATCCAAGTCATAAACTAAGAAAATGAGTCCAGCAGTATGTTGACGACACAGAGTAGCTAGAAGGCTGCTTTAATAATGAATGAGCTCTCTTCTTTCCTGCTGATAGAGAGATGTATATGCCCACACTCCTACACTCAAATTCAGAAACTCCCACATAACTCGCAGCAAATGCTGACACCAGTTCTTGTGGCCCTTCTTGTGCAGATGACAGCAAACCCAATGTTAGGCTTAAAACAAGTTCCTATGTTAGCAAACAAGTACATTTGGGGAACTTTTAAAAGGCATAAAAAAAGCATTCTCACTGGTTCACAAACAAACTCAGTGACAGTGTCTTGATCAATTTTATTTTTTAAACTTCATTTGTGTACTTAAATTTGTGGCAGTTTTTTCTTTTATCAACTTCAGTTTATAAAACTTACAAATATAAACTTGACAGTTTCTGCACATCTATTCCAGCCATGGAAGGGGGTCACGTGTAGTTTGCATTTTAAGTTACTAAATCCTCTTCGTGCCACCTTCAGCTTTAGACTTTCACTGACTTGGGGGTGTGCTTTCTCTGTGCTCCCACACTGCCTCACGCAGCGCTCTGACTGTGGCGGCCAGCGGGTGGCTGTGGGGTCATGAAGCTCTCAGGCCGCATCCTTGTCTTTGCAGAGGCCCTAACTTTCTTGATTAATTGCACATGGATCATCCTGATTGAAAAGGGGCAGAAACTGCTTTTCATTGTTTTCCTCAGTTTCCTGTCATCAGTGATGGATCAGCACCCCCCCCCCCTCATCTTTCCACTATTTTTCACTTCCTGTTTTGCTTGTAAGGCTCATCTGCTCCATTGCCATCTTAATTTGGAAGAGAAGGGACTGCATTAAAGGAACAATGGAATCAAAACATTTAATATATAAATCGGACAAACACCGCTTTTCTCCAAGGCCTGATTTACACAAAGAAAATTCACATTCGTTAGGCTAAAGGCAGAACGTGTCAAGGCAGTTGAAGGTTTAGCAGAGAGGTTAGACACTTTCTCTTTGTCATTCCTACTGAAGACATCATTAGAGCTACAGTAAAATAAGAGAATGTCACAGAATGTCAGCCTAGTCATAGTGCAACTGTTCTTTTTTCATTAGTGACTCAGCTGGTTGCTATGGCAACCCCACTCTAGTATCAAGGATACTAAGGCTGACGCTTTCTTGCCTCTATTTTCAGTTAGAATAAATTGTGCTCCCACCTCATGGGCTCCTGCCATGATATTTATATTTGGGTCACAGTAATAAAACCAGTTGGGAATACGTCTGTTGAGCTTCTAGGTAGACAGACAGGGCTTCCCACTAAAACAGAGAGTGAATATAGGATTTCTAGGTTTGATTTGAGCACCAATTACCCTGTGGGAGGGCTGTATTCCGCCTGCCCTGTCCATCTTGTGGGGACAGCAGCGCTCTCATGAGCCTGTTCTGCACAGTCTCCGGCTGGCTGGCTTCAGAAGAATCAGGCAGTTTCTCCTCAGTGCTCCCCTGACTCATCCAGAGGCTCACCGATTTAAATGCTTTCTTCTCAGTGGACTCATCCATTTCATTCATTCACTCATTTATTTATTAGCTGAAGAGATATTACAGTGGGCCAAACTTCATGGTACACAGCACATTTGCAGCTGGTTTAATTAGAGGGAGGTGTTCAATTAGAAGCGAAGAAATGTGTATAAAAACGCTTATACCACCATGTGATGCATGTTTTAATTGAGGTATGGGCATATTTTGAAAATTCAGGAGAGAGTAACTTTGCTTGCTTGAGTGGGAAGATACTTCACAGAGGAGATGATGTTTAAGTTATCTTGATGAATGTGTTCTCTACCTGAATGCTTCCGCGAGTCAGAGCTGAAGCTACCCCGAAGGACTTCTGTCACTGCCAAGTGCTGTCTGGTGGAAAGCTCGCTTGCTCTTCCAATGTGTATTAATCCTCTTGAACTCAAAATATCTTCTGGACACTAGGATGGGGTTCTATTTTAAAAGGAAAAGAAATCTAGAAAACAAAGCCAGCTTCAGAAAATAGCCTTTGTCCTGACCAGAAGGTGGTACAGTGGTTGGAGCTTTGGCATAGGATGCTGAGGACCCAGATTTGAAACCCCAAGCCTGCCAGCTTGGGCTCAGGGTCAATGGCGTGAGCATGGTCGCTGGCTTGAGCCAGCCCAAAGGTCACTGACTTGAAGCTCAAGGTCTCTGGCTTGAGTCCAAGGTCGCTGGCTTGAGCAAGGAGTCACATGCTCTGCTGTAGCCCCCTGGTCAAGGCACAGATAAGAAAGCAGTCAATGAACAACTAAGGTACCACAACAAAGAATTGATACTTCTCATCTCTCTCCCTTCCTGTCTATCTGTCCCTCTCTCTGTCCCTGTCTCTGTTTCTCTCTCTTGCTAAAAAATAAAATAAAATAAAATAAAATAAAAAGAGAGAGAGAGAGAGAGAGAGAGAAAGAAAATAGCCTTTGACTTGACTGGGTGGTGGCACAGTGAATAAAACATTGACCTGGGATACTGAAGACCCTGGTTCAAACCCCAAGGTCACCAGCCGGAGTGCAGGCTCACCAGCTTGAGTTCAAAGTTGCTGGCTTGAGCAAGGGGTTACTGGCCCTGCAGAAGCTCCCCAGTCATGGCACATATGAGAAGCAATCACTGAACAAGTAAAAGTGTCACAGCCACGAGTTGATGCTTCTCATCTCTTTTCCTTCTTGTCTGTCCCTCTCTCTCGGGGGTCGGGGAGAGCCTTCGGATTCTGAGCAGACCCAAGTTCTTTGGAATGTGATATATTGTGAGAGGCATCCTTTATATTTCCAAAGAAAATAAAGAAAAAGATACTAGACCAAAGTGTTCTCTGTTCCTTGTAGTTGGTAGGATGTAGAAGGATCCTTACTGCACCAATTGCCTATAAAACTAAGATGCTTGGTGACTTTGTGGGGTTAGTAAAGAATCTCTCTCTCTTACATATCTATTACTGTTCAGAGGTAAAGGTGACAGCCTTATGAAGCCATTTTGTAGAAGACAGCATTATTTATAAAATGTATCATGAAATAGGAATTCTTGTGGAACCAAAATTATAACTATAATGGTCTGAAGTGTCCCTTCCTATTGAGCCTGCCTTACTACATAGCTCAACACCTAGGGTGACTGTCCTTCACACACTGCTTATAGTATAGAGTGTCGTCAACATGGTCAGTAAAACACAAAAACATGCAGATTGGACCAGGACTGGTCTGTGTAGGCTCAAGAGGCCTCCCCAATATCGTCTGCCAGGACCCTTAACCAGTAAGGGCAGGCATGGTATGGGGAGGAGGCTCCTTTCCAAACTGTGTTCCTTAAAATCCACTAAAAACGGAATCTAGTAATTGCAGCAGTGAGTATCACTAGTAATCTTTAAATATTTTTATAAAAAATACATACATTTTGATAGGTCATACATATAATATGGTACAAAATAAAAAAGTATATAAATGTAAATACAGTTCAAGGATGCCTCACTTCCACTCCCAACAATTCAATGTTCAGCTGCTTAGAGAAGCCACCATTCCAATTTCTTGTGTCTCCTTCCAGGGAGCCCAGGCTTACGGAGACATACACATCTTTTCATGGGAATAGTGTAATACTATGTATACTTTCTGCACTTTGACTTTTTTCATTTAAAAGTATTTATTGAATATCATTCCATATTCCAAATAGGAATAAGCCACCTCACTTTTTTTTTAATGAGCCACATAGTGTTTTTTAAAAGGAGGTAACATAAGCACTTAACCAATCCCCTTAATGGACATTGTCTTTGTTATGACTACTTTAACAAAACAGCATAGACAGAGAAGTTTACAAACAACAGAAATGTGTTTTTCACAGTTCTGGAGGCTGGAAGTCTCCAAGGTCAGCATACCAGCATGATCGGGCGAGGGCCCTCCTTCTGGTTCAGAGGCGGCACCTTCTTGCTGTGTCCTCACAAGGTGGAAGGAGTGAGGATCCCTGTGAGCTCTCTTTTATAAGAATAAAATAACCCCATTAGTGCCACTAACGAGAGCTCCATCCTCCAGACCTAAGCAGCTCTAAAGACCCTACTTACTAAATCTGCCACCTTTGGGGGTTAGGATTTCAACACATGAGTTTTGGGGGGACACAAACAGACCACAGCAGACACTGAGGTAGTTTCAATCTTTTGCTCTCGCAAGCAGTAACACAATGAGTGCAAGTATATCTGCAGCAAAATCTGTAGCACTGCAAGTGTTGAGTGGAAAAGTGTGTACATGTAATTTTAAGAATTGTGCCAAACTGCCTATGATTAAGTTGTATCACTTTTTACTCCAACCCAGTATGGATGAGAGTTCATCCCCCACATTCTTACTTTCACAATGTGTTATACAACTTTTTGCTTAGTTCTTCCATTTTAGAGGCAAGAACTTGCATTTTATTGTGATTTTAATTTATATTTCCTTTATTATGAGTGAAATTTATATATCTTTATGATGAGCACTTTTTCATATATTACAGAAGCATTTGTATAATTTTTTTTCTATGAACTATTTGTTCATGTAACTTTGTAAATAATTTAATGTTATCATCTCTTTCTTACTGATTTGTCTGTGATATAAGTTGCAAGCATTTTTATCAGTTTTCATTTCTTTTTTGAATTTTCAAAATATTTTACCTTATATATATTTTTAGTGTAGAAAATTTTTTGTTAATGCTTTCTAAGTTTTCTATTATACTCAAAAAGCTTTTTTCACTCTGACATTTTACATATATATTATTCCCGTGTGTTTTTCTACTTTAATTTTTTGAACATTTAAATTGTGATCTACATAGAATTTTAGTATAAGAAGTAAAATAAGTATCTAGCTAAATTTATTTTTGCAAACATCCCTTCTGATGTTTTTAACAGCAGTTTTTAAATAACCTATTTTCTCCCACTTATTTGAGATGTCTCATTCTTCATATGCCAAGTGCCAGAATGCATTTAATCCTATTTTGGTGTTTCTGGTCTGTTCCACTCATATATGTGTGTATTCATGTGTTAGTAGCACAGAATTTTATCATCTGTATGTGTTAATTAGAACCAGTTCTAAATCTATTCTTCATTGTCCTCTCCTTGATATTGTAGTTGGCTCCTCTAAGTATTTCTCCCTTGCCAGTAGAGGGTGCAAGAGAGTCACTACAGAAGGAAGGGGCTTCTCTTCCTGGTTCCTTTAATTTTCTTGGCCTGTTTCTGCAGCAGCTAATAGCATGTCAGTGACCCAGTGATGCTTACCTTCAAGCTTGCCTGGCCTGGTTTATGGCTCTTTGCCTACCAGTGTTAACCTGCTATCATCCTGGTGGCATGATTTCCTGTGTTCAGTTTCCTGCCCACCAGAGTCAGCTTGCTGAAACTCATGTGGAAAAATTCCTTCCTACCAGTTTTGACTCTCAGTTGCCACACTGCCCATCAGACTCAGCCTGCCAGCTGTGAACTAGCTCTGGCCTGAGAAAACTCAGGGCCAGAGCAGGAACACTCTTATGCTAAATTTATACTAATTTTTTGTTTGTTTGTTATTCATCTGAAATTCAAATTTAACTGGGTATCTTTGTTCTGTTTTTGCTAATTCTGGCAATCCTACTCAGAAGATACAGCCTTAAATGAGGCATTGAAAATAAATTAGAGATAGGGGAACTTGCATCCTTAAAAACTCTAAGCTTGTTCATCTCTGTGGACAGGTGCGATCCTAGGAGGTACTGCCACTGAAATGAGTTCCCTAATTTCAGTGGGAACGATGAGAACCCAGAGTAGCAGAGGCTAGCGACAACACTAACCTCCCAAACACGGGATGTGCATTAACCATAAAAGACAAGAGGAATGTGTACTGTAACCAGAAAGTTTTATCCCACAGGATCCTTGGTGGTAATTAATTGATCCCAGTGTCCCTAAGGCCTCATATAAACAATCTACCAGAGTACTGATTGATCTATATAGCATGAAAAAGTATAGCTATGGTTGTCAAAAGCCTGACTTGAGTAACAATGAAGAATCACAGCTTCTCACTCAGTTTCCAGACAAGTCAATTCATAGACCCCCAAATCACTTGATTGGAAGGGAGTCTGGATCTCATTTTGTTGAGGAGTAGAAGTACATATTTTGATTAAATATTGATAAAATTATTACAAATAGGAATATATATATAGACATGTATATATATACATGTTAGTATATACACATATTTCTCTGTTCTGTTTGCTGAGAGGGTATAAATGAAATGACATCCCATTAACATGAGTATACCTAGCAACATTGATCTTGGTTCCTAATGCCATTCTCCAATAGGAGGAAACAGGGCTTCTTGGAGAAATGACCATTTCTAGGACTGGAACAGGAAATATACAGGATGTGGCTGGAGCAACATGGCATCCCTTAGTGACAGAAATAAGTTACTGCTCAAAAAAAAAAAAATATATATATAACCACATTGATGTATATGAAAGGGGCATAGAAGTAAGCTGAAAGAGTTCCCAATAGCCAAAGCAAGAATCACTAAAAGAATAAAAAGAAAGAAAAAGAGAAAGAGAGAGAGAGAGAGAGAGAGAGAGAGAGAGAGAGAGAAAGAAAGAAAGAAAGAAGAAAGAGAAAGGAAAAAAGAAAGATGTATGTGATTATAAATAAAAATATAAAATAGGTACTCATGAGCCTATACTGACAAAATAAATGAGGGAAAGCAGACAAATCTCCCATACAGAAGAATTCCAAATAAATTATATCAATACCTTAAGGAAGACAGAGCATAAGTCCTCATTCTTTGTGTTCTGTGCAGTATGACTTTCTTCTAATGAGTACAGTATGAGACAGGGAAAGGAGTAATGTTACAGTAGTGAAACCTGACAAATATGATACTTTAGCCAGGTAATCAAGAATAACATCAATAGTGACAAATCACATTGATAATATATATCCTTGCTATAATGTGATGAAAATGGCACTTTACCTCTGTGTTCTTTTTCCCCACAATTTATAACTTTAGTCAAATCATGAGAAAAGCATCAGACAATTTCCAGTAGAGGAGCATGATACAATATACCTGATCAATATCCCTCAAAACTGTCAAGGTCATCAAAAACAAGGAAAGTCTAAGAAACTCTCACAGCTAAGAGAAGGTCAACAAATCCTGGAAACCTAAGATCTGTACATTATATGGTATTTTGGATGGGGTCCTGAAACAGAGTAAGGACATTCAGTAAAAGCTAAGGAAATCTGAATAAACTACAAATTTCAGTTAGTGGTGTATCAATGTTGTTTCATTAATTGTAAAAACTTACCATATGGCCTGACCAGGAGGTGGCGCAGTGGATAGAGCATCAGACTGGGATGTGGAGGACCCAGGTTCGAGAACCCAAGGTCTCCAACTTGAGCGTGGGCTCATCTGGTTTGAGCAAAGCTCACCAGCTTGGACCCAAGGTCGCTGACTTGAGCAAGGGCTTACTCAGTTTGCTGAAGACCCACGGTCAAGGCACATATGAGAAAGCAATCAATGAACAACTAAGGTATCGCAACGAAAACCTGATGATTGATGCTTCTCATCTCTCTGTGTTCCTGTCTGTCTGTCCCTATCTATCCCTCTCTCTGACTCTCTCTCTGTCTCTGTAAAAACAAACAAACAAAAAACAACAACAAAAAAACTTAGCATATGAATAGTGAATATAGGATGTTAATAATAGAGGAAGCCATATGAGGAGTATAAAGGAGAACTTTCTGTACTATTATTTTTTTCCCTGTAAAGTTAAAACAATTCTAAAAATAAAGCCTATTAATTTTAAAAATCACTGGGAAATCAAAAAAGGTGAAATAAATTCTGTTTTTAGACTCAGAAAGCCTGAAAGGATCCACCAGCAGCAGATACGCAGTACGAGAAAGGGTAAGGAGGTCCACAGCAGGAGAATAATGCCACATGGGAAATCTGTGTCTATACAAAGGAATGAAAAGCATTGGAAGTGGTAACTATATGGGTTGAAATTTTTCTTATTATTTGAATCTCTTTAAGAAAATAATCAACAGTTTGAAACAAACAAACAAAAAGTGTTGTTGAGTTTATAATATATGTAAGTTGTAAGCCAACAACAGCATAAAAACCAGGAGGGGAAAAATGGAAATAGCCTGTTCTAAGAATTTTGTTCTATATTATTTAAATGTGCATGGCAAGAAAACAAAAATGTATATACTATAAATCCTAAAACAACCATTAAATTAATAACAAACAGTTATATCTAGTAAGCCAAAAAATAAATAAATAAATAAATAAAATTAAACCACAAAAACATTCCATTAATCCATGATATGGCCAGAGAAAGAGAAAGAGAACACAGAACCAATAGGTCAAAATAAAAAACAAGCTAGTAGATTCAAACCCAAACATATTAATATTAACATTAAATGTAAATGGTATAAATATACCAGCTAAAGGCAGAGATTGTTAGGTTGTATAAAAAAGAAATACCAAACTTTTAAGACACACAAAAACAGGTTAAAAGTTAAAGGATGGAAAATGATATAGCATTAATCAAAAGAAAACTGGAATGACTATATTATCAAGGTAGATTTCAGAGCAAAGAACATTACTCAGGATAAAGAGCATGAGTTTGTAATGATAGAGGGGTCAATTAACAATACAGTATATACAATTTTAGACATTTAATAACCTAATGACAGAATATAGGCTGTCACAACACACATTTTCAGTTTTAAACAGTTGGCATTATATAAGGGTTTCACTGTCCATTCAAACAGACTTAAGTGTGCTACCCTAAAACTTTGACTGGTTTTCCCAGCCATTCAATATGCTACTTACTCAATTTTGAACACCATGAGTCAATCTTGTTAAATTTCAAAACAGGTGACATTTTGACATTTGCTTTGATGGTTTCTATAAATATTTTATGAAAATAAACAAAAAAAGTGAACAAAGTCTGTATATAATTTAACTGCAAATGTTAGTGGTTGATAGGGTCATTATAATGACATTCTGTGGTCTTTTTCATATAAAATTCGGAATGATGTGATGTCACCATATTGACCAAATATGAAGAGTTTCCTCTTAGGGTGACATGACAGCAGCAGACTATTAAAAACGATGTTTCTATGAGCCACTTGATATTAATTTTTTATTTTTTATTTCTTTAAAAAAAATTGGAAGACTTAACCTACCAAAGTACAGTAATCAGTCTCACAGTGTGAAACAGAGAGTGTCCCAAAGGTTATTCAATTTCTGACCAGAATACCACATAGCTGAGTAAGGTATGGAAAGTCTTACTGATTGATGATATAGTATTTCAATGTTTCAGTTTTTGTTTCTTTTGATTGTAAAAGACAAATATTGCAAAAATTTAAGGTTGAGGTTGGTCCAGGATTATTTTACAGCTATTTCAGAGCAAAAACATCTAGAACATCTAGATTTTCCACCAATTCTAATTATATTATCAATTTATAAATCAACAGATGTTCCAAAGTTTAATAATATTTTCCAATACTTTGTAAGTAATTGGTCATATACTTTGCAGGTCCAGTGTTTTTATTATTAATCAACATGCTTTAAATGATTTCCCAAAGCAAATAGGTCTCCAGAAGACTTTCAACCATTATTTTATTCTAACGAATATAGAAGAGAAATTCTCCTTCTGTAGTTATGATATAAGGATCACATCCATATATGTTAACATTTACTGACCTACATTCCTAAATGCTTCAAATTAACTGGTAACTGTATTCCATCATCAAACCTTCTTAGAACCCGACCCTGCCCTTGATATCCTCTGTGGTTGAAAGGAAGTTACCCATTGGAAGGCTTGGACAGCACCAGGTTACCCTGGTTTGTCTAATGAAGCATTTTTCTTTGGTGGACTGTTGTTTAATCAGTGTTTGCCTTGTGTGTAGTCTGTGATCTGAACGGGATTTTCAGAGGTTCTCAGGGAGAGAACCAAGAGAGCCTGCTCACTAGGGGGGCCGAGGAGAGAGGTTATGTGGCTGCTGTTGTAGAGAGGTGTTTGAGACGAAGAACTGAAATGATCAGTGAGGATGTAAAGGAAGTTTTGGCTACATCATGTGCAATATAATTTCCTCCTCACCTCAAAAACATTCACAAATATGCATTAGATATCCAGAGTTTTGATGGGGGCAGGGTGCTGAAATTGGCCTCAGAGAGAAAGAAGCATGGTCCAAGGGGCTCAGTGACAATCTGATTAATGCTGGAAGCAGCACCTCCAAAGCAAAGGGAAAGCCATCCACTTTCTGCTGCTATTTTTTCATTTTTCTGCTGTTTCAAAGATGGCAGGGTCTATCAGTAATGTGGAGGAGAGAGAACTAAGATGAGGCTGCCCTCCTTGGAGAGGAAATGAGTCATTGGCCATGAGAGTTGAAAAGACAGGAACTTTTCTTTTACTCTTCCTGTGTTGCTCAATGAAATATAACTGAACTGTTTTAACATGTTCTCATCTCAAAGCTATCAATGGCTCACCATACACATATGTGACTCCAGCAATACAAATGAGTTGGCTTTTTAAAATCAGAACACAATGGAAGGGGGACAGAGAGTACTTGGAAAGCTTAAACGGGGACAGGGTGGCTGCATATTGTTTCAACTAGAGAAAAATGTGTTCAGACATTTAAAAAAAATCTTCTGAAAAGAGTTGGGTTGGTTTTATATCTCTTGTTAAAGAAGCCAGTTTATTCGAGTTCTGAGAGGAGCTTCGGGAGAAGGGAAGCATAGAGACTGAGTTGGGGTAAGGGTGTATGAGACAGAGGTCACCAAGGGTGGGCTACAATCTGGTACGAAGCCAATAAGCCAATCTGCAGTGCGAGGAACTTGGCCCAGTCTAGCCACTATATTCAAAGCTTCTTCCCTTTCTTGGAAACAGACTCTATGTCTTAGTCATATTTGTTTCCCTAAGTTCTTATATATATTATGTGCTCAATTTGAGTACCAGGTAGATTTAAATTTCATGAGAATTAGTCTTCCAGGTTCTCACGAAAGACAGTAAGTTGCTTTAGTAAATCTTATCAGTGAAACTATGATTGCAAATTCCCATCCCAGCCCCATATTAAACCAAAATATTTGGAAATTCACTAAATTATGTTTTTAGTCATGTCTTCCTTTCTATGAAGAGTCTTCATATTGTTACAAACATCCCTCCACCGATGGTCAGACCCTTACTGATCCAGCTGTTCCGGTGGCGTTATCCCAAATGATTGTTAGAACTTCACGTCATTCATCATGGTGCATAGATTTGATATGACAGCTCAGAAGAAGATTCAGAGCCGTGAGGGATATATAGAAAGAAAAATGCATCATCACCACCATAACTGAAACATTTCCTTCTAATCTCCTACTTGTGCTTTACTTTTCTTATTTCTGATTCTATAATTACCTCTCTCTCCTGACTTTTTATTCACTTGTTAATCCACTGCTGTCTGGTTTATAGCCCCATTACTTCGCTAAAACTGTTCTTGTCAAAGACACCACTGCTTTCCATGTGGTCATATCCAATAGACACGTCTGAGCCGCATCTATTCAACCTCTCACTGGCAATAGACACTGTTGGTTTACCCACCCCCTCCTCCCTTTTTTAAAAAAAGAATCTTAAATTTTAACATATAGTTAAAAATATAAACATACAAAAGGGCCATCATAAAAAACAAAACAAAACATCCAAACAGCAGATTTAACAAATAAAATTATAGGACACTCAGTTAAATTTGAATTTTAGAATAACAAATAGAAATAACAAATACTTTTTTTAGTATAAGCTTGTTCTCAATATTTCACAGGTATCCTTACCCTAAAAAAGTATTCTTTTATAAATCTGAAGTTTAATTTTTTTTTTTTTTGTATTTTTCTGAAGCTGGAAACGGGGATAGACAGACAGACTCCCGCATGCGCCCGACCGGGATCCACCTGGCACGCCCACCAGGGGGCGACGCTCTGCCCACCAGGGGGCGATGCTCTGCCCCTCCGGGGTGTCGCTCTGCTGTGACCAGAGCCACTCTAGCGCCTGGAGCAGAGGCCAAGGAGCCATCCCCAGCGCCCGGGCCATCTTTGCTCCAATGGAGCCTCGCTGCGGGAGGGGAAGAGAGAGACAGAGAGGAAAGAGAGGGGGAGGGGTGGAGAAGCAGATGGGTGCTTCTCCTGTGTGCCCTGGCCGGGAATCAAACCCGGGATTTCTGCACGCCAGGCCGACGCTCTACCACTGAGCCAACTGGCCAGGGCCTGAAATTTAAATTTAACTGGATGTCCTATATTTTATCTAACTTACTCTGGCAGGTCCCATGCCTTGTCCTGCTCCCTAGAAACGATATTTTATCATTTTTATAGATATTTCTTCTGAGTTAGCTCCATATTTATAAATAATATTTTTAAAAAATTTAGGAAGAGAGAGAGAGAGAGAAGAGAGAGATAGGAAGGAAAAGAGATAAGAAACATCACTTTGTAGTTGCATCATTTTAGTTGCTTGACAGGAGGTGGGGGAAGGGGTGACCAAGCCAAGCCAGTGACCCCTTGCTCAAGCCAGCAACTTTGGGACCATGTCTATAATTCCTTGCTCAAGCTGACGAGCCTGCGCTCAAGCCAAATGAGTCCATGCTCTAGCTGGTTACACAGGTTTTAAACCAGGGACCTCAGAGACCCAGGCTGACACTGTCCACTGTGCTACCACCAATCAGGCTTTAAATTTTTGATATTTTGACATTATCTCTTTGCTTCTGTGATAATAAATGAGGATTTAGTTTCATTGCATAATTTTTATTCTTCATTATCCTCTCTTCCCTCCCCCCTTTTTTTGTATTTTTCTGAAGTTGGAAACAGGGAGGCAGTCAGACAGACTCCCGCATGTGCCCGACCTGGATCCACCTGGTATGCCCACCAGGGGGCAATGCTCTGCCCATCTGAGGCGTTGCTCTGTTGCAACCAGAGCCATTCTAGCACCTGAGGCAGAGGCCACAGAGCCATACTCAGCGTCCGGGCCAACTTTGCTCCAAGGGAGCCTTGGCTGTGGGAGGGGAAGAGAGAGACAGAGAGGAAGGAGAGGGGGAGGGGTGGAGAAGCAGATGGGCACTTCTCCTGTGTGCCCTGGCCAGGAATCAAACCGGGGACTCTTGCACGCCAGGCCGACACTCTACCACTGAGCCAACCAGCCAGGGCTCTTCCCCATTTTTTTCATAGAATTATACTTCCTATGTTAATGTTGTTTCCTTATAACAGTTAGTAAAATGCAAATACTTTCAAATTCTATTTCCATCAATGATAGGTAACATCTTGATGTTTGTTAAGGTAAGATAGGGCTCCTGCCATACTCTTTATGTCTTTTTACCAGGGGTATGTCCCACTTCCTGTCTGCTGTACTTGCTCGTTGAATTGATACGGTTGATACTATTATATTTACCATATGTTCTTTAACAATAATTAGGACAGTATGTTGCTTCTAAAAATTGAAAATCAAATGTAAGCAAAGTGCTTACATTTTTGTGACTTTGAAAATATTGTTCACTGAAGAGTTAGGTAATTCCTATTGTGAATATGTCTGTGTGTGTGTGTGTATTTCACCAAACCAGGACACATGATTTTTTTTTTTTTTTAAAGATTTTATTTATTTATTTTTTACAGAGTCAGAGGGAGGGATAGATAGGGACAGACAGACAAGAACAGAGAGAGATGAGAAGCATCAATCATCAGTTTTTCGTTGAGACACCTTAGTTGTTCACTGATTGCTTTCTCATATGTGCCTTGACCGCGGGCCTTCAGCAGACCGAGTAACCCCTTGCTTGAGCTAGCGACCTTGGGTCCAAGCTGGTGAGCCTTGCTCAAACCAGATGAGCCCGCACTCAAGCTGGCAACCTCGGGGTCTCGAACCTGGGTCCTTCTGCATCCCAGTCCGACGCTCTATCCACTGTGCCACCGCCTGGTCAGGCAACACACATAATATTTTTACAGGTTAATTGCAATGTGGAATCTGATATATCATTACAGTCTTCATACTCTGTTACACTAAAATCTATTGGTCTCTTACTTTGAGGAGGTCTTTTACTCATCCTTACTCATGTATGATATTGTTAACATCAGGCATTGGTTATTTAGAATGTTGATTCAATGAGTTGCTCAGATCTTTCAAATGTTGACGCATTTTATTTTACAATATAAAAAAACTTGTTAATATTACTACTGATCTTATCAGGGAAATCTTTAAGTATGGAGAATTTGTCAGTTTCATAGTAGTGGATAAAAGTTCTCTAAAATACTTATGAAAATTTGGATATTATTGGTGGCAATATTGTCAGTTTATTTCTTTGAAGCAGCAGGCTCATTTCATTCGTTTTTGGAAATATCTGTTCAAAATCCAAGTCTGAATAGCCCTAGTTTGCTAATAGTTGTTCAGTCAAGAACAAATGGTGTTCCACAGCAAAAGCATCTAATTCAGCTCACAGCTCAAACAATTACGCAAATACTTATCCCCAAGAACACCCTCATACTGGGGTAGACAGAACATCATGCACAATTGTTTTGATACACAGGATATTGAAAAGACATGTATTCCAGGATCAAGATTAATGAAATGAATGATTTTCACTGTTTCATCAATGATGCTCTTAAGTGAAAAGTGGCATTTTGTTTTGGGCTGGAGTGCTTGGCCGAGAAGAATTCAGCGCCTACAAGTGTTGCTTGGTACCACCGCACCGGTTTATGCTAAAGCATCAACATTTTTAACTGTACTGCTTATGCATAAACAGTCGAAATGCCAAAGCCATGAGAAAGGCACATTATGTCTTAGTATTATTACAAGAGTTTTTTGTTTTTTTTTGTTTTTGTTTTTTTAATTTTTAATTTAATTTTATTTATTCATTTTAGAGAGGAGAGAGAGAGGGAGAGAGAGAGAGAGAGAGAGAGAGAGAGAGAGAGAGAGAAGGGGGGAGGAGCTGGAAGCATCAACTCTCATATGTGCCTTGACCAGGCAAGCCCAGGGTTTCGAACCGGCGACCTCAGCATTTTCAGGTCGACGCTTTATCCACTGCGCCACCACAGGTCAGGCACAAGAAGAGTTTTAACCTCAAAGACTCCCTGAAAAAATCTCCATGTTCTTCAGCAATGTGTGGAGCCCAATTTGAGAACCATTAATACACCTTAGTCTGGAGTCTTTCCTCTGAGGACCCTTTAACTCGGGCTTTCTAGCCTACATTCCTGGGACTTCCCATCCGTGCGTGGGTTAGAGCTCCTGTTTTCTGGATCCTGTGTCATCTCTTTGTTGTCTTCTCCCTAGTTTTATTACAACACAAAGAAAGTTACATGGGAAGTAAATTTTACTGAGTCCTTACATACACAAAAAGTCCTAATTCTATCTTCACACATAATGGTTTAGCTAATGTGGAATGATAGCTTGAAAATCATTTTCCCTCAGAACTTCACATTGCCCCATTGCCTTCTAGCCCTTGGTGTTGCTATTGAAAAGTCTGACAAGAAAGTGATCCTTGTTTTTTTTTATAAGTTGTTTTCTTTGCACTCCATTATGAAAGAAGTAGAATATGTTTATATACTTGGTGTTTCTAAATTTCAACATGATGTGCCTATGTGTGGATCTTTCCATTTTTTTTTTCTGTTTATCATGATAAGCCTTCAGGAGACCTTTTAAAACTATAGTCATATCCCTCAGTTGTTTGAAATATCTTTGCATTACTACTTTGCTAATTATTTTCTATCATTTGCTTTCTCTTTTGGAACTGCATTAGTCAGTTTTTGGAACACCTGAATATGTTCTTTAGTTTTCTTTCCATATTTATTATTTTATATTTAAATAATATTTTTTGAACAATGTGAACTGAGGAACAGAATAGAGGCAGAGGTGGGATCAAGGGGACCAGAGGGAAAGCAGACAGAGGGGAAGGGGATGAGGGGATGGGATCAAAGAAGGGAAAGAGATTGGTGAAATTATATATACATAACACAGCATTATAGAGAACAGAGAAGCAAGCCCTGGAGGGAAGGGGGGAGGGCATTGTGGGGAGGGGAGCAAGAAGGATGTTGAGGGGAACAAAGGGGTGGGGGGATGTATTCAGAGGGACACTTGTATCTATGTAAACACAATAAATTAAAATCAATAAAGTATACAGTTCAAAAAATATTTTTATCTCTTTGATCTTTTCTGTTTTCTAAGTAATTTTTCCATTTTGATTTGTAATCTTTCTATTAAATTTGGTTTTTTTGGCAGTCATATTTTATTATTCAAGACATCTTTCCTACATTTTAATTGTTCTTTTTTCATAGCAACTTTCCTTGTATTATTATGCAATGTTTTCTCAAATCTCTCTAATGAGAAATCAAGTTTTTTGAAATTTTTTTCTCATCCACATATTAAATTTTCCCTTCCTCCAGTGTCATTTTTACCTATTGATTCATCCTGACTTCTTTCTTTTGTGTTAGAGACTTTCTTTTAAAAAATACTAGTGATCTTTGTCTACTCATTTTTTTTTGTATTTTTCTGAAGTGAGAAGTGGGGAGACAGAGAGACAATTTCCCATGTGTCCAACTGGGATCCACCTGGTGTGCCCACTAGGGGGCAATGCTCTGCCCATCTGGGGCATTGCTCTCTTGCAACTGGAGTCATTTCAGTGCCTGAGATCGAGGCCATGGAGCCATCCTCAGCACCTGGGCCAACTTTGCTCCAATGAAGCCTTAGCTGCAGGAGGGGAAGAGGGAGACAGGGAGGAAGGAGAGGGGAAGGGTGGAGAAACAGATGGGTGCTTCTCCTGTGTGCCCTGGCCAAGAATTGAACCCCGGACTTCCACACGCTGGGCTGATGCCCTACCACTGAGCAAACCGGCCAGGGTTGTGTTGTGTCTACACATATTTAACAATGAGGCAATACAAAGTTACCTGGGAGTTCTGGGTATAGGGGCAGACCTCATCAGCTCACAGATTTTAGATTTGAGGTGTTTGTTGGGGAGGTATACTATTATATCAGGTAACATGTGGAAGCTGGAGAGGGCAGGCCTTCAATTATCTACAGAGGATTTTCTCCCCGCGATTCAGAATGTAGGGTTGAGTGTGGTGTGATGTCAACAGTCATGTCATGTATACTTCCTTTCAATCAGTTACTCCACGTCTCATTTCTCCTCTCTGTTATCCCTGGCATTTCCTCAGCCCCAGGATTCTGCAGGGCAGAATGGGTCTCTCCCTGACCACTCTCAATGTTCTCTGAGCCATGGCTCTCTCGGTCATACTCAGTCACTCCTCCCCTCTGCTTCATACTCCAGAAATCACTGAAATATTTGAAATAAGGCCAATAGTGGCTCATCCTGATTCTATTTTTTTAAAAAGTATTTATTGGCATGACACTGGTTAATAAAACTATGTAGGTTTCAAGTGCACATTTCTATGGTATATCATCTGTATATTGCATTGTGTGCCCACTACCCAAAGTCAAATTTTCTTCTGCCACCATATATTTAACTCCCTTTCTGTGCTGTACTACCTGCCCTTCCCTCTGGCAACCACCATACTGTTGTCTGTGTTATAGTTTTTGTTTGTATTCTTGTTTGTTCATTTGTTGCTTTGAGTTTTATATTCCATATATGAGTGCAATAGTATGAGTTTTTACTTCTTCTGCCTGACTTATTCACTTAGCATGATATTCTTGAGATCCACCCATGTTGTTACAAATGGCAGTATTTCATCTTTTCTTATGGCTGAGTAGTCCATATTATATATGCACCATGTCTTCTTTATCCAATTGTCTCTCAGACACTTTTTTAAAAATGTGTTTGTCATCATTGACTAGGGTCATGCATAGAAAGGGGAAAGATAAGCACTCATTATTCCACCATCCTTAGCTAGTGACTCACCCTCTGCTTTTGGCCACCATGATGTTCACTCTCCCAGTTTTCTTCATCTTGGTCTGACTCTTATTGACTGTTCTGTACTGACAGCTCAATGTTAGAGTTTCTCCTTTCTCTACTGTCTCTCCTTGGACTTTATTCATTGTATCATTTTTCAATGTTTCTTTACAGGCTCATAGCTCCTTACTTTGTATCTTTTACCCTGACCTTACTTCTAGACTTTAGGCCAGGAATTTTCAATCGATGTGCTGCAAGAATTTTAAAAATGTTTAATACCTGACTGTTTACTCAGGGTACTGACCTATTTTCCCTTAGATCGTCAAATAAACAAATGACGACAGCCAACACCACAGTAGCCACCCTGTGTGAAGAGAATGTATTTTTGCAGAGTTTTAGTAATTACTCTAGTTTATGTGTGCCATGAGATGAGAAAGGCTGAACAGTCACTGCTCTAAGTTTCTACCCAGTTGCCTACTTAAAATCTCCAATATTTCACAGATACTTCAAATGCTGGTGTTCAGTATCCCGCCCTCTCCAACTTCTTTCCCCCTACTCAGGGGTCTGTATCTCAGTTAAGCGCTCCTTACCTCTGCATGGCCTTTTGACATCCTGTGTCCTCTTCCTGAGATACGGTTTTCTTTGCTCTCTGTCTAAATAGCTTCTTTACATACTTAGGTGTCTCCTCAGAGAAGCCTTTCATAACTACCCTACATCAGTCCCTCCTTCCCACATTATTTTTTCCAGCTCTTGGTCCTGTATCATCAATCCTTAAAAAACTTTTCAAATTTGAAATTATTTATTATATTTCTTCCTTTCTCTTTCTTATTAGGTGGTAAGGCCCACTGCAGGTAGGGACTGTGCTGTCATATTCATCACTGCTTTTCCAATAATAACATAGTACTTGATGAATAGGAGAAAATTACCAAATATATGCAAATAGCATTTAAAATAAATACTGAAATCTTAAAAAGGATCTCAAAAATACTGTAACAGGTTACCTCATTGCTTATTTTTTTAAATTTAATTCAAACCTAAAAATGTGGTTCAATTAAAATACGTGACTATAATACTTATGAGTATGATTCAGTCCAGAAAACAATACGGGTGCCTGTTAACTGGCATATGTAGTTTCCTGGAGTACTCTTTAATCATTTATAGGCTTATACCTCCAAATAAATTTTCCATCAGTCTTTTCCTTTTATCCTTACAAGACCCAACTGTATGACATTAACATGATTTGTTAAGGGCCACAACTGTTCAGTTCATAATGAATTACAAATCATGACACCTGAGAACATGGGAACAATAAAGAGGTAAGACTTTCCTGCTAAATCCAGACAGCTCTCCACATTTCACTCCTTTAAATCTGCCAAATAGAATGTCACAAATAGATTGGACGAATCTGTTGGATCTCACAGTCAGGAGAAGCTGCATTCATCAGGTATATGTCAATTGTCCTGCTGCAGATTCTTGGCTTAATTTCCAACACCCACTTCTTCAAGGAAGAAACAGAAACACAACATGGATTATCCGGAGAGCTAAGTCCTGAAAACTGACATATCATTATTAGCATAACATATTATTAATGACTATGGATTTGATATTTTGCCTAGTCTAGTCATCACTACAAGAGGCTTCTATTATCACTTGCTACTAGAAATAATCACTTAAGCTAACTTTACTTTATGCTATTAGCTAGCACAGGAAAAGACTATCTTATATGCTATAATTCATGGTTTTAATAGGAAAATTCTTAGAGGTTATTATTTTACCCACTTTTGAATTAAAGTACATAATTTGTGTAGTAATAAGAGCTATTACTGTGTAGCAATAAGAGCTTGTCTTATCACATCCAAGGGAAACCTACTGCTAGTGAGAGCATCTATTCTATGGTTCTTATCCAGTCAGACACTTGAAGCATTTGCAACAGCCTTCTGCAGGCTGTTCCCATCCTGTGGGATGTTGTTCACAGGAAATCATACTGACCTTGCAAGGCCTCCCTCTGCCCTCAGGGAGGTGTAAAGGAAAGTAGGTGGGGTCCAGTGCAGGGTGTCAGGTTGCCTGGAGAGGTGACTAATGCCAGAACCACAGGTGGAGAGGAAGTGGTGCTAATTAACTGGATCTGGCTCTACAGCTTTGTTGGTCTCCTAAGCCCAGAATGACACCTGCCTCCCTCAGTGGGCTCTGGCTAAATTTAGAAGTGCTTCCTTATAAAAAAGAATGAATAAGTTGAGCTTTGAAGTCAGATCACTCAGATTTGAATATCAGCTCTGCCACTTTCTAGCCATGTGACTTCACTAAGTTACTTAGCCTCTCTGAGTTCCAATTTTCTCATCTGAAAAGGTGCATAAAACTGGAACTTTTTTTTTTGTGACAGAGACAGAGAGAAATACAGAGAGAGGGACAGATAGGGACAGACAGGAAAGGAGAGAGATGAGTGTGAGGTTGGTGGGCAATGCGGGAAGGTCACGTGAGGAGCCAGACCCGGGAACGTTGTCTAGAACCGCCCACACCCACGCACACCAAAAGAAACTTCCCAGGAGTCTTTTGGAAAAGAGCAACCGTTTGTCAGTCAACGAAATTTCGCCACGTCATAGCAGCTCGACCACCCTTACGACCCTTTAATTTCCCCCCATGCGGTTTCCTCCATGTGACTTCTCTGGCTCCTGTCCCCCGGACCAGAGAACCTCATTGGGCGGGATGCGCTATATTAAATAAAGCTTTTGCTATTCCACACTTCGTGGCTATGTCCTTCCTTCTTCCTCGGCGGGAAAAATACCTTACAATGAGAAGCATCAATTCTTCCTTGTGGCTCCTTAGTTGTTTATTGATTGCTTTCTCAAATGTGCCTTGACCAGGGAGCTACAGCAGAGCAAGTGACCCCTTTATCAATTCAGCAACCTTGGGCTTAAGCCAGAGACCTTGGGTTTCAAGCCAGTGACCTTTGGGTTCAAGCCAGCAACCATGGGGTCACGTCTATGATCCCATGCTCAAGCCCAGCAACCCCACACTCAAGGTGGTGAGACCACGCTCAAGCCAGATGAACCCACACTCAAACCAGCAACCTTGGGTTTTCGAACATGGGTCCTTCACCTCCCAGTCCGACACTCTATTCACTGCGCCACCACCTGGTCAGGCTGGAACCTCTTTCTACAGACTTATTATGATGAGTAAATGCAAAAGTTCTTACAACTGTGAAAACATAAAATGAGTGCTAAATAAGTAAGTGTTAGTTGCTGTGGACATGCTGATTCTCTTCCCATCACTCATCCTACTCTTGGAAACAGCCCCATTCTTGTTTGGTTTTGCATGCCCACCCCAAAGGGCCTTTGTAATTCAGGGGAAGCTCTATACACACCCTTGGCTCCTTATCCCTCTGACTCAGATGTGGGGAACCTGGCTGAAGCCTAAGCAAGTCAGCACAGTCCCACCTCCCGGACATGGTTATTGGTCTTAGAGTAAGTTTGTGATCTAATTTGGCCCAATGAGCCTTGAGATGATTTCTGGGGACTTTTGGGAAGGAAGCATTTGTGCTTTTCTGGAAGAGGTTGTAGGAGAAAAGTGACATCATCATTATCATCAATGCCATTAATAATATTATTATTTTGGATGACAATTCTAGATTTTCTGGAGAGTCCTGATATTTTTTCCCCTTTTAATTGAATTTACTGACACTGGTTAACAAAATGATACAGGTTTCAGGTGTCTATTTCTACAACACATCATCTGTACACTGTACTGTGTGTTCACCACCCTACCAGGTCTTTGTCCATCACCATGTATCACCCCGTCCACTCCTCCATCACCATGTATCACCCCATCAGGTCTTTGTCCATCACCATGTATCACCCCGTCCACTCCTCCATCTCTCTCCACCCCATCAGGTCTCTGTCCATCACCATGTATCACCCCGTCCACTCCTCCATCACCATGTATCACCCCTTCCACTCCTCCATCACCATGTATCACCCCGTCCACTCCTCCATCACCATGTATCACCCCACCCACTCCTCTATCACCATGTATCACCCCATCAGGTCTTTGTCCATCACCATGTATCACCCCGTCCACTCCTCCATCTCTCTCCACCCCATCAGGTCTCTGTCCATCACCATGTATCACCCCGTCCACTCCTCCATCTCTCACCACCCCATCAGGTCTCTGTCCATCACCATGTATCACCCCGTCCACTCCTCCATCTCTCTCCACCCAGCTCCCCAAGCCATCCTCACACTCTCACCTTTGACCGTCTGTGAGCACGCAGTGCAGGGATGAGGAAATGCTGCACAGAAAAATAGACCGAAGAGCTTTACTGAACTTCCCATGAGGGTAGGGGACAGTGACAAGGTAAGAATCTCCACAGGATTCCCCAAAGATTAGACTCTCTAAGATCAGGGTCAGGGAGCTGAGTAACTTGGGGGAGGGAGGCCTAGTGTTGTGTCTCAAGAGCCTTTTGAAAATGCTTCATGAATTTTTAACTACAAAAGGACAGCAAGTTAAATGACATCATCAATCCTGAAAAAGCAAGTTCTTCAAGGCCCTGGACTTTCTTCAAATAGTCATTGGAAGGAAATATTTTGATGTCTTTTTATGTTTCTAATAGCAAAAGCAATGGCATCTCAGAGAATACTATAGCTGCAAAACTTGCTATTTTAAATCCTGTTATGAAGTCTAATGCAGGCACCAGCAGTCTGTGGCATTTGGGTCAATTATGAAACACAGGCCAGATTTAATTGTTAGGAATCAGTTGCCACTGCCCCCACCCCACCTCGAACCAAAGTTCCCTCTGATTAAAAGAACTACCACAATAGAAAGCAAATTCTTTCAGCCTCATGTTAGCAGTTTGGTTTATCTATCTTTGGGAGAAAGACAACCTTGGCATGCCAACTTTCAAAGCCTGCCAACCTTTGTAGCAAAGCACAGTAAAACTAACTGACATTTATATTTTGTTTTGTTGCTTGGTTTTCTATAATGCTTATATTTTTCTTTAGTTTAACTAAGTGGTAACCAGGCTTACCATTTATTCTTGATTAATCCAAAACACCAGATTATAATTCATTAAAAGCAAGGACCTCCAAAAGCATAATTGTATAGATAATATTTAAGTCAGGAAAGGAAAACAATGTAATCAAGCATGATTCTCAAGAGCCTTTTGAAAATGCCTCATGAATTTTTAACTGCAAGAGGGTAGGAATTTGTCTTTATGACTCAGCTGAAGAATGGTTCTTCATAACTGATTGCTTTCATCTGAAGTTCAGAAAAAAAGAACATGAGCTACTACATCATCAATACCACTGGTCATAATACCTTGGGTTTCTCTTGAAAACTTGGTTTTGACATTGAACTCTCTAACAAGCCCCCAGATACAGGGAACAAACCATGAAGAACACCCCACCACTACCCACAATTTTGTCAAGGACAGAGTTCCTCTCTGGGTCTGATTTGTGAGTAATCCAACTCAAATAGAAAAATCCTGGCTAATAAATTTCCACAGCCATGATGATCTGATGAGGGGTCAATGAAATGACATGCTGTGTGAGCAATGTAACATCCTGTGTTCCATGTCATAGACTAGGCCAAGTACCTGCCCTCAAGAAGCTTCTAGTCTAAAAAGAGGCCATGTAGGATCACATCGATGTAGGAAAACAGAGCAAATGATGAGCCAAGGAAGAAGATGAGAAATTAAGATGTCTCACTCTTCAGTGATCAATATTATTTCACACCATTCAATCCTCGGCCCTCCGAGACAGCAAAGCTACATAAGAATATAGCAAGGTTAATACCCAGGAAGTCTGAGTTCCACTTTCAGCTCTACCCTTTGTAGCAAATATAAACATTAACACATAACACATGGATTTAAAAAACACTATGTTGAAAATCAGAGGATTCTCCCCAAGCTTATATTTGTCTGGGGTGTTAGAAAATCTATCTTTGGTCATGCTTTCTGGCAAGTAGGCAGCTGAAACATCTCCAAGGTTGGGAGGGGCTTCAGAACCTGCACCCAGCTGCCTGAGTCACAGCACAGGGTCATTCTCATGCCGATGTGTGTGTGCTCAGAGTGCTGTGAATGAGCCTGGTGCTGTCCTCACTCCCTGTCCGGATGGCCCAAGCCCTAGCCCCTTCACCTCAAAGAAGTTTTAAAGACTCTATACCCCTCAAATTGATCCCACTCTCCTTTTTCCAAACTTTGGAGTCCCCTTTCCCTTTCAAATATTTTGCTACTATTGCTTCCATGAACTTCTGCCTTAGAAACAGAGGTTGAGGCTCGGTGTACCAGCCGGGTACTGGGCAATTTTGGCTTTTGTCCCCATAACACAAGTTCCTGTCCATGATAACAAAAACTTAGCCACCTTTTCAGGATGAGGAGGGAAATTGATCAACAGTGAAAATGAAACATAACTCAAATTATTGCTAGATTGTCCTGTCACTCTCAGTGTGTGGCACAAGCAATTCTACGATGTTTCACGTCCAATGTCAGAGTGATTGGGGTATTGCAGCGGTTGACAAGTGGTTTCATCACTTTTTTCCAAAACTGGACTTAAGCATGAAAAGATGCACATAATGCAGTGGGATAAAGTACAAATAAAAGAGAGGAAGAGAAAAAAGAATTAGAAAGAAAGATGAAGCTAGGAGTGCTGTGTATTAAAAAGCATGCCATAAAATCCTATGCACTTGCTAGATAAAGTTGGGTCACAAATGTTGGAAATCTGGTTATAAAATTTCAACCAATGAGAAATGGGGAATAAACTTTTTACATAACTGACAGTATTTAAAGGGTTAAAAACTAACCACTTCCAATCTGGTTTATACAAGCCTAGTCTGAAATTCTGTTCATGTTTAGAGGGGCTACGAGGTTAGATGTGGTAGAAGATGTGACCTACCAGTTCTGGAATGTCTGCTTGGAGCCAGGTGCTACTCCCATATTGTCTAATTAAATATTCAACACAAGTTCAATTTTAGTACAAATCCAGTGTACTTTACACTGTTCTTTGTTCCCCCTCAGAAAAAGAATGTATACTTTGCTGTCTGCAGAGGACTTAATGCAAAATCAAGGTTGAGTCTCATGGCGCATATCAATAATTTGTAAAGGAATCTTCAACAAGATTTGAATCAAAGCACTCTATCCAAGATTATTGATACTCACAGCCATTCTTTAAGGTTACAGTAAATTCTGTTGATGCTTGCTATCAGACAAAGCTTCTTGGGGATGGTGGTTGGCCCAACACAAAGCTTCCTGAGATCACTAGGAATCCCTTATCTAGAGCTTTGTAACAACTAGAACAGCTTGTCCATGGGATGCGGTCCACAGTTGGTCTGTGAAGAATTGGAACTTAGAAAGATAAGCCAGTGTTATTCCAACAGAGTCTAACTCTTGAGTCAATCTACCTGAGAGTTTAAATATACATTTTAGGGTAAATTTGATTTAAATGTCTATTGACAGGTACGTGGGTATACACTGAAACAGAAATAGGGTGAAAATTGGGTTCTGTAGCTTTCAAGTATGATTCTATGACCCTTCTATCCCATGACCAAAACAATATCCTCAACATAGTTCTTTTCTCTGTTAGCTAGCTATTCTCTGAGACTAAGAACCCCAATGATATATATATCTGTAGAGGAGAGAGAATAAAGGAATAAGATTCATGTGGATATTAACCTATAATTAATTACTAGCTAAAATGTGTATATGTACTAGAAATACATATTGTTGCCTTAGTGCTTTCCTTCAATTCTATGTCTGTGTTCTTATTTAGATGTGAAGGGCCTCAAAAATAAGGACCTCATCTTCTAATCAGAGTATAGTATAACATTTAAGGACATGAATCCTGTTTTCACCAGTTTCTAGCTGTGTGACCTTGGGTAAGATACTTAACTTCTCTGTGCTTCAGTTTATTCATTGGTAAGATGAAGATGATATTTGCATTTCCTTATAAGTGTTCAGATTCAATGTGATAATAACCATAAAAGGCTTATTACAGTCCTTGCAATGTGATGACTAAATAAAGACTAGCTGTTATTCTATCACATCATAACCCTGTAGAACTTGTTATAATGACAGTGACAGAGAGCCAGTGTGAAGAAAGAAGTGAAAGGGTGGATAGAAATCATCTCCAATTTTGTAGTGTTTTTAGTAGCTGATAAAACACACCTTTCTCACCCTTTAAACTTTGGGGTTTCCCTTGAAGGTTTTTGCTTGCTCATTGATAGAGCAATGGTTAGCACAGAAACATTTTAGACTAGGGATCCCCAAACTACAGCCCACGGGCCGCATGTGGCCCCCTGAGGCCATTTATCTGGGCCCCGCCGCATTTCCGGAAGGGGCACCTCTTTCATTGGTGGTCAGTGAGAGGAGCACATTGACCATCTCATTAGTCAAAAGCAGGCCCATAGTTCCCATTGAAATACTGGTCAGTTTGCTGATTTAAATTTATTTGTTTTTGTTCTTTATTTTAAATATTGTATTTCTCCCCGGTTTTTTTTTTTTTTTTTTTTTTTTTTTATACTTTAAAATAAGATATGTGCAGTGTGCATAGGGATTTGTTCATAGTTGTTTTTATAGTCTGGCCCTCCAACGGTCTGAGGGACAGTGAACTGGCCCCTGTGTAAAAAGTTTGGGGACCCCTGTTTTAGATTGTCAACTTGCTTAATATCCCCCAGCCATTTTGCACAACTCACTCCAGCCATCCTGTCAGCTCCATTTATATCCTCTTTCCCAAATCTCCTCTATATCTGATTTCACATAAAAATCATACAGGAGTGTTATTGCAGGTCTCCATGGTGACAATCCATTCTCTGGTCTCCACGGTGACACTGGCAAATACTTATAACCTCTCAAATTCATTTTTTGGAGGGTTTATTTGAAATGTCTACTGGTTTAATTTATCAGCTTAAGCCATTCATAACAACATAAGTCTGCATCTTTCCAGGAATAAAAAGAAAAGAGAGAAAGGAGAGAGAATGGTGTGAAATAACATCTAGGCATGTTTCATATAAGAATAAACCTCTAAAAAATGTATGGGGAGAAAAAAACCCAAATTTTTATTTTATCCCTTAAATATGGAAGGAATACATATTTAGCATTTAAACTTATTTTCAACTTGTCTTTAATGGTAGATCAACTAATATCTCAATGAAAAAATATATATGTGGGGGGGGGGGGGACATTACTCACTGAATCAGTAATCAGAAGCCCTAAAATCTAGACCTCACCTGGCACCTGGAGACTTCCAGTGCTAAGCTCAGGGCAGCCCCCGGCTTCCTAATGTTCTTCACATTGTCGAAGGGCTGAACAAAGTTACTGCCGTGGTTCTGCGCAGAGTGAATGTTTGTGATACTATCTGTCTAGTAGAGATGGGTGTTTTCCCCAGGAACACCCAAGTTCCCTGTGATGGTATATCATGCTTTATTTCCCAATTATAAATGCATTTTGGAAGTTAAATTTAACTTCTTTTAGATCCAAGTATGCTTAGATGTGATAGAGAGCCAAGCATCTGGGCAAGACTTAAACTCTAACTTACTGACTTAATTCATATGCATTCTTCTCACGAGGGCTGTTACTCAATATTTCCACTAAAGAAGGAAAATCTGTTTGGGGGAGTGGGTAGTAGTGAGTTATATTTATTTTTCAAAGCAACTGTAAGGTCTAGGGCACATCACCCTGCCATTGCAAACACCTTCAGACATGAATAAGAAACTCACTTATGTATAGGCTCTGCACTCTCCCAGTTCTGCCTGAGAAGTGAGAATGGATGTTGGAAGGCACCAGGTCAGCTTATCTCTGCCTCACATCAAGAGAAAAAAAACGTGCTAAAAATATAAGGAATTATTGAGCACAAATCTCACTTGTTATTTTCACATAACTAAGAGATGAATGATGCTATTTATTCAGCAGTGTGGATCAGTGAGCTGGGCAGAGGGGTTTTGAGCAGAAGCAATGTATTGATGTTTCCCTTTTGGTTCACAGCATTTGTATGCCTCTCGCAACAATTTCTATGTGAAGAAAAAGAACTGCTGTTGTAGAAAGAATTTGTACAAGATTTTCTCCCCCCATCCCAAATGCACATTTATCATGTTAGGAGAGGCTTCTTCATAGACAACTCTTCTACGACTTGGTGCCTCTGATATGAAGTGTTGCTCACTCGCACATTTTCATTATTGATAGGCTTGGCTGTATAATGCAAGTTTATCTACCTGCTCGTCTTTATCTGCTTGTTTTTATTTGTCTGCTTGTTAATTAACTCATACAACCTTTACAGGAAATTTCAGCTGAGGCATTGAAAAGAGACTACCAAGTCAAAAAGAGACCAGCATGCATTCACACTATATGTCAGTCATTCATTCATTCAGCACAGATATAATGAGATCCAGATCTTTCTGACAACTAAAACTATATAGATACAGTACCTGCCCTGTAGAGCTTATGTTTTATAGCTGTGTTTTCCAAAGCTGCCTAATGACAGCAATTTCCCCGGGGGTGGGAAGCACTTGTAAAATACTATGCAGCTTAGTGGTCTCCACCCTAGACCTACAGAATCATAACATAGGGAAAGAATCAGGAGTCAGTGTTTACTAAGCATTCAAGTTCATTTTTATCAGGCACGTTTCAGACAGTTTTGGTGGAAGTTACTGATGTTGATCAAATATTTACACCAATTCATGTGTTACTTGCAAAATAAGTGTTATGAAAAACTATACACAGTGATTGTTCATTGATTATTTATTCAATATGTATTTACTGAGTACCTAATATGCACTAAACACTGATTTAGGTGCAAGGGATACAGCAGGAACCAAAACAGATAAGATGCCTGCCCTCACCAAGCTTCCGTTCTAGTGAGGGACACAGACAATGAGCACACACTCAAATAAGATAGCTTCATGTGGTTGTAAATGCCATTCCCTTAGGGAAAGCCTTTCTGTACCAGGTAACCACGCTGGGAAGAAAAGAAAGAGAAGGGAGGAAGGCTGAATGAGGAAGGCTGAAGGTTTCCTGCCACTTGCGGCCAAGGCTCCGAGCATGGAGGAGATGTGCAAGGATAAACCTGGGCTAACTTCAAAACAGAAGTCCTGCTCTTTCCTTTTCTAGGCCCATTATGGAAATATAGTATGCTTCTCCGAGAAGCCCCGAGGTTATCACTATCCTCTATGTCCAACAAGGCACTGGGAGGAAAGTCAAATTGGCTGAAATAGGTGCTTAAAAGAGTGTATGGAATATCCCCTCTATTTCATTAATTGTCCATGGTTTTCCTCTGAAGTGTAGGTGATCTAAAAGTTTCCACACATCTGAGGGTGAGGGGGTGGCATGTAAAATAGCTGACAGTATCAGCAGGTGAACTCACCATACAAAAATGTTTGCTATGGAAGGGGCAATATGTCTCTGTAGCTGAGAGCAACAGCATAGGTTACACAGATCCGGGGTCTACCAGGAATCATAGTGAGGCCTCAGAACATCAGCAGCACCATCCAAAGCAGAGATGAGAGACAAGTGGGCAAGAGGAACCCATGGGGTCTCAACCATAATGGGCTAACCTGACTCGGTTACATTCGTTATAGACTTTTCAGAGGCAAACCCAGGGAGGACCCAGAGATGAGAACACTATCGAGTCTGACTCCATATCACCCCCTACTATTAATACAAGAGGATATACTAGCCATCCTTCCAAGGCTTTAGCTTGGAAAACAGGAGAGAGAGAGACTGTTTCATGTTAGAAAAGTTTTTTTTTAATTATAAATATTTTCACACAAAACAAGAATAAGATAGTATAGCAAACCCCTCATTCTATCACTCTTACTATAGATTTTTTTCCATCATGTTTCCTCTATAACTTAATCCTTTTTTGGAAAAAAAATATATATTTTATAGCAAATCGTAGACAGTATGTCACTTTGCTTCTATGGATTTCAGTAGGCATGACAAGAAATACAGCCAATTTCTAACATTGCCACAATGCTATCATCACACCTTAAGCACCAAACATAAACAATCATTTCATGAGTTATCTAATATATAGTCTATTTTAAATGTCATTGATTGTTCAAATGGCCGTTTTCAGTTGGCTTGTTTGAACTGGGGTTTAGCCAAAGGTGCCGCATTGGGTTGTTATGTCTTTTAAGTGTTTCAATCTAGAGCAGTTTTCCTGCAACCATCCAGGACAGGAATTTGAGCAAAACACACACACACACACACACACCCAAACAAATAAGATCAGCTAGGAAAATAAATCAAGTTATCCTGTTTTGCTAATTGTGAGTTTGAAGGTCTACGTTTGATCCCACTCAGAGCTGCAATTTAGAGGCTCTGAGTCAAGGATAATGTCATCCAAATGCAAGGTAACTTTAGAAAATCTTCCTAGGTTAAGTATATTTACTGAAAAGCTGCTGGAATTGACTATAGCAAGGGCTCTTATTCAGGTTTTTTTTTAAGTGAGATGAGGGAGATAGACTCCAGCATGCACCCCGACTGGGACCCACCCAGCAACCCCATCTGGGGAAGATGCTCAAAGCAATCGAGTCACTGGCTGCAGGAGGGGAAGAGAGAGAGAAGGGGAGAGGAAAGGAGAGAAGAGCAGATGGTTGTTTCTCATATGTGCCTGACCAGGGATCAAACCCGGATGTCCACATGCCAGGCTGACACTCTATCCACTGAGCCAACCAGCCAGGGCCAGGAAGTATTTTAATGCACCATTTCCAAAGGCCATTGGGTGGATGGGTCCCTCCAATTTTTACTTGCCATCCTATAAACCCTGCAAGACTCATTATCAGCAGCACCTACTCTGACTCACAGACTATTAAAGCTTATTGAGAAATAACTGGGACTTCCCAGAAGACTAATTTACGTCAGCAAGCAAAAATATAATCACAGCCATAAATCTTAAACCCATCCATGAGTACACTGGTTTAAAAAAAGAAAAATTCAGTCATCTTTTGTTATGTTCAACTAAAAGAGGATATTGATTTCTTTTCTGTTAATAGTTCACAATGTCTTAAAAAGCCATTCAACTGTATTGTTACTCCTTCCCTGCTACCCTACAGGTGGAAAGGTTGAAGCTAGGGCGGCCAGTCCACTGAGGGGTGGGTGTGTGAAGCTATTGCCAGTCTCCCTTGGCAATGGCAGGTTGGTATAGACCCCCGACTAGGTCAGACCTGGAGGCGCTCCAGCCAGAGTGCATCCAGGGAGAGCTGACAGGCTAAGCCCCTTGTGCCTGAATGGAAGATGGCTGTGGGGAAGGGGGAAACCCTCCTTTCAGCTTCTCTTGGCAACTGGCAGGACGTATAAACCCTGACTAGGTCAGACTTGGAGAGAACTCCAGCTGGACTGTCTTATCCCATATGAGATAGCTGACAGACTAAACTCCTACCCAGGTTTATGGGTGGGCACTTGGGAGAGCCAAACTGAAAACACAAGGCTGATATGTTCCAAAAGGAAAATTTATGTATTATGCCTGGTGCAAGTGTGTCGAGACGGACCAAAGCCATGTCAGCATCGGGGAGGGCTGGAGCAGGGTTTCTATAAGTTAGTTAGGGGTCTTGGAAAAAAGCGGCTGATGTCATTGCCTCTATAGGTACAAGGAAATATTTTTTTCATATGTGGATTGGAGTGGTGCCACAGCTTCTCCAAACTGTTTATCTCCTGGCTTGACTGTCTAAAGGAGGCCTGGGATGGTTCAAAAGGTCCTGGCTGGGCTTCAAGAAAGCCAGTACCCCTCCTATCATGGGTTTGCAGCTCTCTGTGCCTGTGGCTAGGATTTTATAAACAACTATTGTGATCTAAACTCCCTTAATTGTCAGGTCCCTTCCCAATGTAAGATTTCCCTGACATTTCTGCAAAGATAAACTTTTTGCTACATTTCAAAGTGAAGGCCAGGAAGCCATTAAGAGAGAGAGTAGCAAGCAAATTAACTACAACCTCATAATGGGGGATGAGAATGTTCTGTTTTGGCCTGGGTGAGAAGTTTGGTGAGGGGAATTTGAGTTTTAAAGGGGCCTAATTTTTTTTTTTTTTTGTATTTTTCTGAAGCTAGAAATGGGGTGAGACAGTCAGACAGACTCCCGCATGCGCCCGACTGGGATCCACCCGGCACGCCCACCAGGGGGCGATGCTCTGCCCACCAGGGGGCGATGCTCTGCCCCTCCGGGGCGTCACTCTTTTGCGACCAGAGCCACTCTAGAGCCTGGGGCAGAGGCCAAGGAGCCATCCCCAGCACCCGGGCCATCCTTGCTCCAATGGAGCCTCGGCTTTTGGGAGGGGAAGAGAGAGACAGAGAGGAAGGAGAGGGGGAAGGGTGGAGAAGCAGATGGGCGCCTCTCCTGTGTGCCCTGGCCGGGAATCGAACCCGGGACTTCCGCACACCAGGCTGACGCTCTACCACTGAGCCAACCAGCCAGGGCTTAAAGGGGCCTAAATTTATAGGCGCCTTGAATCCAAATCTTACACAGGTAATATGCAAATTATGGCCTAAGGACCAAAGGTCTTTGTTAGCGTCTCTTTGTTCTGTTTTATAGGTTGTTAGAAAACCAGAGAATAGATATTCCAAAAGTAAACAACAGAACATGGACAATGGCACAAGTAGAGAAAAAGCCCTTGTACAAAAAAGTATTATCAGTCTTCATTTGTGTAAATTCCCATTTTTTAGAAATTGAATTAATTCCCTTTTACAGGTTTATTGGTTAATTGCTACAAAAGTGTCTCTGGGAATGACTCCTAAAAAAATCGTGATTAAAACAATCTCCTGAAATGCAGATTATCCCAATAGCTGACCTGGCTCACCACTGTCCATGCTCATGTTAATATTTTTCTAGCTGGTGTCTGGCCAAAGATGGATTATTTATAGCACAAACACCAGAGCTCAAAGCATACTGCCTACCTTTTGTTGTCAAGGTAACAACTTAGATTTTTCTTTTTTTGTCAAAAGGTCAGATTTCTGATGATATCAATCACAGATCTCAGGGGGATTTCTAAAATTGAGATAGCACTTTTTCAAAAATAAATTAAAAACCAAGGTTTTATAAACACCTAGACCTTAAAATTGGATTTAAACTACCAGGTGGTTTACAATAGCCAATCCTGAGACCCTCATGGTTGTACTTTAAGAAAGTGTGGACCAGTCATCTCCCCACCACCTGCAGAGCTCTCTTCTGAGGATGTGTAAAGTCAGTAGTCACGGCCACCATCACAGCTGCCTGGCCCATGCAGGGTCGTATTTGATTCGGACAGATGGTAATGGAACAACAAAACCAAGAACTGGTGGGCCATTAGCTTTAATCCTAGCTTGCACCCAGCGGGCAAGAAATATACACAGTGGGAAACACTTCCCTTTCTATTCAGGGCTCCCAAAGCCACTGACTTATCCAAGCTTTCTAGAATCAAAGGTTTCTACCTCACCAGCTTTATTCACCTGTGTTCCCCATTTCCTTCTCTCTGCTTAAACTCTGCACAAATTGGCTTCTCCTTCAGCACTCCACCATTTGGCTGCCTCTCCTCTGCAATATTGATGACAGGATCTCTGAGAGAGAGCCCCCAGTCTGCCTTACCTTATAGTGTAGAAATTAAAGCCTTTAAGCCAATATACAAATAAGGAAGTCTCTGATACAAAGTCACTTATCTGAGGCATAAACGGGATTCCTCATAAGAGTGCACCAACCCACATCATGCAACAATCAAGGGTGTGGGGAAAAGCTTAGTTTTGAGAAGATCTTAGCATTAGAAGGATGTTGAAAAGATCTTAGTATTAAAAGGGTGGGAAAAAGCTTAGTCTTAAAACTAAGCCTTAGGCTACAAGGACCTTGCCAGCTTACAGCCAGTCTCCCACACCCAGTGTAAACTATAAGCGAGCAAACATATATATCATATTTACAAACTTATTTGACTAACAGAGGGAAATTTTTGACTAATGACAATAATAGCACTTACCTGTGGTCTGATACTCTTTTAAGCACATCTTTTAACTAACTTAATTCTCAAAAGAACACTATAGTAGAAAATACTACCACTACAAATCCTTTTTTACAAACAAGGAGAATGAAACACAGATTGGGTGAGTAATTTAGCCCAGGTCAGAAGACAAACAAAGGCAAAATTTTATCCTAACAGTTTTTCCTGACCTGTGATGGTACAATGGATAAAGCATTGAGGAATGCTGAGGTCGCTGGTTCGAAACCCTGGGCTTGCCTGGTCAAGGCATATATGGGAGTTGATTCTTCTTGCTCTTCCCCCCTTCTCTCTCTCTCTTTCTCCTCTCTAAAATGAATTTTTGAAAAAAAATTAAAGACCTTAACAGTTTCATTAACAAATCATATACCTTTTATTTTATTTTTTGAGAGAGAGACAGATAGACAGATGGACAGACAGACAGTAAGGGAGAAAGATGAGAAGCATCAACTCATAGTTGTGGCACTTGAGTTGTTCATTGGTTGCTTCTCATACATGATTTGACCCAGGGGGGCTCCAACCAAGCCAGCAACCTTAGGCTCAAGCCAGCAACCTTAGGCTCAAGCCGGCAACCTTAGGCTCAAGCCGGCAACCTTAGGCTTTGTAAAGCCAGTAGCCGCGGCCACCATCACAGCCACCTGGCCCGTGCAGGTTCGCATTTGATTCTGACAGACGGTAATGAAACAATGAAGCCAAGAACTGGTGGGTCATTAGCTTTAATCCTAGCTTGCACCCAGTGTACAAGAAATACACACAGTAGGAAAACACTTCCCTTTCTATTCAGGGCTCCCAAAGCCACTGGCTTATCCGAGTTTTCTAGAATCAAATGTTTCTAGCTCACCAGCCTTATTCACCTCTGTTTCCCATCTCCTTCTCCCTGCACAAACTCTGCACAAACTGGCTTCTCCTTCAGCACTCCGCCATCTTGGCTGCTTCTCTCCTCCACGTGGCCTTACTCTGCTCTCCTCCAGCATGGGCTCCTCCTAGAATGTAATCACTCTTCCCTAGAATAACGTGATCTCTCTTCCTTTTAAAACTTTTTATCACAAAAGCCCTCCCCCAACACACATTAATATATAATTACGCCCATCCTAAGCAAGAAGGGCAACTAATATTATCACCTGGGCGATGGGCTTCCACGTGGGCAGCACCATCTTTAACAAAGTGAACATAAAATATTTTATCTGCCCAACTATCCACCCCTATGCTCACTTTAATACCCACAATCTACACCACCGACATCCCTGTACAAGGAAATTAGGCACATTACACAAATTACAACAACATGACATATCATACAATTTCAACAATTACAAAGGTACATTTCACTAGTCTCTGAGCTCTTTGCCAAAAGTGCAAAATGTTCTTTGACTTCTCTCTAGCCATCGGAAAAGCTTCCCGGGGCAGGAGAGTGCTTCCAGAAAAGCCACCCCCACCCCCATCAGGGTATTTCACATTGTCCAAAATCCATAAGTCCATCCAACAAAGGAGCCAGTGCCCACTCGGTCATAGCCCAGGAACCAGTCCACGCACATGGGACCTCAGCCACCCCCCTCATCCCTGCCATCCTGGCAGGTCTTACACTGTCCCAAAGAGGAGCACATGGCAATGGCAGTCAGCATTTCCATCTCTGCTCCAGAGAGTATGATGGCATTCACCCCTATGTCCCAAAATCGCAGACCTACCAGATATGTAATAAGTACTCCTTGCTGCTGGGCTCTCACTTTCTGGAGACTTTGGATCGCAACTCCAGACCGATTCTCCTCATCCTCCAAAGAGGAACTGAAAACATCAGCTCCTGCTGCCGGGCTCAAGCCCTGGGCTGCTGCTGCCTTCTGCTCTGCAGGCCTTGCAGCCCCAGGCCCAGCCTCAGCCCTAGCCCCCTGCTGCTGCTGGCTCTCCACAATGTCCAGGGCAATCTGCAACTCATGAATCTGTGATTCCTCCTCCAGTGGCTGTTCCATTTTCAAGCGAACCTCACGAACCTGGTCAGCCTCCTCTGGTGTTTGCTTCAGCTCCAGGGTCGGCATCTCTTTCTCCCACGTTTGCTCCAGCTCCTTCCACTGCTCGGGTTGCAGGTCCCGGGCAGCCTCTTCCACAGAGCTCTCAGTTTCCTCACGCATGGCTGTAAAAGTCAGCCAGCCTATGGCCCCCCAAAAAACAGCCATGGGGAACCATAACAGCAGCCAGTCCTCCGCTCAAAGGTGGTGGTGGCTCCTTACTCATCTGTATCGAATCCTGCCACAGACTACGCCAAATGTAAGGCTGGTAACTGCTGCCACCATCACAGCCGCCTGGCCCTTGCAGCTTTGCATTTGATTTGGACAGACTGTAACGAAACAATGGAGCCAAGAACTGGTGGGCCATTAGCTTTAATCCTAGCTTGCAACCAGCGGGCAAGAAATACACACAGGAGGAAAACATTTCCCTTTCCATTCAGGACTCCCAAAGCCACTGGCTTATCTGAGTTTCCTAGAATCAAATATTTCTAGCTCACCAACCTTATTCACCTCTGTTTCCCATCTCCTTCTTTCTGCACAAACTCTGCACAAACTGGCTTCTCCTTCAGCACTCTGCCATCTCGGCTGTTTCTCCTCTCCTCCACGTGGCCTTTCTCTGCTCTCCTCCAGCATGGGCTCCTCCTAGAACGTAATCACTTTTCCCCAGATCAACATGATCTCTCTCCCTTTTAAAACCTTTTGTCGCGAAAGTCCTCCCCCAACACACATTAATATAATTACGCCAAGCAGGAAGGGCAACTAATATTATCACCTGGGCGATGGGCTTCCATGTGGGCAGCACCATCTTTAACAAAGTGAGCATAAAATATTTTATCTGCCCAACAGACTTTAAGCCAGCAACCTTTGGGCTCAAGCCAGTAGCCATGGGGTCATGTCAAAAATTTCATGTTCAAGCAGGCGACTTCATGCTCAAGCTGATGAGCCTGCACTTAAGCCAGATGAGCCTGTGCTCAAGCTAGTGACCTCAGGATTTCAAACCTGGGACCTCAGTGTCCCAGGTCAATGCTCTAGTCACTGTACCACCACCAGTCAGGCAACAAGTCATATACTCTTAAGGGATCTTCCAAGACTCCTTTTCAGGAGCTCATGTTCCTAATTGAGATGGTGGGACAGAAAGAATACTGTATTATTTCTGATTTCATTGAACCCTCCAACATTTACAATGCCCCTTCCCTTGTATAGCCATGCCCTCCTCTTACCCTACTCTGAAATACCAAATAAGGGCATCTATAGACCTTTGGATACATTTTTTCTTTTCTAAACTGCATTCTCTCAATCACATATCTGGGGAAAGAGTGCAATAAAGTTCCATAAACCCATCTTCTTAACTCACCAAAACAATTTAAAGTGTGGTTGATTTAGTATGTTTTGAGTCCCAGACATCACAACCAGCAACCTACTTTATTTATAGTAATAACTACCTTTATTTTATTAAGCACATACTACATACCAGGTGTAGGGTCAATGCTAGATGGACATGGCCCCTTCACCTGCCCAGCCACGAGGCTCTGTGCTCATGGATCCTGACCATGGGCCATGAGATAAAGGGTAGTAAAACTCTAACTAAAGAGTGGTGCATATCTTTCCCTTACCCACTCCTCACCTGCTTGTTTGCATATATGAAAAGAGTTTTCCTTGAGCCTGGGGCTAGCTATTTAAACCACAACTCCACCCAGCAGAACACAGAACTTTCACCAATTGGCCGCCATCGGTGCTGCCCCTGCATGTAAGTATTAAAGGTTATGTCTACTCCATCCGGTCCTCCTTGTGGTTTCTTTGAGATCTTGCAACAACAGTAGATCCATTTTCCAGTTCTTGACTTCCTGCATTACACTAGGGACTCTAAATAAATTATTTTTCATCTTTACAACATCCTTGTGAGAGGTAGTGACTTTAGTGAATGGACTAAAGATCAAGGTTGTGAGAAAGTTGACCATAGTCACACAACTGGGAAGGTACAGGGTCAGGATGAGAAGTCTATTCTCCTTTCACAGCATCATTTTCTCCTTATTTTAACAAATAATAAATCAAACCAACCTTGTTCACAAAAAGTTCTAAAAATAAAGTTTGTGAAAATTTAGGTGCATCATTTTAGGGCTTTGGAAAATGGATTGGCTTTTTTTTTTTTTAACCAACTGTAAACAAGATCATGAAGGGGAGTGGACTTTTTAAAAGATAATCTTTCACAAAAACAAGACTTCCAATAACTTCTAGTTGCTTTTTGATGTGAAGATGGCATTTCACAATTACTGGGAGGCCCAGCTCATTCTTGACAATGAACTTTGAGTCAGTGCCTAACTGGAGACAGGCTGAGGAACACAAGGAATCTCCCAGAGCCCTCTCCACATGAGGAAAATAACCACTACCCACCTTTTTTATTAAAGTCAAACATAACCACAGCTTTCTGAGGCATCTCTAGTCTTTTGTATTCGGAGAGGAATCAGAAACACTGAGGAGTTTCAGCAAAACTTATTCTTTTGGTTCTCTCTCTATATATAGCTACACAATGGGGTTCATCCTAATGTACAAAAGATTGTTTAGATCCTAGGAACATCTGACGCATATGTGTTTGAGATCTGCATAACCACAGACAAAATTTGACTGGATGTACCAATTTTTACATCAAAGAAAACATTGTTCCAAAATTGTGGCTTATTACAGAGATTTAGATAAGCCTCAGCCAAAGCCACATTGCCTCCTCAGGCAGAGCACCTATAATTAAAGCATGATGCAACAAAGTGGAGAACAAATAAACATTTATGTAGCTGGTTTGCCCTGCTTCTCCCAGCTTCTCCTTCCTGCCCTTCAAGGCTGGCTCTTTCTTACACTCAGTGCTCAGCTCAGTAGTCTCGAGAGTCCCTCTGACGGTTCTAGCACTTAGGCTAATGGAGGGACATCTTGCTATTCTATCTACCTTGAGTCTGCTTCACCCTCTACCCCCTCACCTTCAGGGATGTTGTCATAATTTGCAATTATGCATTCTTTATTTATTTAGAGTTTACTTATTTATAGTTGGGCTACTCAATAGTTTGCATATTTCTGTTAGGGCAGAGACTGTACCCACTCTAATAACAACACTGAGGAGTTTGGCTCCTGTGTGTGATTTTTTTCAGGCCAGACCACAGGCATTTACAAAGGTGCAAGCCGGCAGGCCTGCCCAGGAGAGCTCCTCCCCACACCAGACGTGGGGCATAGGCAGGCCCTGCAGTCGCCAAGGGCGCTACAGTCAAGGGCTCAGGTCTCCCTGGCTGGTCATACTCTCACACACATCGGTATTCCTCTCTAGGAAATCTCCACTGGGCACCTCTTTATTTGGCCCCAAAATAGAGGATTTATCAGGCTTCCTAATAAGAAATGGGAGGGCAGAAAACTTGGAGACACTTATGGTGGGATTTAGCTGTTTTGCACCAGTTCAGCAGAACCGATACCTAATATATTTTGTTGAGTTTGGTGAACTGGTTGTTAAAATGTAATCAGGGTTCTCTCTAAGGTGGGCAGCTTCCCAGGTGGAAATCACAAATTTACATTCTTTACTCTTTTTTAACTTTCATCTGTACAACAGCATATTCTAAGTGTCCATAGTAATGTTCATTCTGTCCATAGGTGAAAATAATTGCAAGTGAGGATGTCAATCAAGAAGCAATATGGAAATATCTTAAATAATAGTTTATTATTTTTTGTCAGATATTATTTAATATTTTTCATTAATATTTTAAAACTCTTTCTTATAATGTAATCTAGTTTTGTGTACCTCTACTATTGTTTTCATTAAGTATTAAATGTATAAAATAATAAACTACCTTTCGGTATATTTTTTTTTATACTTAAAATGGTCATTAGGGCAGAGAAATGAGTTGTTAAATTATTTGAATTTCACCACTGACTTTTCTCCATTTCACTGAGTATTGAGTGTTTTTTCACGTCTGACTCTTTCCACTCCACCCTCACCTCCTTCCCAACCCCTGGTCCCTGGGTCTGTAAGATGGCAGGGGTCCTTTGACCAGGATGCTGTTGATAGTGAGACAACTCTCTATGTCTGTGCCAATCCATTTAACCCTAACTGGTATCATTACATGGGGAAAATGGAATGATAGGCAATCGGTGCTTTCTCTAGTGCAAACTCTTGCTTATACTATCACAGGAAGTGACCAAATTCTTCTTTTGTCTTAATCAGCTACTCTTAGTACTTTGTGGCTGAGCTTAGCACTTGACAAACATATAGTGGGTGCTCAATAAATATTAAACAAAAGGTTAAATTAGTGAATGAATGAATAATCTTTTGGAGTATTATGTTAAGTACTTTAGTCATTCTATAAACATTTACAGGCCCTGTTCTAGGCTCCTGAGAGGCATACAGAGATTCCCTACCATCATAGAGTTTACATTATATGTATTCTATCCTTATAGCAACACTGTCCGGTAAAAATTGAACATTTTATAATTAAACGTTAATAATTTGCTTAAGATCATAAAACTTGTAGGTAGCAGAACTGCAATTGAAAAAATCCCTTCCCTTGTGCCCTTACAAACCACTAGCTTCTCTTCTGATACCAAGGACCCAGAAACCACAGGAACTACAAGGCTGAGGGAAGGAGTACCAGAAGCCCTAGAGTCGCCCTGTCAGTGAAGCGCCCTCTAGCAGCTGCCACTCTACTAGTGGCCATCAGATTGGTAAGACCTGCGCATCCATGATCCCCTGCTCTGCCCCTTTCGGGACGCACAGCTGAATCCTTTTAAGTCAAAGGAACCTAAAAGTGGCCCCTTCAGCTGAAGTGGTCCAAGAAAAGGGGAGACCAAGGGACTGAGAGGCAGCAGTGATTCTATACTTTCCCTTTGTCAGCTGAGTTCTAAAGAAGACCTCTGAGCTAAAGACTGAGAAGGAATGGACTAGAATATAAGAATACTCCCTTTCCTCAGTTCTACTATTTTCTTTCCTTGACTCTATTTCTAAAATCCTTGCCAAATGATGATCCAAAACTATTTTATTATTTTAGATTGAATAATTTTAGGTGAATACAACCACAAAACTGAGATATAACTGTATTTCTCCAGAATCTGTTTAAAGTTTGGCAGTTTTTAAGAAAATTAAACATATATATCATATGACTCAGCTTGGAATTTACCCAAGAGAAATGAAAACATACATCCACATAAAGGGTTATATACAAGTGAAAACATATGTTCACAAAAAGGCTTATATACAAATGTTCATAGTATAGGTACTGTAGTCAAAAACTTGACACAACCCAAGTGTGCATCAGCTGGATGAACAAAATGTGGTACTGTATGTCCAAACAATGGAATACTGTCCAGCCATAAAACAAGAACAAAATACTGATATACGCAACCACATGGATGAACCTCAAAAGCATTATGCTAAGTAAACAAAGCCAGCCACAAGGGACTACATATTGTGTGATTCTGTTTATGTGCAATTTCTAGAAATGGCAAAACTAATGAGACAGAAAGCAGGCCAGTCATAGCCTGGGCCAGAGGTTGGAGCAGGACTGATACACATGGTGAAAGGTGATGGGACTGTTCTAAACTGGATTGTGTTAATGGCTGCACAACTGCAAAACTTTTCAAACTGTACATTTAAAATGGGTGAGTTTTATGGGTAAATTATACCTCAAAAAAGCTTTTAAAGAGTGTAGGGTTGGGGGCCGCCACTGCCATCATGGCCATTCACATTCAGGTTCTCACTAAATTTGGGCAGATGGTAAAGAAATGGTGGAGTTGGAGGATGGTGGGCCATTCTGTTTATTGGTGTCTCACAAGACAGGCAAGCCACAAGAAAAGCCAAGGGACAAGCAGAAAACCTGCTCTTCCCATGGAGGGCAAGGGATCAGGGAGAGGAAAAAAAATCCTCCTGCACTTCTCAGAGGTTGGGACAGAATCTCCCTTCCAGTAACATTAGCAAGACAATGGCCCCTCCCAAGCAGGAAGGCAACCTGCAACCTCACAGACCACTATATCTGGCATTGCCCAGCCCCCAATGCAAACTATGAGCGAGCAAACAAAAATCATATTTACAAACTTACTTGACCAACATTCCACCCCTTTTGCTCGCTTTACAATCTACACCACAGGTATCTTCCATGATAGTCACTGTGTGAGGAGTGGGATACATTGCATAAACAGAAACAGTACAAACTACAGCAATTGAATTACCAAGTCAGAAGCTATGGGCAAAACGAGAGCCGTCAGCGGCACCAAAAGAGGCAAATCTTTTCCCTCTGGCAGAATACAGGCCAGAATTTTGTCTGCAGACAGCACCATAGCTGGTACCAGAGGCTGCTCTGAGCGGGCATACCAAACCTTATTGGCCAATATACCAAGATCTCCTGGTTCTATATGTAGTAAAATAGGAGAACTCATTATTGGCCATAAAGAAATTACAAAGATTCCCTTCATAATGCTGTCCCCCTGAGCACTGAAGGGATAATACACTTCTACCTTAGGTGCCAGGGGCTGGTTGCCCAAGGAGTTAACTGGAGGTCCACCTCTAGCCCCTTTCCCCATGGTGCCAACAAGGCCCCCATCTCAGATGAGAGGCCTGTACAGTCAATGGCCAAGTCCATTGAAGCCATTGGCCTTTAATGAGGGCTGTTGGGGCAGGCAAAAGCACGTTGCCCCGCTGTCCAAAACCTGGCTTGAGTAAAATGTCCTTGGTGCATATCTGCAATTGAATGGGGGCAGCTGCCCAGTGCAGGAGGGCCTCTACTGGAGCTGGGCTCCCCCGTCGAGGTCTCTCATTCAAAATCCAGAGTACCGTCCATAAGCGGCGTGTCCATCCAGTAAGGGAGCCGGTGCCTCCCCTCTTGTCACAGTCCCTGCTTTAAGAGTCCATTATACAGCAATGATACCAGCAGCCTGGGGGTGGTAGGGAACATGGTACTTCCAGTCCACCCCCAGCTCTTGAGCTCATTGCCTCACCGTTGAACCAGTGACGTAGGTACCATTGTCACTTTCAAGGACCAGTGGCCTCCCATACGCAGCACTCAGAGCCTGTCTGACTGCCCTCTGGTCAGGGTTACAGGCAGGCTAAGCAGCAAGCAGACCAGTGGCAGTTACCACACAGGGGGCTGCATACTAGTATCCTTCTGACTTTGGTTAAGGGTCCAATGATGTCTATCTGCCATCGTGTCAGTGGAACATGACCCCTCTGGATCTGTCTAGGTGATACCAGTGGTCTCCGAGGGTGCTCCTTGGAACACACTGCACATTGCTCACAGGCTGCAAGTACCTCTGCATAGAACACAAGCAAGTTCCACGCCTTACTTGTAGCCCACATAGTTCTCTGTCCTGCATGAAGCAGGCGCCGGTGGAGCCACTGTGCCACATCACCTGCAGGCGCAGTCTCCAACCATCGCACCCTTGCCAACGTATCTGCCTCATCATTCCCAGGATGGGCTAGAGGGGCATGCCTGTGACATAATATACTGTCACCTGCTTCTGGTGTCCTATTTCCCATAAGTCCTGCTACATGGCCTGACCCCATAGTGGACGGTGCATTACCATCCACTGGTTAGTGTGCCAAGTAGCAATCCGAAGGATCAGTCCATGATAGACAGCCCAGCTGTCAGTAAAAATTACCAGAGGTGAAGGTTGATTATGGGTAACTAGCTAAACAGCTCTTAATTCTGCCCATTGGCTGCTCTGGCCTGTACTTGTGTCCATCCAAATAGTCTCAGTGGCCGGATGGAAGGCTATAGCCATTCACTTGGCAGGTTGGCCCCTGCTGGAACCATCAGTATACCAGGCATCTTCGGGGATGGGCACCCGCCCCTCCTGGTAGGGACTGACTTCAGGTTCTGCCTCCTGGGCCCCAGCTGCACCTGATTCTAAGGTCACATTGGTGACTGGACCCAAGATTTCCTGCAGTTCTGCCCTCAATGGGCTGGTGCTAAGAGCACAGCGTTGCTGCAGGTAGGCACCCCACTTGGCCAGGGTAGACATTTGGGCCATACCACTACATGGTTTGGTCGCCCAATCTCTCACTCATCCTGCTATAGGGTATGTTGTCTTGACTGTAACTGGTGTTGTGGTTGTAATACTCTCAGTGGCCAGGAGGGCAGTATGCACAGCTGCCAACTGCTTCTCCGCTAATGAGTAACAAACTTCAGCACCTTTCCACAATTGGGACCAAAACCCAATAAGTTGCCATAAGTGCTCTTTCTGTTGCCACAAGCCCCATCCAAACCCCTCCGAGGTTACATGAACATCCAGCTCACAGGGCCTGGCAGGATCAAACACATTCAAGGCCTGTGCCACCTCGACAGCTCTCTTTGCTGCAAATGAACCTTGCGCCTGCTCAGTCCAATCACAATGAATCCCCTTCTGAATAAGGTTGTACAAGGGGCATAGTAACTGAGCCAAATGCGGTATAAATGCTCACCAATACTCCAACAAGCCTAAAAATTTCTGTAACTGTTTTACCATAGTGGGCATGGCGTATGCTTGGATCTTATCTATAACTGTGGCAGGGATAACTTTTGTCTTATCCGACCAGACAACTCCCAGGAATTTAACAGATAACCCAGGTCCTTGTAATTTGTTCTCATTGGCTGCCCAGCCACATGCTTTTAAATGGGATAGCAGGGTAGGGACTGCTTGCTCCAATTCTGGAAGAGAATCACTAGTTAGCATAATATCATTGATATAATGGTACATGTGAACTGCCTCTGGCTGTTTCCATTTAGCCAGATCAGCAGCCACCAGCCCATGCACAAGGTGGGGCTATACAAATAGCCCTGGGGTAACACTGTAAAGGTCCATTGTCTCCCGTCCCAACTGAAGGCAAATTGGTCTTGACTCTGCAGCTATATCAATAGAGAAAAAAGCATTGGCCAAGTCTGCCACAAAGTGGTATGTCCTCAACCCCTGGCTTAGCCGATCCATCATGTTAGCTCTCGAGGGAACAGCAGTGTGCAAAGGGGGAACAACTTTATTAAGTTCTCTGTAATCTACTGTCATTCTCCAGGTTCCATCATCTGGTTTGTGCACAGGCCATACTGGGGAGTTGTAAGGACTGTGTGCTGGCCGGATGATCCCACTTTTTCTAGTTCGAGGATTGTCCCTGTGACTTCTTCATAACCACCTGGCAGGCGGTACTGCTTGGTGTTAGTCACACGCCGAGGGATGGGTAATTGCAAAGGGGAATGTGATGCGTGTCCCCGCAATACTGCCTTCACAACCCTGATCTGCAGCCGGAACTCCTCGGATGTAGTTTCCAACCACAGTCCTTGCAAGAAATCTATCCCAAAATATATTCAGGAATAGGAGATACATACACCTTATATGGCTTAGGAGGCAGTCTTCCTATTCCCAATGGAATAGTTATTGGCTTCACTTGAACAGTTTGGCCCCCATAACCGTCAATGACCACTGAGGTCCCAGCAAACTGCTCTGGGTTCCCATAGAGGAGGGAACAGTCTGCACCTGTATCCACCAAGGCCAACACCCATTATACATTGGAAGGGGCCCAGTGGATAGCCAGTTCCACATGTGGTGTGGCCTCCAGTCCCCACCCATCCCCATTAGACGGGTCCCTCGGTCCTTTTCCTATTCGAACTGGTACAATGGGTCTTGGGAGTTCTCCTCTCCCTCGGCTGTCTCTATTATATAATCTTGTAATCAAACTGCCTGCACACCAAATGTTTTATTGGTAGCTGCTGGGGCCTTTTGTCTCAATGGCTGGAATTTCTGTTCTGGTTTAAGCTGCCGCCAAAACTCCAAAAGAATTTTATTAGAACGGCCACTTAATTTCTCCTTATCTGCTCCAGCCTCAATCAAATCTACCCACATCTGCATTCAGGTAACCTTTATAGGCCCGTTTCCCTTGTTAGTTGGGGGGGGGGGGGAGCAACATAGGCAGCAGCCCTCACTGCTTTATGATCCCGAGCGGCCTCCAGCTCTCCCAAATCTGCTACCATCTGTGTAACTGCATTGATGGGCTGCTCACATAGGGGCCCAAGATAGCCACAAGTGACCCCAAAAGGGCTGGCAGGGCACTAGCAAGAATAAAGTCCTTATTTTTGCCAAAAACACTTCCTCATCTGGCCCACGGGACCCTGAGTTGAAAACAGCATTCTTCATACCTAGTTCCCAAAGGACCTTTACTAACTCACTGTAGCACTGCCACCGACTCATTGCCCCCGGCAATTCTCCAGAATTCTGCCAGACCATACGAATGGCAGCCATCACCCATTCTAATAGGGTATGGTCTCCTGGGTTGCCACGGCAGTTCTGAAGATGCTTCCTCAAGGAGGAGTGTGTGGTAATGGCAGCCAATTTCTCCATCTCTGTTCCAGAGAGCATGATGCCATCCACCCCGATGTCCCATAATCGTAGTAACCAGGCTACCAGGGATTCAGTGGGTTTCTGCCTAAATTGTGCCCCCAACTCCATCAGCTCTGCCTGGGTATAGGGCCGGACCACAGAGTGTTCCATTACCTGGGCAGGAGGCTGTGCCTGCCCCTGAGGGACTCTTTGCTGCTGGGTTTTTACCTTCTTAGCGACCACTGGTCGGGCTCTCAGTGTGCGTATGGCAGCTTCAGCCTGAGCCTTCTCATCCTCAGAAGAGGAGTTGGAAGAGCCTGCTCCCACTGACTCAAAGCCAATCCACCGGCACGGATGCTGCTGCTCCTTTGGTGACCGTTTAGGCTCCTGTGGCTGCTGGTTTTTGGCCAAAAGCTGAGACTCGAGCTCTTGAACCCACAGTTGTTTCTCCAACAACTGCTGGTGCAAACATTCAGCTTCCAGGGCAAACTGCAACTCATGAACCTATAATTCTTTTTCCAGTACTTGCTCCAATTTCAGTTTTTTCTGTGATTTGATTCACAATTCATCCTGGAGCTTTCGACCTCGGGCAGCTTCTCGCACAGAACTCCTGGTTTCCTCTTGAGTAAAAAACACCCAGCCCATGGCCCCTAACAGGACAGCCATGGGGAGCCAGAGCAGCAACCAGTCCTCTACCCCACCCTTGAGCGGCTCCATACTGATCTGATCCTAATCCTGCTGCAACTATGCCAGTTGTAGGGCCAGGGCCACTGCCGCCACCGTGGCCATTCACATGCAGGTTCTCATCGAATTCAAGCAAACGGTAAAGAAACAGTGGAACCAAAGGATGGTGGGCCATTCTGTTTATTCGTGTCTCACCAAGACAGGCAAGCCATAAGAAAAGCCAAGGGAAAAGCAGTAAACCCACTTTTCCCATGGAGGGCAAGGGATCAGGGAGGAGAGAAAGAAGAAATCCTCCTGCACCTCTCGGTGGTGGGGGCAGAATCTCTCTTCCAGTAACAATAGCAAGACAATGGCCCCTCCCAAGCAGGAAGGCAACCTGCAACCTCACAGACCACTATATCTGGCGTTGCCCAGCTCCCAATGCAAACTATAAGCGAGCAAACAAAAATCATGTTTACAAACTTATTTAACCAATAAAGAGAAAAGGGGAAGAAACTGTTTAGGCAGTGGTTTTCCTTTAAGAAAAAAAAATACGTATAAAAAAAGGATCCTAAACACAAACTACATTTTGGGGATATGATTTAATTTTAAAATCTGCTCATGGAGAAATTAATATTTGCACAACTACATCTATCATCTGACATTTCAAGCTGGTCTTTGTGTGGGTTGAACTATGCAAGCACATCCGTGTTATTCTCTTCTTTGACTTCTCTGGGGGATTCTCTGACAGGATCAGAGAATGAATGGCCACCATGCATGGAAAATGAGAAAAAGAGACCAACAATAACTGTGTAACTGCATGCCCTGGTGAAGGCCTTTTGGAGAAGCTGAGGGGGCCAGACGGGGTGGGGGAAGGGGAGGGGAGGGCTGGGCTGGGCTGGCCGCACAATTTCAATCTCCTCCCAACAACTGGCATGCTGAGATGGCTTATAGACACAGCATCAGAGCATGTGTCATGGGTCCCGCATCTGAATGTCCATGAGCCCTCGAAGAGATCAGACTCTGGTAAAGGTGGCGTTTTAATAAAAGCAGACAGCTGCCTCCCGCCCTGTATGTCAGCTTCCTGGCAGATTTGAGACTCACTCTTCTCTCTCTGTGGGAAAGCCTGCGAGAGGCATATTGGCTGGCAAATGAGGTTTCTTTTTCTATTTTTTTTCTATTTTTTTAAACACCAGCTTGAAGCTCATTAATGTTAGGATTGTGCGTGAGGTACTCCTGTGAAAATATGAAAAGTGGGGTGCAGGGTTGGGGAAAAAAGACAAACACTTTGAGTGTTCAAAAAGGTGGGGCACAACATGGTGCAGAGGGCAGGAGCCCTGTCACTCCGGCTTGGGGCCTCTGTTCCCTCCGGGAGGTTGTCAGAAGGAGTCCACACTTCTCAATGGAGCAGCACGCCATTAGGCGGGTGGGCCCTGCGCTCGGCACTCCAGACCTCAAGTCTCGGCAGGTGGGTTTTATGCCCGCTCTCGGGTTGCAGGAAATCTAAATCCCACATGAATTGTGCAGCAGCAGCAAGCTTCACAGATAGCAAAGAGGATTATGTGATGCAGGGAAGTGCTTTTCTCCCCCTTTCTTCTTTAAATTTTTTTTTTAATGGTAGTGTTCAACTTCTGAGAGAGATGGAAACTTGTCTTTGTGCAGCCAAATGGGAGGGGAGGTTTGAGTCAAGGCTCTAACAATTCAGGCCAAACAGGATATGGGGTGATCACCCCCACTCACTTCCATCTCACATAAAACAATAGATTGTGAACAGATATTTCTGAGACAGAAAAAATAGAAAAGGGGGCAAAGAATATAAACAGACAGCTCACAGACAAGACCACAGTTACTGTATGAAAAGGCTCGGCACCACTGGTAACTGGAGAAATGCAAAAAACCACCCATCAGATACCCTTTTCCCATTTCAGACTAACAATGAAAACGTCTAATAGTACTCAGAACATGCAGAGCAGGGTTTGCAATATATGGCTTGTGAGAATGTCAATTACAGTAGCCTTTTGGTAAGGCACTGAAGAACTAACTTTTAAAGTTTGGATGAAAAGGACCTATAGCTCCCTTTCTTAGTAACTTACCCTACAGAAATGAAAAGCACCGGTATGTTGAGGTATCAGAAAAACTGGAAATAAATAACTCCAAACCCTCAATCAAGGAGGGAAGAAGAAGAATGGTGCATCTATACTATAAAGTGTCATAGTGAGGAAGGAGGGGCAGGCCCCCCTCTTCCCTGAGAAAAAAGAAAAGCATGCAAGGGAAAGAAACTTGGAGGGGTAACTGAGTCAGCCGGTTATAGATTAACTACAGTTCTCTGAAAGTTTGCCTGGAGCTGGTGGTAAAACAGCAAGAAGAACAAGACTTGTACAAAGCTTGTACCAGTGGTCCAGAAAGCTCTTCCCCATCAAAACTTACCCTCCGCTCCCGAAGTCATAGGAGTGATGTACCTCTAGACAAAGGGATCACAAGCTCCTTGCATGGACACATGCATTCTGTAAGAGGTTTATAAGAAGTAAGGAATCTAACTTTGGGGAGCTTGTGATTTGTTGCCTCTTTTGGGGTCATGCTGCTCCGCCAGCTAATATATCCTACTTCCTTCATCAACTTGTCTGGGCATTTCCATCCCCCTTGATTCTTCCTACAATAGAGAGAGATGTTAAAAGAAATAGTTGGAGCCATATTTATTTCTAAATGTCCATATTCTTTTCTGTTAAGTGTGTATATTAATCAATCTAACCTTTAGTAAAAAAATATAAACTCCCAACCCCTTGCCCCAAAAACATTTATTTGAGTAAATACCTTTGGGTAGATAGAGTGATAGATAAATAGACAGACATAACTAGGTTATCTTGACTACCTTAAGGAGGGTAAGAGTGAAACAAGTATAAACTTTTTCTTTATACATCTTTGGATTGTTCACTTGTAACAATGACCATGCATTGATTTTAATTAAAACAAAGAAATGTCTTTAATATACTTTTAATTGAAATAAGCTAAATAAATTAAAATAAAAGAAATACTTAAAATTAAATTTCTTTAAATAATAATAAAAAACATCAGCCTCATGCTGAGATACTGCCAAATTTAGAACCACAATTCTGCCATCAATCATCTTGCAACCTCCTCCAAATACCATGAAAGAGAAAACAATCAGAAAAAAATAAATGACAATATATGTCACAATACTTTGTCTCTTTGAAAACTGGGCAGCAATGTGGGTCAAGGCAAAAGGGTAGAATTATGGTCAGGGTAGAGACAAGTACTGTGGGAGAGAAGAAGTTAAATGGTGGAATTATTATCAATCTTGTTAATTCTGTTTTTCCAAAAATTCCAAATCCTTACTGATGATTTTGCCTTTAAAAATTACTGAAAGAAGTATCTTAAGATTTCCTACTCTGATGATGGATTTTTCCATTTCTTTTTGAATATTATTTAAATTGGGTGATGGATAAAGGAGTCAGTTTATTGCTTTGTTAATCTTTATATTTTACATATTTTTTTTTATTTTGGGTATTCATTTGACAAGCACAGAAACAAATTATTTTCTGGTAAATGTTTACATTTTTTAGGTTAATGCAGTAATTTTATATACCTTCCTGGTGAATTGAACCTATTATTACTATATGATTTCTATTTTTATTCTTAGTAATGCTTTCCCCTTAGAATATGTTTTTCCAGATATTGATATTACAAAAGTGTTCCTTTGATTGGTATATAAGTGGCACGGCAAGCCTATGCCTCGCTAGGACTGTCCTTAGGTATGTCTTTAGTTAACTGTTTATAGATAAAACTTTTTCTTTTTTTTTTTCTTTTCTTTTTTTTTTTTTATCTTTCTGAAGCTGGAAATGGGGAGAGACAGTCAGACAGACTCCCGCATGCGCCCGACCGGGATCCACCCGGCACGCCCACCAGGGGCGAAGCTCTGCCCACCAGGGGGCGATGCTCTGCCCCTCCAGGGCGTCGCTTTGCGGCGACCAGAGCCACTCTAGCGCCTGGGGCAGAGGCCGAGGAGCCATCTCCAGCGCCCGGGCCATCTTTGCTCCAATGGAGCCTTGGCTGCGGGAGGGGAAGAGAGAGACAGAGAGGAAGGAGGGGGGGGGGGTGGAGAAGCAAATGGGCGCTTCTCCTATGTGCCCTGGCCGGGAATCAAACCTGGGTCCCCCGCACGCCAGGCCAACGCTCTACTGCTGAGCCAACCAGCCAGGGCCGATAAAACTTTTTAAATGTATATTTTTAATCTTTACCTTTTAGGTAAAGAGGTTAGTCCATGTACATTTTTTGTGTCTACTGACAAATTTAAGTTTGTTTTCACCTCGTGATTTTTTTTACTATATAGTTTTCCCAGGCCTTTACATTCAATAACATCTCTTCCTGTTTGATCGCCTAATATCTGACCTGTGCTTTTTATCTATGTCTAGTCTCTCTTCCTAAATCTTTATACTGACACCTCAGTCAGGCACTCTCTTGACTTTCATTTAGTTTATGACCTTGTTAACTTTCTTTTTATTTATTCTTGGTACCGTATTCTGGAACCTCATGGGGCCAGTGCCGATCCAGTATCTAGGGCCACTCCTTCCCTGTGGAAAGCTATTAAACACTTCTTGTTATCTAGGATATAGTTATGAATTCATCTTCATTTTTACCTTTTGCAGTCAACAAACTCTGAGCATTGTTTCTTTAAAATCTATCTCTCTTCCATCCTCTATTGCCATAACCACTATCACAATCCAAGTTTAGATTTATAGTTAACCGTTTAATAGCCACTAGTATATTTCTCCCATGCTATCATGTTTGTCTTCTGTCAGAGATATCTGGTCATGTTATTACTGCACTCAAAAAATTTCAATGGCACTCCAAACAAGTTAAATCTGCACCAGTGTAGCATTCCAAAGTGTCCCAAACTACTACCTCAGCTTCACCTAACCATTCTCTAATTGTTTTGTTAGTGCTGGACCTATCCCTCACCTAGACTGTGAGCTTCCATCTCATAGGAAATTCTGTTTTGTGCATTTGAAACTTTGTTTCATCTTTCCACCTTGATTTTTTGCTGACCAACATCTTGACTACACCTCTAGACTATTAGATTGTATGTCCCTTGAAGGTTGACACTGCCTTCTTCATAGGTGACAGGGATATAGCAGGTACTCAGAAAAGATTTACCTTACTACCATGTATTGGCTGTTTCACTGTGAAAAACCAGACTGTCATTGCCAAAGGTAATATCTAGTCCCAATATCTACTTAGAGGGTTCCTTAATTCAGGAACATTTTTTTAAAAATTTTAACTTGTTGTGTTTCTATAGTTACAATTGTTCTCCGAATATATCTCCCTCCCTACCCCCTGGTGTTCTCCTTGATCCCCTCTTTGTCTTCTCCCCCCACTGCCTTCCCCCCTTCCCTTCATGATTTACTATCCTGCCCTCTATCTCTCTGTGTTATGTGTATATACTTTCCCTAATGTCTTTCCTTTCTTTGATCCCCTCCTCTCATCCCCTTTCCCTCTGCCCGCTTTCCCTCTGGTCTCTTTGACCCCTTCTCTGCCTCTGTTCGGTTCCTCAGTTCACATTGTTCATTGGATTCCTCATATGAGTGAGGTAATATGACATTTTTCTTTCTCTGCCTGGCTTATTAGCTTAGCATAATAGACTCCAGGTCCATCCATGCTGTCACAAAGGTTAAGATTTTCTTCTTTTTCACAGCTGCATAGTATTCCATTGTGTATATGTACCACTGCTTTTTAATCCACTTGTCCACTGATGGACACTTGGGTTGTTTCCAGATCTTGGCTATTGTAAACAATGCTGCAGTAAACAGGGGGGTGCATTTCTTCTTTTGAATCAGTGATTTGGTATTCTTAGGCTATATTTCTAGAAGTGGGATAGCTGGGTCAAAAGGCAGTTCCATTTTTAATTTTTTGAGAAATCTCCATACTGTTTTCCACAGTGGCTGCACCAATCTGCATTCCCACCAGCAGTGCAGGAGGGTTCCCTTTTCTCCACACCCTTGCCAGCATTTATTGTGTGTTGTTTTGTTAATAAGTGCCATTCTGACAGGTGTGAGGTGGTATTTCATTGTGGTTTTAATTTGCATTTCTCTAATGATTAGTGATGGTGAACACTTTTTTATATGCCCATTGGCCATCTGTATGTCCTCTTTGGAGAAGTGTCTATTCAGTCCTTTTCCCAATTTTTGATTGGATTGTTTACTTTCTTGGTGTTGAGTTTTACAAGTTCTTTATAGATTTTGGTTATTAACCCCTTATCGGATGTGTTGGTGAATATGTTCTCCCATTGTGTGGGCTGTCCTTTTATTTTGTTCATGTTGTCTCTTGTTTTGCAAAAGCCTTTTAGTTTGATATAGTCTCATTTGTTCATCCTGTCCTTTATTTCACTTGCCCATGGAGCTAAATCAGCAAATATATTGCTGCGAGAGATGTTGGAGAGCTTACTGCCTATGTTTTCTTCCAACATGATCATATTTCACAGCTTACATTCAAGTCTTTTATTCATTTTGAGTTTATTTTTCTCAATGGCGTAAGTTGGTGGTCTAGTTTCATTTTTTTGCATGTATTTCTTCACTTTTCCCAACACCATTTGTTAAAGAGACTGACCTTACTCCACTTTATGCTCTTACCTCCTTTGTCAAATATCAATTGGCCATAAAAGTGTGGGTTTATTTCTGGGTTCTCTATTCTGTTCCATTGATTTATATGCCTGTTCTTATGCCAGTACCAGACTGTTTTGAGTACAATGGCCTTGTAGTATAACTTGATATCAGGAAGTGTGATACCACTCACTTTATTTTTCTTTTTCAAGATTGCTGAGGCTATTTGTGTTCTTTTTTGATTTCATATAAATTTTTGGAATATTTGTTCTATATCTTTGAAGCATGCCATTGGTATTTTAATAGGAATTGCATTGAATTTATAAATTGCTTTGGGTATGTATAGACATTTTAATAATATTTATTCTTCCTATCCATGAACACAACATATGGTTCCACTTGTTTGTATCTTCCTTGATTTTTTTAATCAATGTTTTATAATTTTCCAAGAACAGGTCTTTAACCTCCTTGGTTAATTTACTTCTAGGTACTTTATTTTTTTGGTTGCAATAGTGAAGGGGATTGTTTCCTTAATTTCTCTTTGTTGGTGTATATAAATGCCACTCATTTCTGAATATTAATTTTTTATCCTGCCACCTTGCTGAAATCATTTATCAGTTTCAGTAGTTTTTTGACTGAGATTTTAGGGTTTTCTATGTACAGTATCAAGTTATTAGCAAATAATGAAAGTTTTATTTCTTCTTTTCCAATTTGGATGCCTTTTATTTCTTCTTCCTGTCTGATTGCAGTAGCTAGGACATCCAGAACTATGTTGAATAAGAGTGGTGAAAGGGGGCACCCTTGCCTTGTTCCTGTTCTTAAGGGGATTGCTTTTAATTTTTGCCCATTGAGTATGATGTTGGCTGTGGGTTTGTCATAGATGGCCTTTATCATGTTGAGGTATGTTCCCTGTATTCCCACTTTGCTGAGAGTTTTGATCATAAATGGGTGCTGGATTTTATCAAATGCTTTTTCTGCATCTATTGTTATTATCATGTGGTTTTTCTCCTTTCTTTTTTTTAATGTGATAAATCATGTTGATTGATTAGCAAATATTGTACCAGCTTTGTGTCCCCAGAATAAATCCCACTTGATCATGATGTATGATTTTTTTCATGTATTGCAGGATCCAATTTGCTAATATTTTGTTGAGAATTTTAGCATCTAAGTTCATCAGAAATATTGGCCTATAGTTTTCTTTCTTTGTAGTGTCTTTGCCTGGTTTTGGAATGAGGATTATGTTTCCTCATAAAAGGAGTTTGGAAGTTTTCCCTCCTCTTGAATTTTTTGAAATAGCTTGAGAAGAATAGGAGTTAGGTTTTTTTTTTTTAATATTTGGTAAAATCACCTGTGAAGCCATCTGGTCCAGGACTTTTGTTAGTTGGGAGTTTTTGATAACTGTTTCGATCTCTTTTGTTGTAATCAGTCTGTTTAGGTTTTCTGATTTTTCCAGATTGATATTTGAATGTTTATATTTTTCAAAAATTGTATCCATTTCATCTTGGTTGTCTCATTTTTGGGCATACAGTTCTTCATAGTATTTTCTTACAATCTTTTGAATTTCTGCTTTGTCAGTTGTTACTTCTCCACTCTCATTTCTAATTTTATTTATTTGAGCCCTCTCTTTTTTTTCTTGGTGAATTTGGTTAAAGGTTCATCAATTTGTTTACCTTTTCAAAGAATTAGCTCCTAGTTTCATTGATCTTCTGTATTTTTTTTTTTTTTTTTGCCTCTATGTCTTTTATTTCCACTCTGGTTTTATCATTTCCTTCCTCCTACTTCCTCTGGGCTTCACTTGCTGTTCTTTTTCTAGTTCTTTTAGTTGCAGGGTTAAGTTGTTAATTTGAGCTTTTTCTTGCTCCTTAAGATATGCCCGTAATGCTATGAACATACGGACTGCTTTCACTGTGTCTCATAAATTTTGAGTTGTTGTATGTTCATTTTCATTTGTTTCAAGGAAGTTTTTGATTTCTTCCTTGATCTCATTGTTAACTCATTCATTATTTAATAGCATGTTATTTAGTCTCCAAGTGTTTGACTGTTTTTCACTTTTTCTATTGTAGTTGATTTCTAGTTTCATGCCATTGTGATCAGAAAAGGTGCTTGATATGATTTCAATCTTCTTAAATTTATTAAGACTTGTTTTGTGTCCTAACATGTGGCCTATCCTAGAGAATGTACTGTGAGCATTTGAAAAGAATGTATATTCTGCTGCTTTGGGGTGAAATTCTGAAAATATCTATTAAATTCAGTTGATCCAGTGTATCATTTAAGGCCCCTGTTTCTTTGTTAATTTTCTGTCTGGATGTTCTATCCATCGATGTTAGTGAGGTATTAAAATCCCCTACTATTATAATATTGCTGTTGATCTCACCCTTTTTGTCCATCAAAATCTGTTTTATATATTCAGGTGCTCCTCTATTAGGTGCATATATATTTATAATAGTTATATCTTCCTGTTGTAATGCTCCTTTTATCATTATGTAATGACCTTTTGTTTTTTTTTGTATTTTTCTGAAGTTGGAAATGGGGAGGCAGTCAGACAGACTCCCGCATGCGCCCTACCGGGATCCACCTGGCACGCCCACCAGGGGGCAATGCTCTGCCCCTCTGGGGCGTCACTCTGTTGCAACCAGAGCCATTCTAGTGCCTGAGGCAGAGGCCACAGAGCCATCCTCAGCACCTGGGCCAACTTTGCTCCAAGGGAGCCTTGGCTGTGGGAGGGGAAGAGAGAGACAGAGAGGAAGGAGAGGGGGAGGGGTGGAGAAGCAGATGGGCACTTCTCCTGTGTTTCCTGGCCGGGAATCGAACCTGGGACTCCTGCACGCCAGGCCGACGCTCTACCACTGAGCCAACTGGCCAGGGCCTGTAATGACCTTTTTAATCTCTTACTATATAGCCTTTGTTTTAAAGTTTATTTTGTCAGATATTAGTATTGCTATTCCAGCTTTTTTTTCTTTTCAGTTTGTGTGAAATATTTTTTTCCATTTTTTTACTCTCAGTCTATGTGTATCTTTTGTTCTGAGGTGGGTATCTTGTAGATAGCATATGTACAGGTCTTGTTTTCTTATCTATGCAGCTACCCTATGTCTTTTGATTGGAGCATTTAATTCATTTACATTTAAGGTTATTATTGATAGGTATTTGTTTATTGCCATTTTATTCTTTAAATCTATAATCCTCTTTTTATTGATTTCTTTTTTTATTTGCTCTTTTTACAGCAAGTCCCTTAACATTTCCTTAGTACTGGTTTGGTTGTAATAAATTCCTTGAGTTTTTTTTGTTGTTTTTGTTTTTCCGTCTGGGAAGCTTTTTACTTCTCCTTCAATTTTAAATGATAATCTTGCTGAATAAAGAAGTCTTGTTGTAGGCTCTTGTTCTGCATTACTTTGAATATTTCTTGCCATTCCCTTCTGGCCTCAAGTGTTTCTGTTGAAAAGTCGGATATCATTCTTATGGGGGCTCCTCTACAGGTAATTGATTTCTTTTCTCTTGCTGCTTTTAATATTTTTTCTTTAGCTCTTAACTTCAGTATTTTAATTATGATGTGTCTTGATGTAGGCCTCGTTAGGTTTCTCTTTACTGGGACTCTCTGTGCTTCTTGAAATTTTGTGACTTTTTCCTTCATCAATTTAGGAAAGTTTTCAGCTATGATTTCTTTAAACAGATTCTCTATCCCTTGTTCTTTCTCTTCTCTTTCAGGAAACCCTTATAATGTGGATGTTATTTCTCTTCATATTGTCAAAAAGTTCTCTTATCATTTCCTCAGACTTTTTGAACCTCTTTTCTTTTTACTGCTCTGTTTGTGTTTTTATTTATCTTGTCCTCAAAATTCACTGATTCTATCCTCTGCTTCATCCAGCCTGCTGTTGATTCCTTCTAGTGTAGTCTTCATTTCTGATATTGTATTTGCCATTTTTGATTAATTCTTTTTATGATTTCAGTGTCCTTTTTGATGCTTGCAATTTCTTTATTTAAGTGCTCATTAAATCCATCCATTGTAGCTCTGAGCTTTTTAAGCATCCTAACAATCATTATTTTAAATTTTGCATCTGGTAATTTGGTTATTTCCATCTCATTCAGTTCTTTTTCTAGGGATTTCTCTTGATTCATATAGATTACATTTCTCTGTCTTTCCATTTTTTCTGTGTGCAGTTTGCAAGCTTGTTGGGGTTATGGGTCTGAGGTTGGTATATGGAATGCAGTTCCTCCTCCAGGTCTTTGTCCCTCAGCCTCTGCTGGTTGCTTGGATTTTAATTCTCCTTAACTAGTAGAACCATTTAAAAGTCTTAATTTCTCTGCTGTTTGTTTGCTGAGCCCAGCAGGGAACTTCTGTGTTTAGAATGGGGTGGGTGGGTGTATCTTGTTCTTTGGTCCCAGTTAAAACTCTATCCAGGAATGTGGTGGGTGTGACCTCTGAGATCCAGAAGGTGTGGTCTTCCCAGTTAATCTTTGTGGGCAAGGCACATTCTCTATATCAGAAGGAGTAGGTGTAGCTCAGGTCTCCCCAGAAACCTGAGTCACTGCCCTTCCTCTTTATTTCCTCCTTTCCAAATGGCCTTTCACACTGATTGGAACTGGAGAGCTTTTTGGAGGTGGGTCAACTGGTTACACACTAGGCTTGTTCTGGATGGAGAGAATGACCCTCCCCCTGTCATGGCTGCCTCAGCACTAGAGAATGACTGAGCTCAGGTATTCTTCTCCCTGTTACTGTATGTGTCTTTGTGCCTTGATCTTCCCACTCTCCTCATGCTAGACCAGTCTTCTCAGCCTTCTTCACCTCTGGAGCCCCAGGCAAGTGGCTGTGAGCAATATTTTCTGCACTGGCCCTTTAAGGCTGTAACTTCTTTGCCAGCTGTTTCCCACAGACAGAAATCCTACTCTTCTCCCCACTCAATGCTGTCAGGCTGTCTCCTCCAGTCTCTGGGTTTCTAGCCTGGGACTTTGGTCCTGGGACTGAGGACCCCCGCCTCTCAGGGTCTTTCTCCACACAATGAGAAACCCTCTGGACCCTCAGCTACCCTTTGCTCCTGGGAGTGGGGAAGCCCCCACCACCTCCTTGCACTTCCTACCAGGCTTGGTGTGGTTTCTTCTGTGCTCTTTAGTTTTCAAGTCCTATTCTTTTAGTCCAAAGTTGGTTTTTCACAACAATTGTTCTTAAATTAATTTGTAATCCAGTTTGGTCCCATGAGGAGTTTGTATGTCTGCCTACTCCACTGCCATCTTGGAATAAAAAATTCAGGAACTTCTTGAAGGTACTTTTGGCCAATGGAATTTGCTGCCATTTCAACAGCTGATCTTCCCTTCTCTCATGTTAATAGAACCCCAGTTTTGTCTAGGTATTAAGAGGCAAGGCATATAAGGAAGGTAGCCCAACCCCAAGGGACAAATCATAGTTAGTCCAGACCAGGAATTGTAATGCCAGTCTCCTCACTCATGATTAGTTTTATACTTAGGCATATGACTTTGTTCTGACCATGAGATATGGCAAGGTTGCTGAGATTCTTCAAAAATTTTCTAAGAAAAAGAGATACATGAGGAGAAATTGGCCTTCCTATTTTAGGATGTAATCTCATACTGAAGTGATGCCCATCCTGTGACCATAAGAGGACAAGCTTGGTGACGAAAATCAATGTACTGAGGATGGGAGCATAAAGGATCTGCATTGATTGATGACTTGGGTCCTGAAACCAGTTACATCCAGATCCTGTTGGTTCCACAAATTATAGGCAAGTATTTTTACCTATAGCACTGAAATAAAGTGGCTTAAAATGTATGAGTACTCACCTTAGATTGAAACTATTTATAAACACATTATTTTATAGTTAACTCAAAGTAATTATATAAAGAAAGAGTTCATGTTCATTTTGACACTAATTTTACCCAATTCTTTCACACTAAGGAATTAGTTAAAAATGTTTAGCAGGTGTGGATAAGAGGACTGTTTCTGGTTCGATTCTATTTCTCTTGCTGTTTCATGCCTTCTTGTCACTATGCCCTTGGATTAGGAGTCTTACTGCCATTGGCAAAAAAAGGAAAATCTCAGCAATAACTCATGTGACTACTCATATTTCATTTTAAACTCTGGATATTTTCTGAGTATGGAAAAGGATAAATCTTTAATATATGCTGAAAACTACTCAGCACAATGACCATTAATTACCCTTGTATAGTACAGTACTGTTACATGGGAGCTCCATCCTAAAATGGTTCAGCCTCTGTTTGCTTGGCCTACCTATTCTTGGATTGCCTCTGATCCTCCCCTGTCCTCTACCTCTATGCCATAAGTGATGAGCAGAAGTCCAAACACTGCTGAAGAGGAAGGGGAGACATATCTATGTTTTGATTCTTTTCTTGGTTAATTCCAATGTATTTCCTCATTGCAAAGAAATATGAACCCTTTGCTATTTTCTGTGTAACATCATTAAATCAGTCTCCATCCTGCCATGTCTCAAGTCCAGCATCTCATAGTCTGAGCAGCATAAGGCTTAGAGTCAGTGGGGCACACACTACTTTAGAATTTTCAAAGGACTGAGCTACACTCAGCTTCCTCAACTTTTAACCAGGGAGGTATAATTTAATTAGTGAGGAAATTGAGCCCACTTCGTATTTTCTCTCTGATAAAGAGGCAAGATGGGGGGTAGAATTAGATTGCAAGACAAAGGAAAACTTGACTCTATACCTAAGAGGGCAGGGTTCTTCATTCAGGAAGAATATTTTGCTATATAGAAAATGAAATTATCTACAGCTTTTATCTGTAGCTTTACTTGATTGATCTTTTAAAGCATTTCTTGATTTTTTTTTTTTTGTAAAAACAGGGCCATATGCATGTGACATACACATTTTAAAAAATATTTTTCCCATTCTCAAATCAATTGGCTTGTTATTTTGGACTCTAATCTTCATCATTGCAATTCACTGGGGTGCTTGGGACCATCTCTCTTACTCCCCTCCCATACTTAACCATTTCCTTTTTGGTTGGTTTGACATGGGGCATCTTGTTAGCCTGACATCTAGTCTCCTGATCTGGCTCATATTCTTCAGTTTTATAAACTTCCCTGTATGCTCCAGAAAGGTTTATAGTCATCATTCGGTCATTCATTAGACACTAACACTAGGATGGAAGAGAATATAATAGGCTGGTGGTGATCTTGAATGAGAGGAAATGATGAATATCTTCATCACCAGGGAGAGTAAAACAGAACATACAAGAAAGAACTCTCCAAAGATTCAAGTGACCAGGAGTGCTCTCCTATAGGAGGAAAAGCTTTGGCAGGACAGCATTCCCTAGGGGCTAACGCACTGGGTGGAGTGGGAAGGCACTGTGGGGCTGCAGATTGATCTGGGTGCACATCAGGTTTGATATTTCATAGATTTTAGAAAAGAATTGCTTTTGTTATGGAAAATTAAAAACATGTACAACATTAGAGGAATAATATAATGAAGTCACATGTGCCCAAGACCCAACTTAAACAATTATCACTCTCCAGGGATCTTTTCTTTTTTTTTTCTTTGAAGCAGGGCTTCCCTGCAGCTTCTCTTGGCGGAGCCTCAAGAGAGTCAGGGCTTCTCTCAATAAAAGTTAGTGACAGCTTTGCATCCCTTTCAGAAATGCTTTTTTTAAAAGTGAATTATTTTACTCAAGCATTACATACATGAAGAAAAGTGCATAAATCAAACATATAACAATGGTTATTTTTATAAACTGAACACACCTGCATAACCAAGATGCAGAATAATATCAGCATCCCAGAACCACTCCCACGAACACCCATGTCTCCTTTGAGTAACTAGCTCCTCTGGAGGTATTACATGTACTCTGTCCAAACTCATTAGTTTTGCCTCCTTTTTTAGGACTTATATAATGACTGAAGTGTACAGTATGTACTATTTTGTATCTGGCCTCTTTTTCTCAACATTCGGAGATTAATCTACTTTGATTCACATAGTGTTAGTTTATTCATCTTCATTGTGGATAGTGTTACATTGTATGAATACAGAGGATCCTCCGGTTACGACACAGTTCTGTTCCTACAACAGTGATTTAACCTGAATTTTGGTGTAAGTTGAAACACACCCTAGCCTAACAGAAATGGAACACTTGTGCTTTTAATGGTCCAAACTGACATAGGTAAGCATACTGGGGAACGCCAACTCCCTCACTCATGTTCCGCGTTACTGCATATTTTTCTGCCATATGCAAACCAGTTCGCCCAAGTGTAAGGATCATGCTAACTGGTGTAAGCTGAAACACTCATGTCTCAATTTTTTAAAGTTTTTATGGGCATAAATTGTATGTCGAGACTGTCATAAACTAAGAAAACCCTGAGTTTATTATCCACTTTACTGTTGATAAATATTTGGGTTGTTTTCAATTTGTATTTATAACAGATGCTGCTCTATAAATATTCCTATGCACATTTCCTAGATATGTATTCCTCTTGGGTAGATACCTAGGAATGGAATTACTGTGTCTTGTGTTTCACATATAATCAGTTTAAATAAATTGCCAGTTTCCAACCTAGTTGTCTCTATTTACATTCCCACCTGTAATACATAAAAGTTCAAGTTTTGCCATGTCCTTACCAGGATTTGGCATTGTAGTCTTTTTAATTTTAGTCATTCTGGTGAGTGTGCAGAGAGATAACACATTATAATTTTAACCTGCATATCTCTGATGACTAACAAGGTTGAGTATCTTTTTATGTTTCCATACTCTCATTTGTCAAGTGTCTCTTTAAATCTCTTACCCATCTTTCTATTGGCTTCTGTATCATTTTTATTGAATTTCTTATTGCATTATAGAATTATTGAATCCTTTTTTATTAAATTATTCTTGATAAATGAGTCTTTTGTCAGACATTTGCGTTGCAAGTATTTCCCAACAAATGGCTTGCCTTTTCATTATCTCAATGGTGTTCTTTCATAAACAGAAGTGTTTTATTTTTTTGTTTTAATATCTGGTACTTTTTGTATCTCATTTTTGAAATTTCTGTTTATCCCATGTTTTTATCTACAAGTTGTATTTTTTTACTTTATATATAAATAGACGATTCATCTGGAGTTGATTTTTGTGTATAGTATGAGGTAGGCACTCAGGTTCATTTTTTTTTTCTATATTAAATATACAGGTAATTCACTGACATTTGTCTAATGACTACCTTTTCCCCACTGTCCTGTAGCAGGATTTTTGTCATCAGTTGTATCCATATGTGTGTGAGTCTGGTTCTGGATTTCTGTTCCATTAGTTCCATTAGCTTATTTATATATGATTATGCCAATACTACACTATCATTAATGATTTAAAATATGAATTGATAGTGGATAGATCTCCTCCAGCTTTGCTATTCTTCTAGACAAACTTTGACTTGCTGTTCTTGTTTTTTCCATTTTACACGCATTTTGCTCATCATGTCAATTTATCAGTTTACACCCACACATACCCACACCCCCCTGTGAAATTTTGGTTGAGATTTATGGAATGTTTGGATCATTTGGGTAGTGGCCTACTATGTTCTCCATGTGTAGCCAGAAGGAGGATGTAGAGAGAGGAGGCCGGAAAGGAAAGTGGCCTCGAGAAAGCAGGGCATAATCGATCATGTTAGGTATTTTGAGCTATGTTCCAACAGCAATGGAAGACAAATACCATATGATTTCATTTATATGTGGAATCTAAACAAACAAACAAAACAAAATAAAAATAAACTTATAAAGAACATTTTGATGGTTGCCAGGGGGGATAAATTGAGGGAATGGGTGAAAAAGGTGAAGGAATTAAGAAGTACAAATTGCTAGTTATACAAAAAGTCACAGGAAGGTAAAGTACAGCACAGGGAATATAGTCAATAATATTGAAACTATGTATGATATCAGATGGGTAGTAGATTTATTGGAGTGATTACTTTGTAAGTTATATAAATGTCTAATCACTATTTTGTATACCTAAAAATAATATAATATTGTATGTCAACTGTAATTGAAAACTTAAAATATATTTAAAAATAAATAAATAGCCTTGGCCAGCTGACTCAGTGGTAGAACGTCAGCCTGGCATGTGGAAGTCCCGGGTTTAATTCCCAGCCAGGGCACACGGGAGAAGTGCCCATCTGCTTCTCCACCCTTCCCCCTCTCCTTTCTTTCTATCTCTTTCTTCTCTTTCCGCAGCCAAGGCTCCACTGGAGCAAAGTTGGCTCAAGCACTGAGGATGGCTCCAGTTGCAACAGAGCAATGCCCCAGATGGGCAGAGCATTGCCCCCTAGTGGGCTTGCAGGGTGGATGCTGGTCAGGAGCATGTGTCTCTCTGCCTCCCTGCTTTTCACTCCAGAAAAATTAAAAAATAAAAAATAAAATAAATTAATTAAAATGAAAAAGAAAAGAAAAGCCATTGCAAGAGGAGTTAATAATCACTAACGATACTATCAGATCCTTACCAGTTATAGCTCTGTGAGGATACAGTTCTACTTTGTTAATATCTAAAGCACCAGACAGCACATATGTCCAGATGTCATCTCCTATAAAGTCTGATAAGTGGTTGCATTTTCCTCTTCATTACTGTCTAAAGTAACATAGAAATAACCTCGAGAAGTGATCATGTTTTCCTCAAACAAGTAGATATTTTGTTATTCAGAGCCTGAAATTCATTGTTCCTGAACTAAGTGGCACTTATAAGCCATAGTTGCTTTAATTGCTCTCTTCTCTACGAGACAAGAATGCCATCCCAAAACCCAGCTCTGCAGAGGAGCAGAAAGGGGAGCATCTCCTGGACACTGTTGGGGGCTATTATTTGAGTGGTATCACAACTTGTCGGCAAACAGGAGGGTCCACATTCACTATCATCCATGATCATGTTGTCCTAACGTACAGAAGTCCAGGAAACCCAAAGTCATGACTTTTCCTTACTATGGATTTGGGTAGTGTATGTATGTGTGTATATATAATACTAGATAATTTTGGAAATGTAGTGAATTAATTATACACATCTGCAATACCAGGAGAACCATTTCCTTTGTAATCAATGAGGACATTACTTTCTGTGGTTGTGCACTACCCAATCTACACATTTGTATATGGTAACCCTTGTGCCATTGAGTTTTCATATCCATGAAAGAAGAAGAGCCTGACTGCAGAAAAACCTAGCCCTAGTTAGTCCCAAACACCCTCAATCTGGCATAGAAAGCAGAACAGACACTGTTGTGCCTATGAATTTCTATTGGAACCTAGATCTATAGTTATAAAGGCACGACAAGCGTTTGTAATTATCCTCTCAAAATCTCTCATCCCTTTACCCAATTCATCAAAAGAGCTTTGGAGAGCTGATCATGTGCCACATAAACTAATGAGGTTTTCCAGGATTATTGGGCATACTCAGGTTGTGTCTGCACAAAGGTAGTTGGGGCTGATGTTGAATCTAGGACAGTATTCTGTGCCTCCTCCCTTCAAGCCACGTTGGCCTTTAGGGTCATTGGTGTCTTTTTCTGCCTGAATAGCTATCTTAGTGTGTGCTATTTTTATTTATTGTAGAAGTTTGAATAGAGTTGATTCTAAAAGAGAGAAAAAGAGAGAGAGAAAGAGAGAGAGAAAGAGAGAGAGAAAGAGAGAGAGAGAGAGAGAGAAGTTTGGGTCTGTTCTTATTTCTTTCCAAAAAAATATGATTCTCTAAGTAAATTTACTAAACTTTTACTAGTGCCAGGGATCTTGGGAGGAGAGGGCTTTGTCAGGTCACAGAAGGTTCTGCTACATCATTCCTCCAAGATAACTGTTAGCACTTACTTTCTGTGCATTTGCATAATTTCAAACATTTAGGAGCTGGAGCTTTTCCAGCATAGATCTACTCTAAAGGACCTGCTACCTCCATCTAGCAACAACTACCCCAAAGCTTTTCTAATTAAAAAACAACTTATATCTCACTAGACACTGCAATATGTAAAGCATTTGGCAAATGCCTGTTCACATGCAGGATTCAAAATGGCTGCTATTAGTTTTAAGTCATGCAACTTTTTCACATTGAAACTATATGATTGGATGTAACAAATAACAAAATGAGAGAAGTGATGCTTCATCAATGTATATTTTGCAAATACTTGTTGGTTTTTTACTGTTGCTTTTTTTAATTCTGGATACCATTAAGACTTCTTACCATTTAGGAAGAAATATAGAAGTTTTATTTGTCACAGAACACCAAATTCCCAGGGAAAGGGACTAAAATTCTCAAAGTCTTTTATAGGCACTTCAGCCCTGGGTTAGACTACTGAATTGAGGACAGTCTTCCCCTCAACACATTAAAGTAGCAAACACATAACTGTTCTCAAACGGATTGTTTTTCCTAACCTAAATTCTGCTCTCAAGTATAAAGATGCTTAATAATTACAGTAATAGATGATATTTTTAGCCATGTGTCCAATTCTATTAAAATTTTAGTCATTTTGTTTAAAATTTACATAATATGGTTATATAAAAACAAAAAGGAGGTTATTAATGGTTAGAGGAATGCTAGAGAAAAATCTTGCATAAAAGTGTTTGCATTTTTTGTTTCTAATGTATAATGTCATATGCCTAAATCCTCTACTTAACATTGTGTTTGATGCCATTTCCTGATGCCATCTGATCCACAGCAGTGACAGAATATAAATTATAAATTTTCATTCACATGCTTTCAAAAGTCACACTCCAGAGTTAAATTTTGAACCTGCTCTTATCTAAGCGTTTCTTCATAAAGAGTGTTTAGGTTAAAGTATAGGATGGTTCAAGTTAAGGTAGGGATTAATTACAAGGGCAGATCAGCAGGCTATACAGACCCCTAAGACTGGCTTAAAATTTGTGAGTTATCCTTAATCTAGGAGTTCTGAAGCCTGATTCAATTTTTATCTGAAAATATGTATGTCTCATGGACCAACTGACAACTCAAGCTCATGAGATACCACAGTTTAAGAACCAGATGGTTAATGTATTAATTCACAGTGAGTCTGTAAATGACATGGGGATGGAACAGTCATCAGCAAATCCATATGGGATTCCAAATGATACTAATAAAGTATGAAATTAGGAAGTAGTAATTTAACTGTATGTTTAATGTTACTATGCTATGACAATGTGATGCACTTAGTTATATAAAGTACAAATATCTTCATTCTCTAACATCTAGGGATAAGTCCAGGAGCATTCTCATGATTTTACTGTGCTGGAGAATAGACCAGGGGTCTGTAGTATTTGTGAAAAAGTATGGCATTGACATTCCGGTAGGGAGGTCTGATCTCATTATGCAGAACTTTCCTACATATTATAGATGTTTGGCATTCCTGGCCCCTACTACAGATTATGATGACATTCTTCAATTATTGTAACAGCCAAAAGCAGCCTCACATTCTTGTCAATGACCCCATGGAGGTTGGAGTTCATTCCTAACTGAGATCCACATGTTGGCCTTTGATAGAATGGTTGGAAAGTTATAAACTCTCAATTTATGCATAGTATACTCACTTCTTGATCGGCTTATCTCTGAGATTATATGACCTTGAACTTCTTTTTCCTTAGAAAATACCTTAGAGGTTTATGTCGTAGTTATAAATAAGTAAGGAACTTCCATTAGAGGCCCCCTGGAAACCAATGATAGAGCCTACAGGGGTAAAATCCAAAGAGCAGACTCTAAGGGTCAACTTTATCAATGCCTGTGAGCTTTTGTACATTTTTTTTGTGTGTGTGGGAGAATCTGTTCACAAGAGATTTTATGTAGCACAGCAGTGTAATACACAAATGAAGGTGATCTGCTCTAGTGGAAACAGCAACGGGGTAGAGGTGGGGAGTCTGCTTGCCAACTTCCTTGGCACTCCCTACGACAGCCCCTGAGAGAACTATGTGGAACCCTAGGGTTCTGAGAAACACCATTTGAAGCATTCTGGTTATCTAAGGCCATGCACGGTTTGACCCTGCTCATTAAGATAGACAATCACATTTGGTTTGAAGTCAAAACCCTACCTTGTTGTACAGTGTGTCTTTACCCAGAGTGTGTCCTCAAGAGTTTGCAAAAGATGACAACTGTTCTTAGACTTGGGAATTCACAGATCTGACTATTCTTATATTGAGAACTGCTCCTTCCTTCCTGGGACTGTGCTTCCGGAAACTCCCATGGGTGCTCAGCCCCCACCCCTACTTCAGGCTTTGGCAGAAGATATGGCAGTATCTTTAGTTACCTCTCCTCTATCTTTAGAAATATTGTCTATCTTAATGGTGTCTTTTTATGTCTCTGCTTTGATGTCTTATACATTTATCTTATTGTTTATTTTTTTTTAAGTTTTTAAATTTTTTTATTTATTAATTTTAGAGAGGAGAGGGAGAGACAGAGAGAGAGAAGGGGGGAGGAGCTGGAAGCATCAACTCCCATATGTGCCTTGACCAGGCAAGCCCAGGGTTTCGAACCGGTGACCTCAGCATTTCCAGGTCAATGCTATATCCACTGCGCCACCACAGGTCAGGCTTATTGTTTATTCTTATAAATATTTATTTTTTTATTTCTCTAGAAGTCTGGAGGCACTCTGCAATAGTCCCAGGAAACATTCATCTAATTTCTATAACTGTCTCTAGGTAAAATTAGAGATAAAAATGCAAAAAAATCCAAGATCCAAAAGGAAACCTTAACTTTCTGTGTGTGTGACGGTGACAGAGAGAGAGACACAGAGTGACACAGAGAGGGACAGACAGACAGGAAGGGAGATGAGAAGCATTAATTCTTCACTGAGGCACCTTAGTTGTTTATTGATTGCTTTCCTATATGTGCCTTGACCAGGGGGCTACAATAAAGCCAGTGACCCATTGCTCAAGCCAGCAACCTTGGGCTCAAGCCAGCAACCCTGTGCTCAAGCCAGCCACCCTGCACTCAAGCTGGTAAGCTTGTGTTCAAGATAGATGAACCCTCACTCAAGCTGGAGACCTTGGGGTTTCGAACCTGGGTCCTCTGTGTCCCAGTCTGATGTTCTATTCACTGTGCCACTGCCTGGTCAGGTGGAAACCTTAACTTTTAGTTGTTGCATGCTCTTTGCATATCCCCAGTGATTGGTATAATGGATAGTTCATAAACAGGGATGCTTCAATGAGTCTTGAGTAGTCCATTTTAAATAGCGAGAGGAAAACCTTTGACTGAGGTGGACCTGAGAGAAGATGCACTCTCTCTGTGCTCTCTCCATTGAACAAGTCCACTCTGGGTAGGGAACGGCAGAATCCGTGGGCTGAACCGAAAACACGAGGCTAGTGTGTTCCAAAGGAAAATGTATTTTAGAAGCATTTGAGTGCAAGCAGGCTGAGACCAAAAAAGGGTGGCAGCCCGAGGGAGAGATAGGTCAGGGTTATATAGAAAAATCAAAGAGCCTGGGGCAAAAGCAACTGCTGTTGTTGCATCTGCTGGTGCAAGACACTTTGCTCTGTGGATGGGAGTGGTGCCACAGTGCCTCAAAATCTGTTTGTACCTGACTCAGCCATCCCTTATCAGCCACTGGCTGCAAGGGGGCATTGGGGCTGGGTTACCAAGTAAGCCAGTCCTTCTTCCTCCTCCAAGTCTGCATTGTTCTCGAAATGGCATCTGAGTAGCTATTTTATCTATCAGGTGGTAAATAAAGAAGTTAAAGAACTTACAGAGAAGATTCTGCTATACATTTTCTAATTTCTATTCTAAGAATAATTCAAGGCAAAACATGTTTTTTTCTTCAAGGATTCTAGCTTTGAACTGTTCAGATTCTCTTCCTCCTACTCAACTCCCTACTCTCAGTACCCATTGCCTCCCTACTCTCTTTTTAGGCCAACAAATTAGCTCTTTGATCATTTTAACTATATATTATCAGCTATAAAGTATTTAAAATAACATAATAAATAGATTGTTAGTAGAATTCTGGGCATTAGGGAGTTAAATGAGAATTTTGGACTTGGTAGTTAACTTTCTAGAATGCTGCATATCACTCTGGGTGGGTATTTGCTCTCTTTTCTTTCTATACTAATTCTACCCTTTCCTAGATTCTTCTCCACTTCCAAGAGAAGAGGAGTTGAGGATATCGTGGGTCAACTTAAGCAGCATTGACTTTAAGTGTTTTCATTGGCCCTGCATGGCACCAAACCAGCCCTCACTCTTCCATCTGTGAGACTGAGTGGGCCAATGGCCTGTCCTCAGTGACTATGTAACCATTTCTCTTAAGCTAAAGCAGAAGCTCCATAGAACCAGAAAATTCACCCCTTTCTTCTCTCGATTTCCTTATTTAATTCATCCAGCCCAAGATTTTGATTTAAAAAGTGGTAGAAGTCCCATTCAGGAGCTAATTCTACCTTGTTTATTTTAAACCATGCTTTCTGAAGAGAGCTACATTTGAATATTGGATATTTATGCAACTACTAATAAAAACTTACTTTACTCCCATTTGGCTGGCATCTTCTTTTTTTTTTTTTTTTTTTTTTACAGAGACAGAGAGAGAGTCAGAGAGAGGGACAGACAGGGACAGACAGACAGGAACGAAGAGATGAGAAGCATCAATCATTAGTTTCTTGTTGCACATTGCGACACCTTAGTTGTTCATTGATTGCTTTCTCGTATGTGCCTTGACTGTGGGGCTACAGCAGACTGAGTAACCCGTTGCTTGAGCCAGCGACCTTGGGCCCAAGCTGGTGAGCTTTTGCTCAAACCAGATGAGCCTGCGCTCAAGCTGGCAACCTCGGGGTCTCGAATCTGGGTCCTCGGCATCCCAGTCCAACACTATCCACTGTGCCACTGCTTGGTCAGGCTGGCTGGCCTCTTTTGTGTAGTTTCCCCAGGGAATTTCACTGACAGTACAGAAGAGGGGGATGAAGGTTGTGGGAAGAGGGTAGCATTAATTGACAGAGCAGGAAAGGAAAAATCCTAGCTTTGTGGCCATAGAAACAGTGATGACCTTCTTAGCTCTAGTGTAATATCATGAGCTCATTGAAGTCCATTTTTCAACTGACAGTGCCTTGAGGGCTTAAATAGTCTCTGCTCAAAGAGAAACGATTCTCTTCTTTTCCTCTTAAAATAACCTGGGTTAGAAAGAAGAATTTAGAAAACCAAGTTAAACCAAAAATGGTAAACTTATCAATAGACAGCAGGAATCATAAGTGGTGGAAAAGTCCAGGCTTATCATTATTTAAAATCAATTTACCATCTGTTCCAGACTGAATAACACATCTGGTGTCTGCTGCCAGCAAGTATCAACACATCTTCCAGATGCCTCTGCTGAGCATAATTATTAAAGTTTGTACTTGATTCAAAAACAGATGTAATAGGACAAAGTCTATATGTTTCATCACACGGGAAATTTTGATGACTTTAACTTTTCTGACAATTCCAATGTGTTTATACAAAATCATTAGCTGGGCTAAAGGTGTGCTGAAGAGTGACAGTTGTGATGGTGAGCACAGCCATTGGTAATTGTAACTATTAGCATAAGAGCAAAATAGGCTTTGAGAAATTCCATCCTCTCAGATAAACAGAGTGCTGGTAATGTAACAAGACCAACAAAAGTCCTCATAAGTACATGTCCTGACTTATTAAGCACACATGTATGTGATGCTGGTCTAGCTGCTGAAGCTTGGAGCACAAAAGGACAGATTCTGCAGCACTAGGGGAGTCAACTGCCAGTGAGGCTTGAGCCTGCCCCACCAAAGCCCGGCAGTAATGTCAGGTAGGCAGCCAAGGTGCTTCGTGATACAGAGGAAACTGAGCAGTGGACTTCAAATCATGAGTTGAATATGAACCCTGACTCTGTACTTCCCTAGTTGTCTGATTTTGACAAGTTACTTAACCTCTCTGGACTTGTCTTCTCATTTTTCAAAAGTTGTCACAAGAATTTTGAAAAAGCTCCCTGTAAACTATAAGATAGAGCTATTCCATATCTTTTTGGAATGAGTCAAGATACAAATGGATTTTAATAATCAATCAATAAAAAGAAGTTTATTATTTAAAGTATCTAAAATGTTATTATACCAAAAGAAAACAATAAAAGATCAAATTTAAGTCACACAACATCCATCCAAGCTGATCCACCATATCTATGAAGATGAATGACTTTTAATTTATGACTAGGTAGGAACATCTCAATCATCAGAACAGAGTGGGTAGTGAACTCTTGTTACCATCGATAAAACGGAACTCTTTCTTCATTGCAAAATTATTTGGTACAGAATGCACCACATTCTGGAGGTTATGAGATAGCCAGGCTTCTCATGAATATCTATAAACCAAGGTTCTGAAGCCCCTTAAGTATCATTCAAACCAAAATAGACACAGGATAATTCCTGGAAGAGGGGTGGGGGGAATAGGAAGCAATTCTCATAGATAGTGTTCTTGTGTGTAAACACTAGCTGGAGGACTTTCATCCATTGCTTCATGTAATTAGGTGGCTTAAACCTATTTTTTATTCTCTTTGTAGACAACCTGTGACTCTGGTTTCATGGGCACTACCCATGTGTTAACCTGTGCTAACCTTTTATAGGCTCTGGTTTTTCTCATTTCCTTTCTCTTCTCCAGGACTAACAGGATGTGCTTGAAAGATCATATTGACAGATAGCTTCCAGGGATATTTTTAGTGCTATGGATAAGAAAATCTTCAGCAAAGGTCAGATCTTTCAGTGTTTTAATTAAATTGCAGTTGAAGGAGATGATATCGTAAGGGTGGCCAGCCAGCTAACTCTGCAACAGCATACACAGAACCATTCTAAGCCCTTCATTACCATGCGTGCATACAGGTAACGTGGGCACCAGAGCCAGGTTTCATTTAAAGTGAGACTTGATAATTACTTCAAGTCATTTTCAAAATTATTGTCAAGGGAAATTTAATAAGGTTTTGCTGATTCACAGTGATTGTGATTATTAGTTTTTATTGCTATGATATTTTATAATTCCCCTTCAGACTTGAATAGGCAATATTTTAACCAACAGAAAAAATTATCATAAGTTATTTGATACCACCAACTTAAATCCGTCCATGACTTCCAGAAGATATGTTTCTACTAGAAGTTTCAAAAGTATTTTTCTACTTATTCATAATTTCATGTATTTTCCATATGAGGAAATTGTTTGATTCCACTTTGAAACCAAATATTTATCTATATTTTCTTAAGAGAAAAAAGAAAATACGTTTTTCCAAAGGAGAGAGAACATTAAGAGCTCTTCCTGAGTTGTGACAGCCATGACGAAGCTGAAATATCGCTGCTGTGGAAATGAATACAAACATTCTCACATATACACCTGTTTCCTATTGGGCCCAAAGCAGGCAATAACCAAGCTCCATGGGTGATTTAGCTCAACCTGCTTTTTACACTGAGTGGGCAGTAAAGAATTTCTAAATTGGCTTCCTGGTTTACAATTTAGATATCAGCATATTTATATAAAATGCTAGACAATATTCTCAAAGCTGCTTTTAAAAGATCTAAAAGAGATTTATCTCAATCAGAACTACTTGTCATTTGGCTCTTTGGTTTTTATAGAGTCACAATAAGTTTGATTCATTAAGCACAGAGAGACTGTTGTGCAGAATGCGACAAATGAGAGTTGGATATCAAGACTGTGAAGACAGGAGAGTGCTGTGGTTGGTGACTATTAGTGATTATTTCTTCTGACAAGGAGTTTCTTTTTAACTCGACTATAGTCTTCTTAAATGAAACATATAGGAGAGGAATAGAAAGGGAGGTAGCAATAGGGAGGGAGGGAAGAAGAAAGAGAAAGAAAGAGAGAGAAAGAGAAAGAGAGAACAAGCTTGAATCAAAATGTAGGTCTATTTGCCTTGTTCTGCTTAAGTCCCAATATCCCTTCTCTGCTTCTTCCATGTACATTCCTCTTTCTGGCTGAGAGCTCTCTGTCCCCATGTGCCAATTTAGCTGTAGGCTTCCCTCCTGAAAAGACCATGAAAGAAAGGTAACCTTTAGTTCCAACGAGTTCAGCTTCAGTGACAATCTTGTTCTTTGGGTAGCTATTGGTAGTCTAAAATCTAGACCTCCTCTAACTATTGCCCTAATTCTTTTTTGCTTTTCATGGCCAAAATTCTTGAAAGAGTTATTCTATCTTCATTTGCTTACAACCCTCACTTATCTGTTTTTGTCTAATTTGGCATATGTTTGTTCCATTTCACTGAAATCGCTTTCTAAAGGTCATGGATCACTTCTCTGTGAAACTTGACAGAGTAGACCACCCTGTCCTTCCTAAAATACCCTCTTTGGTCTGCGGCACCACAGTATCTGTTTTTTTTTTCTTCCTCCTTTAATGATTCCTTCTTTGTCTTCTTCATAAAGTTCCTGTCTTCTGTCGGTTTCTTACTCATAATTATTGTTCAGAGTTCATTCACAGGCTATCCTCTTACTTTCTCTGTGTGATCTTATCCATCCAGATAACTTCAATGCTTATTAAATGTCAAAGATTTCCATATCTCTATCTGCAGGTCAGCCTACTTGCTGGTGTATAAGATGCACTGATAAAGAGGCCTACAAGACACATCAACTTTGATATATTGTCATCACTAAAAAGTCACCCTGTTTAGAGTTAAATTCATTCTTTCTTTTCCAACCCCATCAACTCCAAACAGACTGTCCCTATATTCTTTATTCATAATGATTTAAACCAGTTTCGTAAACCGTGACCTGGACTCCTCTGTGCCTTATTTCTATGTTTAGTGCCCTTTTCTCTGTCCATTGCAAACCTCAGTCTGAGCCACCACATTTCTCTGCCTGAACTCCCCTACGAGTTTCCTAATTGTTCTCACTCTGCCTTAATTTCCTGCAATCCATGCTCCACCCTGCAGCCAGAGTCAACTTTGTTTTCTGAAAATCCAATCATGTTTTTCCTCCATTTAAAACCATTAATATCTTTCTAAAGCTCCTAAGATAAAATGTAAACTCAGTAACAAGACTTGCAATGGCCTGCTTGTTCTGTTGGCTTCTCAGTCCTCTAGCCCAGGGGTCCCCAAACTTTTTACACAGGGGGCCAGTTTACTGTCCCTCAGACCATTGGAGGGCCAGACTATAAAAAAACTATGAACAAATCCCTATGCACACTGCACAGATCTTATTTTAAAGTAAAAAAAACAAAATGGGAACAAATACAATATTTAAAATAAAGAACAAGTAAATTTAAATCAACCAACTGACCAGTATTTCAATGGGAACTATGCTCCTCTCACTGACCACCAATGAAAGAGGTGCCCCTTCCGGAAGTGCGGCGGGGGCCAGATAAATGGCCTCAGGGGGCCGCATGTGGCCCGTGGGCCGTAGTTTGGGGACCCCTACTCTAGCCTCTTCTGATAAAGCCAGCACCCCCACCTCCATATTCTTTCACAAAGCTCTGCTTCCCCTGACATTGGAGGAGCAGCACGTGCTGGTCCTGCTGCCTGGAGCACTTGTCCCCCTCTTTGCCTGGGAAGCTGTTATCCTTACTTTAGTCCTCAGCTGTATTCTCCCTCTTATGATAAATAATAATCCCTCCATCCTCTATTGTTGGGGACCGAAAGCCAACCCTCTATTGTTGGGGTCCTTGCAGTTTAGATTTTTGGGGGGACAGAGGTGTGGGGAACTGGCAGTAAACTGGCAATCTGCCCAACCCCCCACCTCACTTGTTCCGTGAAGTTGCTAAAGGCTATTTTTTCCCATACCTTCATGTTAGCTATAGTGCTGGATTGTTTACACTTGTCCAATCCCCCATGTCCCTCGGAAAGACTGGAGCAGTTTCTAATTATCCTTGGTTTTGTGAAGTTAAGATGTTATTCATGATGAGGGCTTTCTGCATTTTGTAGAATTCTTGGGATGCCTTGGAAATGTGACATTGTTTTAATGATCTCTTTGATTTGCTAATGGCCTCACTTTGCCCTATAAATAAAGCAGGTGGGAGGTGGAGGCTCACTTTTTGCAAGCTATCTCTTGCTTTGCAAAGAGACCTCTTGAGCCCATCCTTTTTCTCTTTAAGCCTATTTTTTTTTAAATTCCATGCCATTCTCACTCAGGACCTGGAACTATTAGCCACACTGGCTCGTGGTACACTATAATATATAAGGGTGTCTGGCAAATGGTAGTTACTCACTGAATAAATTTCAAAGGTGAACTTCATAGCAACTTTCTCCCAAAATATCCTCACCATGCAAACTTACTTTTAAGGATCTCTGTTCAACTATTATGGCTAAATTGATTGGTAATGTAATTAAATAGACAAGCAAATTCAGAAGCAACTACCAATGATATGAGTTATTCTGTCAACATTAACCTCTGAGCTTTCAAATCCACTATGGAAGTGAGGTCCCGACTCACCTGGAAGAGACTACAACATGCAGATATTTAAGAATACACCCTTCTAAAGGCATTCTCCTCCCAGGAACTTGGGCACCTGGCTAGGGTTCTGCAGACAGATACCCTGAACTGTGTTTTTCTTCTCCAGCACTCACTTTTTACCTCTTAGATTTCTACCACTGTTCTGTTTCCTCAGTTATACCCAATTTACACTTCATTTTTTCTCCTTTATTACCACTAATCATGCCTACGTACCATTTATGTTCATGTGTTCTATTTGTTCTATCAAAAATCCTATGAATTAGTCATTAATCCCTTTATTTTTCAATCTTTTTATTATTATTTATTGATTTGAGAATGAAAGTGTTATAAAGTACTGTTTCGTCTGGTTTACGTAGAGACACCAAGTCCAAATGAATTTTTAAGAAGTTTTATTAAAAGGAGGAAATTTAATATGCCGGCCACATATGGCTAACACGGGGCAAAGCTGACCCAAATCATGTGCGCCGCGCACAGCCCTGAGGCAGGTTATATACCTTTGATCACACAGAGGTTGGTGGGGAAAGGGGGGAGGGGAAATGATGAAATAATACATTAGCAAGCTTATAACACTCATCTATAGGATTAAAAGAAAACATTTCTACATATTAAAACTTATAAGGTAACACCATAGCAAAAAATGTTGTTTTTCATATTAAAAGACATTTCTAAATTTTTCAGTGTCTATTTGCTATTCCTTTGTCTAGAGGTCTATGCATTAACTATACACTTGCAGGATGGGGCAGGGAGCCTACATGGAGCCAGGGAATAAGCTTTTGCAAATGACCCACTAAAGGAGAGAGAAAGAGAAAGGAAAGTGGCTTGCCTTATCTCTCCCTAGCCCCCCACATCTGGCTAGGTGTTTACCCTGTTTCTAACAGAGGTGGGGGAGGGGGAATCTAAGTCTCCCCAGCACAAAATCTCTTTACAACACAATACTGTTGTCTATCCTGAGTTGGTGCAAATCACACACAAGTATAAAAATCATATTTACAAAACCTCTCTGCATGCCTAGCCTAAATTATAAAATGCCCTTTAAGCTTCCTGGTAAAAAGGGTATCCTACACCAGTGGTCCCCAACATTTTTTGGGCCACGGACCAGTTTAATGTCAGAAAATATTTTCACGGACCAGCCTTTAGGGTGGGATGGATAAATGTATTACGTGACCAAGACAAGCATCAAGAGTGAGTCTTAGACAGATATAACAGAGGGAATCTGGTCATTTTTAAAAAATAAAACATCGTTCAGACTTAAATATAAATAAAACAGAAATAATGTAAGTTATTTATTCTTTCTCTGCGGCCGGTACCAAATGGCCCATGGACCAGTACCGGTCCGCGGCCCAGGGGTTGGGGACCACTGTATATGTCTCTGCAAGCTAGGAAACTTTCACATTCCTTTACTTTCACTCCCTACAGAAAGGAAAGGACAAGAAACCTGACTTTAAAATTCCAATATTAATTTTCAACTCTTTGGTACTTTATCACAAAAGGAAGGAAGAGAGAGAGAGAGAGACAAAAACATACATCTGTTCCCGTATGTGCCCTGACCAGGAATTGAACCAGCAACCTCTGCACTTTGGGATGATGCTCTAACCATCTGAGCACTCCGGGCAGGGCAATCCCTTTATTTAATACGGAAGAAACTGAAGCTTGTCTATGATCATATCACTAGCTATTCATTGGCCAAGTTGGGTTCTAACTCCAATGTCAGTATTCATTTCATGATTTCGGGAAGTACAGACCCTTCCTAATATATCATAGTCACCTGTCATGTTTATGATATGTAGTGAATACATAGTGAGTTCTTTTTTATTGGATAAATGTTGGTAAATAAACACATTGGATACTAGAGAGAATATTCTTTCTACTGTATGTTAATTTATATTAATGTAGTTTTTAAATAACTTTGTGTAGGTATATTAAACACAATCTGCAACCACATTCAAATAACTAAACAGCTGAAACAGCAATGAATAAAAAAGTAGGAAGCTTTAATTTGACAATAGTAGGAACCAATAACCTTCCAGAAAAATGGTCACACACAAAATCCAGAAACTAAGTGTAACAATACCAGAGACAAATAACTGGAAAATTTTCACTTTGTATCTAGGTCCTATAATTTGGCCAAAGTTCATTTTGTATCCAATGTGCTTCATTTCAATTGATGTGTAATATATAAGATGCATAAATTTTATGTGAGGTAGAATGAGGCACAAAATGCACTTACTCTTTATGCTATTCATTTTTCACAGTAAAGAATTAAACAAATATTTCTATTATTGGAGCTACTATTAGTTCTTATTGGGACCTTTTTGAGATAGATAACATACTAATTTATTTAGAGATAAGGACATAAAAGGGGGATTAATGTTTTATTTTCATAAAGCAAATTGTGATAAATAATAAAAATGGTAAACTTAGAAAATACTAATGATTTAAATTTATTAAGAAGAAAAGTGAGGTATTTGACTGCCTAAAGCAATTAATTATCTGGAAAATGTACTTATATCATTGCTTAAAAAGTAACGCTTAAATTAGCAGTGTGATTCAGGGGCATAAAAACGAGTAAGTGAACATTTGGCGAGTGTCTCTGGGTGGTACAAGTTCTTCGGATCCGCTGCCTTCTGGCCTAGGCATCACCGCCAGCCTCTGTGTCTGAAGGTGCCTTCTCACAGGGTTTGCTTCATGAGGAAACTCCACAGGACTGTCCACACTCCCGCTCTCCCGTCCCCTTTGGTGCCATCTAGCCTCATTTTAGAACCTTTGACTATGTTCCAATTTGGCACTTACCACTTGAATAAGTGAATACAATTGATGAGAGAAAAATGAGTATTTTTACCTGCAAAATAAATGATGGGATAACAATGACTAGGACAAAAGGACAGGCAGATTTTTGTGTTAACATCTCTTAAAATAGCCCAGGAGTCTCACTGACACATATATAGCCTGTACCACTCACCTAGGAATGCTGGACACCATCATTAGATATTGATACACTATTGGTCAAAAACATAACGGTGACTATTATCAGCGTAATTGCTGATTATAATGTCCACGGAAGCAAATTGTGAAGGTGGTTGCTGAATTAACTCCAGAAGTAACGGTTTCCTAAGAAGGCTTCATAAAGGCATTTCTTAACCAAGGTTCTTGAATCAATAGAAAACTAAGGAGGAGTGAACAGGCCACACACATACAAAGAGCAGAGCTGAGAGACCCTTAAATTGTGTGTATATGTGTATGTATCTCCATTTTTTTCCTGTAATATGTAAACTACAAAAATCTCATTAAACTGATAAAATAATTGTCCTACCTAAAATAAAGAGGTACTACCAATTATCAGTAGACTTTGCACACGTTTTCCTTATGAAATATTAAAAGTAGTCTTATGAGTTTGCTAAGACTGTGAAAACTTAACGTTTTTTGGGTTTTTTTACACATTGATCTACCAGTTACTAGATCAACAACTATGAAGGCAATAGAGAGTTGATGTCTAGCTGAGATCCTTAGGCTTGATTAAAAGGGCCCTGAGAATAGACTTTGTTTTTAGCTGTCCACATCATGACTGACATTGAAAATGCTTCTATACTAAGACAAGAGTTGTCTATTTATTTTGAAATAACTGTAAAGTGTGTATGGAAGATGTGCTAGTGCTGTGTGTGTGCATGTGTGAGTGTGTTTGCGAGAATAAGAGAGAGAGAAAAGGAAGGAATCACACTGCATAGCTGTCTTCCTGTCCATTGGGAGTTGACTGACTGCCATGAATATGGGACTGTCTCGGGGATACCCATGTGGGCAGTCTTTCTAGCTAAGCACAGAGAAGGGGCTAGCCAAGCATCTGATGCTTTTGAAATGTGTTTATAATTTTCCTTGGAGCTTCTATTTTAAAATATTTCATGTGTTTGGATGCAATAGGAAAGAACAGGAAATGAGGAGGCAAAGAATAACACCGCTCTGTCCTGGCTTTAGGATTTCCTTGACCATGGTTCTGGCTCAAATATCTTTGTGGATAATGCTCAGCATCCCTTTGGAAGTGTGGCTGGGAGTGATGATACATGGCCAGTCTGACATCATATAACCATGACGCCTTTTCAAGTTAATGTTGTCAAGAAACAATCAAGTCACACAAGCAAACATAACCATGGGGAAAAACAAATTTGGTGCCATCTAAAGATAAAAACAAAGAGCCCTAGGCATGACAAAAATAAACCTAAATTAATTTTAATAAAAAATGTAGTTGTATCTTAAATTTACTCACCCTAACCTTAATGTACAGCCCCAAACAAGCAGCTGTTTAATTTTCTGTGGCTGAATTGATTTTCCTTATGAGGTCTCTACCATCAGGGCAAAGACTTGCCGGTAATGGTCTTTCAATTTCTTCTAGTTTAAATGATCTCTTCTCTTAATGTTCAATAGCAAATACAGAGGGCCTATATTTTATTCTGATTCCCTTTTCCTGCCCAGAATGAAGAAATGGAGTTCTGTCTACTACAGGAAACTCACTGTGTCTCCATAGAAGGGGCAGCCGAGTCTTCGATTCACTCACTGTCCAGTCCTGCTACTTCCCTGCTGCCGCCTGCCTCTACTGCTCTCTCCCTGCCCGGTGGCCCTTGAAGTACAGCTGTCTGTCTGACCTGTCAGGAAGGTGGGAAGCCACTTTCTCTTTGAGTAGTAGTCCTGGCCTGTGCCCCATGTTGCACAATCTCCTTGGCAGCAGCCTCTTACTTCACCTCCAAATTTTGCCAATCCACATGCCTTCACTGGAGGGTATGGAAACTCCCAGGCTCCCTGCTGGTCACACGTGGGCCAAGTGATTTTTCCAAACTGATCTGTGTGGTCAAAGGGCACCCCCCTGAGCAGAGTGCAGCGCCCCTCCACCCCAGGACCCCGGGGTGCTCAGGCCTTTGACCTGCTTTGTAGCATTCTCTTGTTAGTAATAGGAAAAGCGGCTGGGCCTGAAAGCTGCTGAACAGTCAATATCCAGTTACTTTCTCATGATTTGGTGTGAGACAGAGAGGAGACTATCCAGAGATTTTCATTATTTATGTCTTCCTGCAACAGGAGCTGGGGCCTAATCTTAGTGGGATTTAGAGTCTTCAGTGCCTCAGAGGAGGAAGGAGGAGAGTGCTGTAATAATAAATCCTTATTAATTCGTTTGAGATGAAGCTGCCACCATGCGAGGCAAAGCTGGGAGGCATGATCCCAGGCTATGTTCCCAGCTGCTCAGTCCTGGTGCTTCCTTTCCGCACAGGCTGGGGTGAGGGTCCCCTCTGAAGACCCTCCACTGGCCAGCTGTATGTGTGGCTTACTCTGGGGGCAGGGACAGACACGGGGTGCTGCGCACCTGTCCCGCCACAGGGCGTCAACGTCGGCTGCCTTGGGCCCAGCAGCCCTGGCCAGAGAGCAGAGAACAGAGGGTGCCTTGCCTCCTCTTCTTCTCACTCAACAGCGCAGGCTTCCTCATTGTTTTTAAATCAGACGCAGAAAGGATGAATGTCATAGCTGTTCATCTCATTCCACAGGCAGTCTGACATGATTTAGAAGGCCTAGTTCCTGGTCTCCCTGTTGACAACATCTGCTTATTCAGAGGCATTCCCTGAGAAGAAGACCCTCGCTGTACCCCAGGATGGCTCCTCCTCTTGAATCCAAACATCCCTTCCTGACTCTGGTCCTCTTACTTTCTCTTGGGTGCGTCCTGCAGTCTCATCGAGTCCCTGGGCCGCTCTGGTTGCCCAGCACCTGAAGCTTCTTCCTATATTTAGGGAGGTTTCTTGGTGAGAGGAAAAGCTGCTTCTCATGTCAGAGGTTAAAAAAGGCCAAGTATTCAGATTTCCTCGCAAGTTTCAATTTGAGCACAGAACAGGAGCCCCACCACCCAGATGGCTCGCACAGGCTTTGAGTGGGAGTTGAGACTTCCGAGGCCCCAGAAACAGGGGTTTCGGAGGCAGTGTCTGCTGTCCAGACGGGTCAATGCTCAGCGTGGGACAGTGGCAGCCTCACTGATCAGCTGGGCATCATAATTTGCACCTTGTCCTAACAGTGCAGCCCTTTGTGGTTCTTTAGGTCTGGAAAATTCTGTGAACTGCCCAAGAACTTTTTAATACTTTAATTTTCTGCTTAAAACAGACAGAGTTGGTTGCTAACTGAATCCAAAGCCCCAAGTGATAAATATGGCTTCCAGTGCCTTTTAGATTCAATCACTAATTTCTGCCCCAGCTTTGTCTCTTGGTGTGATGTCCCACCTCACATGCTGCAATTCAGCATAGCTAAAGTCTCCACCTTTCCTTGCCTGGTTCTTTCTTACCTCCAGACCTGTGTAACTGCTCTGCCCTATGCCTGGGAAGCCCTGCCCTGCCTTCTGAACTGGGAGGACTCCTATTCACTCTTCGAGTCCAGTTTTGACAACACTATTACGGGGACATTTTGGGGGGTGGGGGAAGAGAGACAGAGAGAGACAAAAAGAGGGACAGATAGGGACAGACAAACAGGAGGGGAGAGAGATGAGAAGCATCAGTTCTTCATTGTGGCACCTTAGTTGTTCATTGATTGCTTTCTCATATGTGCCTTGATGGGGGGCTACAGCAGACTGAGTAACCCCTTGCTCAAGCCAGAGACCTTGGGCTCAAGCTGGTGAGCCTTGCTCAAACCAGATGAGCCCACGCTCAAGCTGGCAACCTTGGGATTTTGAACCTGAGTCCTCCACGTCCCTGTCCGATGCTCTATTCCAGGCATAGCCAACATATGGCCCCCAGGACCAGATTCGGCCCGCGTAATGAGTTTATGCGGCCCACAATTAAATTTTTAATATTTTCCACTACTTTAAAATCTCAGCTACTCAGAAGCAGAAGTGTCTTTGATTATTGGAAATCAAGATATTTAAGAAGATAGTGATATGCAGAAAAGAATTCCACATGTGACTAATCTTAGGGTTAGTTAACTTCCAATAATTGGTCGAATGGATTCGCGATACTTCTTTATTTTTTAAAAAAAATTTCATTATAAAGATTTACAACTTTTGTACTCATCTGTACTCAGTATAAACTGTTTGACATTTAGCGGCGATGTGAAACCCACATTCTTTTAGACAAAGTTTGCCAGTGCGCACCCAAGGTTAAACAATTCATTATTTTTGTGGTCAAGTGTGCTGAATCAAGTGGCACTGTAGCATAGACAATAGCTGCAGTTGATAACTAAAAACGTGTCCAGGCTGTTTGTAAAACAAAATAATTATTTTATTTGCAATATAACCCCTTCAAGCTTATTCTATTAATTAAATATTGTTTCGATTGATTGTGATACAGTTTGGATATTTATACGGTATGTAGTTATATTTTTATTAAAATATATTTTTATTAAAATATTGTATATTAAATTTTTTCACTCACATTTATTCATAAAAAAATTACATAATAAAATTTTGTTTACTTAAATGAATTGTTTTTGTATTAAACATTTTTAAATTTTAATATTTCATCCGGCCCGTGAAAAAAGTTTTCTTTCTAATCTGGCCCAGGGGCAAAAACTGTTGGCCATGCCTGCTCTATCCACTGTGCCACCACCTAGTCAGGCCCACTGGGACAGTTTTTATGGCAGAATCTGCTAGTTGCCCACATAATTCCCCTCCTCATGTTTACGTTGTTAGTAGAACTCCAATTGTGTACAAACTGGTGTGGCCCAATGATTAATAGTCACCTCCTTGTTCTCTGAAACTATGAATAGCTAAGTGACTCACGCAGTCCTGGCCAATGAACTATTACTCAAAGTCTATCAGATGGGATCTGCAGAATGTAAAGAGTTAAACTCAGTCTATCTGTGTGTCTTTTCCTTCCCATTCCCTTTTTACCAACAATGTGGACCTTATATCCAGCACTGAAGCAGACATTTTGCAGCCATGAGAAAAAGAGCCACATTGGGGGAGAAGGAAATCAGAGAGAAACCGGATTCTCAATGACTTCCTGGAACAGTTGAACCAGATGTGTGCAACCTACCTGCAATTTCTTGTTATGTGATATAAATGAATCTCTAATTAGGTGACTAGTCAGATTTCCGTTATATGCTATTGAGTGCAATTCTGAGCCCCAGAGGCAATCTGGCTAGTTGCTCCTTCTAGTCATTCTCACAGGATCCTTCACTTCCCCTGTGAAAACACACAGATCACCTCGTTGTAATTACCTGTTTACTTATCTGTATCATCACTCTTAACTGTTAGCTCCATGAAGACAGTGAATGAAGTGGGTTGGATTGTGTTTTCCCAAAATGTTAAGTTCTAATCCTAACTCCAGGCACCTGTGAATGTGGCCTTATTTGGAAACAGGGTCATTGTAGATGTAATCAAGTTAGAGTGAAATCTTATTGGTTTAGGGTGGGCCCTACATCCATTTTCTGGCATCTGTGAAAGAGAAAAGGAGGGGGACTTGGATTCAAAGACACACCTAGGAAAGAAGGCCGTGTGGTGATAGCAGCAGAGAGGGGAGTTATGCTTCCACAAGCAAGGAACACGTGGTCCTCCAGAAGCAGGAAGAGGTAAGGAAGCATTCTCTCCTAGAGCCTTCAGAGGGAGTGCAGCACTGTAGACCGCTGATCTTGGGAATGAGACCGTATAAATTTCTATTGTTTTAAGCCACAGGAAGTTGATGGTAATGTGTTATGGCAGTCCTAGGAATCTAACATAGTAACCACACCTGCGTTGTATAGGTTTGCTCCGCACCATCTTATGTCAGAATCACCAATCTTAGAATTTTCTTAAATGAAGTGAACGTTAGAGCCACGTGGGGAGAGTCAGAGCCAGAAGCAATACTGGTCCTGCTTTGTAAGATAATCATTTGCTGAGTTCCTATTCCATGTTCTGGCAGCCTCACAATGAAGCATGTAAGAACCCAGAATCCAAGGATGGCAAGCAGATTTCATTTTGATTGCCTAGAGTTTTGCATAGGATTCTAAAGCTGCATTTCAGTCCTTAATTCCATTTATTCAACAATTATTTATAGGATGTCTATTATATGAAAATATCAGGTACTATTCTGGGTCCTGGAGATCTACAACACACAAAAGAGCAAAATCAATTAACCAATCAACCAATCAGTCGATCCCTGTCGCCATAGAGCTGACATTAGAAAGAGTGCTGTGATGGATTGAGTTACAAAGACCCAAGAGTCTGTCTAATCTAGCTGTAGGGTTATTGGAAAGTATGTCCTCTCTTTATGACTATAAAGCCCTTCTCAACTTCATCTGGTGTTTTTGTCCAGAGGCCCTGAGGTCAGCCTAAGCAGTGACACTGAGTACGGTATCTGATTATGCTCTTCACAGTGTAAAACAGGAGTAGTCAACCTTTTTATACTTACCGCCCACTTTTGTATCTCTATTAGTAGTAAAATTTTCTAACCACCCACCGGTTCCACAGTAATGGTGATTTATAAAGTAGGGAAGTAACTTTATTTTATAAAATTTATAAAGCAGAGTTACAGCAAGTTAAAGCATATAATAATAATTACTTACCAAGTACTTTATGTCGGATTTTCGCTAAGTTTGGCAGAAGAAATCTTTATAAAACCACTTACTATAGTTAAATCTATCTTTTTATTTATACTTTGGTTGCTCCGCTACCGCCCATTATGAAAGCTGGAATGCCCACTAGTGGGCGGTAGGGACCAGGTTGACTACCACTGGGGTAAAACTATCTGGTCAAACAATTTGCAATGTCTGCATACACTTGTTTATGGCTACTTTTTCTTTATAAAATAAATTACGCATGTTGCCTTTGGCTTTGTAACCAGTAACAGTTAAAGTAAGTTTCTAGGCCATAAGTGAGCTACTAAATATACTTCACAACTCTCTCAAAACCCAAGTCTCTTCTCAGCTCTTACATGTAAAAGATATGCAAATCCATACACTTATTTTCATGTAGGCATACAGATATTTATGACTGAATTAATGGGTGAACTATTAGAGTTACTTAAATTTGAAATTTTCAAAATAAAGTAGCACATTAATGGAGCATACTGAGGACTTAAATTCAATATCCTATTATGAAGCCCAGCTGACACACTATGCTATAAAATGTGGCTGACTTTGATTATTTCAGGTATACACATAATTTGAATGTAAGAACTCTGGCATTGATACAGCACTAGTAGTGCTTGCCTTAAAATAGATATTTTCAGGTGCTGTTTTTCTTTGCCTTTCCGTTCTAATTTATTAATATTTTAACTACATTATTATCTGTTTATTTTGATAATTTAGTTAATGTGAGAGTGCATGATTGTTTGGCAAACAAGTGTGTTAGGCTTGCTTGCTTTTACTTTACCCAATTTGTGCATGAGCACGGAGCAGCACCACGTGTGTACAATTTTGTAAGGTTACAGGTGCTTTCCCTCAGGATGCATACTATAGATTGTGGATTGCCTGCTGCCATTGAAGGGGTTATTTTTTTGCTATTGTTTGCTGGAGAAGGGGTTTTTCCCCCAGTTTGTTTGCTTGTCAGCTATGAGAGAGAGAAGAAGAGAGAGGCAGTTTTTCCTGCCTGCTTGCTCATCTGCTGTTGCGAGACTCTAATAAATGGAATGGCCCACTATTTTCCAGCTCCACAGTTCCTTTACTGTCTGCCTAAATTCATTGTGAATCTGTATGGCCACAACCACCAGTCTTACATCTGGCATAGTCCACAGGATTCAGATTAGATTGGTATGGAGCTGCCAACACCCTTGAAGAGTGGGTTATAAGAGTGATCATTGCTCTCCAGAGTGTAATTCCCCATGGTTCTCCTTTTGGGAACCATGGGATGGATGTTTTTACAACCCTGCAAGAGGAAATCAAGAGCTCTGAGCGAAAAGCTGCCTTAGGTTGAAAGCCCCGGGTGAGCTGTACACTGAGCAGCAACAAAGGCATGAGCTGGAGTGGTCAAAGGAGAAAGAGCTACAGGTCTGAGAATTGCAGGTCAGGCTACAGGCTGAGAACCAGCAATAGCATGAACTAGAGTGAGCACTGGAGAAGGAGGCCAACCACTCTTGAAAGCTGCAGTGGGAGATGCAGGCTGAACACCAATGGTGCCTGGAACTGGAGTGATCTCTAGAGAAGAAGTTATAGGTTTGTAAGCTCCAGTTTGCCCTAGAAGTGAAACACTGGCACTGACAGTTGGTGAAGAAACAGCTATGGGTTTAAGAGCTGGAATCTCAGCTTCAGGCTCAGTGCCAGCAGCTACAGGAACCGAAGCAGGTGCTGAAGATGGAGCTTCATTTAAGCTAGCAGAGTGTCTCTAAGCTAGCGGGAGCAGACATTTCCAACTCTTCTGAAGAGGAGGCTCAAGCTGAAGCTGCCATCTGCAGACTCAGAGCCCAGCCCGTGATCTCCCAGCAGCCAAAATTCCCTCAGGGGGAGGCACAACCTCCTCCACAGGTGGTTGGGCTGATGGAATTGAGGGCACAATTTAGGCAGAACCCTACTGAGCCCCTGGTAGCCTGGTTGCTGCAGTTGTGTGATATAGGGGTGGAGGACATCATGCTCCCTGGAACAGAGATGGAGAAATTGGCTGCCATTACTACACACTCCTTGTTAAGGCAGCATCTTCAGAACTTCCATGGCAACCCAGGAAACCATAGCCTATTAGAATGGGTAATGGATGCCATTTGTACAGTTTGGCAGAATGACGGAGACTTGCCAGGAACGGTAAGTAGGTGGCAATGCTATAGTGAGCTAACCAAAGTCCTTCAGGAACTAGGTATGGAGAATGCTGCTTTCAACCTGAGGTCCTGCAGGCCAGATGAGGAAGTGTTTGCAGCAGGGATGAGGGACCTTATTCTTTGCAGCACCCCATCAGCGCTCTTTGGGTCACTAGTGGCTATCTTGGGCTTCTATGTGGGGCAGCTCATCAATGTAGTTATGCAGATGGTAGCAGATTTGGGGGATCTGGAGGCAGCACAGGATCATAAAGCAGTGAGGACTGCTGCCCATGCTGCCTTTCTCTCCCAACCAACAAGGGAAATAGGCCTGGACACAGGTGTGAGTAGATTTGATAGTGGCTGGGGCAAATAGAGAGAAATTGAATGGCAGGTCTAATAAAGTCATTTTAGAGCTTTGGCAGCAGCTTGAGCTGAAACAGAAATTCCAGCCACTGAAAAAGCAGGCAGCCCCAGCAGCTGCCAAGGAAATGGCTGGCATTCAGGGTGCATGGTTGCAGGGTTACTTGTTGGAGATAGCTGTGGGAGAGGAGAGGAGGATTCTCTTCAAGACCCATTGTGCCAGTTTGAATAGGGCTGTGATGGCAAACCTTTTTATAAGAACCACTAACTTTTACAGTGCTGGTCAACCTGGTCCCTCCTGCCCACTAGTGGACCTTTTCCGCTTTCATGGTGGGCAGTAGCGGAGCAACCAAACAGCACCGCAATTGGTGCACCATGAAAGCTGGAACGCCCACTAGTGGGCAGGAGGGACCAGGTTGACCAGCGCTTCAAAAGTGGGCAGTTTTTATAAAAAGGTTCGCCATCTCAGGAATAGGGGAAAGGCTGAGAGACCCGCTTAATAGGGACAGGCCTGAGGCCCCATGTGAAATTGACAATCCATTGATCACCTTCTAATGTGCAGCAGGTGTTGGCATTAGAAGATAATAGGTGTTTTTTGCTGTGGCAGCAGCAACAGTTAAGAGAACTATCAAGGCAGCACATGCGTTGAATGTGTTTGACCCTGCCAGGCCCTGTGAGCTTGCTGAGGGGTTTGGATGGGGCTGTGGTAATGGACAGTGCTTATGGAAAGGCACTGAGGTCCGTTAATAAAGAGCTGTGTGCTTAGTTGCCTGTAATGGACCTTTACCTTGGTGATTTGCACAGACAGCTGGGCTGTCTATCATGGACTGCTCATTGAGTGGTGTAATGGACTTTTGGACTACAACCAGAGGGAGCACCAGCTCTCTTGTTGGATGGACATGCCGTTTTTAGACAGTATGAGAGACCCTGATGGGTAGGGGCCAGTTCCAGTGGAGGCCTTCCTGCTCTGGGAATCTGCTCTCATCCTGTTGCAGAGATGCACCAAGGACATTTTACAGTTTCCATGGTCACAGCCCGGGACTATAGAGGTCCTCCCACCTAATGTGGGGTAGAGGGCTAGAGATGGGCCTCCAGTTAGCACCTTGGCAGAGTGCCCAGGGAAACATTGTAAAGGGCACCTTTGTAATTATAGTAATTGTATAACCTGTGCTGTTGCTGTAGTTCGTTTGTTTATGTAGTGTACCTCACTTCTCACACAGGGATCATCACAGAAGCTATCTGTTGTGTAGATTGTGAAATGAGAAAACCTAAAGGGGTGAAATGTTGGGTAAACAAGTGTATTAGGCTTGCTCACTTGTACTTTGCCTGATTGGTGCATGAGCACAGGGCAGCACCACGTGTGTATAGTCTATGTAAGGTTGCAGGTGCTTGTCCTCAGGGCAGCAGATTGTAGATTGTGGATTGCCTGCTGCCATTGAGAGGGGCCATTTCTTTGCTATTGTTTGCTAGAGAAGGGGTTTTTCCCCTAGCCTGTTTGCTCGTCAGCCCTGAGAGAGAGAGAGAGGTGGTTTTCCCTACCTGCTTGCTCATCAGCCATTATGAGACTCTAATAAATGGAATGTCCCCCCATTTTCCAGTTCCACAGTTCCTTTACCATCTGCCTGAATTCAATGCAAATCTTCATGGCCACAACCACCAGACTTACATCCATGATGCCTATGTACATCAATAATATTTTTGGTCCATGGCCTATAATTTCTGTAATAACTAGATTTTGTGTCTATGTTATGTGGTCTCAACAGGAATCATACATTCTACCATCTCTAAACTCTAAGTGCCTTTTCTCTTTCTCTCTCTTCCCCTTTCTCTCTCCATCTCCCTCCTCTTCTCCCTCCACACCTTTACCCCTCTATGTATATATTTGCTTATATAGTGACATCTCCTTTCTTCACTCATTTTTTTTCCTTTGGGGAGTGGGAAATGGGAGCTGGGCATGACATGAGATGTTGGATCCTTCCAAAGAACACAACACTGAAGAAGTCTGAGCTATAATGATATAGACTTATGTTGCATAGACAATGACTTCTCAGAGACCACGTGGCATACACCAAGGGACCTAGGGGAGACCACCTCACAATCCCCTATACAGGTTTTATGAGATGGCCATGACTCCCAGTTCTTATAGTTATTTATTGGTACACATAAAATAGAAGTAGGGAAGAGAACGAAGAAGTCAGGAAGGGGGACTTCTTCAGAACAGACAAAAGGGTAAAAGAAGTAGCTCAAATGTCCCACCTATTGATTAATCAGAATTGCTAATTCTATCCCTGTTGTGCTGCATTCAGCACAGTACTGTGTTCAGTACTTACTCTCAGTGATGCCACTGTGACTTTTGCCTCAGGGCACTGAACTCTGTCCCTGCTTTATATTCCTATTCAGATAGGACCTCTGTTACAGACTTGGATGTAATGAAATACAATATGATAGATACAACATAGATGCATAAAAAAGAAGATATGCATGCTTTATATTGTAATTCACACCATCTTTATAATAAATTGAAAGTCCCTTAAGCATGTATTTTCCTTGAAAATTTTCTAGGAATATAATATACGTATATTTATTTGCCCTCTCCTCCCCTTCTATTATTACGTGAGGCATGTTCCTTTACAAAGATAATTTTCAAAGACCATATACAGGTATTGTTAAACTAGAAAACAGTATCTAATCTAAATTATATGTGTGTATGTATGTATGTATATATATATGTGTGTGTGTGTATTATTTGTACAATATCTTGACAGTTATTTTCAACACATTCTATTTTCCCTATTAGACTGAGACAAGGGGAGTTAAATACAAATTTGCATTTGATTCCTCTATGTCACCTACCTGAGAAATCATCCAAATGGAACAAAATAACCAAGCTTCTAAATATGCAAAGTTGGTTTTTCTAATCTTTAAAAAATTTCCTAGACAACAGAAGAAAACATCAACTTAGCAGTTGAATCTTCATTGGAAGAAGGAGGCCCTTTTGTATTTTACTTTTCAGTTAAGACCCTGAGCTTGCTATGTGCAAACCCACTACACAAAACACGATCCTGTTCAATGCATTGTGACAAGTGTTTTTGAACATCTCGACTCTCAAATTAGAGTTGTATAGGATACACAGTGATACTGAGAACAAACACTTGTTTTTGTAGGAATACATGTAATCATGTTGATGTACCTTACCATCTATTTAGAAACTTTAAATCACTCAGTGGTTGAGCTGCCACAAAAATTACTTTTAGACACAGTACTTGTGAATGAGTCATTGCTATGGTGTCCCTGTCACTTTTTGCTTATCTCCATACTGGAATAAGGAACATAGAGACAGCATTCTTCTGTAATGGGTTCTCAACAGTAAATGTGCTTATAGTATCAATCTCTTTATTGGTGTCAATAGCTGGGGAGAGAGTTTCTAGCATAAAATTTAAGTTCATATGTAAATCAAACACATTATTTTTAGCTTAACTAGAACACAGAAAGATAACTCTTCCAAAAGAGATTCCTTTTATCTTTTTATTTTAAATAGCCTTGGAATGCCAATAAAATGACATAACTTTCTGTCTTTCTCTTCCATGCGGTCATATTCTAGGGGAAGATGCTTCAGTATGGGCAACATATTAACATACTCCACAGTCATTAACCAGATAAGCACAACTACAGCCTTCACATCTTCATTGCTAATTATCTTCATGATCTGTCTCAAAATTTTTTTATTTTAAATAAAGTAAAATCCACTCTAATTGCACTTTCACTTTTGAAATCTTGAGTATTTTTTATCACAGACATATATTGCTCTGTAACTGATATAAAATAGTTTTATGAAAATAGTGATTAATGACTAGCTGGGTCATAAATCTGCAAATTTGTAGTTATTCCATAGGGTTGAATGAAATAGGCACACTTCTCAGGCTGATGCTTTTGTGGTTTGGTCCCAAGTTATACATGGATGTGGTATATAACATGGATTCCTGAGCCACACCAGATCCATGGCAGTAGAATATCTAAGGGATAGGGTCAAGTAATCTTCATTTTAGCAGCACCCCAAGTGAGTCTTATAAATATAACTATTTGAGAACCAGTGCTCTAGACAGATGCCTGCACTTTTCATCTAGATACACTAAGCCAACAGAGAATGATTAATAGGAAGGAAACTAGAAGAAATGGGATATGACATAAAATATATTTAGTATTTATGCAAAAAATACAGGCAGAATAAAACAGAACTTAATGAGATAGGTTACCTACAAAAGGTGGATGGAAACGGCATGGAAAGAATAAAATTATTAAAATAAAAAAGAGGAATAGTCAGAGTGGCATTGCAATGAGTGTACCTTTTTGTATAGTTCTGACTTTTAGAACCATGATAATGTTTCATGATTATTAATTAAATTTAATTCAATTTTAAAATAAAAAATAAACTCATCTATGATGTGAAAGCAACTCCAAGTGGAATACAAACAGTAATAAATATACCTAGCTGTCACAAAAATCAACAATGTAACCACACTGAAGGGGGCAAGAGAAGAAAAATATAAGTAACTTTGTAAAACAGTATTTTCACAGTTAATTCTAGACTGTTTTCTAGTCAAAGGCTTGTTGGTTAGTGATGGGAATTTGATTCCATCATATTCTCCCCACCTCCATTTTCCTTGGAATTCTGGGTCACTCAAGGATCTACTTTGCTGTCGTTGTTTAACAAGCAAGGCTCCAGGACACCAAGTATAAAACTTATGCTTAATTCATCACAGTAACTCTATGTCTAAAGGACAAAAAGAAGTATATACAAATATAGTACTTCAATCAGTAAATTGGTTTTTTACAGGGTTATGGATTAGAAATTCTAAAACTACTTTATGTATTCCCTAGATTGAGAAAATAAGTAAATATATTTACTGGAAAGTAAGACCTGGGTTTCTCTTGTTGGAGAAAGGAATTGAAAATAATGAAAAAAGAAAGGCTAGAATGAACCCCTATAGTGTTGGGTTGAAATTGGACATATCAGTTACAATCTCATGGTATTATACACACATACAAATGGATATAGGGATAGAAACAGATTCATGTATATGGGAGTGTATCTATTTCTTAGCTCTGTTCCTAAAAAGGTCTAGAAGCAATGAGACTCCGGTAACAATGAGTACCTTAGTACTCAGATCTTGACAAAACTCAGTATCTATTATAATCAAAAAACAAAATCCCATAGCAAAGTGAGAAAAATAATAAAATATCCTTAACTGGACAAAAAGTATATATAAACACCTATAACATATATTATGTTTAAGGGTAAAAATATTAAAAGTTTCTCTTTGAAGAGATGAAGTTTGTCATCAACCCTTCTATTTCATATTGCACTGGAAGTGCTAGTTGGTGTTGTATAGCAAGAAAAAAGTATAAAGATTAAAATGAAAGGGAAGTTATTATTTATAAGTATATGGTTTTATACATTAAAAATGTAAAGAAATCTACAGTTACATTATTAGAATTAAAAAGATAGCTAGTCAAGTTTGCAGGATAGAAAATTAATATACAAAAATTGATTTTCTTTCTAAATGACAAAAAATATAAAAAGAGTAAAATTTAAATGGAGAGAGATTTTATAATGTTATAAAATATCAAATGCCTGAGGGAAATCTATCAAAATATGTCCAAGATTTCTACATATATAATTATAAAATTTTATGAAATGCTCTTTATAAGATCAAATACCTAGAAATTAACCTGCCAAGCCATATTCTAGATACTTATAGAAATCATTATAAAACTTCATAAAAAAAGAAAACAAATAAAAAATTAATAAATATACTACATTCTCCATATTGATCTATAAATCCAATGCAGTCTTAATGAAAATCCCAGCAGAATTTTTGTTAAAACTTGAAAACCTATTTCAAAAATGTTAGTTAAGCCAGAATAAGCCACCCCAAAAGAAGTTGAGAGGACTTGCCCTGTTAGAAGCCGTCTTAGTCTGTTTGGGCTTCTATAACAAAATACCTCAGACAGGAGTACTTACAAACAACAGAAATATATTACTCCCAGTCCTGGCAGCTGGAATCTGAGATCAGGATGCCAGCATGGCAGGTGAAGGCTTTCTTACATATTGTATCCTTAAATGGCAGAAAAGGACGAGGAAGTTCTGTGGGATTTTTTTTCATAAGAACACTAATCCATTTATGAGGGCTCTACTCTCATGACCTTACTACTTACCAAAGGCCCACCTACTAGTCACTTTTGGGGGCTAGGATATGAATTTTGGGGAAACATATGTATTCAGATCTTAGCATATATCAAGATTCCTATAAATCTGTAGCTGGCAATGTTGTATTTCTTGACCTATATAATGGCGACCCAGGTATTCATAATTTACATTCAGGTTCATTCACTGCATTTTGAAATACATGATTTCTTTGGTGTTACATTTCACAATAGAGTAATATTTGAACTAGGAAATTAAAAAAATAAAAAGGCTGCCTCTTTCTGTCATTCTAATCAAGATTTTTCATGGGCATTAAGTAGTTGAACTGTAAATGACTCAAAGCCTTGTGATATGTGATTTGTTCAGTGGTATTTTGTCTAAATCCTCCTTAACCTGAATGGAATTAGCTATGGAAATCTCAAGTATAGTGATATTATCATGTAAGAATGTACTATTGTATTTCCCTATGTATAAAACACTCCCATGTATAAGATGCACCTTAATTTTGGGGCCCAAATTTTGAAAAAAAAAATGTATTACATAAAGTTATTGAACTCAAGTTTTATTCATCATAAAATTCATACAACTCCTCATCACTGTCAAAACTCCCATCCATTAGCTTGTCCTCATCTGTGTCTGATGACACATTGCTATCTTTAACAATGAGTGCAAAAACAAATGTGAAAAAGCAGGAAATGCAAGTAAAATAATCTACAACCCCTGTATCAGACACACCCAGTTTTATACCCCAAAATTTTCGATAAAAGGTGCATCTTATACACGGGGAAATATGGTATGTAAAACCTAGAACTTTCACTGAAATACATTTTATATATATTATATTAGGCCTGGTCTTTGAATTCAATTAGATTACTACTCTTTGTATGAAACCCTATTCAAATACACCGGAAACAGTAAATATTGTTTACTGCCATTTGGGGCTGAACAAAAGAGCCCTCACATAGTGGGAGGGAAACAACCTAGAAAAATAGTTTGTCTATAATTGTATATTTCAAAGAGGAAGTAAGTTTATTTTTTTATTTGTATTTTTTTGGATTTTTAAAAAAATTTATTTATTAAATTTAATGCAGTGACATTGATAAATCAGGGTACATATGTTGAGAGACAACATCTCCAGATTATTTTGACATTTGATTGTGCTGTATACCCCTCCCCCAAAGTCAAATTGTCTTCTGTCACATTCTATCTGGTTTTCTTTGTGCCCCTCCCCTCCCCCAACCCCTCTCTCCTTCCTCACCCCATCCCCCCTCCCCCCACCTCCCCACCCCCGTTGCCATCACATTCTTGTTCATGTCTCTGAGTCTCATTTTTATGTCCCATCTATGTATGGATTCATATAGTTCTTAGTTTTTTTCTGATTTACTTATTTCACTCCGTATAATGTTATCAAGGTCCATCCATGTTATTGTAAATGATCCGATGTCATCATTTCTTATGGCTGAGTAGTATTCCACAGTATATATGTACCAAAGCTTTTTTATCCACTCGTCCTCTGACCGACACTTGGGCTGTTTCCAGATCTTCGCTATTGTGAACAATGCTGCCATAAACATGGGGGTGCATTTCTTCTTTTCATACAATGCTATGGTGTTCTTGAGGTATATTCCTAACAGTGGGATAGCTGGGTCAAAAGGTAGTTTGATTTTTAATTTTTTGAGGAATCTCCATACTGTTTTCCACAGTGGCTGCACCAGTCTGCATTCCCACCAGCAGTGCAGGAGGGTTCCCTTTTCTCCACATACTCGCCAGCACTTATTCTGTGTTGTTTTGTTGATGAGCGCCATTCTGACTGGTGTGAGGTGATATCTCATTGTGGTTTTAATTTGCATTTCTCTAATGATTAGTGATGTTGAGCATTTTTTCATATGCCTATTGGCCACCTATATGTCCTCTTTGGAGAAGTGTCTATTCATTTCTTTTGCCCATTTTTGGATTGGATTGTTTGTCTTCCTGGTATTAAGTTTTACAAGTTCTTTATAAATTTTTGTTATTAACCCCTTATCAGACATATTGTCAAATATGTTTTCCCATTGTGTAGTTTTTCTTTTTATTCTGTTCTTGTTGTCTTTAGCTGTGCAAAAGCTTTTTAGTTTGATATAGTCCCATTTGTTTATCCTGTCGTTTATTTCACTTCCCCGTGGAGATAAATCAGCAAGTATATTGCTCCGAGAGATGTCAGAGAGCTTACTGCCTATGTTTTCTTCTAATATGCCTATAGTTTTAAGGCTTACATTTAAGTCTTTTATCCATTTTGAGTTTATTTTTGTGAGTGGTGTAAGCTGGTGATCTAGTTTCATTTTTTTGCAGGTAGCTGTACAATTTTCCCAACACCATTTGTTAAAGAGGCTGTCTTTACTCCATTGTATTTCCTTGCCTCCTTTGTCAAATATCAGTTGTCCATAGAACTGTGGGTTTATTTCTGAGTTCTCTGTTCTGTTCCATTGATCTATATGCCTGTTCTTATGCCAGTACCAGGCTGTTTTGAGTACAATGGCCTTGTAGTGTAACTTGATATCAGGAAGTGTGATACCTCCCACTTAATTCTTCTTTTTTAAGATTGCAGAGGCTATTCGTGTTCTTTTTTGGTTCCATATAAATTTTTGGAATATGTGATCTATATCTTTGAAGTATGTCATTGGTATTTTAATTGGTATGCATTGAATTTATAGATTGCTTTGGGTAATATAGACATTTTAATGATGTTTATTCTTCCTAACCATGAGCAGAATATATGCTTCCACTTGTTTGTATCTTCCTTGATTTCTTTTATCAATGCTTTGTAATTTTCTGAGTACAAGTCTTTAATCTCCTTGGTTAAGTTTACTCCTAGGTACTTTATTTTTTTGGTTGCAATAGTGAAGGGGATTGTTCCCTTAATTTCTCTTTCTGACTGTTCATTGTTGGCATATAAAAATGCCTCTGATTTCTGAGTATTGATTTTATATCCTGCCACTTTTCTGAATTCATTTATCAGGTCCAGTAGTTTTTTTGACTGAGATTTTAGGGTTTTCTATATACAATATCATATAATCTGCAAATAATGATAGTTTTACTTCTTCTTTTCAAACTTGAAAGTCTTTTATTTCTTCTTCTTGTTTGATTGCTGTGGCTAGGACTTCCAGGACTATGTTAAATAAGAGTGGTGAAAGGGGGCACCCCTGCCTTGTTCCTGATCTTAAGAGGATTGCTTTTAATTTTTGCTCATTGAGTATGATATTGGCTGTGGGTTTGTCATGGATGGCTTTTATCATGTTGAGGTATGTTCCCTGTATTCCCACTTTGCTGAGAGTTTTGATCATGAAAGGGTGCTGGATTTTATCAAATGCTTTTTCTGCATCTATTGAAATTATCATATGGTTTTTCTCCTTCTTTTTGTTTATGTGATGAATCACATTAATTGATTTACGAATATTGTACCATCCTTGCCTCCCCAGAATAAATCCCACTTGATCGTGGTGTATGATTTTTTCCATATATTGTTGAATCCAGTTTGCTAATATTTTGTTGAGGATTTTAGCATCTATATTCCTCAGAGATATTGGCCTATAATTTTCTTTCTTTGTGTTGTTTTTTCTGGTTTTGGAATCAGAATTATGCGTGCCTCATAAAAGGAGCTTGGAAGTCTTCCTTCCTCTTGAATTTCTTGAAATAGTTTGAGAAGGATAGGAGTTAGTTCTTCTTTGAATATTTGGTAGGATTCAGTTATGAAGCCATCAGGCCCCAGACTTTTCTTTGTTGGGAGTTTTTTGATAATTGTTTTGATCTCATTTGGTGTAATCGGTCTGTTTAGGTTTTCTAATTCTTCCAGATTGATTTTTGGAAGATTGTATGTTTCAAGGAATTTGTCCATTTCTTCTAGGTTGTCTAGTTTTTTGGCATACAGTTCTTCATAGTATTTTCTTACAATATTTTGTATTTCTGTTGTGTGAGTTGTTATTTCTCCACTCTCATTTTTTATTTTATTTATTTGAGTCCTCTCACTCTTTTTCTTGGTGAGTCTAGTTAAAGGCTCATCAATCTTGTTTACCTTTTCAAAGAACCAGCTCCTAGTTTCATTGATCCTCCATATTGATTCTTTAGCCTCTATGTCATTTATTTCTGCTCTGATCTTTATTATTTCCTTCCTTCTACTACATTTGGGCTTTACTTGCTGTTCTTTTTCTAATTATTTTAGATGCAGGGTTAAGTTGTTTATTTGAGCTTTTTCTAGCTTCTGAAAGTGTGCCTGTAGTGCTATGAACTTCCCTCTCAGTATTGCTTTAGCTGTGTCCCATAAATTTTGAGTTGTTGTATGCTCATTGTCCTTCGCTTCTAGGATTTTTTTTATTTCTTCTTTGATCTCATTTTTAATCCATTCATTATTTAACAACCTGCTATTTAGTTTCCATGTGTTTGAGAATTTTTGAGCTTTTCTGTTGTGGTTCATTTCTAGTTTCATGCCGTTGTGATTGGAGAAAGTGCTTGATATGATTTCAATCTTCTTAAATTTGTGGAGAGCACTTTTGTGCCCTAATATGTGGTCTATCCTAGAGAATGTATCATGAGCACTTGAAAAGAATGTATATTCTGCTGCTTTAAGGTGATAGGTTCTGAAGATATCTATTAAATCGAGTTGATCTATTGTGTCCAATAAGTCTGCTGTTTCCTTGTTAATTTTCCTTCTTGAGGATCTATCTAGTGATGTTAGTGGAGTATTGAAATTCCCTACTATTATAGTATTGCTGTTGATCTCGCCCTTTAAATCCACCAAAGTCTGCTTTATATATTTAGGTGCTCCTATATTAGGTGCATAGATATTTATAATAGTTATATCTTTCTGTTGGATTACTCCCTTTATCATTATGTAGTGGCCTTCTTTATCTCTTACTATATCTTTTGTTTTAAAGTCCAATTTGCCGGATATAAGTATTGCTACCCCAGCTTTTTTTTTAATTTCCTTTTGCATGAAATGTTTTTTTCCATCCTTTTACCTTCAATCTATGTGTATCTTTTGTTCTAAGGTGTGTCTCTTGTAGACAGCATATGTAGGGGTTGTTTTCTTATCCACACAGCTACCCTATGTCTTTTGATTGGATTATTTAGCCCATTTACATTTATGGTTATTATTGATATGTAGTTGTTTATTGCCATTTTATTCTTTAAAGCTGTATTCCTTTTTTGCTATATTCTTTTCCCACTTTGATCTGTTTACAACAAGCCCCTTAACATTTCCTGCAGCATTGGTTTGGTTGTAATGAATTCCTTGAGTTGTTTTTTGTCTGGGAAGCTTTTTATTTCTCCTTCAATTTCAAATGATAGCCTTGCTGGATAAAGTAGTCTTGGTTGTAGGTTCTTGTTCTGCATTACTTTGAATATTTCTTGCCATTCTCTTCTAGCCTCAAGTGTTTCTGTTGACAAGTTGGATGTCATCCTTATGGGGGCTCCTTTGTAGGTGATAGCTTTATTTTCTCTTGCGGTTTTAATATTTTCTCTTTATCGCTTAGCTTTGGTATTTTAATTATGATGTGTCTTGGTGTAGGTTTCTTTGGGTTTCTCTTTAATGGAGTCCTCTGTGCTTCTTGAACTTGTGAGAGTTTCTCCTGCATTAATTTAGGGAAGTTTTCAGCTATGATATGATTGAACAAAGTCTCTATCCCTTGTTCTTTTTCTTCTTCTTCAGGAACCCCTATGATGTGGATGTTATTTCTCTTCATGTTGTCACGGAGCTCTCTAAGAATTTCCTCAGACTTTTTGAGTCTCTTTTCTTTTTCTTCTCTGCTTTCATGCCTTCATTCTCCAGTTTCCTTCAACTCGCTGATTCAATCCTCAGCTCTATCTATCCTGTTTTTAATTCCTTCCATTGTGGTCCTTATTTCTGATATTGTATTTGTCATCTCTATCTGATTCTTTTTTATACCTGCTATTTCTTTATTTAGGTGTTCATAATGACCATCCATTGTTGTTCTAAGATCCCTAAGCATCCTTACAATCATTATTTTGAACTCCGCATCTGGAAGTTTGATTATTTCCATATCACTCAGTTCATCTCTTGAAGGTGTCTCTTGTGGTTTCATTTGGATTGCACTTCTTTGTCTTCTCATCATCTGTTTTTGGGTGTTTTATTTGTAGAGTTGGTTGAGTCTAGGCTTGGTGTTGTCTGCCTCCAGTTTTCAGTTGTGTTATTTCTAGGTCTTCTTGGGTTGGTATCAGCTGTTATCTGTAATCCACTTTCGGATTTGGGCAGCTTTGAAGTCTTGATTTGTTTGTTTTCTTAACAGGTGATAGTCTTGTTTACTGATCTCAGCAGGGGGCTTCCTTGAAACTGTATCCAGGAATGTGATGGGTGTAACCTGAGACTCTGAAGGCCTTTTTAGCCAGCTAATCTCACTGGGGGCAGGGTGTTTTCTCAGCTTCAGTAGGGGAAGGTGTATCTCAGATCTCCATGGAGACCTGAGTTACTGCCCCTCCTCCCCACTTCTTGTTTTCAGCTGTGTCTTGTTGCGCTGATTGGAGCTGGAGAGATGTCCAGAGATCTTCTGATCTGGAAGCAATTCAGTACTGTTTTGTGGAAGGTTCAGCCCCTCCCCCAGCTATGGCTGCCTCCAGCACGAATGAATCAGCTTTTTTAGTTCGTTTCCTGCATTTCTTAGCCCCTCACAGTCTGTCCCTCTCCCTGTCCTTTCCACTTGGGAGATAAGCTTGTCTTTTCAACACACCTCGCTCCCTTGTTGCCAGGCAATTGACTGTGAGCAGTATTTTCTGCTCTTTTCCCTTGGGTGAGATCCCCTCTGAGCTCTCAGCCTCCCCCTCCTCTCCATTCCTGTAAGCAGGGGAGATTCAGGTGCTCCCTACAAGGTTTGTTGTGGCTTCTTCTTTGCTCCTTGGTTTTTGAGAGCTGTTCTTGTAGTCCAGAGTTGGTTTTTCACGCTGATATTTCCTAAATTGATTTGTATTCCTGTTTGGTGGTGAGAGCTGGGCGTCTGTGCGTCCACCTACTCTGCTGCCATCTTCCCATCCCCTGAGGAAGCAAGTTTATTAAAAAACTAGATAGTATGTTTCTTTTACCAGAACATTTTCTGCAGTGCTTTTTCAATATCAGCAAATGCATCTGACCTGGGGACTTTTTCTTTAAACCCTTTAGGCCAATTCTTCCCACAAAATGTATCACATATGTTTTTCAAAGTATTTTGATAGCCTGTCTTCTTTCTTTTTATCCTTTTTAACCATAACCATCTTTGCTTCTACAAGAATCCTCCAGATTCTTTTCATCTACTTTCCCTATTTTCTATATCACTTTCTGAATCCTGAAGTTAATACAGAAAGGTTGAAGAGGAAAGAGGTTCAGAATAAGAGATGGAGGTAAAACAAAAGTCAAGTGATCATAGAAGGTAAAACAAAGATAAAAAGAGATATGAAACATTTAGTCTCAGGGAGGGAGGTGGAAGAGAAAGAAGAAACACAAAGACAGGTTGAAGGTAATGAAATTTACCCATGGGGTTTAATTGGGTTAGCATTGCCGATGTCCCATTAATCTAAATATGACTGACAAAGCTAGGTAGACAGCCCTTGAACACAGATCAGTATTACTATGAATGAAGTAAATCTGAATAATAAGCATTTTCTCTAACTGGAGGTTTACTATTTTCAAGAAAATATTTCCAGAAGAGCAGAGATTAATGTGTTGCATTTCTGGACAAGATTGTGAATTCAAGTTTGGAGTATCAGAATGTAGTTATAAAACCAAAAAGGACTGGTGTCTTTTCTGTAAAGTTACTTTGGGAATTTGAACTGGTTCATGATGGACCTTTCCTAAACCAATCAGCGAACAACCCACAGAATTAGGTTTCACTGAAAAGGGCCCTTGACATTTTCTGGAACTTTTCTAGACCCACCCTATTTTATTCACTGTGGAGCCTCAGCATACAAGAGAAAAATAAAGCCAAGTTCCAAATTACAAATAAGTTAGAGAAAAATAGTAGTTTTCAAATGTAATTTTGTCTCCAGGAATGAAATTGAGTGCTTTCATTTTTATCAAGCTCCTACATACACACATTGACCTAGGACAGCACACCACTGGCCCTGGAAATGGACTCTTCATTAACACCATGGATATAGATTATCATGCAAACACACATATTATTATAATATTGGTGGTGGGAGGCATGTTAGGGAGACTGTCATTCAATCCTCTTTAATTTTTGTTGAGAAACTAATACCTTGGAGCGAGACTCAAAATAATAATGATGATGACTATTTATTATTTGCTATGTACCACATAAAGATCTTAACTTATATCTAATTTAGTCCACATAATAATACAGTGGTGTAAGTACTGTTAATATCCCATTTCATATTTGAAAGATAAAAAACCCTATCTGAAAAGAGACATACTATTTAGGTGGTAATACTCCATACTAAAGTTAGATTTTGTAGTTCAGTGACTTGTACAAGATCTCTACACTTTTTAATAACCACCTTATATTTATGTCAAGTCCTTGGAGAAAGTGCTGAAAGTGAAATGGTAGACAAAACAGAAAGGATTCCCTTGCAGGACTTACAATATAGGGCCCAAAGGCAATCGATTAAGGAGGCAATAATGTAAAACCTTAGTAAGTTCAGGGAGATTATGGTAAGCAAACAGCAAACACAGATAACTTGGAAGGAAGGAGTCAGTGCTAGGAGACCAGGTTGAGTCTAGTTCATTCACAGAACTGAAATCCAGATCCCTTGATTGCCAGGGCAGTGCTCTTTTCAATACCTCATGTACCACTTTGGAGTGCTTCCATTAGAAAAAGGCCTCATTAGCGTCACTAGGGTCTACCTCTGCTGCTCTGTTTGGTTAGTAAGCAGTTACAGTCAGTGTTGGTCATGCTTCAACACGTGGAACATTTATCTACTTCAATCTGAGCGTCAGCTTAATCACTTGTACATCAGCACTTAACACAAAACTTGACTTTACAAATAAAAGCATACATATATTGTGCCCATGATAATTGTTAAAACAATACCTCCATTAAGTAATATTTACTAACATAATTAAGAGGGCAAAATCAGTCCTATCAGTCCTGAATCAGAATAAAATGTATATTCTTAGTTTAATTAACTTAGTCTGCAACCCCAAAATAATATGTATCGAATGGTGAAACCAAATGAAAGAGCCAGACCTGTTTCGCCTGAACGAGGACCTCTGGAGGGCCCTCAGAATCACTGCATCTCACCGCTTCCCTAGGATGGCTGTCTGTTACGCTGGGGGCCGGGACCAGGCAGGTTCACATTGGACTGGGCGGACGGCAGAGGAACTGCGGAGCCGGAAAGGGTCGGGCCCTACTTGTTAATTGGAGGCTTGCAAAGATAGGTGAGCAAATAAACAACAAAAGGGAAAGCTAATAAACAAAGGAAAATCTGCTATTTGCATTAAGAGTGAGGGAGCAAGGAAAACCACACCTCATGGTGGCGGGAGAGCGACTTGGAAGAACCACCGCCCAGGGGAAGCATAGACCATGCACACGTGCCTCTGCCACGTGCTCACGCACTAATCAAGTAAAGTGCTTGAAGCTGGTAAACCTGCGATCAAGCCTTACAGCTGCCCCAAATTATAGTAAAAAAATGGACAAAAACAATTGTTGGAGAGGATGTAGAGAAACTGGAACCCTTATTCTTTCCTGGAGGGAATGAATGGAAAATGGGACAGTCACTTTGGAAAACAGTTCTGGGTAGTTTCCCAGAAGGATAAACATTCAGTTACCACATGATCCAGCAATTCCACTCCTATATACCCAAGATAATTGAAAATGTACATTGAAACAAATATAAGGTGACAGAGGATGATTTGACTTTGGATGATGGGTATATAGCATAATTGACTGTCCAAATAATGTGGAGATGTTTTCTCTAAATCTATGTACTCTGGTTGACCAATGTCACCCTGTTAAATTTGATTGTCAAAAGAAAAAAGAAAAAAAACCAACATTCATTGTAATGCTGGAGGCTGAAGCCAGGCAGGTTTCCACTGAACTGGGGCAGATAGTAGAGGAACTGCGGAGCCAGAAAGTGTCGGCCATACCTGCTTATTGGAGGCTCACAAAGACAGGTGAGTGAATAAACAACAAAAGGGAAAGAGCCAATAAACAAAGGAAACTCTGCTATTCGCAGTGAGAACAAGGGAGCAGGGAAAAACCACACCTCAGGAGGGGGGGCGAAAGAGCAATCAGGGAGAATTGAGCCCAGGGGAAGCACCCACAGCCTTACATAGGCTATGCACACGTGGTGCTGCCACGTGCTCACACACCAATCAAGCCAAGTGCTTGCAGCCGGTAAACCTGCAAGCAAGCCTAACACAGCTGCCCCACAAAATATCTATCAACTGATGAACAAATAAACAAAATGTGAGATAGCCATATAATGGAATGTTATTCAGGCATAAAAAGGAATAAAGCAATGATATATGCTACAACATGGAGGAATCTTGAAAACATCAGAGTGAGTGAAAGAAGCTAGACACAAAGACACATATTGTATGGTTCCACTTATATGAAGCATCGATAATAGGCAAATCCATAGAGACTGGCAGCAGATCAGTAGTTGAAGAGGCTAAGGGCAGGACAGGAATGGAGAGCGACTGATTACTAATGGGCATGGGTATTTTTGGTTGAGGGGAGGCTGATGAAGTGTTCTAAAACTAGTGCTGATAGTTGCATAACTTAGGGAGTATTGGGAAAAAGCCCCACTGAATTGTATACTTGAAGAGGGTGAATTTTACAGCATATGAATCATATCTCAAAAAACTACTGAAAAACTGTGTTCAAGGACACAGCTTATACAATGTGAACTGAGGAACGGAATTAAACCTGAAGGGAAGGGGGGAGGGAGCTGTTGGGAAAGGGGCAGGGGAGATGCTGAGGGGAACACGGGGGAGGGGGGATATAATCAGGACAACACTAGAATCTATGTAAACAAAATAAATTAAATAAATCAATCAATAAAAAGGGACATAGCTTACATAGAAGTCATGAATATAGTTAATATATTTAAAAATTTTTTTTGACAGAGACAGAGAGAGTCAGAGAGAGGGACAGACAGACAGGAAGGGAGAAAAATGAGAAGCATCAAGTCTTCATTGCTGCACCTTAGTTGCTCACTGATGACTTTTTCATATGTGCCTTGACTAGAGTGGGGGGATTACAGCAGAGTAATTGACCTCTTTTTTTTTTTTTTTTTTTTCTTTTTTTTTTTTTTTCTGAAGCTGGAAACAGGGAGAGACAGTCAGACAGACTCCCGCATGCGCCCGACCAGGATCCACCCGGCACGCCCACCAGGGGCGACGCTCTGCCCACCAGGGGGCGATGCTCTGCCCATCCTGGGCGTCGCCATGTTGCGACCAGAGCCACTCTAGCGCCTGGGGCAGAGGCCACAGAGCCATCCCCAGCGCCCGGGCCATCTTTGCTCCAATGAAGCCTTGGCTGCGGGAGGGGAAGAGAGAGACAGAGAGGAAGGCGCGGCGGAGGGGTAGAGAAGCAAATATGCGCTTCTCCTGTGTGCCCTGACCGGGAATCGAACCCGGGTCCTCCGCACGCTAGGCCGACGCTCTACCGCTGAGCCAACCGGCCAGGGCGTAATTGACCTCTTGTTTAAGCCAGCAACCTTGGGCTCACGCCAGCAAACTTTGGGCTCAAGCTAGAGACCGTGGGGTTACGTCTGTGATCCCATGCTCAAGCCAGTGACCCCACGCTCAAGCTGGTGAGCCTGTGCTCAAGCCAGATGAGCCTGTGCTCAAGCCAGAGACCTCGGGGTTTTGAACCTGGATCCTCTATGTCCCAGTCCAACACTCTATCCACAGTGCCACCACTTGGTCAGGATATAGTTAATATTTTTATATATTTCTGTCTACTCAAAGAAAAGTGTAAACTTTAAGGGAAATATGAGATAATTTCAAGCCTAAAAATGCTTTTACCATAAATATGCAGCTATTTAATTCATGCATGACTTTTCCCATTCAGTACTCCACTTCATTCCAATTCACATATGAAAACAAAGTTATTGAATTCAACTTTTCATTCTGATCTGGTTCTGGCAACTTGTCAAAGTGCAGCCAATATGCATAATATTGAAACTTGAAGCAGAGTCTCACACTAGATCATAGCCTCTTTGATTTCTGTGGTATCAGGGCTACCTGTATGCACTTTCATTGTCTAGCTGTTAACCTGTATATTTTCCATCCCTTTCGGTTGGATGGGTCTGAAATTTTTAATCAAACAAAAGAAACCCGGTTGCTAAGCATGGAAAAACCAAAGCTGTTCACCAACTGCTTCCTGTGTGCCCTGAGTGGTGTGGGCAGAGGGTAGGGCCAGGCCTCATTCAGCTTACGTTTGTTTGTGCAGAAGACTAGGAAGGTTTTTTGTGTCTTGCTTACCCAGACACACTCACTCAGAACTGCTTTCGGGATCATCGGTGGTAAAATCTGAAAATGTGCTATGCACAATTACACAAGCAAACACAATGTCCCAAGACAAATATGCCCTATTAGTAAGCAGGCCAGAATGGAAGTAAAAACAGGTGTTCCTTATATCGGGTCTGATTGTCTACATGTGTGGTTACTCTGAAATTATTTCTTAATTACCTTGAAGGGCACTCCAGCAGGGAGGGAGAGAGAAAGCTCCATAGCAGTCCTGAGGGTTCTTTGATGCTCTGCCGAATTAAAACTTAAGTAGCTGAATCCTGTAATTACTTAAATATTGTTTTTAATGAGCCTATTTGCCTAAGCTAGCAAATTATATATTTCAACTACTTATTAGTTTTTCTCTTGATATTATTTCTGGATGATCGTAGGCTTTATTAACCCAGTAACCCATTTTGTCAGGGAACTTACCTGTCACATGGTTGATATACAGAATGCTCCTGAACTTGCAATCTGTGTTATATGATATGAACAAAGGAGAAATGAATTATATAAATAAAAAGAGATATAAGGAGGCGTTATGCTGTGTTTGTGTTGCCAACACTGGACTACCCTAATTGGACCTGGACTGGAGCCATTTATCTCTGGTAAGTAGAAGAGACTGACAATTTTGTTTCTCAACCCCAGTATTTTCTATGGATAGAGCAACGGAGATGGTGTTGAGGACCACGACAGTGCTCTGTCAATGGGATTAACTAGATATAGTATAAAAACACTAACTATATTCTTGATAGTTCATTGGGTCATAAAACAGTGAAAAAATAATAAATTGTAGTCTCCTTCAAGGATATTCAATCTAATTTGGTATTTGGAATGCATAAATAAAGGTGGTGGCACTAAATGCCAGAAAAAGGGGCACATTTCCATGTAAGATGAGACCCAGGGCTATGACCTGGGTAAAGTAACATGGGAAAATAGAAAACTTAGAAACTTTTCAGCTTATTAACATAATGGTAAAAAGGATTAATTCTGAAAATTTCTATGACATCCCTTAAATCAAGGAAATTAAATATTAAAGGATTAAGTAATGAGGCTAATTTCCAAAAGAGAGAAAACTGGACCCTGGATCCAAACTTGTTAAGTTTAACTCTAAGGCATCATGCTCTTAAACTCACAATATTCCTTTTATTCTGAGAGTATGTCCATTCTTACTTGTGCTATAAAAATATTTTCTTTTATATATAGGGTGGGGCAAAAGTAGGTTTACAGTTGTGAGTATGTGAAACACAAAAGTTCATTCTTGTATCATTATTTATTAATTATTGTATTCTTCCCAATATGAGCAACTCTATACCCACTTTTGCCCCACTTTGTACTGTCATAATGACAGAGATATTTTTTTGTCTTCTCCATAAACTAAAAGCTGGCAGCTCTGTTTGTTTTCCCTCCTCTCCAACCTTCCAATTTTACTGATCCATGAAATCCCACGGTCCAGTAATTTCTTCTCTGGATCTAAATTTCTATCAGAGCCAGATAGTAACTACTTTAGGCTTTGTAGGCCCTGCTGTGTCTTTTGCAGCTACTGGGCTTGCTGTGGTGGAGCCACCACAGATAGCACTGAAACACGGCAGTGTGGCTGCATCCAGTACTGTTGTTTTTACGCACACTGAAATTTGAATTTCATAAAATTTTCATGTGTGACAAAATATTATTATAATTTCAATGTTTCAACTATTTAAAAATGTAATGATCATTCTTTTTTTTTTTTTTCCAGAGACAAAGAGTCAAGAGAGGGATAGACAGGGACAGACAGACAGAAATGGAGAGAGATGAGAAGCATCAATCATCAGTTTTTTCATTGCGACACCTTAGTTGTTCATTGATTGCTTTCTCATATGTGCCTTGACCACAGGCCTTCAGCAGAGCGAGTAACCCCTTGCTCAAGCCAGAGACCTTGGGTCCAAGCTGGTGAGCTTTGCTCAAACCAGATGAGCCCGCGCTCAAGCTGGCAACCTCGGGGTCTCGAACCTGGATCCTCAGCATCCCAGTCCAACACTCTATCCACTGCGCCACCCCCTGGTCAGACTGTAATGACCATTCTTAGCTCTCAGGCTATACAAAACAAACAAACAAACAAATCCATGACTGGGCAGATTTGGCTCTTGGTCCATATTTTACTGAAAACAGACTGGACAAGCTGTTAACCCATGAAAACAGGGAATAATAAGATTTATCCTGACAAATTTCCTTTATGAAAATATATATCATTTTAAATCAGTTTTTCAAAGCAAAATCAGTGACATAAGATGAAATTCATTAAGTTTAAAATCAGAATTATAAGCCACACAGATGAGTTATAAACCCAGCACAGACAGAAGTTACAGATGGCTGTCCAGGGCCCCTTGTTCGCTGGGAGGGTTGATTTCAAGTAGAGGACAATGATCTACAGTGAGTTCAGGGGGAGACAAGGGACTATATGGTTCCTCAAAGGAAACATGATTCAGCTAGAAAGGAAAAAAATTGGGAATTCCAAAGGACTTACTTGTACAAAATTGTGCAGGTAGGACACCTATGTTGAGTTTAAAAAATAATGCGTAAGTCAAAGGATGGGATTTAGGCACAGGAATAATTAAAGATAAATTTGCAAATGTGGTAAGAGGAGAGTCAAAGGAAGGCTAAAAGTTTGTATCTTATTGTGGAAGTTAAAGGTTGAAAAGGAATTATCAGGAACTCTTCCTAATATGTGGATGATTTGTTTGGTCTGTATAGCATTTTTATGTACTTCAGCCAATCTTTCAAAATCCAGTTTCTCTTGAAATTAAAAAAAAAAAAAATCAGAAAATCTGGCAACACTAGCCCAGCATTCCCATGACCTTAAAGAATATGAGTATCTCAGTCTAATGCCAGTGGTCAAGGCCAGGCCGGTTCACACTGGATTCGGGAAGACGGTAGAAAAACTGTGAAACTGAAAAGGGATGGGCCATTCTGTTTAAAAAAGTCTCACAATGACAGACAAGCACACAGGCAGGGGAAATCGCCTCTCAGGCAAACAACAGCAAAATGGCCCTTCACAGTGGCGGGCAGGCAACCCGCACATCCACAATTCCCATCTCTCTCGAGTGCAAGCACCCATAGCCTTGTACAGGACATACACACGTGGTGCTGACACACACTCACACAGCAGTCAGGCAAAGTGCTTGTAGCCAGTAACCCTGACAGCAAGCCTAACACAGCTGTCCCACTTTCTACCCCTTTAAGATTGCTTGCCTCACAATAGGTACGTTACATATCATATATACCAAGAATGACAATTATAAAGGTACCCTTCACAATATCTCCCTGAGCACTCTGCCCAGGGAGTTAATTGTAGGCCCATCTCCAATTCCCCACCCCACAGTGCCAACAAGGCCACCCATCGTAGGTGGGGGGCCTGTACAGACCAGGGCCATGTCCACTGAAACCAAAAATGCCCTTGGTGCGTCTCTGTAACTGGGTGAGAGCAGCTTCCTGGTGCAGGAGGGCATCCACTGGAGCTGAGCTGTTCCCCCCCCCCCAATCAGGGTCTCTCATACTGTCCAAAAGTGGCATGCCCATCCAACAAGGGAGCCAGTGCCCCTCTCTGGTTGCAGTCCAAGAGTCAGTCCATGATAGACAGCCTGGCTGTCTGTGCAAATCACCAAGGTAAAGGTCCATTACAGGCAACTAGGTTCACATGGGGCCTCAGGCCTCTCCCTCACCTCTGCCATCATGGCAGCTCTGAAGATACTGTCCCAAAGAGGAGCACGTGGCAACAGTGGCCAACCTCTCCACCTCTGCTCCAGAGAGCATGATGCCTTCTACTCCTATGTCCCACAGTTGCAGCAAACCTACCAGGGGCTCAGTAGGTACTCTTTGCTGCTGGGCTTTTGTTTGTTTTTTTTTTTTGTTTTTTTTTTTACAGAGACAGAGAGTGAGTCAGAGAGAGGGATAGACAGGGACAGACAGACAGGAACGGAGAGAGATGAGAAGCATCAATCATTAGTTTTTCATTGCGCGTTGCAACACCTTAGTTGTTCATTGATTGCTTTCTCATATGTGCCTTGACCGCGGGCCTTCAGCAGACCGAGTAACCCCTTGCTGGAGCCAGCAACCTTGGGTTCAAACTGGTGGGCTTTTCCTCAAACCAGATGAGCCCGCACTCAAGCTGGCGACCTCAGGGTCTTGAACCCGGGTCCTCTGCATCCCAGTCCGATGCTCTATCCACCGCCTGGTCAGGCTGCTGCTGGGCTTTTACCTTTTGAAGGACCACTGACCTAGCACTGAGTGTGCGGATAGCAGCTTCAGCTGGAGCCTCCTCGTCCTCAGAAGAGGGGCGGGAAACGCCCGCTCCCGTTGACTTCAGGGCCTCTCTGCCAGCACAGCTGTCTTTGACTCCTGCAGCTGCCAGCTTTTAGCCTGAAGCTGAACCCACAGTTGTTCCTCCAGCAACTCCTGCTGCCAATGTTCAACTTCCAGGACAAGCTGCAACCTGTCCGGCCTCCTTCTCCAGAGCTCACTCCAGTTCAAACCCTGGCTGCAGCTGGGTTTGCAGCTTATTCTGGAGCTCTCGGCCTCGGGCTGCCTGTTGCAGGGCTGTAAAAAACAGCCAATCCACAGTCCCCAAGAGGACAGCTATGGGGAGCCATAACAACAACCAGTCTTCTACCAACCCCTCAGGAGTAGCTGTGGCTCCATGCCCATCTGCTCCGAATCCGGATGACTACACCAGATGTAATGCCAGTGGCTAAGGCCAGGCAAGTTCACACTGGATTTGGGTAGATGGTAGATGTTGTAGTAATATAAGGTTATAGTAATTAAATACATAGAAATATAAAAATATGGAAAATATATAAAAGTAATTAAAAAGATATTAAAAATAATTACTAAAATTAAATAAAGTTATGCCATTTGGATAGGAATTAATATAGTGGCTTAGTGCCATAACTCTGTAATGTGATAAACAGACTCTGACTTACAAGCACAGCCCAGTTAGTATGTGTGTGAAGTTATACAGAGATAAAAAGTGGCCTAGTGTTAATTACATTAACTTTGTAAATTAATGAAAATAAGAACATTTTAAAAAAGTGATTGAATGTAAACATTTCAGTAGATTGACATAAAGGAGATTCCCTGCGATGAATTCCCAGAAAGGTGGTTTGAGGTGATAATCCTGTAGATTGACACCTGTTAGATGGCGTTGGCCAGAAAAGGTACTAAAGCTGCAGTAGTCGCCCAGACTCCAACGTTGATGTGGACTGTCTCCACGTGGCTCTGAGCTCTGACCAAAGCCAGCCGAGAGGAGCACGCCAATGGGGCCCCTTAAGCTGTACCCAGGCACGCCAAAAGGATTTGTGAGTAATAAATTGCCTGTGTGATTATTGCAACTAATTTGTGTGTCGGTTGTGTCTTTCCTCCAGTGGCATTTAACAGTAGCATCCTCGTAGCCGCCTCAAGAGTAGTCTTGAAGAGGCTGCCAGCCCTGCTGATAAGCAGGAGTGTCCCACTGCATGGGGAAGTTGAATCAGGGACACCTGATCGGACGTAGAGCTTGGGCTGTACTGGGACAGTAGAAAAACTGTGAAGCCAGAAAGGGGCGGGCCATTCTGTTTAATAAAGTTGCACAAAGGTGGACAAGAACAGGTGGTAGAAAAACTGCAGAGCCAGAAAGGGTTGGGCCATTCATTTAATTAAGTTTCACAATGGCAGACAAGTACACAGGCAGGGGAAACCGCCTCTCAGGCAAACAAACAGCATATGGCCCCTCACAGTGGAAGGTAGGAAATCCACACATCCACAATCCCCCATCTCTGTTGAGCACAAGCACCTATAGCCTTATACAGGCCATACACACGTGCCTCTGCCACGTGCTTACACACTAATCGAGCCAAGTGCTTGCAGCTGGTACACCAGCAAGCAAGCCTAACACAGCTACTCCACACCCAGTTTTCCACAGTTTCAAACTCATATTGATTTATTTCTCTCATTTTATTTATTTTTGGTACAGCAATATGAACACTTCTCTTAGATCCTTTATGCCACCATGCTCTCTCATAGTTGCATCTAGGTCTTTGTACACACACACACACACACACACACTCATCATTCAGTCAGAGCCTGGCATCTCCTAATTATCCTTTTGGGCTAATAGTAAATATTCCCTCTTCCAAGAAGCCTCCATGGTGTACCAAGTCTGGGGTTAGGTATTTCCATAGCATCCTGTGTTGCTTACAGTGCCAGTACTGTTCTGGGTGCCAGGTGTCGTGAACCTGCGTGACTAGCAATTTTGCAGGTCTTGAATGGGAATGGTGGAGAATTGAGAAAAAAAGACACAGAAAAAAAAAGGATGGGATCTGCAGGTCTCTCTGCAGGCTTTTCCTCTAAGAGCTGCCTGCATTCCCAAAAAGCTTTATTTTTATTGAGCAAAGCAGAGTTATTTTACAAAACTAAAGAAAGCTTAGATAGGAAGTCACACCTCTGAGCCACCTCGGGAATTCTCCCCAGCTACATCAGGAGATCTCTTGAGTGCAGAAAATCCTCCACCAAGCATAACATCTTAACTTCACAAAACAACCAGTAAAAAAACCCCTGCAACCAGCCTGTGGTGGCACAGTGGATAAAGCGTAGACCTGGAATGCTGAGGTCACTTGTTCAAAACCCTGTCGTCCCTGGTCAAGGCACATGTGGGAGTTGATGCTTCCTGCTCCTCCTTCCCTCTCTCTCTCTCTCTCTTCTCTCTAAAATGAATAAATAAAATCTTAAAAAAAAAAAAAGAAAGTGCTTTAAAAACCCTGCCTTTAGCAACTTAATCAAGCAAGTGAGGTGGGGGGATGGGACAAGTACAAACACTCAGCTTCGTAGCCAGTATGGAGTTGTGGGGAAGAGCTTAACCTTTGGCTAAGTCTTGAACTGCCAGGGCTTTGCCAGCTTGCTGCAGTCTCCCACAGCCAGGAATATAAAAAGGTACATAATTAAGCCCCAGTCCTTGTGGGGCTTACATTCTTGTGGAGGGTGACAGACATTAGGTTAATAAACATATAAATAAGTAGTATGTGAGATAGTGACAAGTATGATGGAGCAAAGTAAAGCATAACAAGGCTGAGTGCTACTTCTGTAAAATGTTTCGGGCAGGCCTTACTGAAAATATCAAATTCAAGCAAGGACCTGAAGAGAGTGAGGGAGCAGGTCATGTGAACACCTGGGAGAAGACCATGCCAGACAGAGAGAAGAAGGCCAAGGGCTCTGAAGTAGACAAGTGTTTGGAGTATCTGAGGAGGTCAGGGTAACTGGAGCAACAGAGGTAAGGTAGAGAACCTCATAGAAGATGAGGGGGAAACATGGTCAGATCTAGGCCTGGTGGTTCAAGGTGAGAACTCTTGCTTTACTCTGAATAATGAAGAAACCTATAGAGAGTTTTGAATTAGTGGAATGACATGATCCAATTCATTCTCAAAGAGGATTGCGCCAGCTGTTCTGTTTTGAGTAGACTGTGGCCGATGATCAAAGAATAAAGAAAGGGAGATAAATTAGAATGTTGTTTTTGTAGTCTGAATAAAAATCATGCTGGCTGGCGAATGATAGTGGAATGGGAATGAAACAAAGAGGAATGCAGAGCTCTGAGAGATCTACTAAGAGATCAGGTGTGGGATTGACTGAGCATAAGAAATCATGGAAACGGGAATATCAAGGAGAGCTCTGATAAATTCTGGGTGGGAGCATTACAGCTGCTTCTATTCCTCTAATAATCCAGGGTAGTCAACCTTTTTATACCTACCGCCCACTTTTGTATCTCTGTTAGTAGTAACATTTTCTAACTGCCCACCGGTTCCACAGTAATGGTGATTTATGAAGTAGGGAAGTCACTTTACTTTATAAAATTTATAAAGCAGAGTTACAGCAAGTTAAAGCATATAATAATAATTACTTACCAAGTACTTTATGTTGGATTTTCGCTAAGTTTGGCAGAATAAATCTTTATAAAACAACTTACTATAGTTAAATCTATCTTTTTATTTATACTTTGGTTGCTCCGCTACCGCCCACCATAAAAGCTGGAACACCTGCTAGTAGACGGTAGGGGCCAGGTTGACTACCACTGCTCTAATCCCTTCATGGGACAGAAGCTCAAGGGGGCAAGGACATATTTATATTGCTTACAATTTTATCCCTAGTACCTAATACAGAGTAGGTATTTAATTTCTGTTTAAATTAGTGAATAAAATAAGTTAGGTATATGTAAGGCCAAAAGCCACCATCATGACCATTCATATGCAGGTTCCCATTGGATTCAGGCAGATGGTAAAGAAATGGCGGAGTCAGAGGATGGTGGGCCATTCTGTTTATTGGTGTCTTACCAAGACAGGCAAGCCACAAGAGAAGACAAGGGAAAAGCAGAAAACCTGCTTTTCCCATGAAGGGCAAGGGATCAGGTAGGCCCCTGCAATGCTTATAGCAGGAACCAAGAGAGAGCAAACTCCTGGTCTGCTCTACTTTATAGTATAGAAATCAAAACCTTTAATTCAATATAGAAACAAAGAAGTCTCTGATACAAAGTCACTTATCTGAGGCATAATGGGATTCCTCATGAGAGTGCACCACCCCATATCAAAAAGGGTGGGAAAGACAGTCCCAAAACCAAGTCCCAGGCTACAAGGATCCTGCCTGCCCACAGCCCGCCCCCAACACACATTAATATAATCACACCCATCACAAGCAAGAAGGCAACCAATACCATCACCTGGGCGACGGGCTTCCAGCACCATCTTTAACAAAGTAAGCATAATATATTTTATCTGCCCAACAGTATATTAAAGAGAGATTTTGGAACAGAGATGTATTTGGAAGACAGAACTCCAAACAATGGTTTAATCTTGGAAAAGTTGGATTTTTAAAAAATTTATTTTATTTTATTTTATCTTTCAGTGAGAGGAGGGGAGGCAGAGAGACAGACTCCTGGACTGGGATCCACCCATAAAACCCACTAGGAGGCAATGCTCTGCCCATCTGGGGCCATTGCTCCATTGCTCAGCAACTGAACCATTTTTTAGCACCTGAGGCAAGGGCCATTCTCAGCATCAGAGGCAAACTCACTTGAAATAATCAAACTAATAGAGCTATGGCTGTGGGAGTGGAAGAGAGAGAGGAGAGACAGAGAGAGACAGACAGACAGACAGAAGGGGGAGGGGTGGAGAAGCAGATGGTCGCTTCTCCTGGGTGACCCAACTGGAAATCAAACCCAGGACATCCACACCCTGGGTGGATGCTCTACCACTGAGCCAGCTGGCCAGGGCTGGAAAAACTGGATGTTAAACTATCAGATTTCCAAGTGATGGAAGTGAATGCTAGAGTGTTTCTACATATCATTACATACTTTAAAGAGGTTTTGTCTCTAGGAAAACCTATAAGGAAAGAAAGATTTTCATGAGAACTCCGGTCACAAAATGTCAGTCCAGATAGTTTTGTTTTATTCACTAGATACTGATCACCACAAAGTTTTTTTGTTTTTTGTTTTTTTCACCACAAAGTTTTAAATTTTCAACTTAGTAACTAGAATTTAAATCAGTAAAATATTTTTAACATTTTTTTAAATTTAATTAATTGTGTTTACATAGATTCTAGGGTCACCTCGAATTCCTCCTCCATCCCCCCTCTTCCCCTCAACATCTTCCCTGCCCCCCTCCCTACAGTGCCCCCCTTCCCTTCAGGTTTATCCCATCCTATCATCCCCTTTCCCTCTGTCCGCTTTCCCTCTGTTCCCTTTGATCCCTCCTCTGTCTCAATTCCGTTCCTCAGTTCTCATTATTCCTTGGATTCCTCAAATGAGTGAAGTCATATGATATTTTTTTTTCTCTGCCTGGCTTATTTCACTCAACATAATAGTTTCCACGTCCCTCCATATTGTTGCAAAAGGTAATATTTCCTTCTCTTTCATAGCCCCATGGAACTCCATTGTATATATGTACCACAGCTTTTCAATCCACTCGTCCATTGACAGACACTTGGGCTGTTTCCAGATCTTTGCTATTGTGAACAATACTGCCATAAACATGGGGGTGCATTTATTTTCTTCAGTCAGTGATATGGTGTCCTTGGAATATATTCCTATAAGTGGGATGGCTGGGTCAAAGGGCAGTTCCATTTCTAATTTTTTGAGGAATCTTCATACTGCTTTCCACAGTGGCTGTACCAGTCTGCATTCCCACCAGCAGTGCAGGAGGGTTCCTCTTTCTCCACATCCTCTCCAGCACCTATCGTGTGTTGTTTTGTCAATGAGCTCCATTCTGACTGGTGTGAGGTGGTATCTCATTGTGGTTTTAATTTGCATTTCTCTAATGATTAGTGATGTTGAACATTTTTTTGTCTATTGGCCATCTGTATGTCCTCTTTGGAGAAGTGTCTATTCATTTCTTGTGCCCATTTTTTGATTGGATTTTTTGTCTTCCTGGTATTGAGTTTTACAAGTTCTTTATAAATTTTGGTTATTAATCCCTTATCAGATGTATTGTCGAATATGTTCTCCCATTGTGTGGTTTGTCTTTTTATTCTGTTCATATTGTCTTTAGCTGTGCAAAAGCTATTTAGTTTGATATAGTCCCATTTGTTTATCCTGTCTTTTATTTCATTTGCCTGTGGAGATAAATCAGCAAAGATAATGCTGTGATAGATGTTGGTGAGCTTACTGCCTAAGTTTTCTTCTAGGATACTTATGGTTTCATGATTTACATTTAAGTCCTTTATCCATTTTGAGTTTATTTTTTTGAATGGTGTAAGTTGGTGGACTAGTTTCATTTTTTTGCAGGTAGCTGTCAAGTTTTCCCAACACCATTTGTTAAAGAGACTGTCTTTACTCCACTGTATGCTCTTATCTCCTTTGTCAAATATCAGTTGTCCATAAAGATATAGTTTTATTTCTGGATTCTCTGTTCTGTTCCATTGATCTATATGTCTGTTCTTATGCCAGTACCAGGCTGTGTTGAGTACAGTGGCCTTGCAGTATAACTTGATATCAGGAAGTGTGATACCTCCCACTTTATTCTTCTTTTTCAGGATTGCTGAGGCTATTCGTATTCTTTTTTGGTTCCATATAAATTTTTGGAATATGTGATCTATATCTTTGAAGTATGTCATTGGTATTTTAATTGGTATTGCATTGAATTTATAAATTGCTTTGGGTAATATAGACATTTTAATGATGTTTATTCTTCCTACCCATGAGCACAGTATATGCCACCACTTGTTTGTGTCTTCCTTGATTTCTTTTATCAATGTTTTATAATTTTCCAAGTACAAGTCTTTAACCTCCTTGGTTAAATTTACTCCTAAGTACTTTATTTTTTGTTGTTGCAATAGTGAAGGGTATTGTTTCCTTAATTTCTCTTTTGACAGTTCATTGTTTGTGTATAAAAATGCCTCTGATTTCTGTGTATTAATTTTATATCCTGCCACTTTGCTGAATTCATTTATTAGGTCCAGTAGTTTAGGGTTTTCTATATACGGTATCATATCATCTGCAAATAACGATAGTTTTACTTCTTTTTTTCCAATTTGGATGCCTTTTATTTCTTCTTCTTGTCTGACTGCTGTAGCTATGACTTCCAGTACTATGTTGAATAAGAGTGGTGAAAGGGGGCACACCTGCCTTGTTCCTGACTTTAGGGGAATTGCTTTTAATTTTTGTCCATTAATTATAATGTTGGCTGTGGGTTTGTCATAGCTGGACTTTATCATGTTGAGGTATGTTCCCTGTATCCCCACTTTGCTAAGAGTTTTGATCATAAATGGGTGCTGGATTTTATTAAATGTTTTTTCAGCATCTATTGAAATTAACATGTGGTTTTTCTCCTTCCTTTTGTTTATGTGGTGAATCACATTAATTAATTTAAGAATGTTGTACCATCCTTGCCTCCCCAGAATAAATCCCACTTGATCATGGTATATGTTTTTTTCCATATATTGTTGGATCCTGTTTGCTAATATTTTGTTGAGGATTTTAGCATCTAAATTCATCAGATATATTGGCCTATAATTCTTTCTTTGTGTTGTCTTTGCTTGGTTTTGGAATCAGAATTATGCTCGCCTCATAAAAGGAACTTGGAAGTGTTCCTTCCTCCTGAAATTTTTGTAATAGCTTGAGAAGCACAGGAGTTAGTTCTTCTTTGAATATTTGGTAGAATTCATCAGTGAAGCCATCGGGTCCAGAAGTTTTGTTTTTGGGAGCTTTTTGATAACTGTTTCGATATCTTTTGTTGTAATCGGTCTGTTTAGGTTTTCTGATTCTTCCAGACTGATTTTTGGAAGATGATATGTTTCAAGAAATTTGTCCATTTCACCTAGGTTGTTTAATTTTTTGGCATACAGTTCTTCATAGTATTTTCTTACAATATTTTGTATTTCTGTTTTATCAGTTGTTATTTCTCCACTCTCATTTCTAATTTTATTTATTTGAATCCTCTCTTCTTTTCTTGGTGAGTCTGGTTAAAGGTTCATCTATCTTGTTTACCCTTTCAGAGAACCAGCTCTTGGTTTCATTGATCCTCTGTGTTGTTTCTTTAGCCTCTATGTCATTTATTTCCACTCCGATCTTTATTATTTCCTTCCTTCTACTACCTCTGGGCCTTACTTGCTGTTCTTTTTCTAGTTCTTTTAGATGAAGGGTTAGGTTGTTTTATTTGTGCTTTTTCAAGCTTCTTAAGGAATGCCTATAGTGCTATGAACTTCCCTCTCAGGACTGCTTTTACTGTGTCCCATAAATTTTGAGTTGTTGTTTGCTCATTATCATTTGTTTCTAGGAATTTTTTTATTTCTTCTTTGATTTCATTGTTAACCCATTTGTTATTTAATAATATGCTATTTAGTTTCCATGTGTTTGAGTGTTTTTTAGTTTTTCTGTTGTGGTTGATTTCTAGTTTCATTCCATTGTGATCAGAGAAAATGCTTGATATGATTTCAATGTTCTTAAATTTGTTGAGACTGCTTTTGTGTCCTAACATGTGGTCTGTTTTAGAGAATATACCATGAGCACTTGAAAAGAATGTATATTCTGCTGCCTTAGGGTGAAAGATTCTAAAGATATCTATTAAATCAAGTTGATCTAGTGTGTCCTTTAAGTGTGCTGTTTCTTTGTTAATTTTCTTTCTTGAAGATCTATCTAGTAATGTTAGTGGGGTATTGAAATCTCCTACTATTATAGTATTACTGTTGATCTCACCCTTTATATCCATCAAAGTTTGCTTTATATATTTAGGTGCTCCTGTATTAGGTGCGTAGATATAATATTTATGATGAATATATCTTCCTGTTAGATAGCTCCCTTTATCATTAAGTAGTTACCTTCTTTATCTCTTACTATAGTCTTTGTTTTAAAAGTCCCTTTTGTCTGATATAAGTGTTGCTACCCTAGCTTTTTTTTTCATTTCTATTTGCATGAAATATTTTTTTCCATCCTTTTACCTTCAGTCTATATGCATCTTTTGTTTTAAGGTGTGTTTCTTGTAGACAGCGTATGTACAGGTCCTGTTTTCTTATCCATGCAGCTACCCTATGTCTTTTGATTGGATCATTTAATCCATTTACATTTAAGGTTATTATTGATATGTAGTTTTTGATTGCCATTTTATTCTTTAAAGCTCTGTTCCTCTTTTGGCATATTTTTTTCCACTTTAATCTGTTTACAGCAGGCCCCTTAACATTTCCTGGGGCATTGGTTTGCTTGTAATAAATTCTTTGAGTTTTTTTTTCTCTGGGAAGCTTTTTTATTTCTCCTTCAATTTTAAATGATATCTTTGCTGGATAAAGTAGTCTTGGTTGTAGGCTCTTGTTCTGCATTACTTTGAATATTTCTTGACATTCCCTTCTGGCCTCAAGTGTTTCTGTTGAGAAGTCAGATGTCATCCTTATGGAGGCTCCTTTGTAGGTGATAGCCTTCTCTTCTCTAGCAGCTTTTAATATTTTCTCTTTATTGCTTAGCTTTGGTATTTTAATTATGATGTGTCTTGGTGTAGGTCTTTTTGGGTTTCTCTTTAATAGAGTTCTCTGTGTTTCTTGAACTTGTGAGACCCTTCCTTGCATCAATTTAGGGGAGTTTTCAGCTATGATTTGATTAAATAAAGTTTATATCCCTTGTTCTTTCTCTTCTTCTTCAGGAACCCCTATGATGTGGATGTTATTTCTCTTCATGTTGTCACAGAGCTCTCTCAGAGTTTCCTCAGACTTTTTGAGTCTCTTTTCTTTTTTATGCTCTGCTTTTGTGCCTTTGTTCATCTTGTCCTCCAACTCGCTGATTCGATCCTCAGCTTTATCCATCCTGCTTTTAATTCCTTCCATTGTGGTCTTCATTTCTGATATTGTATTTGTCACCTCCGACTGATTCTTTTTTAATATTTTAATGTCCTTTTTTATACTTGTTATCTCTTTATTTAGGTGTTCGTAATGACCATCCATTGTTGTTCTAAGATCCCTAAGCAACCTAACAATCATTATTCTAAACTCTGCATCCGGCAGTTTGGTTATTTCCATATCACTCAGTTCCTTTTCTGGAGATTTTTCTTGTGGTTTCATTAGGATTTCACTTCTCTGTCTTCTTATTATGTCTGTTTGTTTGATTGTGTTGTTTATAGGGTTGGTTGAGTCTAGGTTTGGTGTTGTCTGCCCCCAATTTTTAGTTATGTTATTTCTAGGTCTTCTTGGATTGGCATCAGCTGTTATTTGTAATCCACTTTTGGATTTGGGCTGCTTTGAAGTCTTGATTTGTTTGTTTTCCTCTCACTGTAGTCTTGTTACTGATCTCAGCAGGGGGCTTATTTGAAACTGTAACCAGGAATGTGGTGGGTGTAACCTGAGACTCTGAAGTCCTTATCTGCTAGTTACTCTCTTTTGGGGTGGGGTGCTTTCTCCACTTCAGTGGGGGGAGGTGTATCTCAGATCTCCATGGAGATCTGAGTTACTGCTCCTCCTCCCCACTTCTTGTTTTCAGCTGTGTCTTTTTGCGCTGATTGGAGCTGGAGAGATGTCTGGAGATGTATGATCTGGAAGCACTTTAGTCCAGCTATGGCTTCCTTCAGCACTGGATGAGTCAGTTTCTCAGGTCCTCCCATGCTTTCCTCTGCCAGTCACCATCTGTCTTTCTCTCCCCCCTTTCCTTTTGGAAGATAAGCCAGTCCTTTCAACACACCTTGTTCCCAGGTCCCCAGGCAAGTGACTGTGTATGATATTTACTACTCTTTTCCTTGGAATGAGAGCCCTTCTGGGCACTCAGCTTCATACCCTCTTTGTTCCTGTAAGCAGGGTAGACTCACTGCTCCTCAGTGCTCTCTACCAGGCTCAGTGGGGCTTCTTCTTTGCTCCTTGTTTTTTTTTTAATTTGATCTTTATTTTATTTATTCATTTTAGAAAGGAGAGAGAGAGGAGAGAGACAGAGAAAGAAGGGGGGGAGGAGCAGGAAGCATCAACTCACATATGTGCCTTGACCAGGCAAGCCCAGGGTTTCAAACCAGCGACCTCAGCATTTCCAGGTCGACACTTTATCCACTGTGCCACCACAGGTCAGGCTGCTCCTTAGTTTTTGAGAGCTGGTCTTGTAGTCCACAGTTGGGTTTTCTTGCTGATTGTTTCTAAATTAATTTGTAATCCAATTTGGTGGTATGAGCTGGAAGTCTGTGCATCTGCCTACTCCGCTGCCATCTTGAAGTCTAAATCAGTAAAATTTATATAAATATTTACATTTCTAGTTTCTCTTGAAAAAAGTCAAGGTCTGATATTGGCCTCTTATTCCTTCCTGGCAAGTATTGAATGGGCAAAGTCCCATCCACTGTCGTTAATAGGACTGAGCTATCTTTTTTCAAGGTCACCAGCTTTGCCCCTCCTCTCTGGTGGCCTCCAAACACCAAGAAGGAGGAAGGTTCTTTTCAGTCACCTCATACCAGCCTTCCTCGCTCACTTCTGTTTTCTGATTTTGACCCAGAGGGAATGTCCATTTTCTACCATGTCTTTGGAGTGAGCTTTTTCTTTGCATTTGGTGTAATTACCTCACACAGCCTCCCTCTTCTCAGCCTCCAGGAACCCTGCAACACTGTTCTTTCTTCCATCAACATTTGTTCCAGGCCAACTGTGCCAGGATACAGAGATATGACAGTCTCTAGGTAAACAAAAGGTTTGCCATCATAGACCTTCAGGTGTAAGGGAAGAGGCAGAAGAAAATAAAAAAAATCAACAAATAAATACTTACAAGTATGGTAAAAGCTATGTAGAGCTGGTTGGTTGGCTCAGTGGTAGAGTGTTGGCCTGGCGTGCAGAAGTCCCGGGTTCGATTCCCGGCCAGGGCACACAGGAGAAGCACCCATCTGCTTCTCCACCCCTCTCCCTCTCCTTCCTCTCTGTCTCTCTCTTCCCCTCCCGCAGCCAAGGCTCCATCGGAGCAAGGATGGCCCGGGCGCTGGGGATGGCTCCTTGGCCTCTGCCCCAGGTGCTAGAGTGGCTCTGGTCGCAACAGAGCGACACCCCGGAGGGGCAGAGCATCGCCCCTGGTGGGCAGAGCGTCGCCCCCTGGTGGGCGTGCTGGGTGGATCCCAGTAGGGCGCATGCGGGAGTCTGTCTGACTGTCTCTCCCCGTTTCCAGCTTCAGAAAAGTACAAAAAAAAAAAAGCTATGTAGAAAAAGAAATATTTTTCAGTGAGAAAATATATGGAGAAAAAATACAATTTAAGTAAGTTGTTCAAAGGAGGCTTCTCTGAGGAGGTGACAGTTGAGGTATGTAAAAAGCCATGGAGGAGAGGGTGAGTTAGGGTGCAGCATAAATAACAGACATCCTGAAGCAGACAAGAGCCTGACATTTTTAAGCACTAGTAAAAAGAGGCCAAGGGGTGGGGAGAGTCTGAGCCAGAGGAAGGAATCTGAGAATCTTAGATGGGAGGCAGATGAGTCAAATCCTGGAGGACACTGTGGGTTATGGGAAGAGTTTTTGTTTTATTTTCAGTGCCATTTATTTTCAGGTACCTACCTCAAGCTATGAGGTCCATACTAATGATCAAAACTTGCTCCAAAAAAGGATTTGAAATGTTTTCATGTAAAATTTAACTCACTTTACATGTTACCTCTCATGTTAGAGGTAAATTTTTAATCAAAACTTTTTTTTTGACAAAGACAGTGAGAGAGACAGAGAGAGGGACAGATAGGAACAGACAAACAGAGAGGGACAGAGATGAGAAGCATCAATTCTTCATTGCAGCACCTTAGTTGTTCACTGATTGCTTTTTCATACGTGCCTTGCAGGGGGGCTACAGCAGAGTGAGTGACTCCTTGCTCAAGCCAGTGACCTTAGGCTTGCAGGGGGGCTACAGCAGAGTGAGTGACTCCTTGCTCAAGCCAGTGACCTTAGGCTCAAGCCAGCGATCTTGGGCTTCAAGCCAGAGACCTTTGGGCTCAAGCCATTGACCATGAGGTCATGTTTATGTCCCCGGGCTCAAGCCAGTGACCCTGCACTCAAGCTGGTGAGCCCACACTCAAGCCAGTGATGTCGGGGTTTTGAACCTGGGTCTTCAGCATCCCAGTCTGACACTCTATCCACTGCACCACTGCCTGGCCAGACTAATCAAAACTTTTAATTAAAAGAAAGATCCATTATCTTTAACATGACATATTTAAATAAAAGAGGTTTTACTTTGGGAAATAATTTAGCACAGATTATACTCAAACTGTGAAAAATGAGATTTAAAAATATTATTAGGCTATATTTATTTATTATGTACACCAGTACTCCACCTTTTCAGGGGTCATTTATCTGGAAACTTCTACTGGACTGATCAAACTGGGAATGAAGAAATAAGGACAAGAGTTTTCAGCAGCTGAAACAGAGCCCAGGCAATTAACTTACACAGCACTCCACTGACCATGTTGTAGAAGAACTTCCCTCTGCATCTCCAGAGCACTGGGTTCCAGCCAGAAACATTTCTATGATGTATAATATGTATATGTACGTAAAAATCTAGATTTGTATAGATAATCTTGCAACAATGGGAGAGAGAGAAAAATATAAAAAGTAAGGGCAAAGGTTTGGAAGGTTTATCCACCCGAGGCAGGGTGGGGGTGGGAGACAGCTCTGTGTTGCTCACTAGCACCTGAGGAGGACAGTGACAGCTGTGCTCTGGTGAGTTACTTTCACAGTGACAACCTGACACGTGGAGGTCAGGCCGAAGCATGCTACAGAGAGTCTGTTTTAGAACTTGAAAAAGAGTAAAAAAATTATAGAAGGACTTCTTTCTGGAATGATTATATACAATCAGGAGCTTAAGTGGCAGGCTTTGATAATTCAGTCTACAAATAATTCAGGACTGTTTACCACACGTTGAGTAGCAGAGACAACAATCCCGCCCTCACCAAGCTGACAGAGGTATATCACCATGTAGAAGGTGTTTAAAGCTAGATGACAGATGAAATCACCAAGCTTTGTATCTGTGATGTTTGCTTTTTGTGGAGTGTACACTCTCAGCTGACATGGAGCAGGAGGACTGTCATTAAATTGTCTGTATTTGCATCCTAAGGAGAAAGTCTGTATAGGAGGATGACGCTCCTTGGCTGTTACAACTAAGTAGAAGATGTGTTACCTGCTTTTTCTGGTTTATCCTCTCAAATGAAATTCATTTAATTACTGAAACCCTGATGTCAAGATCTATTATCCGTATCTTTTTATAAAGAACTGGATCTTATTTCCAAAGGTTATTTATAGTTTGCCTAGAATAAAAGTCACCTCTGTGTCACTCTGTTTATTTATGATGGTACCTAATTACTGAGAAAGAGACTTACATGAGTAATTTCTTCAACACACAATTTCTTTTCTATAAAAGAGAATTTTCCACTTCCATTTATTCTTTACAGAAGAAGTTGGAGACAGCTTTTCCCTGAAATTGGCTGGGACAAAGCCTCTTTCAGAACATGCTGCACGGACGGGCTGCCTAACACCCTCTCTGTTCTCTTTGGGTCATATTTCAGTCATTCAGATTCCAGGGCTAGCTTTCTTGCCATATTCTTGTATTATTATTTAACATGTATTATTGCCATAGGTCTGTATTTTTAACAAGTATTATTATTTTTATATAGCTTTATTTTAATTGACTCATTTTTAGCCTAAAATCATTAAGAAAGGATAATTTATATCACTATCACAAATGGAAATTTGGTGTCACTTGTCATAAATAGAGGATTCAATAAAATAAATACTCTGTTGCTTGCCAAAATCTCTGAGCCAAACGCCTGCTTTTACTTTACTGGCAATCAAGATCAGCAGGAGTTTTAAAAGCAACATAGCCCCAAACTGAGGCATTCTTCTTAGTGGTTATTGCTAGGCTAACACAGGGAATGCATCTCTCTTTGAGATTCAATATTACTTACTTCATGGATTGATTAAATACCTAAAACCATTTTAATTGCCACTGCTTAGTAAATAGGGGAGTTTTTCAAAGAAACAATGTCTATTTGGTTTACCAGTGAAGGACACTGATCGCCTCGTGTTTTGTGCATTCCATCAGCTCAGCACAGAGCTAGATGTAGGGTAGACAGACTGTAATTGCCAGTTTGATGTCTACAACCATGACTGCACCCCTGCCTCTGACAGACATCCACCAAATTGCTTCTTTTGTTAAATGGATTTGGGCATGGTGAGAAGACTGACCTCCTGGGTAATAAAATCATGCTGCTGGAATTATTTGGGTGAATCACCAATATCTCTTTTGTGTTGTGATGACCCAAAAGTAGCAATGTAACATTTTTAAAGGGAAAATAATTTTGGACCTAGATAGAAATCTAAGCTTAGGAACTCACTACTTTCAGACCTTGGCTCAGTTATTTCCAAGTTATCTGGAAAACCCTAGGTTATCTCTTGGATTTGGTTCTTTATCTGTTATATGGGTCTGATAGTACGTTTCTTATAGGATTGGTGTTAGGATTGATGAGGTAACATATGCAATATGGCTGTCAAATAGTATGGTCTCAATAATTTGGAGGTATTTTTGAGAATAATGCATAGGCTACATTCTTCTAAGGCCTTATATTACAGTTGAGAAATAAAAAGTATATTTAGAGAGTTAGGCAAAGTTAAAAAATCATTTCTATAGCTACAAATCAGAGAAGTCTTGAGGAAATTATGCCAACATTCCAGATCAAAAATCCTACTCATTAGCATTAACCCAGGCCAGTGCGCACTGGTTTGTTTCTGTCTTGATTCATTTGGAGGACTTCCCGAATTCTTGTCTCTTTCACAGAATGGACACAGCTGTAGCATGGAGACACCAATATGCCACTTCGTTCACCCCTGCTTCAAGGATCTCTCTGAGTACTGAAGGATTATTTTTACATTTAAGGTTTTTACTTAATGCCAAAGCATTGTTTCTGATTGGATCAATATAGCAAACTTTCGATTGAGTCTCATTACCTGAAAGGTCAATGACTCATGCCCCGTGTATACTTTGTTTTTTGTTGTTGTTGTTTATTGTTTGTTTTTTTGTGTGTGTGAGAGAGACAGGGAGAGAGAGTGAGAGAGGGACAGAGATGAAAAGTATCAGTTCTTTGTTGCGGCACCTTAATTGTTCATTGATTGCTTTCTCATATGTGCCTTGATAGGAGTGGGGGCTCCAGCCGAGCCAGTGACACCTTGCTCAAGCCAATGACCTGGGGCTCAAGGCAGCAACCTCAGGCTTTAAGCCAGTGACCTTTGGGCTTAAGCCAGCGACCATGGGGTCATGTCTATGATCCTCCGTTCAAGCCAGCGACCCCACTCTCAACCTGCTGAGCCTGTGCTCAAGCTGGCAACCTCGGGGTCTCAAACCTGGGTCCTCTGCATCCCAGGCTGATGCTTTATCCACTGCACCACCGCTTGGTCAGGTTCCATGTACACTTTGGAAACAGTACATCACCAATTAGACACAGCTCAGACCATCATAGTTAATAAAAAATACACACTTGAATCTCCAACAGTGCTTTGTGATGATCCCCAAAATACCAGCTGCAGCTATAGCGATGCATGATTGTGATAGACCCAGGATTGCCATTTTCCTTTCTATACTGTTCCATTTTTACTTCATAAAGAAATTCAGGGGGAGGTAGAAGAAGGTAAAGGGGGGATAAATGGTGACAGAAGGAGACTTAACTTGAGGTGGTAAATACACAATACAATATAATTATGAAATAATCCCTGTCCATAAGAATGACCAGTCCAGGAGGTCTAACATTTAAATAGCAGAAGTTTCAGGAAGAAGGAACAGGTAATACTTATGACAAGCTAATAGGTTTCTGAATTTTCCTTCAGATTTCCTGATGGATGAAAATAGACCTGCACAAAGGTACACCATGTGAAATTTTAGAACATTTGGAAAAATTTGGGATCTTTAGAATAAAATTTAAAAATCAGGAATCATAATAACTTTGGACTTAACAAAACTTCTGGCAGCAGTAAAACCTTGGAGCAATGCTTTTAATAGTTCAAGAAAAATGTTTTTCCAACATGGAATTACACATTGAACTAAATTTTTAGTTAAATGTGAGCACAGATTTAAGGCACTTTCAGATGTGGACGCTTTTCCAGGATTCTATTAAAAGGAGTGCTCTATCACAACACAGGGGAATACCGAGAGGCCAAAGATAGAGGATCCAGGAAATTGGTGCCAACTCACTGATGACGATGAAGGCAGACCGAGGTGCACCTGGCACACGAGGATCCTGTCCAGACGGCCAGGCCAGAGGCTCTGAGAGGATGTCCCAGGAAGATGAGACTGATGGATTAGCTGAAACATTTAGACATAACAAGATGAGAGTCAGACAAATGGGTGAAAATGTGGGATGACTTGATGATACCTATATAGAAAACTGAGCCCAAAACACACATGACTTAATGTGTAAGAAGGGAAAGGTAATCCTAGTAGACAGTATGCCTCAGGGGTTAATATACTTTGGATGCTCTAATCATGCAAACATGGAATACCTGTTTGAGTAGGACTGCGATATCACTGCGTGAAGAGACAGTAGATAGTGTGTATGGTTGGAGTGCAATAGTGGTTAAAGAGAGCTTGATGATTTTAGGCTAGATAATGCCTGACACTGACAAACATCAAAAAAAGAAAAGATGACCAGGCAGTGGTGCAGTGGATAGAGCATCAGATTGGGATGCCGAGGACCCAGGTTCGAGACCCCGAGGTCGCCAGCTTGAGCGTGGGCTCATCTGGTTTGAGCAAAAGCTCGTCAGCTTGGACCTAAGGTCACTGGCTTGAGCAAGGGGTTACTCGGTCAAGGCACATATGAGAAAGCAATTAATGAACAACTAAGGTGTCGCAATGAAAAACTAATGATTGATGCTTCTCATCTCTCCTTTCCTGTCTGTCTGTCCCTGTCTATCCCTCTCTCTGACTCTGAAAAAGAAAATTTAAAAAAAATTTAAAAGAAAAGTAATAGTATTTAGAGATGTATAAATAATGTGAAGGCCAAATACTGAAAGCTAAGAAAGTAGAAAGGGCTACGTTGGAGGGGCTGGCAATGGGACGGCCTGAGGAAGGCAGAGGACTGTGTTCCGTTATCCACCTGGCAGAAGTGCTTGCTATGACTATGTATATAACTTGACACAAATAAAACACCAGATTTTTTTTTTTATAGTGACAGAGAGTCAGAGAGAGGGGTAGATAGGGACAGACAGACAGGAACGGAGAGAGATGAGAAGCATCAATCATTAGTTTTTTGTTGCGACACCTTAGTTGTTCATTGATTGCTTTCTCATATGTGCCTTGACCGTGGGCCTTAAGCAGACCGAGTAACCCCTTGCTTGAGCCAGCGAACTTGGGTCCAAGCTGGTGAGCTTTTGCTCAAGCCAGATGAGCCCGCGCTCAAGCTGGCGACCTCGCAGTCTCGAACCTGGGTCCTCTGCATCCCAATCCGATGCTCTATCCACTGCGCCACCGCCTGGTCAGGCAACACCAGATATTTTTAAAGATACTACTTTTCCTCATAGTTTATCCAGGGACTCTAGGTCTAGAGAATGGTTGCATTTTTGAATGGCATAGGATCCCATTAAGCAGCAAACAGAAATGCCTTTGAAGGTCTCTACTGGCCCACCTTTTTAAATCAGTGATGTAATATTTGAGTCCCAGAGTCTTAAACCAGAGTCCTCCCTCGTGTGCATATGACAACCTGATCAAGCTCTTGATGTTCAGAGGGACTTCACCCACCAAAGGGACTTCACCCGCCAAAAGGTTTGTGAGTTTAAATACTGACAGAAACACATCTGAATATCCACAGCTTGTCCTGACTGGGGAAGGCAGCAAGCAGCAAGAGCACCTGTAGTTCTAAGCATCCATAGCCATCAACAGAGGGTAGGGCAACTGTTTTCATAGCAGCTGGTCCACTGCTGAGTTCTTGGTAAAAGCATAAAAACATTTGTTGAATGAATGAATGAAATATAGCGAATTACTTTTGGACAGCTGAAAGGCTGGTCTGTATATACCAGAGGAAACTACTTGGTTACTTGCTGTCACATCTCCTTTAAATCCAGCAAGGCAAGGACTTAAAGTCAAAAAGCCCAAGGGACATAATTAGAAACATTTTATGCACAAATTTTCAGTTCCATTTGGAGTTAAACCTACGCCTTTAGGATTTATAGCCTACACACTTGCTAATATACTTTCTGTAACACATCCATGTGGCAGTGAGTAGAGCAATAGTTCGCATAATGGCTCTCTTCATAAAGGCAATTCAATTCCATGCAAATACTTGAGACAAATGCCCTGAGCTGATTTCTGGTCTCTCATTCTGCTTAGCCAGAATGGTTCCAGTTTTATTTTTATTCACTTTTTTACATATAAGAATTCCATCCAAAATGACATCTCTATCACTTAAAATGTTCGAAAACCACCGATGTAGGAACGTGCTCTTGTAGCAGAGCGGAGTTTACTTCTGGTTGCATATTTTCTGGAAAGATTGAAAAGGATTTGGGATCTCACCGTGCAATGGACAATGGACAGCATTTTAGCCAGTTTAATTTAGAATCAAAGGACAGGGCCCCTCAGCTGACGTCTAAGTTTTATAGAAATGTGTGTATACACACACACACACACACACACACACACACACACACACACCTGTGTAAGCATCCAATGGGTAAAAATCTTTACTTTTCTATAAGTAAATCTAATTTCTATCACAAATCCACATTTCCTTCAAAAATCAGAAAACTTGATTAAACTTTTTCAAGTAATTTCAGTAAAATTATTTCTTACTTATCTTAATTTCAAACTCAGGCAATTTTAAGGTTCTTTCCTTCTCTATATTCTGCCCTGAATAACATTTAAATCTCTAAGAAGGCTTGTGCAGGGGAGTGTGTGTGTGTGTGTGTGTGTGTGTGTGTGTGTGTGTATTGAGTGTTTATGATCAATAGGCATTCTTTGTTCTCTTCTTTTACTTAATTCTTTCCTACCCTTTGAAAATTGGCTCTTATGGCCACTATTTCTGTTACTGCCTGCGGCCCTAACATGGGTTAAAGCTTCTAAGAATCCCAAGCCCCTGTGGGGTTGCACACTTTCAGCTTATCACCATACTGCTGAAAATCAGAAAGAAACTCAAAGGGGTGTCTTATGCTTTCTCATGTCTTGGCTCATTTTATTCTGCCCTTGGCACTTTCCTGTGAAACATACATACAAGGTTCCCGCCACCCTCAAATCTCAGATGGGAATCAGTCATTACTCTTCTCCCTCCAGAATTGTTATTTAGCCAACATGCACCAGCACGATCATTTGGATTGATTGGGCATCTCTCCTAATTGACCAATCCTTGTGCTATTCTGGTTGTAAAATACTTACAATCATGACTCTACTCTCAAACACCTAAAATTATAGAAAGTTCAGTCATTCCTTTCTCTCCTAAATGTCAGTCTGATGGGGACAGGAGCTGAAGGTTCATGCGTATAATCCACTGTTGCTTCTTTTTCGAGGTAATTCTTCCTCCAGCCTAGGCAACCTGGATTTCATCTCCGGGACAGGTCACTGTGACTCTTTATTCTCTTTTTATTCTGTTATTTATGGCACAAACTTTATGCCCAGCATCCTTTGGAGCTTGGCCTCTTGAAGCTCAAAAGGAACTGGATCTTGAATATCAATATCCTTGACTTTATAGGTTACTTTCTCTGCAGTGAAATTTTATTTTTAGAGATTCAAAAGTTGAGCACTGACTGCATATTTTCTTTCTGTATTCTTGGCATAAAACCTGCATCCTCTCTGAAGTGATACTGGCTACTAGATGAATAGGAGAGGAGTTGGAGAACCCTGGCTAATATCTTAACATTTCATCCTGCCACATCCAAGAGAGTGATGAGTCTGTCTAAGCTCTCCTTAAAGAAAAAGAAGAAGAAGAAGAAGAAGAAGAAGAAGAAGAAGAAGAAGAAGAAGAAGAAGAAAAAGAAGAAGAAGAAGAAGAAGAAAACGAACACAAAAAGAAAGCCCAGAAATTACAGAGAAGCAACTGTGCATGGTACCCTTCAAAGTCATGTTAATTGTAGAGCAGTTTGTAATGTAACCTAGGGTAACGAGCAAATAATTCTTGTACCATAGTCAAGTCAAGTTAACTATAGGAAGATGAGTTTCTTATGTAGACCTAATAGGTGGTTCTGGCAGAGAGATAATCTTAGGAGTTCTCTGATGTGCTTTTGGACACAAAATTATTTTGTAATTCCAAATAGAATCCCAGAGCCCTTTCCCCCGCCTCGGTTTCACACACAGCAACAGGACCTGGGCTCATCTTGCATCATAACCCAGCACCACAAAGGGCAGAAATAAGAATGACTGAAATCTGAAAAAAATGCAGGACTCTGGGAACACCTGGAAGACAAAGACCAAACTGGGAATTTGAGGATTCCAGAGTAAGAAGATGAAATATTCCCAAAATAGAGAGAGTGGAAGTTTGGATGAAGAGATGGAGTCATTGGAGTTCTATTTCTGTCATTTTTGAACAAGTTACAGTCTTCTCAGCTCTGGGTTAAGGACACAGTAGCCTTGGGAAGACTGCTTAATCTCTCAACCTTCAGTTTCTTCATTTATAAAATGGATAGTACAAGTAGCTTTCTTATAGAAGTATTTGTGTGTGTGTGAGAGAGAGACAGATTATATAAAAGAATCCATTAGGTTTTTTAGCAAAAGGGTGAAAACAGTAAAAGTACTTTGTACTCAGTATTATTAATGTTATTAATTCATCATTTCTACATAAAAATTTATATAATTCCATTTCAATAACTTCATTTGCATAATTTTTTATGATTGAATAGTTTTGCATTGTGTGTGATATATGTTTTTTTCCATTTTTTATTGACTTTGAGAGAGAGAGAGAGAGAGAGAGAAACATCAAGTTGGTGTTCCATTTATTTATGCATTCTTTGGTTGATTCTTGTATGTGCCCTGACTGGATATTAAACCTGCAACCTTGGAGTGTTAGGATGATGTCCAAACCAACAGAGCTACCTGGCCAGGGTCCATACGTTTCATTTAACTAATCAAATATTGGTGGTCATTTAGATTTTATTTGCTTGGCTACTATACTTCCAGGTAAAGTTAGCTGATTAAATATATGTATCTACACTACAGTCATCTCCAAAACCCTCAAAAACTAAAGTGAGGTAATTTTTTAAAGGCATAAACTCAAAGAATGGGGACAAGAGGAGTGGAAGCAATAACAATCAAATTGTGAAAGCAGAAAAGCAGATAATTCAGCAGACCCAAGAAAACTGAGTCCTAACCTAGCAGCAGGAAAAGCTAGGAACTCACCCATTCTACATCTCAGAGTGCCCCTAACTAAGGCTTGGGAATTGGCAGCACCACATAGCTCTGAAAGCTGAGATGAAGAAAGATACTAAAATAAAAAGGATTACTTGAAAGTCTGCTATAGAAGCAACCACACTGCTAGATCTCCTCACTGCCAGAAAGCCACTCATTTGCCATCCTTGCCAAAGACTAAAGATTTCTTCCCTGGAGAGAATAAAATAGGAATTCACTTAGGATACAGGCATATTTAAAAATGGAGGTTTTCTATGGGGTGAAGTGAGACCTAACGGATGCTGAGTCTCCCAAGGTTCTCTTCCCTCTAGCAGCCAACCCCTCTCCTTCCACACTGGAGGTTGGGGCGTCTTCTTTGTGGGACCTGACCAACCTGAGAGGAAAGACTGAAAGCCTCCAGAATGGGAGTTTTCCCAGGTCAACTAGACAGCTAGACCATCTGGCAGCAAAGTGGGCAGTTGTGAGCCCCCACTGAGGTGAGCACACTTCCAGTCAGCCTCCCCTTGCCTCACTCTCAAATGAGGTGCAGGAACCAAGGATCACCAGAGATCTGAGGAATAGTTCTGTCATGACAGAGGGAACTGGAACCAAACAGGAAAAACCAACTTGGTGGGCTGCACAGGGGGAGAAAAACTGCAAAAAAGCAAAAAACAGACACAAATATTCCCAAAGACACAAGAAAATATTGCAACCATGAGAGAAGTTCATGGACAAATAAAAAGAAGCATTCATAAAACAAACAAAGAAAAGATCTCTTGGAAATTAACATTATGATGGCAAAAATGAAAATGGAAAACTCAGTAGAAGGACTGGAATATAAATTAAGAAAAATTTCCTGGAAGTAATAACAAAGAAAAAAAGAAAGGATTGTAAATGAGAGAAAAAAGATCATTTTTTATCTATTATTGATAGTGATTTGGTGGAAATGCTTGAAAGAGATTTTAAATTATTTAAACAGCAGATTTTGTAGAATGAGATAAAAATCATAAGAATTCCATAAAAGGTCTTTAAACTTTAAAATAGAAAATGGGAAAAATTTATTCCCAAGTGCAGAACACCTAGGCAGACAGCAAGTACTAGAACTATATTAGGGAGTGATCTTTCTAAATTAAGCAGGTTTTATGCCTAGCACCAACAGAGTGAAAAACTGGTTACACGAGCCTTACTGGCAAGTCATAATTTAATGCACCTATTTCCTGGCCTAAGCCCAGAGGCAGATTTAATGGCGGGTGCACCAGGGCACGCCCTGGGCCCCAACTTCTGAAGGGCCCCACAAAACTACAACTTTACACTTTTTTTCTAATGATGCTAAGTTTGGTTTCATATGTGCAGTTTTAACATTAATAGTACATAATATTTTTTATTTATTTAAAAATATGGTTAACATGTATTTTTATTTTCCCTGTCTCTCTCCCATTTTTTAAGGGGCCCAATATTTACTTCTGCACCTGGGGCCTCAATCAACTTTAACCCACCTCTGCCTAAGCCAGAAGTGCAGACCAGTGTGGAGAACATCCTCCTTATGCAAATCTCTCCAGCTAGTCTTTCCAAGCTCCAGAAAGGGTGAAGTGGAGCGAATGCACTCCCAACTCCTGTAGCTGCTTCTGTGCTACTCGGATTCAGCTGAGAGAAATTATTCACCAGCAAGCTTAATTTGTTTCTTTCTTTCATTTCTTACATTAACAAAATTCACTTGGAGTGTTCTTGAGGTTCTATATGTTATTAAGTGCTGAGAGTATTTTGACAAGATCAAGTATACTCTAGCGAAGTAAAATGGAGAATTGAGGCAATTAAAAAAAAATCCTAGATCTTATAGTTCACATTCCCTATAGCACGCATGAATTGAAGTTAAAATGTTAAAATGTTCTGTTTTATTTCACATCTAGTCTTAATGTATACCTATGCCTTGCAGAGGGACACAGAAAACAGGCAATTGTCAAGTTAATTTGACCCAGGTATATTAGAAGTGATTTCAACTGTGGGTACTCAGTAGAACCACCCCACAACACACCAATTCAATCATAATCGCTGGGAGTAGAGCTGTGGCATCAGTGTTGTTTAAATACTACTAAAATGATTTTAATGTGCAACAAGAATTGACAACTACTGATGATCAAAACTATAATTTGGGCTAAATAACACTTTGAATTGACTAGATATACAGATATTTCCTTAAAAGCTAGTAATTACAAAATACTTACTTTCTTTGAAGTTATATAGACATAGTGCCCACATAGATGACTGTACCTTGTTAGTTTAAGTGGTACCGTATGTGGCACTTGGCTCTCTTCTTTAGTTTCCCAGCAAACTAGCTACAGTAAATTGGGGGTTTAGAGTGAGGACTGGGGAGTGATAACATCTTTCTTGGAGTACCTCTTTGACTCGAAGAAAAGACCATGTAAGTAAGATTTCTATTGGATTGTGTGGATAATAATCCTCTATCTAGTGATGCACCTTTACAGGAAAGACTTTAAAACTTACTGTCAGGGCATTAAATTCAGCTCCAACATTAATGAGCTGTGGAAACAAACATGGGCTATTTGACTAAGTGAGAGAGGGACAGAGCCAGGCAGCATTGTGTGAGCAATTATCACTTCAGCCTAATGACTGCTCTCCTAATTGGCTCCAGGAAAGTTATATATATATGTCTATATGTCTATATGTCTATCCCCCCACCAGTAATTACTCTGTATTTTTCCCTCAGGCTCAGTGGCATTTTCTCTAAAGAGATAATAATAGAGCTAGCCTAATAGTGGAAAAGAACCTCAGGCAGTTTATTTGAAATGCTATGAGGAAGGAGAAGGGGAAGAGAAAAGCTTTGGGGGAGAGGAGGAAGAAGAAAGAAATGAGAAGACAGAGAAGAGGATGATGACAACAGAAGGAGGAGGAGGAGGAGGAGAGGCGGCAGCAGCAGTGGGGTAGGCGCCAACACTAGTTAAGAGCCTTTCACAGAACTTCTTTTGACCTTCAAGCATATTTGTTAAAGTTTGCAGATGCCTTCACTCCATACCATCCCAGAATCATAATGGGAAGAGGAATGCTTAGAAATCTGAATTTTTTTTTTTTTAATTTTTTTTTTAATTTACTCTCTTTTCTTTTATTTTTTATTTTATTTATTTATTCATTTTATAGAGGAGAGGGAGAGACAGAGAGAGAGAAGGGGGGGAGGAGCTGGAAGCATCAACTCCCATATGTGCCTTGACCGGGCAAGCCCAGGGTTTCGAACCGGCGACCTCAGCATTTCCAGGTCGACTCTTTATCCACTGCGCCACCACAGGTCAGGCACAGAAATCTGAATTTTAAACAAGCACATTTTAAGGTATTTTTCCCCCTCCATCTTTCCTCGGGGCCAGAGCCACAAAGTGTGGAATAGCAAAGGCTTTATTTAGTACAGAGCGCATCCCACCCGATGAGGTTCCCTGGCCTCGAGGAAAGATGGAGGCCAGGGAAGTCACAAGGAATGACTCGTGTGAGGGATATTTAAAGGGTCTCTAGGGTGGTCGGGCTAATATAACGTAGCGAAATCTCACTGACTGACAGTCAGTCGCTTTTTTCTCAAGGGTTCCTAGGAAGTTTCTTTTGGCACACTTGGTTGTGGGCGGTCCTAGCCAAAGTTCCCGTGCCTGAGCTTTCCCCATTATCCACCGACCTTACACACATCAGGTAAATTTTATGCATAATTGTTGGGCAGATAAAATGTATTATGCTCACTTTGTTAAAGATGGCGCTGCCCACATGGAAACCCGTCTCCCAGGTGATATTAATGTGTGTTGGGGGGCAGGCTGTGGGCAGGCAAGATGCTTGTAGCCTGGGACTTGGTTTTAGGACTAAGCCTTTCCCACCCTTTTTGATGTGGGGTGGCACAATCCCATCATGCCTCAGATAAGTGACTTTGTATTAGAGACTTCCCTATTTTGTATATTGGATTAAAGGTTTTCATTTCTACACTTTAAAATAGGAGCAGAACGGGAACTTGCTCTCTTGGTTCCTAAGATTAGCATTAGAGAGCAGAACAAAGCAGAGAAAGGCCACGTGGAGGAGGCCAGGAGAAGCAGCCAAGATGGCAGAGTGTTGAGTGAGTAGCCAGTTTGTGCAGAGTTTGTGCAGGGAGAAGGAAGGAGATGGGGAACAGAGGTGAGTAAATCTGGTGAGCTAGAAACCTTTGATTCTAGGAAACTTGGATAAGTCAGTAGTTTTGTGAGCACTGAATGTGAGTGGGTTTTGGAGCCCAGTGTGTGTTTTTATTAATACTTGCCCGCTGGGTGCAAGCTAGGATTCAAGATGATGGCCCACCAGCTTTCGGCTCTGTTGTTTCTTTGCCGACTGTCCGAATCCAATACGAACCTGCATGGGCAAGGCGGCTGTGATGGTAGCCCTGGCTACTGGCTTTACAATAATAAACTGTTTGAAAATTATTAGCCTGCAATATGCTGGGCACTAAAGCCAGAGGTGCTATTCAATTTAACTTATTTATTTTTCAAGCTTCCAGTCTTACCAAAGCAACAAAGGTTAGTAATTGTTACAGTAATATAATGTTATAGTAATTAAATATATATAAATATAGAAAAATATAGAAGATATATAGAAATAAGTTGGAATATAATGTTAAAAGCCATTAAGGCAAGTGAATAAGGTTATGACCTCTGGGTGGGAGCTAATCTAGTGTGTACAGATATGATAGGCAAGCCTATATGTGCCCTTTGTGCAGGGCCCAGTTAATGTGTGTGTGAAATTATATAGGGAAAAAGAGCTCCCTGTGAGCTCCTGTTGGTCAAAAAAGTTTGTAAATATGATATATATATTTGCTCGCTTATAGTTTGCATTGAGTGTGGGGGACAGGCTGTAAGCAGGCAGGGTTGTTATAGCCTAAGGCAGGGGTCCCCAAACTTTTTACACAGGGGGCCAGTTCACTGTCCCTCAGACCGTTGGAGGGCCGGACTATAAAAAAACTATGAACAAATCCTTATGCACACACTGCACATATCTTATTTTAAAGTAAAGAAACAAAATGAGAACAAATACAATATTTAAAATAAAGAACAAGTAAATTTAAATCAACAAACTGACCAGTATTTCAATGAGAACTATACTCTTCTCACTGACCACCAATGAAAGAGGTGCCCCCGGAAGTATGGTGGGGGCCGGATAAATGGCCTCAGGGGGCCACACGCCGCCTGTGGCTGTAGTTTGGGAACCCCTAGCCTAAGGCTTAGTTTTAAAACTAACCTTTCTCACCCTAAGAGACTTTGTATCAGAGACTTCCTTGTTTGTATATTGGATTAAAGGTTTTGATTTCTACACTATAAAATGGGGCAGAGGAGCCCATGCTGGGGGAGAGCAGAGAAAGGCCATGTGGAGGAGAGGAGAAGCCAGTTTGTGCAGAATTTGTGCAGAGAGGAGTAGGGGAACAGAGGTGAATGAGGCTGGTGAGGTACAAACCTTTAATTCTAGGAAACTCAGATAAGTCAGTGGCTTTGGGAGCCCTGAATGGAAAGGGAAGTGTTTTTCCATTGTGTGTATTTCTTGCCTGCCAGGTGCAAGCTAGTATTAAAGCTAATAGCCCATCAGTTCTTGGCTCTGTTGTTTTATTACAGTCTGTCAAAATCAAATGCGAACCTGCATGGGCCAGGCGGCTGAGATGGTGGCCGTGGCTACTGGCCTTACAGCTCCCTAAAAGTGACTTGATGTGATAATTCCATAGATTAACACCTGTTAGAAAACATATGCCAGAAAGGGTACGTAAGCCAAGGAATCACCAGCTGCTGATGGTCACCCAGACTCCAATGTTGAACATAGACTGTCTCCACACTGCTCTGACCAAGGACAGCTGAGAGAAGCATGCTGACAGGGTCCCATTAAGCTGTACCCAGGCATACCGGAGAATTTGTGAGTAAAAACTGCCTGTGTGATTCTTGCAACTAACACGTGTAGGTCGTGTCTTTCCTCTGGTGGCAATTGGTCTTGGTACCAATAAGTGGAATCCTCAAAGCTACCTCAAAAATAGTCTCAAAGAGGCTGCCAGCCCTGCTGTTAAGCAGGAGTGTCCCACTGCATGGGGAAGTCAAATCAGAGACGCCTGATCGACATAGAGCTTGGGCTCTACTGGGACAGCTGGCACAGTCGGCTTTCAGCCTTAAAAAGGACATTTCAATTGGAAATTTCTGGCTTAAAACCAGAGGGCATAGCCTTACTCACTTGCCTTTATGCCTTTTAATATTATATCCTAACTTATTTCTATATATCTTCTATATTTTTCTATATTTCTATATATTTAATTACTATAACATTATATTACTGTAATAGTTTAAGATAATATAAAACCAGGGACAGAGCGCTTCTGGAATTAATCTCAAAGAAAGGGCAGTCTCTTTGATGCAAAGCCAAAACAGTGACAAGAGAAGACAGATCAATAATCATGAGTGCTAACCTTTCCTGAGCCAAATCCCATTCTAACTGATTTACACGGTTTAGTTGCCTTCAGTTCTTATAAATAGTAGTCAATATTAGTTCCCCTGCTTCATGAATAAAAAAGCTGGAGCTTCAGGCTATGTAAATTATGCTAATTAACAAGGCTAATAAGGGACAGAGAAGACTCACACCCTCAACTGCTCAAACTATGAAATAATCTCCTGCAAAGGGAGCCAGAAGCACTGTAGGCCTGGGTTCCAGTTGTAGCTCTGTCACACTGATGATGTGGACTTAGATGGCCTCGCCTGCCTGGGCTTTAGGTCAGTTGTCTGTGAAATGGGATTGGTAATAAAGCTGTAATGAGAAGCTGGTTGATGTGAAATCCTTGTGGAAAGTATAAAGTGCCATAAAAATGTCAGTTATCATCATACTCCCGTCATCATGGCACATATGGGCTGGATTGAATTGTTCCCATGTAAAGTTAGGAAATGAAAATGAAGTAGTTCTGTTCCTATTCAATCGCACAGCTAGACTCACAGGCTGGTTCTAACATCACAAGAACAAGCTGGGAGAGTAAGTAAATTTTGTAAAGTGGTGCCCCTGTGACTTTTTTCTCTGTGTGCTTCAAGATCTGACCACCACTCCTGATGTGGACTCTTGAACACACTGACTCATGCTGTCAAGCAATACTTTTTCATAATACTTACCAATAATGATACTGAGTCAACATAGTACCTTGTTTTTCTTAAGGCACCATTTATAGAGAGTGTGTTTAGAGGGAGAAACCCTATTGGTCTTCCTATTACCCTTAACTCACTCACCACTTATCCTCCACCATGAAATGAAACCCAATTGTTCAAATTGGTGAAGTCAGCTGTGTGAGCCCTGGGTAAATTTCTTCATTATTCTGCATTTCAGTCAGCTGGAGCTAATCAAATCTGTCCTGCTTCTCTCAGCAGGCATATGGGAAAAATCAACCAAGAATATGCAAGGGTATGATAGAAGAAATGAAAGAGGAAGAGGAGCATGTTGGAAATTAGTGAGCAGGCAAAGAGGAGAGAGAGCTATGAAAACTGGAGAACTGAATACCAGAGCTCAGCAGGTTTGGGCTCTGAAATCACCACCCCACCCAATGTGCCTCCATAACCACACAGCCTGGTCCCCACTCGTAAAACATCTTCATGACAAACAGTGGTCTATCCAGGGTACTATTTTCTCAGTAAGAATAAGGATCATTTACTTGCAGTAGAGAATGCTGTAAGTATGTTTTACATGATAACTGCATCAAGCAAATTACTACTATTACAGCCCCATTTTACAAAAGAGGCGACTAAAGCAAAGAAGGGTCAAAGACATGTCTCAAACACCCAGCTGAGAGGTGGCAGAACTGGGATTCACACCTGGCAGTCTGGCCCCAGAGTCAGTTTTATTTCTTTTGTGTGTGTGTGTGTGTGTGTGTGTGTGTGTGTGTGTGTGTGTGTGTGAGTGTGACAGAAATAGAGAGACAGAGAAAGGGACGGACAGACAGGAAGGGAGAGAGATGAGAAGCATCAATTCTTTGTTGCAGTACCTTAGTTTTTCATCGATTGCTTTCTCATAGATGCCTTGACCAGGGAGGCTACAGTAGAGTGAGTGACCCCTTGCTCAAGCCAGCGACCTTGGGCTCAAGCAATTGACCTTGGGCTTGTCAAGCCAGCAACCATGGGATCATGTCTATAATCCCATGCTCAAGCCAGCGACCCCATGCTTAAACTGGTGAGCCTGTGTTCAAGCTGGGGACCTCGGGGTTTCAAACCTGGGTCCTCCGCATCCCAATCTGATACTCTATCTACTGCACCACCACCTCGTTAGGCTCAGTTTTTAAAAGAAGCCAGGAAACCAGGTTTTTATACAATATAACCTGAGTTTAAAGTGTCAAAGACCAATTTGGATTTCTTAAAGTAATGTGCTGTGGACCAATTCTGTTTTCACAGATTTGTTTTCTCTTTCCAGTTTCTGGTGGTCAATGAGGCCCAGGAGGGCGGAGCAGAGAGTTAAGCAACTGAGAACAGAGCTGTCTGTGCCAGGATGGGCGCAGTTTAAGATCCCCCACCCCTCCCAGCATTGGCTGTAGGATTGGTCATTGTCAGACTTTCTTTCCAGCAGAACCACTGGGGAATAAATAACAATGAACTGATTTATCTTACCTTTGCTTCTCATCTTTCTCTAGTGAATGCTGTTTATTTTTTAAATAAATGTGATCCTTGAAGAGTTGTACTGAAGCTGTAGTAAACAGGCAAGAGAAAGCAGGCTTCAAACAATTGTGTCTCATTGTGGTTAAAAGAGTGGGCTAACCTTGACCCCACATAGGACAAGCAAGAAACAGAATCAGTAAGATTGAAAATCACTTCCTGAGATGTGGAATAATAAGTAGGAGGGGTCATGAACACAAATGTCCATGAAAGTAAAATTTTTATTTTCTCCAGAAAATATAGATTTAGATACTACTAGTAAACTGTGTTATTCTCATCATTACTTCAACACTTATTTTTGAATAAAAATATTCTTTCTTGGCCCTAGCTGGTCAGGTCAGTTGGCTGGGACATTGTCCCGATATGCCAAGGTTGCTGGATCGATTCCCTCATACAAGAACAAACCAGTGAATGCATAAATAAGTGGAACAGTGAAAAAATGTTTCTCTCTCTCCCTCAAATCAATTAAAAAAATTTTAATTTCTTTTTCAGATAGTAACTTTATACTGAGAATAACCTGGCTAATGCCACCTTAAGTAAGTGACCAGAAATAAAGTCACTAGTAATTAGACATTCGGGTACCCCTACCTCCGAATCAAGGCAGTGAAAGTGACACACCATTACTTCTTGCTAAATAATGCTTAACTCCAATCTAATCATGAGAAAACTTGGAGGTTTGTCAGATAGTTACTATCATTGTTTTATTTCAGGAAGCAAAGGAGGACAAAAACGCCCAGACAACTTGATGAAGGAAGCAGGATTTATTTAGTCGGCAGAGCAGTGTGACATCCCAAATAGGCAAGTCAAACACGTGCTCCCCCGAAGTTAGATTTCTTATGACTTATATGCCCTTTACAGAACACAGGTTTACATGCAAGGGGCTCATGATTCCTTGAGGTACACACGTCAATCACATGACTTCAGGATGGGAGGAGGTTTAGGTGAGGTCAGAGAATAAGCATTGAAAATCACCCATTAAGGTCTTAAAAACTTTTAAGAAAAGTAGAGAGGAAGGGGTTTTTCAGATAATCTCCTGTAGGCTCCCTTCCCCCTGCATTCCTCCTTGCTTCTTCCTCCTCAATAGGGGCGGGGGTCTGATTTCTCCTTCCTTCCTTCTTTTTTTTTTTTTTTTTTTTTTTACAGAGAAAGAGAGAGAGTCAGAGAGAGGGACAGACAGACAGGAACAGAGAAGAGATGAGAAGCATCAATCATTTGTGGGGCTACAGCAGACTAAGTGACCCCTTGCTCAAGCCAGCGACCTTGGATCCAAGCTGGTGAGCTTTGCTTGAACCAGATGAGCCCACGCTCAAGGTGACAACCTTGGGGTCTTGAACCTGGGTCCTCCGCATCCCAGTCCGATACTCTATCCACTGTGCCACTGCCTGGTCAGGCTCCTTCCTTCTTTCTTTAAAACTTTCTAGTAAAAAATCTAAAATTATAGCCCTTCCCAAGCAGGAAGGTAATTTGCAATTTCACTGACCACTTTTAGCTGGTGTTGCTTAGCCCTCATTGTAAATCACACACAAGCATAAAAATCATATTCTACAAACTTATTTGGCCAACATTCTACCCCTTTTGCTCACTTTGCTCTCTACACCACAGGCATTCCAATGAAGGGAATGAAGTACATTATATGAACAAATTACAGTAACAGTACAAGTCATACAATTTTATCAATTACAAAGGTGTCCTTTACAAAATCTCTCTGAGAGCTTTGCCTAAAACAGTGATGGCGAACCTTTTTATAAAAACGGCCCACTTTTGCAGTGCTGGTCAACCTGGTCCCTCCTGCCCACTAGTGGGTGTTCCAGCTTTCATGGTGGCCAGTCGTGGTGCCATTTGGTTGCTCCGCTCCCGCCCACCATGAAAGCTGGAACGTCCACTAGTGGGCAGGAGGGACCAGATGGACCAGCGCTGCAAAAGTGGGTGGGTTTTATAAAAAGGTTCGCCATCACAGGCCTAAAACATAAAACTTCCCTGAAGCTTCTTTCTACCAGGAAGAAAAGCCTCTTGGTTCAGGGGGGTTTCCTTCCTTAGTTTCAATATTAACATTCTGGTTTAGCTAATTGTACTATAGATTCATAAGGTGTAAAACTGGGAAAGTTAGTGAAGAATATACAAAAGGTCTGTGTACTGTTTTTGCAACTTTTTGTATTGTAATATTATTTCAAAGTAAAAAGTTAGAAAAATAAATTCTTTTGTTATAATCCTACCCCCAAGTCTACTTTAAACAATTTTAAAGGATTAAATCAATTACATGCTATCTTTCTATTATTTTGTCTGAATTAACAAATTTGACATTGAACTGTTGAATGATGCTGAAATGTATAAACTTAAATGAATGGGAAACTGTAGATTGCCGGTGCCTGTTCTTTCCTTGCTGTCTGTCTGCTGCTCGGCATGGTGATTGTTGTGTATGTTTCTGAACACTGCCTCCTTTGCTCTGGGACCCCCTGCCTCCCTGTCCCTTGGGGACTTGCTCTTTTCTTACTGAAAACATTGAAATGATGGCTGCAAGTCAAATGAAAGCTAATACTTTCCCCTCATTTTCAAACACCAGACTGACCACATGGCCTACATCTGGCCAATAATAATACTAAAACTTCCCAGCTGCAGTGACGGTCCAGGCTTGCACCTAGAGTTTTTCTCTGGGATCTTCATGTTGAGCATGGGAAAGAAGCCTTTTGTTTGCCTTTGCATTATAAACTGGAAAGCTGTGATCCCACAAGTACCAATAGCTAAATACTGCATCCTGTGGAAGAGTCTGGGAAATGAGACTGCAAAGATATAGAAGCTGAGAGGTGAGTGGAAAGAAAGGGAGAGGAGAAGGGGGAGAAAGGGAGAGGTGGGTGGAGGAGGGGGAAAGAGAGGGAGAGAGAGAGAGAACTCTTGCTAATGCTATTTAAGTCTCTTGTCCAACCTCCTGCGCCAGATCTATATTTCTTTTTTCATGCTTTAATTGCACAAACCAAATAGATTTGCCTTTTCTTGCTTAAGCTAGTTTTAGTTAGAATACATTCTTTGTCTTCTGAAACCAAATAATGTTGATTTATTCAAGATGACTATATATATATAGTCATCTTGAATAAATATATATATAATGATACTGCTTATATCACTACATTTTGGGGCTGACTCAAAGAAGGGACTGGTAATATTGGTACATTTTAATCTAAGAATAAAGTTATTCTAAGAAAGAGATACCTGAGCCAGAGTCAAAAATCACTGAAGGGCATAAGGTCGGTGGGCAAGGGGGGAAGATCATGTGAGGAACCAGACCCGGGAACTCTGGCTAGTAACTGCCCACACCCATGCGCACCAAAAGAAACTTCCCAGGAGCCCTTTGAAAAAGAGCGACTGTCCGTCAGCCAGTGAGATTTCACCATGTCATATCAACTCGCCTCCACCCTAGAGACCCTTTAAATATCCCCCGTGTGGTTTTGTCCATGCGACTTCCCTGGCCTCTATCCCCCAGGACCAGAGAACCTCATCAGGCAGGATGTACTGTACTAAATAAAGCTTTTATTATTCCACACTTCGTGGCTATGCCCTTCCTTCTTCCTCAGTGAGGAAAAATACCTTACATTTGGTGCGGAAACCCAGGAGGAGTTGAAGCCTGCTGGAGCTGCTTCTCTCCCCTTCCCTTTCAAGGAAGAACCAGGATCTCTGACTTTCCACCCACTTCAGCACATGGTGCGGTAAGTCCCCTGCCTCCAGCCTCCCCTCAGTTTTTTCCACCGAGACTCCCTGTCTGTAATCGCAGCTGTGTCAGGGACCTCTTTTCTGTTCCGTGTGCGTGTGTGCTGTGGAGACGTCCTGGCCACATCCACTTTACCTAACCGTCTGGTGGCCAGAGCTCGAGTTGAAGGATGCCAGTTCTCATCTCTGATCACTCCGAGGACTGAGCGCGGCCATAGAAGGCACAGGGATCTAAACCTGACTCAAAAACACTCCTGGTGCCCTGGCCAGTTTGCTCAGTGGTAGGGCGTCGGCCTGGCGTGCAGGAGTCCCAGGTTCAATTCCCGGCCAGGACACACAGGAGAAGCTCCCATCTGCTTCTCCACCCTTCCCCCTCTCCTTCCTCTCTGTCTCTCTCTTCCCCTCCTGCAGCCAAAGCTCCATTGGAGCAAAGTTGGCCCGGGCGCTGAGGATGGCTCCATGGCCTCTGCCTCAGGCGCTAGAATGGCTCTGGTTGAGACAGGGCAACGCCCCAGATGAGCAGAGCATCGCCCCCTGGTGGGCATGCCAGGTGGATCCCGGTCGGGCGCATGCGGGAGTCTGTCTGACTGCCTCCCTGTTTCCAACTTCAGAAAAATACAAAAAAAAAAAAAAACCAACAAAACCCACTCCTGGAGTGCCTTATCCGAAATCTCTCCTTCCCTAAAGAAGAAAAAACTGTTCTCCTTCTCCACTGTGGCCAGGCCACAGAACCCACTGGATAATCGGACCAGGTGGCCTCCTGAAGGGACTTTCGATTTTAACACCCTCACCAATTTATTGCGAAAGAACTGGGAAATGGTTGGAGATCCCTTACATTCATGGCTTCTAGTATTTGCGCTCCCGTCCTAATCTGTGCCGCCTGCTACACGGCACAGGCCCTTTTTGGTCAGAGAAACCTCAGCTAAACCCTCCACTTCTGATCCTTTCTCCTTTGCCAGCTCCCCTGAGGAACTCTCTTCCCCTCCTGTATGACTCCCTCTGTCCTATCGAACCCCTGCCCTCCATTCGCAGGATCCTGTTTCTCATTCCCCTGTAAACACCAGTCCCTCTTTCTCCTTCCTGGCTGGCCAGGGACCCCTCCCTTCTCCACTGTGCTCTTAAGCCTACTCCCCTCCCCCGCCAGGCCCTCCTCCACCAGGCATTGGCTCTCACGCAGGTTTGCAGGGATCCAGACCCCACAGCCCAACCCCGGTCTTCTTGCAGGAAGGCCTGGCCCTGACCTGCCTCTGGCTCTAGCATTTCCAGCTGGATCTGGATTCCAGGCTCCCCAGGAGTCCCCTCTTCTTATTCTCAACCCCCAAACCTCTATCCAAGACCTGTGAACACGGTATTTAAAGTTTTTAATAGTCACGACTAGTAGAAAAAGGCCGAGGCTACTTACCAGGCCTGCATGCAGCAGAAGGTAACTCTCCAAACCCAGGCACTTGTGGCAGCCCTGAGGCTGGCAGAGCAACAGGGGTAAGGCACAGGAGGTGCCCAAGCCAAGTCCGGGCCGCAAAGAGGAACCCCATCACTGGTCCCGACAGTGTCCCTGCCCGCCTGGCCACTCACTGAGGCCTGCCCTGACTGCAAGCAGCCCGGTCACTGGCAAAATGATTGCCCTTTTGGGCAACAGGCTTTTCCTCAGCACCTCTACGTGGAGGACAAGCCACCTGAATGGGAGGCCAAGCCAGCCAGGCGGATCCATCGCTCAAACTCCTATACCTCATGGACGACTGACACGGCCCAGACTTGAAGACTCCCATCATCCACACCAAACTCAGGGTAATGTTGCAAAAGTGGGTAAGTTCATCTCATTTCTTGTGGACATGGGGACTACCTTCTCTGTTTTGCCATCACACTCTGGACCTCTAGTTTCCTCACAGGTCTTGGTTATGGGAATGGATGGGACCCCTTATTTCCCCTTCGCACACCACCCCTGACAAGCAGTTTGCACGGAATTCCCTTTTCGCACTCCTTAGTTATGCCTCTGAAAGGAAAGGGGCTTCCTCACTACCAAGGGCTCCCCCATAATCAATACTACCCTCATTTCTAACCATATCTCTCACCTCAAGCTTGCCCCATGCAGGACCGCTGGTAATCAGAACCACTGGGCCCTAACCATCTCCTGCTCACCAAAAGGCTGAACCCTGCAGATCCTCCTATTGCTCCCCCTTTTTTAAAATCCTTACAGGATCGCATCTCTGAAGTTTCTCGAGTCACGGTCAAACAGATGTTCCTCGCGACTCCCCTCAAAGCCAGCATCTTCCAACATCCCCTCCCCACGATGTTCCTAACCAGCAGGAAGTAGCCAGATGAATAGTGGTGCCCCTATCTAACATGAAAGGTCAGTGGGCAATGAGGGAAGGTCACATGAGGAACCAGACCCGGGAACTCTGGCCAGTAACCGCCCACACTCATGCTTGCCAAAAGAAACTTCCCAGGAGCCCTTTGGAAAAGAGCGAAAGTCTGTCAGCCAGTGAGATTTTGCCATGTCATATCAACTTGCCTCCACCCTAAAGACCCTTTAAATATCCCCCACACGGTTTCATCCATGCGACTTCTCTGGCCCCTGTCCCCCGGGACCAGAGAACATTGTCCGGGAAGCACTGTACTAACTAAAGCTTTTATTATTCCACACTTCTTGGCTATGCCCTCCTTCTTCCTCAGCGGGGAAAATACCTTACAAAGGGTATTAGAAAGCAGAACAAGGATCATTGATGAAAGACTAAAGATGATCAAACTTTCTCAATTCCAAGAATGAAAAGAAAGTAAGTTCTATGAACTAGATCAATGGACTACCATTGATTTCAGAATATAGTATAAAAATTGGTTTGTATTACTGATAAAATTAAGTATTGATCCCTGGCACCAAGCATGACGAGCAAGTCATACTGTTGCCAACAAGAGTTGGTCCTGTGGCCGCTATACATCTAGACTTCAGCATATCACGTGACAGGTCATTCCGCTCTCCTTTGAGCAGTCACTGGTAAGGTAAACTAGTAACTTTTTTTTAAAGCATAATGATTATTAAATTAATTAACTTGTAGGGAAGTTTCTAGTGACTATCTTCTATCTTTGTAAATCTTTTAATAATAGATAAAATAAAGACACCAAAGAAAAGCTGATGGCATTTGAATACAGCATGAAGCTAGGAGCCAATTGTTGGATGATAAAAATCAAGATTCCAGACATTCTGAGAAGCTGAGATTCAGCAGGGAAAAAAATTAGTTTTATACTTAGCACCCTGCTTTTATACACACAGAGAAAAGAAACATAAAACCAGTATAAGTCAGGGTGGAAATCTGACTCAATAGTAGTACATGTGATTACAAACAGAGATCTTATATTAAACTATTAATTCAATAAGAAAAAAAATAAAACCAACTCAATTCTAAGCTATAGTGGCAGAATAATTTCCAAAAAGAGGTAAAATTCTTGCTCTGATTGACACAGGTTTGGCCAACTCTACTGCATTTAATTCTGGGTGCCATATTTTTTAAATGTATGTTAAAAACGTCCTGTCTAGACAAGAGTACCCAGGATGCAATCATTAAAAAAACCTGAAGATATTTAACCTAGAGAAGAAAAAAGTTAGGCAAGACATAATCTGTCTTCAAAGTCTGAAGAGCTGTTATACAGAAAAGAGATTCAGATTTATTAGTGTGATGTTATAGGGCAAAATTAGCATGCTTGACTAGAGGTAGGTAATGAGTAAACATGTATGTCATTATAAGGACAGACTTTGTAATCATTTGAGCCAATCAAAACCAAAGAATGGGCTGTTTGGGGAGATCCTGAGTTACTTAAACACTAGATAGGTATATTACTAAGGACTGTCATGTGTTTGGGGGGAGGGGGAGGTGTTAACTACATCAAAGCTTCTCAAACTTTAATTTCTAACAAGCTTCAAAGTGATACCTATCACTTTTTTTTTTTTTTTTTTATCAAAGTGATACCTATTATGCTGGTATGTGGACCATAAATACTCTGAGAAGCAAGTAACTAGAATGCTCTTAAAGTCATTTTTTCAGTAGAAGAGTCTCTAATTCTCATGGGAAAATATACTTCAGAAATAGAGAAAAGTTATACATGTGGTTTTCCATTTGAAAACGGCAGTTTTTGAAAGCATAGAGAAAGCAGGAGCATTGTCTGGAAACAGAAGCAGAAATATTCCAAAAGTTTCTCAGTAAATGCACATTGTAAAAGAACCTGTTCTATAGAGCCAGAGTATCACACTCCCTGACCTCAAACTATACCACAAGTCTACAGTAATCAAAACAGTATGGCATTGGCAGAAAAGCAGACACACAGACTAATGGAACTGAATTAAGAGCCCAGATATAAATCCACACATATACTGGCAACAAATTTTCAACAAAGGAGACAAAAACATACAGTGGAGAAAGGACTTTCTCTCCAATAAATAGTGTTGGGAAAACTGAAAAGCCATATACAAAAGAACAAAACTAGACTGTTTTCTGACACCATACACGAAAATTAACTCAGGGTGGATTAAAGACTTGAATATAAGACTTGAAACAATAAGATTCATAGAAAAAAAATAGGTCTAAGGTTATAGACTTTTGTCTCAGAGATGTCTTTGTGAACTTGACCCTAAATGCAAGGGAAGTAAAAATAAAAATAAATAAATGGGACTACATCAAACTAGCAATGCTTCTGCACAGCAAAAGAAACCATCAACAAAACAAAAAGGCAAGCAACTGAATGGAGGTAGATATTTGCAAACAATGTCTCCAACAAAATGCCCAAGAAAATGATCATGCTAAAGCTAAAATATATAAAAAACTGATAAAACTCAACAAGAACAAAACAAACATGCTGATTTTAAAAATGGGCAAATGACCAAACAGATCCTTTCCAAGAAAGACATATATTTTCTTACCAAAATTATATTATATAAATGTAATGAATCTCTTTACCAAGCTCCATACAGGTATCTCTAAATTTCCTCCAGTTTACCCCAGCATGCCATATAACTATTGTTATATTCTATGTTGGGAACACTGCTATAGGTAGATATGTCTCTATAATATGTTCTCTCCCAGAATATCTTCTAATGACAGACTAATTTATTATAGATTTGTCTTACTATATAGTCACTATTACCCAAAGGAAACAGGTAAGTCTGTACAACTGAAAAATGTTAAAGCTAAGTTATTTCCTCGCCCCTTCTCCTATGACTCTTGAAAGGACCAGCAGTGTTCTTTTTCTTGACCTCAGCTGTTACACAGTGTTCACTTTTTGATAAATTACTGAGCACATTGTTTTGGGCACTTGTTATTTATTTCATAGTAACAAAAGGTTTAAAATTTTTTGTTTTCTAAGACTAAGGAAGTATGGTAATCTATAGATCTCAGAACATATTCTTAGTTCCTGCTCTTACTAGCCTTGCTCCTATTATTCTCTAAGAAAACTTAATAAATGATTGTATCACAGGGCAGTTAGGAGCAGTCATGAAAGACATGATACTCACTGAATAATTCATAATGGAAATAACAATTTTTTTCAGTGTCTGACTTATCCTGTTTTATAGATATAAATTACTCAGATTAATCGAATACTATTAAAACTAACTTAAGCCTGATTAAGCAGTAGCACTGTGGATAGAGTGTCGGACTTGGATGCAGAAGACCCGGGTTTGAAACCCCAAGGTCACAGGCTTGGGCATGGGCTCATCCGGCTTGAATGCGGGCTCACCAGCTTGAGCACGGGGTTGCTGGCTTGAGCGTGGAATCATAGACATGACCCCATGATCACTGGCTTGAGCCCAAAGGTCTCTGGCTTGAGCCCAAGGTTGCTGGCTTGAGCAAGGGGTCACTCGCTCTGCTGTAGCCCCCCAGGCAAGGCATGTATGAGAAAGCAATCAGTGAACAACTAAGGTGCCAAAACAAAGAATTGATGCTTCTCATCTCTCTCCCTTCCTGTTTGTCCCTATCTCTCCCTCTCTCTGTCTCTGTACACACACACACACACACACACACACACACACACAGAAAACAACTAACTTAAAAGTGATAATTGGCTATTCTAATTCATGATATAAAATAGCACTTATGGGCCTGGAGGTTATTACTCTGGTCTACACAGCAGGATAGGGCTAGATAGCACTTTATATGACAAAGTTAAGATGAATTCTACATCTGTATATGCACTTCTAGCCTTAGCAACCATTTGTTTCTTCTACATCCAAGAAATTCTGGCAAATAAGGTCCATCAGGTGAAATTCAGAATAAATTACTCATATATATTGTTTGGATGGAGATATTATATTCTTACTGAGAGAATATATATAGTTTAACTATTAAGTAAATCAACCAAATGTTTGTTCCAGGCTTGCATGGTGCTTCATTCAAGACAAATGTTTTATTAATGAGACACTGGCCTCAATGCCAACACTCTGCTAAACTGAGTTAGTTGAATAATAATAATAAAAGGAGCAAACATATTTCTGCTCTAACCATACCTACCACTATTAAACATTTTCCACAAATGTTTTTGCTTTGCTAGCACACAGCGTCTATCTAGTGTGAGAATGAAATACCCTAGAGAGCTTGAGGCCACAATTTAGGCTGTGACATGAAGGGAAAGGAAGACAGTTCACCCAGCCATCAACACTTACACGTGTGAATTTACAGAGGACAGAATAGCTATCAATCTGAGCCCATTCCACAACATTTCATGTGAGACTTGCTCATATTATTGTGATATGCTTAACTGCATTGCATGGCTTATTAACACTGACATTTGTTTTTGTTAAGAAGCTTTATGTTTAAAGAAATTATCAATGTACCCATATTTCTGTAAAAATGTAGGCAAATGAATAATTAATAGTCCTCAGCTTCATTCTCCACTGAGTGTAGTGTCATTTGCTTCCTGTAAAGAACATCTTTTGCTTTTTTTTCTCCACAAGCTAATATGCCTTCTTCCCAATCTTATCCCCTTTCTTCTTTCTCTAAAATAGGCTGCGCCCCCCAGCGGTTGGAAGCTTTAAAAAACAAGAAGAAGAAAAAAAAACCTTTTGTAGATGAGACTTGATCCCCTGCAGTTTTACTTTTGGGCTGTGTCCAGCACGTTTTCGGGAGCTCCATGTAAGTCACGATCATGAACCTAACCACACTTCTCCCCTGCGGTCAATTTTCTATTTTCTATTTAAAAGAGGGAAAGGTATAGTACAAAAGAAAAACAGCTTTGTTCTGGCCAGTTGCAGAAGGGCGCAGTCCTTATGGCTCAGAAGGAGGGGCAGCGCCTACCACAAGCGCGCGTGGCGCTGTCCACTACTCGGTGCTGAATATTGCACACCAGGGCTTATCCCACTAGGTTCATTCAACCCGTCAGGACCTAAATAGGCTCTGCCACCGTAGACTAAATTCATTTCCCCGAGAGTGAGGGGTTCCTTTAGACATTTGCTTATTCGCTTTCCACGGAAAAACATTCTTTCACAAAGAGGCATTGGGCATTTTATGGGAAAGTAATGGCACAGCTTCAGTTCAACACCAAAAGTGAAGAGCTCTACTGAAGGAAAAATGGAAAGTTTGGTGTTAATGAAACCTGCTTTTTCTCTCCTCGAGTCAACACAGCAGCATTCAAGTTCCTAGACCCCCTGGTTTATGAATAAAAAAAGTAATTTTCTGTTTAAAAAATCATGTGCTTAATCATTTTTCTGATAAGCATTGTAAAATAAGTGGTACTGGGATCTGCAAAATCTGAAATAGAATTTTAGATATTGTTTTACTGAGATTGAGAGACAGAGGAAAGAAAAGTAAATTTGTTAATTAAGGTGGTTTGAATGGTTTAAAATACATTTTTAAAAATATTGCTCTAACATTGTCTTCCAGGCATGATCATCTTCTTGGGCAGTTTAGATCATAATTTGGAGAGTAGAAGCTTCCTTTCTACCTGCCTGCCCTCCTAGCCTTAGTCCGATCTGAAAGATGTAAGAGCCCTGCTCTTTATAGCAGGTGCTAATTGACACCCCCAGGGCCATTATAAGACTACTTCTCCCTCCTTCCCCCCACAAAAGAGATAATCAAATAAAGAAAAAGGAAACAGACAGAAGGGAGGGAAAGTGTGCTGCATTCTCAGCCTGTAGGTAGTTATATTCAAATGGGGCACTTCTCACAGCTACAGAATTGACGCTCAGACAGGGACAGAGTTAACTGATTCCGGCAAACGGTTCCTTCCCTTTCTTAATCCCTCGCTGCTTATTTTAGCGCTTCTCCACCCTGCCAGAAATACCATCCAGATCTTAGTCCAGGTAGATCTGACGTCAAGAGATGGCTTTCGTCGATTTGACGTGTAAACAGTCATTTCCATTCCAGCTGGGAAGGTCTGGGGCTCCACTCAGCCGGGAGACGAAAGAACTGCACTCAGCACTCGCCACCGCCCAGCTCTCCTCCCATCCCTCCTGTCTCCTCAGGGGGCGACAAGCGGGAAGCTGTCTAAAGCCCGAGGGTGGAAGGAGCGAGTCTTTCTGGCTTTTCTCCTATCTTGCTCCTTTCCCCTCTCTGCTTCCCACTTCTGTGCAGGCGAGTGTGTGAGCCATGCAGCGAAGAGCCTGGACTCTGCAGTGTGTTGCTTTCGCTCTCTTGTGCTCTTGGTGTGCACTGAACAGTGTAAAAGCGAAGAGGCAGTTTGTGAACGAATGGGCGGCGGAGATCCCTGGGGGACCAGAGGCAGCTTCGGCCATAGCCGAGGAGCTGGGCTATGACCTCTTGGGTCAGGTAAGAGTTTGCACTTTCAAGAAACTTTCTGGGGCCCAAGGGGACTGACGGGACTGGCGCGCGATCTCCCGAGTGTGAGCCCCAGATTGCACTGTGCCAGGCCCTGGGGCCAAGAGCAGGAGCTCTTCGCGCTCGCCCCTGCGGGCTTGGAGAGGGAGCGCTTGCATTATTTATTGTTTGGGCTGGGCGCAGACAGGCTGAACGGAGCCGCGGCAGCCGGGTAGAGCGTCTTCTTGCTGTGGTCTGCTCTGGAATTGAAACTCGTTCCGCACGGGTTGAAGAGAAATCCCTCCTGGCTTATTCACAGAACTTGAGATGCACGCAGGCTCCTACCAACCGAGCGCCCCCGAGAGAGGCAGCGCTCTGTCCCCTGGGACTCAGCCAGTCTGCGTCAGGAGCTGGCTGTTTCCTTCTTTTCAATATGGCAGCATCAGACCCACATCCTGATACAAGGGGCTAAACAGGCTTGGAGGTGCCGGCCGGAAGCCCAGAGGGGCACGTCCATGGCGTTGAGACAGTGCCAGCGGCCGGGACTAGAGGCCAAGAAGCTGGGGGACCAAGGGGTGGCCTGGGAAGTCGATGGGAAAAGAGGTGGGTAAAGACGTGAACCCACTCTTCCCGCCTCTAACTGGGAGCCTCGGGTTTTCACCGAACACTTGCGAAGTCCGAGCTTCACAACTTCTTGGCCAGCAAGGGTCAAGCTGCAGCACTGACAGTGGGGAAAGGATTTCGTTCTTACTTGTTCCTAGCCGTACGCATAATAGTTTCCCTGGGGGTTTCAGCTTCCGAGGGAACTGTTCCCTCTAAGTGAGGGCTGGGTTCATAGCTAGCTGGGGGCGGGGGCAGGAGCTTTCAGGGGGGAGGGCTGCTTAGCTGTGCAACTCCTGGGGGGAACCCAGAAGGTGTGAGTTCTAATCCAAAATTTCCTTTTCCTTGGCTTAGAATCAAGCCCTCACCCCTTGCCTGAAAAATTGTAACAGAGGAGAAGGGAGTTGTAAAACATTTTGGCGCGTTTGTGTGTGTGTGTGTGTGTGTGTGTGTGTGTGTGTGTGTGTGTGTGTGTGTGTTTCTTCTGGAGGTGTTGACAGAGACACTGCTGAAGTCACAGATGAGTAATCAGCGTGGGCGTTGGCTCAGCCATAGATCGAATTCGCTGGGGAATACGCCTTCCGTTTGCCAGAGGCTTCGTTCTCCAACTTTATGAGCCAAGCTGTCTTTGAAATGCCCAGCAGGAAAGTCGGTACACAGATTGACTTCTCTGTGTCCTCTGTGTCCCAGGAGAGAACCAAGACTTTTCGCTTTTGCTCAGACCTTATTCTGTACCAGGCGCCGTGTTAAGGGCTCAGAACTAAAAGGAGGAAAAGACGCTTTGGAAAAAATCAAGAATATAGAGGAGACTATTTTAAAAACAAATGGTTGTAATTACAGGTAATTGATGTAGTAATAGTTGTACCCAGAGTCTCAATATTCGTTGACTGGAAGATTGAAAATGGAAGGGAGCTGGGAGTGTGTGTGTGTGTGTGTGTGTGTGTGTGTGTGTGTGTGAAAGAAGACAGCACAAAGGAGGAAACATTCGCACAACCTTTAGGAAGAGTCCAGAGTTGATAAGAGAACATGATAAGATTGGAGAAGGCACTCCAGACAGAAAATATAGCTTGTGGGATACAGGGAGATACAAAGAAAGCTGCTTAGTTGTGATTTGGAAACTGCAAGGAATTGTGAGTATCTAAAGAGAGAGTGTGTAGTGGGTAGAATTGTACTAGTGTGTGGTGTGGGCATCATGGAAATCTTGGTTGGCCTATGGGGAGGGGGACGACTAGGGACTTACTCCTATATTCTTTGAACAGCTAAATAGCACTGATAACTGTGTGGAAGAAGATTTTGTGGGAGAGAGCAAAAGATAAATCCCTCTTCTTTTTCTCACCTACTAGCCCCAGACATACTTCCAAATCTGAACCATTTATTATGTGAATTGCCTTTCAAAATCATATACCCCCAAACTAAAAAAACAGTAAGTCAATATTCTTGGTAGGATCTTCAAGAAAAAGATGACATAGTCACAAGCTTTAAAAAATAGTAGGAAAAACAATTTATATTCACACATGATTTGCATATGCTATATTTTCTATAGTCATTTCTAGTTAAAATAGCATAACAAACATTTTTAAAAATAATAATTCTTTGTAAGAAACTAATAATGCTTTCTTAGTTCTGCTTGTTTTCCCCTTTGTTTACACTAATTTATCATCACTGTCCTGAGTGCCTTAAAGCCTGAGGATAAAGCTAAGATTACAGGGTGACCAAAACCAGTTTGATAGCGGAAACATAGCTAAGCGCTGGTGATCTTTTCAATAGCTACTGTTTTTGTTTTTTCTCTCCCCAACTCAATCAAGAGCAGATAACAGATTCACTAACTAGGTTCAGGCTTTGAGCAGGGCCTAAACATCTCTACTTAAAAATCCTCTAGGTGATGAGAACCACCAATTTAAAGAATGTAATTCTTCAGAAATAACCCATTATCAATTGTTTTTCTCTTAATATAAAAAGAAATACAGGGCATCTAGAGAATCTGATAGCTTTAAGTACTATTTTGAATAAAGGGACACTACTTAAAAGAATAATGAAAATAGTTCTAAATGTACCAAAGTTATTGATAGTCATCCAAGGAAGTTTACACCTGTCTTAAATGTGGCATGCTGGCTTTTCCCACAAAGCTTTAATCTAGTAGTAGTTTATGTAATTATCACTATGGATTCAATGGTTATGTTCGTGCACCAATCACACATAGTACCCAAAGGGTTTGCCTGCTTTCTGCAAATTATTGTTCTCTGAAAGAATGAATTTGATAAAATGAGGTTTTAAAAAAGAAATGTCTACCCACACAATAGTGTCATATAGAAAAACGAAGTTCCTCTGAAATGTGTGAAACAGAAGCATGGCCACCCCCAAGTGAGAGGGAGCCCAGCTGATAATTTCATGAAGCTCATCTCACTGAATACACTAACAAGACAGGGATGGCCTCTATCCTTATCTCCCTCATGAAGAGAAAATGTAACTTTAAGTACAAGGAAGGGGCTTAATAAAAGCTGTCTCTAATTTAGTTGGGTTTCAATCTAATCCATACATAACTGTTTTTAGAAAATTGGTTTTAATTTTAATTTTTTTTTTTATAGATTGGATCCCTTGAAAATCATTACTTACTCAGACATAAAAACCATCCCCGAAGGTCTCGAAGGAGTGCCTTTCATATCACTAAGAGATTATCTGATGATGACCGTGTAAGTGTTGTGCATTTTTTGTCTTCAAACCAACCTGACTTATCTGCTTTCTTTATGATTGCCAACAAGAGCAAAAGCACTTTGCAAATAAGATTTTTTTTGTGTCACCATTATTTGTATGTGTAGTGTTTCTTGTTATTATAGGTTTTAATTGCACATAATAACTGGATAGAATTGAATTGGTTGAATTAGCTAAATTATATATATATATAATTAACTATTACATATAAATTATATGTAAGTATATAATTTAATATATATATGGCATGTAAAATATTATATATAAGATACTAGTTCACAAATCCAGTATAAGGACCTGAAACAAAAATTGAAACTAAAGTGACAGCACTATAAAATATTTGACAATACAATTAACAAACAAACTTTTATTTTATGCCTATTATGTATATACCAAGCACTTGAATATCTGATGTGAGGATGCTAAAGAAATATAATATATGAATTTTGTTTTTAATAACATTTCACTGAAATTGAAAACAACATTGTGCCATTTCTATTTAGTTTGTATAGGAAACTAGTGTTTATGAGGGAGCTTTAAACCTTTAGAAAGCAAAAGTTTTCATAAGTATTATATTGTTTGAGCCAAAACATTTTATCTCTTTTCATTCTGGTTTAAATACATATTCAATGATTAGGAACAGCAGGAAATGTCTAAAGTGAACATAGGACAATTTGAATGTATGTATAATATACCTATTGATTTTTGAAGTCTGTTTTTTTTTTAAGCAAGAGACAGACAGACAGATAGGAAGGGAGAGAGATGAGAAGCATCAATTATTCATTGTGGTGCTTTAGTTGTTCATTGATTGCTTTCTCATATGTGCCTTGATGGGGATGGGTGGAGCCTCCAGCAGAGCGAGTGATCCCTTGCTCAAGCCAGTGACCTTGGGCTTCAAGCCAGCAACTTTTGGGCTCAAGCCAGTGACCATGGGGTCTTGTATATGATCTCACACTCAAGCTGGTGACCCCGTGCTCAAGCTGGTGAGCCCGCACTCAAGCCAGTGACCTCGGGGTTCAAACCTGGGTCCTCAGAATCCCAGGCCAACGCTCTATCCATTTGCATGACCGCCTGGTCAGGCTCAAAGTCTGTTTTTAAGGTCAGCAAACATTAATAGAAATGTTGACTACCTTGGGAATATTGGAATTTGCATACACAATGTTGCTTTGTATGGAAAATGTACATACTGGTGGAAATTTACCCCTGCTGGCCTGATATATGTACACATGATTTCTGTTGCCTAGGACAATCTAGAGAATTATAGAAGCTTTGTGAGAAATAGAACACAGCTATTCAGCTTCCCAGGAAGAAAAGTATAAGTGAAAGAAAGGTGAAAGAATTGTTGAAAGTACATAGAATTCACAAGCCCTGTGAAATAATTTGCTATTTTATTTGTTCTGCAACTAATAGAATTAAATATATAGATTTATACACACACATACACACACACACACACACACACACACACACACACACACACATATATGAACGTAGGGAGTGACTGGATCTGGAATACTACTGTTCCCATGTAAGAAAAAGCAATCACACCCAGACAAAGAATTTATCTCAGGACCACAGAGAGTGACCCACAGCTCATACACGCCCATTGCTACCTTTTTACTCAAATTAATAATGGCTGGATGTGGAGACCAAAACAGAGGCGCTGAACACTACTTTAAAAGTATTTTGTCCAGTGAAGTCTTTCCTTCACCATCACAAGGCAGATGGCTTATGATCTGTGGGTTTCGAAAAGTAGGATAACTTTCAGGACTCTGGCTAGGCTTAGTCCTTGGGAAAATCAACAGAAAGATTTTCTTGTTTGCTAAATGCATGCCTGACATTAATGCACAAGGAAGTCAAACCAATCTTCCTTCTCATCTTTATAGGAGAGAACTGGACAGGGTGGGGCATACTAACTGTTAATATTACTCAAAGTAATCTCACTTAAATAAACAGATGCCTCAGTTCCGTTCTTGAGATATTTCCTTAATAGTCAAGGAGAGAAATCTCAAGGAATAATGAAGAAGCACTAAGAATGTACTCTCTAACATAACTTCATAGGAAAAGAAGTCTGTATGATCCTATCAAATTATCACAGAATATTTTAATTATAGGAAAAAATCCTAGAACCCATAGGAGCTTGAGTGGAAGACTGGACTAGGTGATCTTGAATGCTCTTTCCATTGAAAGGCATTATTTATAATTGAGCACATAATACCTATTCTATACATAATAGAAAGATTCCACCAATTTGTTCTGTTCCATTTGGTATGCACTTCTAGAGATGAATATGGAATTTTGAGTCAATGATACTGATCATAACAGTTTCCAACAATTGGATGTTTATGTGGTCAGATGGCAGAGTGCCTCTTCTTAAATTCCATTTTTAAATTGCTTTTTTTTGAATGGGGAATAATATTCTTTCAAATTATCCCCCTGAAATGCAGCAATACTCTATCTTTATAAAACTGTTAATGAAATCACCAACTGTAAGTTACTCTCTTCCTCAGAAATTAGTACTTGTTCCCTAACAGCCAGCTTTCAAAGACCAACTTAGATGCAGGAGTATATTCCAAGCATTGGGTATTTTAAACCAAAACAATTAAGCTTGAAAGTACAGGCGCTTTAAAAAGAAATTATGGTGACTAATTTTTAGCTTTCAAATCCCTCCAATATTTATAATAGGTTTGCAGTATATTTTCTAATTGAAAATTCAGCCTTAGTGGATGGCTTTATCCTTTAGTTGCAAATGATTTTTCAGTTTTTATTTCTGGACCTGACACATAAATATCCTCACATTAACAATATCCCACCACACACTGGACTGTCATCATGTGAACAACAGAGCGGATATGTTTTGGATAGGATGCTGTTATGCTGCCCAGCAAAATCAGAGCAGGGTATTATCTCATAGTGAATATAAACACAAGGTAGTCCCTCACCCTCTCAGGACCTCAAGTATAATAGGGTTATGCCAGAAATGTGGGGCAGGTGATTTTTGTACTATCAGATGCCTTTGCATAATACATGAGACTAAATGAATGGTAAGTGTGCATGATCAGTAGTGCTCATTCACCACCCTGGAGCTTGTCTTATATTAAATGCTCTTAAGCAGGAGATTGAAGCACAGGGGAGCCAGAGTTGCAGATTTGTGAGGACACAGCACCTTTCTTGTCTTGTGTAACATTTGCAATTTCTACCTTTTGTGTGTAAAGAAAGAAATTAAGCTGTAAAAGCACCGTAACAACAGTCTCTGGGCTCTCTTATCTTGTTGACTCATCGCATGAAAATGGGTAATTTTCAGCTACAGAGCCCTGGAACCTCAATATAAAAAATGGGCATTTTGACTATTTACTGATTAAAGCAGCTGAACTTTTACTTTCACTGTAATCACAGTGTAAATAATTTGAGGCAGTCATCACTTCACTGTAACAGCAGAAGTGTTCACTCCCCAGTGGGCAACCCTCTCACTGAGCTGCCGGTTTGGTCTGTAGATAAAAACACTGTGGAGCTGCCTGCACCCTGAGGGGAAGGGTACTGGAGCTAGTGAGAGGAGAGGTGATTACACAGAGGTGTCTAGTGGACTGTTGATTTTTCTGCTATAAAATTCCTCGTAGGTGATATGGGCTGAACAACAGTATGAAAAAGAGAGGAGCAAACGTTCAGTTCTGAGAGACTCAGCAGTAAATCTCTTCAATGACCCCATGTGGAGTCAGCAGTGGTACTTGGTAAGTACCTGCAGAAGGACTGGAGAGGACCCTGGGTATTTATTTTGTTACATGTGCACAATTGGTGTTTTTTTATTTTTTAATTATGGAGAAGTCAGCAATGGGCAGCAGCTCATCCTGCACTCGCCCTGAATCTGTCCCTATGGGCCCCTCTTCTCTGACTTCCCGATATAGGCTCATTTTGCTCCCATAAAATTTCTCTAGAGCCAAGTTGCTTGTTCTCTTCTAAGCCCTTACTTGTTTCACTGTCTCTGGCTTTAATAAACTTACTCTCAAGATAAAACAAAAATTATAAAAGATAAATTTTGATGACAGCCATAAGCTAAGGCTGAGACACCCTTGCTGCATAATGGATGGGAAAGGGGGTCAATTCCTACTGACTCTCTTAATCTAAGCATTACTTCTCAGCTAACATCTACGCATTTACTATGTGCCAAATACTAAGTGTTTGACTTGAATTAACTCAATTCTTATATTATGTTGTTGAAATGGGCAATTATGCCCATTTAATAGATGAAGAAACAGAGACATTGACAAGTTGACTAACTTAACAAAAGTACTTGGTTACTAGCGGTGGGGTCATAATTCACAGCTCCAGAGGCCTTAATAACCACATTCTATGATTGTTCTTGCGTCTCATATAGAGGCCTTCATTCCCGCTTTGGCCAACCATCGCTGTGTAGGTCCAGCCTCCTGTAACTCAGCCTCATGTTGGTTAGCAAGGTCTTGTTTCCCCCACCTTCTTCTGAGGCACACCATCCAGGGGGCAGTCTATTACTCATTGATACTTTTGAGTGTTGTTATTTATAAATTTCTTATTGACCCCTTTCCCAGAAACCTGGCACTCTTACAATACATCTCTCTCAAATGCTTGGGAAAGTGCTTATATCTGTGTTCCCCTAATGTCCAGCTCTGTTCTCCCACAATTCCACTATTGTCACTATCAGAAATGCCATCCGAAAAAGAAAACTCCAAAGCTTCTCTCACAGACACTTGCCCCCAAATCACTCATATTTGCTAACAGGCAGTTAAATTGTAAGTCCTGATGAGACCACAGCCTCCTTAGCATTCCAGGTTCCACTTTTTCTCTTTTAAACGTCATTTTTAAAAGTCCACATATGACTGTGAACTCGACAATTCCAAGTAGGTTCATTGTGGCAGTAGAGGCTTAGGATATTGGGGAAGATGGAGACATAGGCAGTCAAAGATGGCTTAGTACATGGAAAACTCAAGCATGCCATTATAAGTGAAAGAAGTGTAGGGACAGACTTCTTTTTTAAAGCCATGTTGCTCAAAAATAAGGGGTAAGGGTGACTCATTCCTTTGTGTGATTTTCAATTGGAACAGTTGGGGAAAGAGCAGCACTCTGATGATTTGCTTGGCTCAACTTTGTTTTCTAGTCCACCTAATTGTCTTCTTTTAAAGAGGAGAGTGACCCCAGGAGACAGAAAGATGGGTCTCTGATGGTGGCTTCAGTTCTCATTTTGCAGCAAGCAACATTCTGATTTTACCAATGCTTCCTTGTTTTTCTTTACCAGCAAGACACTAGGATGACCGCTTCCCTGCCCAAGCTGGATCTCCATGTGATACCTGTTTGGCAAAAAGGCATCACAGGCAAAGGAGTTGTTATCACTGTACTGGATGATGGCTTGGAGTGGAATCACACAGACATCTATGCCAATTATGTGAGTCTGGGCCCTCCCATGACTTGTAACTTAGGGAGCTGTACAAACAGATACACGGCTTGGGCTTTCCTTTCCTCGGGCAGGGGTCTGCTTGGATGTTGGCCGAGGGAATGATGGGCCAAGGTTTTGCCACTTTCCTCAACTCCCTTCCAGCTCATATGAATTTACTGTATCAAGGCCATTGAAAGAATTTAGTGGAGCTAAGGAGTACACCGAAGCATGTGTGTTGGAGGCACACAAAGGCACCTGCACCACCTGCATTATTAAAAGCCATTCAGACTCTGTGCCACTCAGTATTGGCAGCATTAAAGCCATCAAATCAAGCTTGATGTCTGAGGTCATTTCCTTTTTATTTTCTTTTTTTATTTTTACAGAGACACAGAGAGAGACAGAGAGAGGGACAGATAGGGAGAGACAGACAGGAAAGGAGAGAGATGAGAAATATCAATTCTTTATTGCATCTCCTTAGTTGTTCATTAATTACTTTCTCATACATGCCTTGACCCAGGGGGCTACAGCAGAGTGAGTGACCCCTTGCTTAAGCCAGTGACCTTGGGTTCAACTAGCAACCTTTGGGCTCAAGCCAGTGACCATGGGGTCATGTCTATAACCCTACACTGAAGCCATCGATCCCACCTTCAAGCTGGTGAGCCTGCGCTCAAACCAGATGAGCCTGCGCTCAAGTCAACGACCTTGGGGTTTTGAACCTGGGTCTTCTGCATCCCTGTTCAATACTCTATCCACTGCACCAGTGCCTGGTCAGGCCTGAGGTCATTTTCAATATTCCTTCTCACACTCTTTATGGGTCAGTACTCTCATGCTGTAAAGTTATGTGAATGTAATTCCTTACATTCAAATTCAAAGTATGCAACATGCAGTGCAAGAATGACCAACTGTAAAAAAAAAAAAGCTTATTAGAAATTGGAAATAAGTAAATGAAAAGTATTTACTTAATTGTTTATGAAGCTCTCCATAATATCTTAGACCTTTATTTAGATCAGCACTTAATCTTTAAGATGGTCCCTTGTCTTTCTCTCATTCTTTCCACTCATCCACATCCTACAGCTAAAGAGCACAGGGAAAGGGGAGAAAAAGAAGAGATAAATATTAGTAGAAAGTAGGATTTATTTAAAGATATGGAAAATATAGAGAAGTGGCAGTGGTGGTGATAGAATCCTCCTGTGAGAGATGTTTAAGTGTAACAATCTGGTTGGAAAAGGGGGGGGGGGCTGAAAGCTTGTCCTGAATTTCAAGGACACACTCTTTAATTGAATGACAGGTGTATTTAGTACACCTGGGGAAGCTGACAGAGATCACTATGAACCAGAGCCCCCTCTTTGTGCCGATATTCACAAGAGAGATGAGTGTCAGTATTGCTCAGGAGCTCTGTAGCTAAGTCATTCAGCTTCTCTGGGTCTCAACTTTCTCAGCTGAAAAATGAGGTGGCTGAATTAACTAAACTGATTCCTTCTGGCTTTAATATCTTAGGAGCTTCTAGGAGCTATGGTTTTGGTAACAATCAGTAAGAACTGGATGCTGGCTCACTTTTCTGTCTCTGCCTGGTTGATGGAGATTATCAGTGATCAACCACTGGGCCAGAAACTCTGAAATGCAGACTTTTGAGCCGTCAGCCAGGATGAAAAGGGGGTAGCTTGGGAAGTGCTGTTTTATTTTTTATGATGCTACAGTGTTATTTTTGTTATCTCTTTAGGATCCAGAGGCTAGCTATGATTTTAACGATAATGACCATGATCCATTTCCCCGATATGATCCCACAAATGAGAACAAGTGAGTAGATGTGGATGGGAGTGGGGGGAGGGTAGTACTTTAAAATGCTTTTATCTTATTTGAGCTCTCAGAAATGTTCATGCACACCATCCATACTACAATATTTTTTTGCTTTTAAAATAGAAATCCAAACTTCTCTCTTTATATTCCTTTTGGCTTATAGAGCCATATTTCAATTAAACTTTCTCCTTAAATTATAAAATGTTCCCCTCAAATGTTACTGAGTAGTTATTGCTTTACAAAGAATGCCAAGCCCATCCCCACCCCCCAGTTCCTCTGTGAGTCTTCTATTAGCAACACGCTTGATGTTAGTCAAAAAAGAAGTATAGATGCACAAGATAACAAATCCCCACAACTTCCGGTGGTGCCCGCCATGCTCACCAGTTCTTTCGGAGGAGCATGGCCAGGCCCCAGACAAAAAAGGTACCTGAGACCTGGTCGTCAAATTCAACAGTCTCTGGGGCACTGAACTAGTTAGCAACTTGTTCCTGAGCTCCTGCTGGGAATTCTAAAGCTACGGGAAGAAAAAGAGGGTGTCTTCTGACTCCTAAATTAACTCTCTGTAGCAGCCACAGGGTGCTGGGGGAGGCCAAGAGCCAGATCCACCAAAGCAAGAGGCCAAATAAGGACCCAGAGACAAGAAACAGTTTAACCTTGTCTGTGTCTATGTGCAGACTCATCTTCAAGGAGACATTCATACTCTCTCCGCTTTATTTGATTTACCCAGAAGAGACACTCAAACAAATCAAAGCCAAGGCAAAGTTAGGGCTTGCTGCTACAAATGGGGACAGAAAGAACAAGCAACAAAAAGCTCTCTGTGGATGCCCCATAGATTGCTCCCCTTTTCTCTCCGGGTGGCTTTCTCTCTCTCTATCACTCAGCTCAGGTCAGTCAAGTTCTCTTTCTCCTCCTCTCTCCTCTCACTTTCACTTTCCTTTTCCCTCTTCCCTTCTCCCTCCTCCCTCTCCTTTACTCTTTCTCTCTTATTCTCTCTCAGAATTCCCATGTGGCTAATGCAGTAATTTTGACCTGAAGTTGTTCCTTTGGATGGTCCCCGCTCCGGAAGGCCAACCAACCCCAGGAAGGGAGGCTGGGGCTCATGAACTGGCTTCAACTTCTGGATGTACAATATATTTCTTCCTGGGGAGCAGAGGAGGCTTGAGGAGGGTTCTTTCAGTACTACTTATTCCTTCTACAGTTTATTTCTTAAAGACTTTACTGCAAACACCCACTAGAGGTTAGAACATCCCAGTAACATTATAACAGAAATTGTGAGGAAGTGCTCTTGGAGGCAAGTGGGATGTCTCAGGGACTTACAGCAGGTCCCCATATGAATTTTCAGCCATTGTCTGAGCCAGGACAGTGCAGGACCAGGAGGAACGTCTGCTCTTTTGGATTACAACCTTGTGATGTTAGATTGGCTGGTAGTCACAGCTTTGCTGATTACCAGTTAGTTTAGAGAGTGACACGAGGACGTTATCTCTCCCTACCTCTATTTTTTATATTGTCTCCTAAAGTGGGTGACAATGTGTCTGCTCCCTACCTCCCTGAAAAGAACTTCCTAAAGAAATGACAGTAAGTGCTTAGAAGGAAGGGGCACCCTTCTTGGAACTAAGTAAAAGCGACAACTCTCACCTCACTCCCATGGTCAAGAGTAAGAGGGAATGTGCCGGCAGGTCATGTGTGCGGCAGGGGAGAGCGTCCACTAGAGCTGTCAGCCCCCTTCCTAGGCAGTGTGCCCTGGGTCTGGCCCCAGGATCCAGTGAGGGTGCTGGTTGCACAATAGGTGAATACTTGGTGAAATGCTATGCTCTAGAGTTGCTCTATTCATGAGGAGGGGGACTCGCTTTCCAACTTTCCTTCCCCAAAAGGGAAATCTTACATCACAGTACAGTATTCATAATATAATTCCTTCAGCTCATAGAACTCCAAAGGCCCCTAAGGAAGCAGCCCAGATAACTGCTTATTTTGTGCATGAAAACTCTGAGCTTCAGAGTATAGCCTGCCTTGGGCCTTCCATACAGTTGAGAGTTAGTGTGGAGTAGCTAAACAGTTAGGAGTACAGACTTTGCTGCTAGATTTAGATCAGATATTAGATCTGTCACTTAATAGTTAAGTGACCTTGAGTAAATGATTTAACTTCAGTGTGTCTCAGTTTTCTCATCTATTAAAAAGGAATAATAATTGTATCTACTTCGTTAGGTTATTATGAGGATTAAGTGAGTTTATATATATAATTGGCTTGGATAGTTCTTGCTACACAAAGAGTTAACTTAAGTGTTTGTTATGATGATAATGATGATGATGTTCAAAGCTTCTCATTTATCAACTAAGATAGACTGCTTTTTCAGCAAGAAATTGTAATGACAAAAATAATATCTTGTGATAGGGGGAGAAACAGAGACAAGTCAATTCTCTGAGCCAGTTCAGAACCTGCTATTTGAAAATTATACAATAAACAACTAACTCTCCTCTCTCAGGATCCTCTTGATTATCAACCAAAAAGGTAGCATCCTCATCATTTATCAGAAAGTATTATAAAAAATAGAATTATCCTTCAAGCATGTTGTCAGAAATAAATAAATATCTCAGGTTTGGAAAATAAATGGCCCCATTTTATCTTGGCCTTATGACAGTTAGAGACCTATTAACTCACAATTCCAGGTCATTATGTCTCCAAACTACCTGTGTTGCTGCTGTTCTTTATTACTACGTAAATGAGATTATTAGAAGCTACATTTGAATTCTCCCCTGCAAATCAAAAAAGGCATCACTAAACAATAAAGTCTTAAAAGTACAGGTAACTCTTACTATTATGGTGGCATTAATCTGTATTCAGTATTTCAATACCAATTACAGACTATTTTTCTAGTTAAATAACATGTGTGAAAAGGGTATTTTAACCAGTATAAGAGTAGTCTTTAAACTATCTTGGAAATAATTTTCTAAAAATCGATCTGTTTGAATGCCAGTTACTACCATTGTTCTAAGAAAATAGAGGGTTATTTTATCTCAGAACCTGATTTAAGAGGGAAATAAAAAAGCCACAGGTCTATAAAGAATTATGTAGAACTATTTTGATAAAGTCCTCTTTCTTTCTCAAGGTATGTAGATGGGAACTGAGAATAACAGGAGGAAAAGAATACCAACCCCTATTTGTAGCATGAGTCTACTGCACCTTTTAACAAAATAGTCCTCAGTATTAGGGAGATAGTAATGGGTTGTGTCATATTGCATCAGTTTTAGGACAATGCTGGGTGTTTTTCAACAGGCCGATCTGCTGGCTCAGGCTAGAGGCTTTCCCATCCTTGGCTCTCTCCCATACTATGTAAATGTAAATACAGGCAATGGTGACTTTTGGGAGTACATTTCCTAGAGGGTGGCAACTGAATTTCTCCTTCTAGAAAAGCAGAGAGGACTAATCCATCAAAAAAGTTGCCTTCTATGTACTCAGTGTGAACACATGTCTTAGAAAATGGGTGTGTTGATCAGGTTAGCTTCAGTTGCAAGTTAGAGAATCTTAACTCAAAGATTAAGTAATATGTGGATTACATTTTTTTTTTCACCCAAGAGGTGCTCTAGTTTCAAGCATTGCACAAGCCAGGAGCTCAAGTAATATGCCATCAAGACACCCAACACTGTGTCTGTCCCTTAGTGATACTTGCCTCAATTTAGCTTTATTCTCAATAGAATCTTGCCTGGTAACAAGATCCATGTGTCTAAGAAGGAATTTAAAACTGAAGATTCTGAGAAAGAATATAAATCTCTGCCTCTGAATCTGCATTAATCCTTGAAAGCTATTGGGGAGAAAGAGCCTTGTGATAGAGAAAACCACAAGGAGTCAGGGAGGGCCACTTCCCAAAAGGGGGAAATTCTGGGAGACGACAAAGAAGCAGAGGCCCACCGCACTAGGAAAGAACTTGAATTAAAGATAATAGATTGTTCTGACTCAGGATTCCTACCCAATATTTGGAAGGAGCAGGAATATCATTTAGTGGGAAGGTTTTTTTGGTACTTTAGGGAAAAGATGTAAGTGTAAAAAAATTATTTTGGATGACCCAGTTAATTTTGAATTTTACACTCCTTACTAGGCCAAATTAATAGGTGTCTAGTGTGACAGGTTCTGAAAGTAGCTGGCTGACAGAGCTGCTCAGTGCTAACCCTTCTCTTTTCCTCCATGTCAGCACATCTGGTCAACAGCTCCCCAAGGCACCAGCAGCCTTCACAGCACTCCCAGGTGCTCGCACAGTGGAACCCAGTCCTAAAATAAACAAGTTTACAGTCAAGTTCTCTTGATTTACAGGCTCTCCTGAGGGCAGGGTGGTGGTGAAAAAGGCAATTATGTACTATTCTCAGAATTTCAGAATTGATGCTTTCGTGGTGAGCTTGGTCTATTTTAGAGATGGATCTTTTTTCCTCCAAATACTCTGAAATCATCAATTACCCTTTTTGCCTGATTGCAAAACCTAATCTTGTTCAGGCGTCTGGTTCCAATCACAGTTGTAAAAGCACCCTGGTTTTCCAATAAGCCTGTAATGTCTTCTTAAAATCTCAAACTCCTCTTGGTCCCAGAAAACCCAAGATGCTTTAGTTTGGTGAAGGGTTAGAGGAGCAGGGAGTTCCTGAGAGGGTGCTCTGTTCTATCGGATCCTACCAGGACTGGCCCAAAATAACCTAATCTGGGACGTCCCTAACGGAAAGGTGAGAAATCACTTCGCTGCCAGGAAGAATGGAGCAGAAGCCACTTATTTAGAAACAACTCTGAAAGTGTCACGGTTGCTCATAATAGTATCCATAGTTTACTGATCTCTTATTATAGGCAGTCCCTGGGTCATGAATGAGATAGGTTCTATAGCAGGGGTCCCCAAACTATGGCCCGCGGGCCACATGCGGCCCCCTGAGGCCATTTATCCGGCCCCCGCCGCACTTCCGGAAGGGGTACCTCTTTCACTGGTGGTAAGAGGAGCATAGTTCCCATTGAAATACTGGTCAGTTTGTTGATTTAAATTTACTTGTTCTTTATTTTAAATATTGTATTTGTTCCCGTTTTGTTTTTTTACTTTAAAATAAGATATGTGCAGTGTGCATAGGGTTTGTTCATAGTTGTTTTTTTTTATAGTCTGGCCCTCCAACGGTCTGAAGGACAGTGAACTGGCCCCCTGTGTAAAAAGTTTGGGGACCCCTGTTCTATAGGATTGTTCTTAAGTTGAATTTGTATGTCTGTTGGAATAGGTACATTTACCTATTAAATGAAACTTAGACATATGTTTGTCTTAAGATAGTATTTATTTTTATCTTTCTGTGCACATAAATATAAGGTCTACCGGAAAGTTCTGTCCATTTCTATCACAACAAGTTTCAACATGTAAGCACATGTTTATTTGGCACATGTGTGCCTATTTTTATCACTTAATGTATACATACTGACGTAGCAAATTAACTAAAACAAAGTTGATTCACGTTAGTCTTATGTGGGAAGCGATAGTGTACCCATGGCTACTGATAAAGTTCATTTACGCCACTGTAATTTTTACAAATTTCAACAAGGAAGAAATGCTACAGAAGCATGTCTGTTGCATCCACCATATTCCCCGGACTTAGCACCCTCCGACTATCACTTGTTTTTGTCCTTACAAAATTTTTTGAAGGGCAAAATATTCAAAAATGAAGAAGATATCAAACAAGCACTGGTTCAATTTTTCGCATCAAAAGATAAAACATTTTTCAAAAATGGGATATACAAATTGCCCTCATGCTGGCAAAAAATTATTAATAATAATGGCAATTATATTATCATTAATAATAATGGCAATTATTTAATAGTTTATTGACGGTAAGAAAAATTTGTACAATATTTTGTTTTATTCCAAAAATTGACAGAACTTTCCGGTAGACCTTATATTTAAACATTTTCAAACCTATAGAACCTATCTTATTTGTAACTCAGGGATTGCTTGTTTATACCAACCACTATTCTAAGTGCTTATACACAGTATCTCATAGGATGGCGCAGCCCTTGAGGACACTTACCCAAAGTCACATCACTAGTTAGTGGCAGAAGCTAGAATTTGAACTTACATACTCTGGCTCCTGTACCAGTGCACTTTATATGCTACCTACACTTCATCTAATGCTGATGGGAAGAAACCAGAAAAAAGCCAGTGTAACCATGTAGCATAGATTTATATGCAAAAAAATGTTTATCTGCATTTATTTTTTATACTTCTTATTTTTTAATCCTCAGGCATGGGACCAGATGTGCAGGAGAAATTGCCATGCAAGCAAATAATCACAAGTGTGGGGTCGGAGTTGCATATAATTCCAAAGTTGGAGGTAAAGCAGGGGGCTGTTCCTGTAGTGTTGCACTTTTGAGTCTTGCATCACCTGGTGTAAATGAGGTGGGGAGGTGGGCTCCCAACAAGCAGAGGAGAAATGGACTCTGTGCAAAATTGGCTACAACACTTGAATATAGTTTGCAAGTGAATCAGTGGATCTGGATTCCTAGAAAATGATAGCTGAATATAAGCCATGGGGGGCTGGGGTGGGGCAGAAATGTTGAACAGCTTTTAAACCAAATCTAATTTTCTCTGCGTCTGATTTAGGAGGGTTTGTTATTGAGTGCTTCCTAAGGGAACAGAAGATGGAGGTAAATTTAGGCAAAGAATTTCCCTGCTTCTCAGTTCTGTGATTCTTCATTTTGTTGTAAAGTACCGTACCTCAGTTCCGCGGGTTTATGTAGAGACACCAGGTCCAGATGAATTTTGAAGGGTTTTATTAAAAGGAGGAGACTTAGGCCCTGGCCGGTTGGCTCAGCGGTAGAGCGTCGGCCTGGCGTGCAGGGGACCCTGGTTCAATTCCCGGCCAGGGCACATAGGAGAAGCGCCCATTTGCTTCTCCACCAACCCCCCTTTCTCTCTGTCTCTCTCTTCCCCTCCCGCAGCCAAGGCTCCATTGGAGCAAAGATGGCCCGGGCGCTGGGGATGGCTCCTTGGCCTCTGCCCCAGGCTCTAGAGTGGCTCTGGTCGCGGCAGAGCGACGCCCCGGAGGGGCAGAGCATCGCCCCTGGTGGGCAGAGCTTTGCCCCTGGTGGGTGTGCCGGGTGGATCCCGGTCGGGCACATGCGGGAGTCTGTCTGACTGTCTCTCCCCATTTCTAGCTTCAGAAAAAATACAAAAAAAAAAAAATTTTTTTTTTAAAAAAAGGAGGAGATTTATTAAATATGCCAGCTGCATGTGGCTAACACGGGGCATTGCAGACCCAAATCGTGTGCACCAAATGTATTTCAGAGGCTGGTTATATACCCTTGATCTCACACAGGCTGGGGGAGCATGACATCATGGCACAAGCTTATACCATTTGTTTAGGGGATTCATAAGAACATTAAAACTTTCAAGGTAATACAATCAAAGACATTTACAAATCTTTTAGTGTCTCTGTTCCCTCCTTTGCCTAGAGGTATGTTACTCTCAGGATTCCAGGAAGGGAGGAAGAGCCAAAATCAATATAGGGTGGTATGTAAATTCTGTTTCCCATTGAAAGAGAAAAGAAGTTCCTCAGACAACCTTTATTCTATAGTTAAAACTAAATGACCCATTGTCCTTGTAAGTCAGGAAGCTTCTACATTCTTCTCCCTCCCCTCCCTGAGGAAAGGATGGGACAGAAAGCCTGACCTTTTCTCCTAAAATATCAGTATTAATTTTGCAACTTTTTGGTACCTTACCACAATTTCACAGCAAAGAACAGTTTTTAAAAAGAAAAAGAATACATACTTGTTTTATTAAGAACCCAAAGTTTCTCTCTTCAATAGCAAGAATTTAGAATCTCTAGTTGTTTCAGTAAGTGTCTTTATGGTAAAATATATGGTTAGGTCCATCAGAACAATTAAATAAAGGAACTATTTACAAGAGTTCAAAGGAAACCAGCAGGGACTCATACATGTGGGCAGATGTTACCACCTCTAGCCCTAACAGAGCAAGGGGAAGGAGTCCGTGGAAACTGGAGAGAGAAAGCTGTGGCCTTTCAGAGAAAGCTGTGGACTCATAGGAGGGAATAACTGGACACGATCTGTGGCCTTGAGTACAACAACCGAGCGATTTCTAGGCAAGGAGGATCCCGGCGAATGAGTGCCTCACTGTCCCCTAACCCCGCAGCCTCCCGCTGCTGTCCTCAGTGGCTGAACCCAGAGGGAAGAGGAGAGACCCACCTTGCAGCTCCTGTGGAGAAGGGTGGTAGAGGCTGGATCTGCAGGGGCTCACAGAGACTGTGTTGCTATCGGAAGGGAAATAAATGCACACCCTGGCATATATAACGCCTCTCTCACTGACACACCACACTTAGATTTTGTCAGTTCTAATCACTTTGATACTAGCACCATGTTAATTGAATGAATATGAGGAAGTACAAATTAAATATCACCTAGAAAAAGAATTCACTTTTTAAGTCCTAATGAACTACGTAGCTCTAGTTTATGAGAGGGTCAGCTGACTCCTTCATTTTCTGAAGGAAGAATCGAAAGCAAGATTGTCAAGGCAGCAGTTTGTGGCCGTGTAGAACTAAAACACAAAACTTCTCATTCCAAGTCTGCTGATCCTTTTCCGTTACTCCATCCCTTGATAGTCTAGCCCCAAGTGTCTTTTAATGTAGTAACTTTTCATTTGTAAGCACTGACTGTACCCTACAACACATTATTGGCAATTTTGTCCTGGAAGTAAACAGAATGTATTTGGATACCAGATTTCTGGGATTCAAGTCCTGGCTTCCTAATTTTAATCTGTGTGGCCTGTCTCTCCACCTGTAAAATGGGAAGAATTACAGACCCCATCTCAGTTGGTGTTGTAAGAATAGATGGGTTTATAAATTTAAGGCCTGAAGAATGGTGGTAGCTGTGTATAATGTATACTCAAAGCATGTGAGCTCTTACTATCCCCATTTCACAGTTGAAGAGGCACTGAGAGGTTAAATGACCTGCTCCAAATCATGCACCTAGTAAGTAGAGAGCTAGGAATCTCCCTCACCCCCAACACATTTTTAAACAATTTAAAAAATATGACTTTAACTAATCATGTCAGTTACATGTTCTTTTACCTATGCTCCATTGTAAATAGTAGTGTGAAAATCTAAGGCTGTGCACTCCATTGCATTATCAGCCTGACGCCAGGAATAACCGGGTAGCTGCCGTGTATCTGTCTAAATCTCTTTTGCTGTCCTGGCTCCTGAGTGCGTGAGTCTGATGATGGTGACAGCCTGTTGGAAAGCACAGATAGCTACTGGAAGGTATTTTTCCCGCCGAGAAGGAAGGAACGGGGCTCAGAGCCACCAAGTGTGGAATAACAAAAGGCTTTATTCAGTACAGAGCGCACATCCCGCCCGGCAAGGTTCCTGGCCCCGAAGAAGGAAAGATGGAGGAGATGGAGGCTAGGGAAGTTGCAAAGATTAAACCGCGTGGGAGATATTTAAAGGGTCCCTCTAGGGAAGTGGAGCTAACATGACGTGGTGAAATCCCACTGGCTGGCAGACAATGGCTTTTTTCCAAATGGTTCCTGTGAAGCCTCCTTTTGGTGCACTTGGTTGTGGGCGGTCCTAGCCAAAGTTCGTGGGTCTGAGTTCCCCATGTGACCATCCCCCATTATCCACTGACCTTACATTCTGACCTTTTGTGTTAAATAGAAAAATGGGTGCTGTTTATTCGTCTGGCTACTTCCTGCTAAATAGGGGCATCGTGGGGAGGGGGAGATCAGAAGGTGGTGGCTTTGAGGGGTGTCAGGAGGAACATCTGTGTGGCCTTGAGTTAGGGGAATTTGCAGGGTCCAGCCTTTTGGTGAGCTGGAGATGGATGGAGTCCAGTGGTTCCGACTGCCAGTGGTCCTGTATGGAGGCAAGCTTGAGGCAGAACTGCACGTCAGGAGTGGTATAAAAAGGGGAAGGGAAGGGGTCTCATCCATTCCCATAACCGAGACCTGTGAGGGTACTAGAGGTCCAGAGTATGATGGCAAAACAGAGAAGGCAGCCCCCCATGTCCACAAGAAATGAGACGGATTGACTTACCCACTTGTTGCAGAACCCTGGGTTCTCCGAGTCCAGGCCGTGTCCTAGGAGTTTGAGCGATGCACCCACATGGCTGGATTGGCCTTCCCATTCGGGCGGCTTGTCCTCCACGTAGAGGCGCTGAGAAAAACCTGTTGCCCAAAGGGGCAATCACTACATCAGTGACTGGGCTGCTTGCAATCAGGGCAGGGCTCAGTGGGCAGCCATCGGCAGGGGTCCTGCTGGGACCAGTGGTCCTGCTTGCCACACTTAAAGCAAGCTGCTGGTGGCTCTGCTGGTCTCAGGGTTGCCACAAGACCTGGGGGTTTGGAGTGTTACCTTCTGCTGCATGCGGGCCTGGCGAACAGCCTTGGCCGGTTTCTATGAGTTGGGACCATTAAAAACTTTAAATGCCATGTTCACAGGTTCCGGATAGGGGTTTGGGAATAAGAGGAGGGGGGCTCGTGCAGAGCCTGGCACCCAGATCCTGCAGAAAATGCTGGTCGGGGCAGGAACTTCCTGCAAGAAAATTGTGGTTGAATGTCCTGAAAACCAGTGTAAGAGCCAATGCCAGGCTGAGAATGGCCTGACGGAGGAGGGACTTAAGAACACAGTGAAGGGAGGGGCCCCTGGCCAGCAGGGGAGGAGAAAGAGATGGTAGTGGTGAATAAGAAACAGGTTTTTGAGAAGGGAGGGGACGGGGCTCTCAGAAGGAAGAGACGTGAGCACAAAAGAGGTCTGCAGAGGGACCAGAGAAAAGTCCCGAGAGAGGGGCGCCTGGGAGGGTCAGACAGGAGGGAGAGAGAGTTGGGAGTTTGTGGAGAAGGAAAGATTAGGAGTGCAGGTTTTAGGTGAGGTTTCTCTGGCCAGAAAAAGGCCTGCGTGGTGGAACAGGCGGCACAGAGATTAAGGACAGGTGCGCGAATAATTAGAAGCCGTGTATGTAAGAGATCTCCAATCAGTTCCCAGCTTTTTTGGCGATAGTTAAATTGGTGAGGGTGTTAACACTGAAAGTCCCTTCAGGAGGCTAATTCAGTGGGTTCTGTGGCCTGGTCACAGCGGAGAAGAACAGTTTCTTCTTCTTTAGGGAGGGAGATTCCTGTGCCCCCACAGCCACCCTCAGTCCTCGGAGTGGTCAGTATTGAGTATTAGCGTCCTAAAAACTCAAGGTCTGGCCATGGACAGAAAAGGTAAAATGGATGTGCTTGGGGACAAGCACATGCACTCAGACGGATGGAAAAGACTTCCCTGACGTAGCTACGGTTTCGGACAGGGAGTCTCAGAAGAAAGAACTGAGAGGAAGGCTGGAGGCAGGGGACTTACTGCACCATGCGCTGAAGTGGGTGGAAGATCCTGGTTCTTTCTCAGAGGGAAGGGGAAAGGACTGGTCCTTGCAGACTTCTAACTCCTTCCAGGTTTTCGGCACCAAACTGTAAGGTGCCGAGAAGGAAGGAATGGGGCTCAGAGCCACCAAGTGTGGAATAACAAAAGGCTTTATTCAGTACAGAGTGCACATCCCGCCCGGCAAGGTTCCTGGCCCCGAAGAAGGAAAGATGGAGGAGATGGAGGCTAGGGAAGTTGCAAAGATTAAACCGTGTGGGAGATATTTAAAGGGTCCCTCTAGGGAAGTGGAGCTAACATGACGTGGTGAAATCCCACTGGCTGGCAGACAATGGCTTTTTTCCAAATGGTTCCTGTGAAGCCTCCTTTTGGCGCACTTGGTTGTGGGCAGTCCTAGGCAAAGTTCGCGGGTCTGAGTTCCCCACGTGACCATCCCCCATTATCCATCGACCTTACAGCTACTGCACCTGCCTTCTCCCGATGAAAAATATTTCCCCCTCAGGAGCAAAATCCACAACAATGATTCCATCCCGGAAATCATTTAGAAGAAAAGGAAGCATGTTCTTTGATAATATTTTTTAGCAAACACATGAAAGAACGGCCTCTGGGTTATTTTTAATCAGTGCTTAGAAACAAGAGTTCTCTCCCTATTTGTTAGTTTCCTATTGTGGCTAGACCTTTTCAAGCTGCATGGTTTCCTGTACAGAATCATTTGTATGACACAGGTAGGGCAACAACTTTTATGGTACAGTCATTAACAGGTATGTCAAGGGAAGGTTGTTTGGCCCTAGTTGGTTTGCTCAATGGTAGAGTATCGACTCAGCCTATGGATATCCCAGATTCAATTCTTGGTCAGGGCACACAAGAGAAGTGACCATCTGCTTCTCCACTCCTCCCCTTTTCTCTCTCTCTCTCTCCCTCTCTCTTTCTCTCTCTCTCTCTTCCCCTCCTGCAGCCATGGCTCAATTGGTTTGAGCACATTGGCCCATGGCACTGAGGATGGCTCCATGAAGCCTCTTCCTAAGGCGCTAAAAACACCTCCATTGTGAACATGGCTCCAGATGGGCAGAACGTCGGCCCCAGATGGGGTTGTTGGATGGATCCCGGCTGGGGTGCATGTGAGAGTCTGTCTCTCTATCTCCCCTCCTCTCACTTAAAAAAAAGGGGAGGGGGCTGTTTGATGCAACTTTCTAAAAGCTATTCTGTCATTTTCAGGTGACTGGAGCAGTGGAGTGGGGGGCATTTTGTAATCCACAACAACTGGCTACTGCACAGCATACTGAGTTATCTATCTCTAAAGGGCAGATAAGAAAGTTTATGGAAGCAGTGACTTGTGCTTTTATAAGCAGGTCATGGACATTTGGAACATTCAGTGGTTATCCTGTTTTTGATTCTTTTGAGAGTCCTTTTAAAAAATAAATATTAAGAGTATTGTGCCATTCTACATGTACACACTGACATCACCTTGTTTGTTTTGCTGTTCAGGCATAAGAATGCTGGATGGCATTGTGACCGATGCTATTGAAGCCAGTTCAATTGGATTCAATCCTGGACATGTGGATATTTACAGTGCAAGTTGGGGCCCTAATGATGATGGAAAAACTGTGGAAGGGCCTGGCCGACTAGCCCAGAAGGCTTTTGAATATGGTGTTAAACAGGTGAGGTGTTTAATGCAGATCCATCTGAAATGAAATCTGACTGTGGCTTTGTGAGGAAGGGAAGAACATTTAGCTTATATGGAAAGAAATGGTTGTGAATTTGTTGTACTTGTTTATGTTTTGAAATGCATTGAGAGAGCAAAGTCATTCTATAGAGGGATGAAAGTTAGGGTTAAGAGATTTTTTTCCCCATTTGGGTCTGACATTCAACAGGTTCATTACTCTTAAAACATATTTTAAAATACTCTGGATTATGTCCTTTGCTATTTTCCTGCTGCTTTTGAATTTTTATGCTAGATAAACTACTACCCAGACTTCTTCCGGATGCTGTGAAATGCATCCTGAAATCAGGCGGGGCGCTACTTCCTGCTCTGTAGCTGCCTTCGTGTGGTGCTGTCTCCTGGGCTTACTGCATTCCTGCCGGGAGTCTAAGGCCTTGCTCTGCATAGGGTGAAACAAAATAGAGACTCTGGAGAGCACAAATTGAAAAATCAAAGAAAGAGTAGCCTTGACAAGTTCCATTCAATCAAAGAGTCCCTTTTAATGCAGCTGCAAAGCAGATCTGAATAATGCCTGATTTTGTCATTCGATTAGTCAACCAAAACAGCACACAGCAAGAAAGAGAGGAAGTCCAAAGATTTGAATGTAGCTACATAAGCCAAGGGGAAAGTGGTAAAAATATGGGCAAGTGTTAATGGCCAGATTATGAATCTGCATAATAAAGAAAAGCATCAACTCAGCCCCATGCCAGACAGGACCCGGATCAAGGACTGGCAGAACCAGAATCCAGTGGCTTAACAATATGAAATCCCATGAGATTTCCAAGTTGATGCTAGAGGACCTGCAGTTGAAACGGACTACAGATAACTCTCTGAGAACTTCATGCTGTGTTTGTCGGGAATTGTATTAGGGTATGACAGTGACCCCTAGATGATCAGTGATGTGCTTTTCTGGTTTTTCTTTCAGGGGAGACAAGGAAAGGGCTCCATCTTTGTTTGGGCATCTGGGAACGGGGGGCGTCAGGGAGACAACTGTGACTGTGACGGGTACACAGACAGCATCTACACCATCTCCATCAGCAGCGCCTCGCAGCAGGGCCGCTCGCCCTGGTACGCTGAGAAGTGCTCCTCCACGCTGGCCACCTCCTACAGCAGCGGGGACTACACCGACCAGCGAATCGTACGTTGCTTTTCTAACTCTCGGCTCAGGTAGAAGAGCATGGCTTGCATTCAAAAGAATCCTTTGGTCGACGCCTTTGGCAAAAATGGATTGGTTTAAGCTTGATGTCTCAGTTGGGGAGACTCATCCTTCACTCACTTGAATGGCTGGCATATATTGGGAAGTGTTCTCTCTTGGGGATATGACGCTTCTGCCAAGACGATGTTGCCTCTTGGTCATTTTTAAACTCAGCCCTGAAAAGCTGCCCATCTGTCATTACATATGCCTGAGACTCCAAATGTCTGTTTGGCTTGTGTGATGCCTCCCTGCAAACAGCCTTAAAGGAGATTTTAGGGCTGTAGGGGCTTTATCCCTCTGTACTTGTAGATCCTTTAATGGTACGGGTATGGTCTGACTTTCCCTTTAGCAGATGATAAAAATACGGAGCATATAGCAGCTATGTCTCCTAAGAACAAATGTCCTGCAGGAAAATAACAATCTAGATTTCCCCCGAGGTGAACTTCTCAGCTTCCTAATAAGCAGCTCAGGAAGGTTACATGTTCAGAGAACATCTCCGGCCCAGACTGCCAAAGGGAATTATTGGATTTCCCTTCAAGGGCATGATAAACAAGGGCCATTCAGGGGCTTTGAGAACAGAAAGGCCATCTTAATTTAAAAATTTAGGACCCAAATTTAACTTCTGACACCAAAAGAACCAACTAGCTAAAGGACCTTATATCCTAATCTCAATGAAATAACTGGTCATGATCCAGTTAGATTGTAGGTGAACCCCACAATTATTAGAACTGGAAATGTTTGTAAAATTCATAGTAATAGTATCTCAACAAAATTGTCAGAACTACCATCTTCTTCATACAGAATCACTACTCTGGAGCTCTGCCTGCGCTGGTAACCTACCATAGTCTAGACCAATGACAGTCAACCTGGTCCCTACCGCCCGCTAGTGGGCGTTCCAGCTTTCATGGTGGGTGGTAGCGGAGCAACCAAAGTATAAATAAGATAGATTTAACTATAGTAAGTTGTTTTATAAAGATTTCTTCTACCAAACTTAGCAAAAATCCGACATAAAGTACTTGGTAAGTAATTATTGTTATATGCTTTAACTTGCTGTAACTCTGCTTTATAAATTTTATAATGTAAAGTTACTTCCCTTCTTTATAAATCACCATTACTGTGGAACCGGTGGGCAGTTAGAAAATTTTACTACTAACAGAGATACAAAAGTGGGCGGTAGGTATAAAAAGGTTGACTACCCCTGGTCTAGACAATAAAACTGGTCTCAAAGCACTGGCCTCCCTTCATGTTCATGTCTTCAATTACACAAATAACAGTGCTAATCTACCCAGGGATTACTTATGGTGGGCACATTTTGTAATGTGGGCCTCTGAAAGGGGCATATGAGACATGTTTTTCTCTTGTGTTCAGCACCCTTGGCTATTATTGGGCCCTGTTTGGGAAAATGGCCTATATGCATTCAGTCACCATTTCATAGACTATTCTTCATCCGGGATGCTCTGCTCTAAAATAGAAGAATTTCCGTCTCTGTAAAGATACCCTCCTTAGGTACATCAGTCACAGGAAAGACATAGGAGAGACAGCCGGTGAATGCTATTTGAGACGGTGGCAATAACATAGCCTTTGTGTTACTCAAACCTCCTTCTCAGCACAGTCACCTCTGGGGGCTTATTTGCGTCAACAGGTAAAAAAGGCAATCCTCTAAGGAACAGAGCCACCATAACTTGAGAGATTCAGCAACTCCAAGTGGGAAACCAAAGGAGGTGGTAATAGAACAAATTATTTTTTTACACCTCCTTCCCACACATTGAAATCTCTAGCTGAAGACCATAGTGCGAGAGTCTGGGTAGGCGTCTTGTTAGTAATCCTTTGGCCCAACTAACTTATTCAACCAGCAGGACTGTGGTCCTTAAGGCGGACTGATTGGCAGTCTTTTTGGTTTCTTCCCTTCATCTAGGCAACCTCTTTAATGAAGCTAAAATTAGGCTGTGTAATTCTTTACATTCAGTAATACTGTGTAAAAACACTTTCATGGGCAGGATCTCATTTCAGCCTCAGAATATGAGTCAGGAAATGTCAATGTCATTTTACAGATGGAGAAACCAAGTGACATGCCCTTGGGACACATCTATTGCATACCAGTCTTAGAACTTGGACCTAGAGCTCAGTGTAGTAAACTTTCTATTTGAAAAACTCACTATTTCCATCAATGTGCAAATGAGGAGAGTAACTCACGGGCATCAAATTACATCAACAGTGAGCACAAACTATACACCAAACAAATTTTGTGCAAGTAGTTCAAGTGGCCAAAATCAGAATGGCTTTCGAGTCTTGTACTGAAGAGCAGTCAAATGTCAGTCTGAAGGCAAAAGGGAATTTTGCATGAGGCATAATTTCTAAATATGCCAGACCAAACACAATGGACCTGATGATTAATAGGCTGGCATAATTCACAGTGATTTTGAAACAGACCCTTTTTTATAGACAGCATTTTGCTTGGGAATCTCAGAGGAGAAAATATTCATTGTGGGAGTACTTTATCCTCAGAAAAGGCATCCTGATGCCAGAATTATAGACAAGTCGCATATAGAGGAGAGCAGATGGCACACATCCCTCTGTGTGTTTAGAGAAGGAAGGAGGGAACCCAATCAGCTGAGTTCCTGATCCTAACAGATACAGCCCTCAGGATGATTAACCCCAGGGGCAGGGGCACACTCCTCGGATGTTCTCCCACATTTCTCTCTTTCCCGATGCCGCCTAGACGAGCGCTGACCTGCACAACGACTGCACAGAGACCCACACGGGCACCTCGGCCTCGGCACCCCTGGCTGCTGGCATCTTCGCACTGGCCCTGGAAGCAAAGTAAGGCCCAGAGAGCTTCTAATTATTATTACTAAGGCTGATACTTCTTCTTATCACTGACATGGATTGTTCTCTGACTATGTGATTATGGTAGCAAACTACAAAAAATAAAAATAAGCTCTCTTCCTGTTAACATCTCAATGTGGTACACACATGCTTAAAAAATTGAGATCTTAGTATACACATTATTTCATAATTTTTAATCCACCTTTATAATATGTTAAGAGCACTTTCTCATGTCTATAATCAATGCTCCTTGACCTTCAAAAACTCGTGTTGTTGAAGGCCGGCTCCAAGGCCTTCTCCCTTCTGTTTATTCCCCACAGGAAAGACTGCCCACATAATTTCTTGTGGGGAGTATTAAGAATGACAAATTTCTAAACATCCTTTTTGCATATTATATAAGCCCCATCTTAGAGCTGACATAACATGTCAGAGAACAAGAGAATTAAAATCAGGATTTTTAGCCTGACCTGTGGTGGCGCAGTGGATAAAAGCGTCAGCCTGGAACACTGAGGTCACTGGTTTGAAGCCCTGGGCTTGCCTGGTCGAGGCACATGTGGGAGTTGATGCTTCCTGCTCTTCCCCCTCGCTTCTCTCTCTGTCCCTTCTCTCTAAAATGAATAAATATTTTTAAAAAACAGGATTTTTATCTTTTTATAGTATTCTATTTCATGAATGCAAATTTCCTCAGGATAAGCACTCACAATTGGAATTTCTGGGTTCAAAGGGCATGCATGTTTTAATGATTTTGATACCTATCAGCAGGTTACTGTCTAGAAAGACTACAGTATTTTATATTTCTACCAGCATTATAAGTGTGAAAGGGCCAAACCCTTATTAACGGCACTTTTATTACCTTTTAAAGTATTTACTATTCTGATACATGCAAATAGATCTCATCTTTATATACTTTTATCTCATTACTAATGAAGCTCAGTATTTTATATTCTCTGGCTATTTATCATCTGTAATTGCTTGTTTGTGGCTTTGATTTTGTTTTATGGCCTTACATTAGAAAAGCTATTCATGCTTGTTTAGTTTGACATTTATCTTTTACTTTTATTTATATGTAATTTTTAACATAATGAAGTTAATATATATAGTTATACTTGTCAGTCTTTTTGTCTAAGGTTTTTTCTAATGTGTTTATGCTCAGAAAAATATTTACAAGCTATAATTAAACATTTATCTATATATCTTTTATTATGATTCCTTTGCCATATTGATGTCCTTAAATCCCCCTGAAATTTATTTTAGTGTATGTTAAAAAGGGACTTAACAACAACTTTTTCTCATAGAAGTAACCCAATAGTCTAATGCTTCATACAGAGGGAAAAGCCAACTGTGTAGCCACAGCTTTTTATTCTTCCTCATTTCTAGTTTCTAATGTTGTGTAGTAAGAAATATTTAAATGTCAAGTCAGATGTTATGGTTGCACAATAGAGGGAGTGATTATTAAACTTGTAAGTTACTATCACCCTTTCTAATAAGGAGGATATCCTAAAAGGACATCCATATTCTCTAGAGAGGACAAAGCAGTCCTCTCATGTCACATTCAGTAGACAAGGTTCACAATAGCAGAAGAGAACAAACACCTTGGTCGTGCCACAGCTGGAAGAGCCTGGAAGTTTCTATGTCTCTGTCCAAGAGAATCCAGAGCAGCTCCAGCAGCCGTAGAAACGCCTCTGGAGTTATGATCTAGTCCCTGCCAACTCAGCTGTAAGATGACCACAGTGGCTAAGCAAGATATGCCTATGGCACTGTTGTTATTATGTAGTGAGTACACATTAGAAAGAGGGCAGATAGCAATCTCCGTGGTCTTGGAGGGAGCAAAGGAATCAAAATGATGTTTAATAGTGAACACAAATTCTGTATTGAAACATTAAAACCTTTGACATCTTTGGAGGTATTAAATAAACAGATGAACCAATCTTCTGTTTTCATTAAAGGCTAGAGAAAGCCGTCAATGCTATGTGAAATCTTTGGATAAATCATGTTAAAGAAATCTTTTGACCTCGTGTGTGGTGAAATGTTGGAAAGTCCCCAGGTTAGAAAATCTCCAACATACTAGGTTTTCCTAGGTGAGATTAGAAGCTGAACTAGGTAGCCTCTGAGACTTTTTCACTTTAGAATTTTGTTTCTAAATTACCTTACCTACACTCTTCTAATTAGAAACAATGTTTAATTCCACAACCCTTATTTTCTATAAACATATCATTGATTAGCAACCTAATGCAGCTTAAAAATTTGTGATTATTGTGGATGCTGTTGAGCACTAATTAACACAGGGAGGTTGTCGGGAATGAGATGTACTATTACTAGCAGTTCCTTTTCATTTCTGAAATGCAATCACATAAATGAAGAATAACTCTGTTAAGAAAATAGGCTTAATTTCCCAAATTGCATGGCAATGAAGCCCCTTGAATATTTTGCAGAGAATAGGTTAAAAAAGGAAAACAATAAGACATGCAACTAAATATAAAACAAATGCTCTACTATAGAAATATAGGAAGTCTATGCTTCGTGTTTGATTATCAAGTCCCTGCCTTATGCCTCTTTAGGACACTTCATCCCAAACTCCATATACCTGCTCACATCATAAGAGTCTTTTGCCTAAAATTCTATTTTAACTGTAAGAATACAATAATTTCAATAAAACGCTTTATAGAAAAGAATTCATTGCTTCCTAAAGCAAATAGCCATTTCTGCTCAACTAGTTAATTATTTCTGAATGTGGGATGGTCAATTTGGAGACAAGATCCACAATGAGGTGTTTATGATATTGGGCAAATAGGAGGTTTGAATAGTAAGGAATTCTGGAGATACACCCATCCCTCTATTCTTATAAACAAGTCAACTCAGGCTTAGGGAGATGAAGTGACTTGCTTAAGGTCACACAGGTCTTTGGTAGTAGAATATAGTTTGCTGTGCCTTTTATTACTGCCTATTCTGACCTCCATGATTTGAAATGACTTCTAATTGTCTTAGTTATATGCTTGTATTCTTTCTTCCAACTTATTATTTTAGCTATAACAGAACTGATTAGATAACTTTTTCAAATATAAATATAAAATCATGCTTTACCCTCAGATATTTTCATTCAGTAGACTTCAGATGGGACTCAGGAATTTTCCATATTTGCAAGTGTACCAGGTGATTGTGGTGAAAGCAATCTGGAACCCACAAAGATCACTGAAATAGTCTTTCTAAGGCCTCGGTCAGTCACTCTCTGGGAGGTACGTTTGTCAGGAGCCCACTGAGCCGCTACCACTGAGCTGCTAGGTGTCAAAGTAGCCAGATTGTGTAACAAACCAAAAATGAAAGAGTTAAGCTTTTAATTGCCTACCAGATGGTATAAGCCAGAGTCTAAAACCAGAGAAAACACGGACCCCTCTGATCTATTTTTCTCCAGTGAATGGTGTACCAGTTAAGGGTCAGGTGAAGCACCTCATTCACGAGCTTCTCCCAACCAAAGGCTCTGGTGGTTTTAGGGACTCGGATGGGGGTGAGACTTGGGGGAAGGCTTGGAGTGGAGAAGTACCGCTTACTGAGTCAGGATGGGAAAATGTTTTTGAGGTTTTTCCCCATGCCCCCACTAAGGTAGCCTCAGCACAGGAGACCTCTGCCCAAGGCCTCCGATAAGGAGACCTAAGAAATGAAGTGCGAGGGGCTAGGAATGTAAATATGGGAAGAGCTTGACCAAGGAGGGGGGCTGAGTCCTTGACTCCAACTCCCTAGAGACAGTGGCCTGCACTGCAGGGGCTGTGGGCCCAGGCTGGTGTGGGGCGGGAGCTTCCCTGTGAGGCCTAAGGGCAGCGGCTGCAATACCCACCACGGGACAATAAACAATAGGTTATTGGCCTTAGGGAAAAAATTTTGGCTAATTGAGCCAGATTCCCCTGAGGGTTGTTTCAGAACCTAGTGATTAGAAGCCTCAGGGAACTAAAAACTTGGGCATTTATTTATTAAATAATGCTTGATTGGCTTCATAGAAACAATGCAGGTCTCAAAGCTAAGAGAAAGCTTGAGCTCTTGAGAAACTCTAATAACTAACAGCAATAAGTTTTAAAATTATATTTGGGGTTAGTTAACATGTAGTTACATTCAATCTTTCAACCACCCAATATTTACTCAGCATATACTCTGTGCCTGGAATTCTTCTGGGTACTGGTACACATCAGAGAACCAGACTGATTAAAATCTCAGCCCTTCTCATGGCTAATTCTAGCAGGGGAACAGACATGTACGATATACAAAACAAATGCATTTTCCAGTATGTTGGAAAGTGATAAATGCTCTAAAAGAAAAAAAAGTGGAGCAGGATAAGAGGGTTCTGGAGCATGTAGGGAGAACTGACATTTTAAATATGGTGATCTGGAAAGGCATATAATAGACCCAATGATTTTGTGCATCTCTGATTTATCTTTATATTGTTATGAAATTAATTTTTATCAACTTCTGATTATGGAATTTCCTTGCTCAAAATTTCTCCATGATTCCCCACTGCCCAAATGTTAGACTATAAGCCCCTTTCCTGGCAGTCAAGGACCTCACCATCTGGCTCATTGCTCCTCATCATCTCCGCCTGCTCCAGCAAACCAGACTATTCACTGTCCTCGGGCCACGGATTACCGACCCCACCCTCACAGGCTTTGCTCCATTGCCTCATTCTCTTTTCTCTCACTCTACTTCTTGGCATTGTACCCACTCATCAAAGTTCACCTTAAAAATTTTCTCCCAAAAAAGTCTTCCTAGATCTTCCCATCACAAAAAAATTCTCTTTCCTCTAAACTCCGACAGTGCATTATGCTACAAACATAGCATTCAACATATATATCATATTATACTTATATATCTATATATAAAATTTAGTTCTTTTACTGGATTGTTAACTTTTTAAAAACAAAAACCACCTCTTTGAATATCCCCATGGTATTAAGCACAGTGCTTTGCAAGAGTGATCTCAAGTAGCTAGAGCTTCTTAACACTTTCGATACATAAATAAAAGAGACAAAAGGTATTTGAATAGGGAGCCAGCCCATGTCATTAAAATCTGAGTATTAAGAAGGGAGTCAGGACCTTATCTGTGTGTTAATAATGCTGTAAGTGCAAGGATGTTAATGGACAGCAGAAGACTGGAAGACACAAAGGAAATGCTGTCATTTTAAATGTTTGCTTCAGTTAAATGTAACTAATTAGAAGACGTGAACCAAGTCCAACATTTCTGCAATGTTGAAGAAAAAATTTACTCATTGTAAGAGCTTGAATTAATGTAATGGGGAGAAGTTTTCTGTACCGTATTTTGAATTTTGAATGAAAATACATACAAATAGTAATACAAATTAGAATTATGCAAATATAGTTGCAAAAGTTACTTTATAATTTCTGAATGGAGATGCTGGTTTTTAGCACTTGGTTTTGCAAGAAAACTTAATTTTTTTCCTGAAAATTCTGTCACTTTCCATCCAGTCCAAATCTCACCTGGCGAGACATGCAGCACTTGGTCGTCTGGACCTCTGAGTATGACCCACTGGCCAACAACCCTGGATGGAAAAAGAATGGAGCAGGTTTGATGGTGAACAGTCGATTTGGATTCGGGCTGCTAAATGCCAAAGCTCTGGTGGACTTAGCTGATCCAAGAACCTGGAAGAATGTGCCTGAGAAGAAGGAGTGTGTTGTGAAGGACAATGACTTTGAGCCCAGGTAAGTGTCTCAGGAATTTTGAACAAATGTGTGCCCATGGCACTATTTGATATGATGTTTGTCACTGCCTAAATTTTTCTCACCTACCTATCTGAAGTAGATTAAGACAGCATTTGCCAGTGTTCCCTGTGGGTCCAGTGGGAACATTGAGATTAAAGATATGTAAATCATATTAGCATATTTGCATTTTCCTCTCATAGCCTCCCTACTGTATAGCATTAAGTTTAAGGTGTACCATTTCTATATAGCACTAAGAAAAATCATTGTTAATTAAACTATTATTAAACATCAGTTTTAAGATTATCTTGAATTCAAAGATGTTACAATGTTTAAAAAATACATCTTAGAATTGATGAAATACAGTACTTTCCAACCAGTATTATCCAAAACTCAAGAGCTTCACTTCATTCCATACTGCTACGTGAGTCATGACTTTCCTTTCCTTAAGAAAACCTTTATCATACTGCTTTTACATAGACCACATCTGACCACGACATCTGGCCACAGCAGAATCTGCTATGACTTCTGTTGATTCTATTTCAACAACCATGATGACACTGAAGACCCACGCACACAAAATATTCAAGAGCAGGAGGCATGGGGGAGATGCATTAGGAAGAGGGTCTATTGAAATAATAGACTACTTTTTGATGGATCTAAGGCAGTGGTCCCCAACCTTTTTTGGGCCACAGACAGGTTTAATGTCAGAAAATATTTTCACGGACCAGCCTTTAGGGTGGGACGGATAAATGTATCACGTGACCGAGACAAGCGTCAAGAGTGAGTCTTAGACGGATGTAACAGAGGGAATCTGATCATTTTTTAAAAATAAAACATCGCTCAGACTTAGTATAAATAAAACGGAAATAATGTAAGTTATTTCTTTCTCTGCGAACCGGTACCAAATGGCCCACGGACTGGTACAGGTCCGCGGCCCGGGGGTTGGGGACCACTGGTCTAAGGCAAACCTGCCTGAATTTGATTCCACAGTAAATAGCAATTTTTTCAAGTATATGTGTTCCTTACCATTTCCTTTGTCTTTATTTTATTGTATAAGAACACTTAACTGGGTTCTCTGTTTGATTCCATTAGTCTATATGTTTGTCTTTATGCCAGTAACATAGTATTTTGATTATTGTAGCTTTCTAATACTATATTTTGAAATCAGGAAGTATTTCTAATGCCTCCAGCTTTGTTCTTCTTTCTCAGGATTAACTTGGCCATTTGTGATCTTTTGTAGTTCTACAAAAACTGAGTATTTCTTTTTATTTTTGTAAAAAATTACCATTTTCTATGCATTAAAATTTATTTATAGCTAATCCTGAATTGAGTTCTGCTCATAACAGAGAGAGACAACAAGCTTAGTTGTATATCTAGTTAAGACTGATGTGTACATACTTGCATAAAATCCAAGGAAGAAGAAATACACTTTAATCAGTGATGACTTCTTAATATATTTAGAGCTCTGAAAGCTAATGGAGAAGTTATCGTTGAAATTCCAACAAGAGCTTGTGAAGGACAGGAAAATGCTATCAAGTCCCTGGAACACGTACAATTCGAAGCAACAATTGAATATTCCCGAAGAGGAGACCTTCATGTCACACTCACGTCTGCTGCTGGTAATTTTTTTAACTTGAAAACTTTCTTTTAAACCATTTTTCTAAAAAAAACCCAAAAAAACCATTTGTCTAAACTTTTAACTATAAACTGAATTATTTCAAATCAATGAGTTTTTGTTTCTTTGTAGAACTAAGTCTCCCAATAGGTATTTTCAGGTCTTAAAAAATATGCTGCTAGCCTGACCTGTGGTGGCGCAGTGGGTAAAGCGTCAGCCTGGAAACACTGAGGTTGCCAGTTCAAAGCCCTGGGCTTGCCTGGTCAAGGCACATATGGGAGTTGATGCTTCCAGCTCCTCCCCCCTTCTCTCTCTCTCTGTCTCTCTCTCCTCTCTAAAAATGAATAATAAAAAAAAATATATGCTGCTACTTCTTTTTTTATTTTACATCAGAATTCTGCCCTACTCACTTCCACTGGTCCTTAGATAAGCAAAGAATAAGATCTATTCAAATAATACCTTTAATTAATAAGCTTTTCTGGATTTAATTAATACCTTACCACATATTTTCAAATTTTGTTTATTTTCCCAGGTCACTTACCTGTCATTCTTTTCTCTCATGTAACACGTTAGTGAAAATTACTCTAACAATTAATTAGTAAAACTAACAGATACCTCAGACACATCCAAAGAATCAATTGAAAAACTGAGAATTTTGATCCATGAAAGACAGTTGAGAAGATCTAACAAATATTTCATACTGATATGATTAAGGCCATATGTTATGATATATGGACATTTGCTCTTTCCAGAGAGGGTACTAATTCAGATTAAATCTTGGATGAGAAGGAGCTTGTGAACACAAACCATAGTCCAACCAGGAGAAGCTGTTTCAACACTCATTTTTTTTAAAAATTTTTGATTGCTTGATTGATTTAGAGAGAAAGGAAGGGAGAGATGAGAGAGACATCCATTTGTTGTTCCACTTATTTAGGCATTCATTGGTTGATTCTTGTGTGTGCCCTGACCAAGGATGGAACCCGCAACCCTGACATGTTGGGACAATGCTCCAAACAACTGAGCTACTCAGTCATGTCCTGTTTCATGTTTGAGTAGGATTCAATCTCTGAATAAATTCAATGTCTGTAGATGATGTGTGAGGAAAGATGAGCTATAGGTACAACGTTCTTCAAGGAGATGACTTTCTTAGAGGTTTTGATTAGGTTCTTCTAATTTTAGAGTTACACTTTCTAGATATATGGGAATTTGCCTAAAATATTGGTGGAATGCTTTCTCGTTGATGGCCCTATAGTTCAATTGACCCTTTCACTTTCAAGGAAATGTTATTTATTGATCTATGAAAAGCTTGAATTTGAAAATTTAGTTACTCCTACTACTAGTTTTATATGACAAGAGATTATTAAATTAATATAGCTTTACTTTTTTATGTGTACACAAGCTTATAAACTCAGATACCTATCAAATTCTCAAAATTTCCCTTTAAATTTCAAAATGACAGTTACATTAAAATGTATTTTAGGTATTTGTCTCTCTTCTTTAATGTATTTTGTAAACTTAGTTCTCTGACTTCTCTTTATTCAAATAAAGCTTAATATATTCATTTATTATTTATTTTTCACAGTATTTATTGAGAACTTACAATATATCAGATAATGTGAAAAGTACTGTGATAGAAACAATTTTTCTTGTTAATGTCTCTCCTGGTCTCATTCCCAAAGGGAAAATTTGCAGGGCTAATCTCTCCCAGCTGTCATTTTCAGTAATCAGCTGCAAGAGTGTGTCCTATCAGAACGATTAGGACATTTATTAACTTGTTTTTCTTTTTTTGTATGAAACAAGGAACCAACACCGTTCTATTGGCTGAAAGAGAGCGAGACACGTCTCCTAATGGCTTTAAAAATTGGGACTTCATGTCTGTTCACACATGGGGAGAGAATCCATTTGGCACCTGGACTTTGCGAATTGCAGACATGGTAAGTAAAAATGAAAGGCTACACAAACACATCTTTACTTTTAAACACATTAAAGGAGTTTTAATGTTGATGTCATCATTAATCAGGGCCTTAAGGAACTTGGATCACTCCTTAATTGAAGTAAGGAAAAGATGTAGTGTTTCAGGTCCTGCCCACTTGGCTACATATATTAAAAAGAAAAATTGGACATCGGCATAGAAGAAGAAAGAGAAGATATTTTGATATACAGTGTGACAGACTGTGGGATAAATTCAAGCGTGCTTGTGTCAGAACATGGCCAGCCACATGACCTATGCACCAGAATAAGCTGTAGTCACAAGCATAGTTAAATGTTAGACCAGATTTGCTTATGACACTCCGTTGGAATTACAGGAAGGAGCTAGTACAAATATCTACTGCAGTAGCTATTTAGAAGCAGCTTACTTATTAGAGAAGACATTTAATATGACTGTTTTATTTTGCTTCAGTTATAAAACTAAACAGCATTTTCTTTCACTCTGTTTAATAACACTGATATCTTTCTATAACATACAGTGACAAAAATAAAGCAAAGAGTGTCTGAGCACAAAACCAAATTATTTATACAGTAGAATTATTTATTTTTGCATCATTTCTCCAGCATTTTCTATAGGTAAGCATATAAATAAATGGTGCTCTGGTCTGAGTTCTCCTGACAAAGACATGTTGTAAGTGTTCAGCAGCACCAGATTTCTATGTCTAAATAACTTTTTTAAAAAGAATATTTTAAATTTCTGGAGATATCAATTAAATTAGTAGAAATTCTGTAGTTATTGTCACTTTTCTCTAGGACTAGCATCCTCCTAAAGACTGCTAAAATTGTAATTCAGAAATGAAAGTTGTAAAATATTTTGCTCTCATAGGGAGAATAAGAAAATGTTCTTAGTAAGTGGTCCTATTTTTGAACATGGCCTCCACTCTTGAACTCAATTTTACCATCAGGAAACCAAGAAAATCTATTTACCTAGATAAGTCTGCAAAATTTGATTCTATACTTTAAAATTTTTTTTTTAGATATTTTAGATTTCAGCACATTATTTTAAACATAGTTTTTGAGCTTCCAAAAAGTATTACTCTTTCCATAAATGTACTGATTTTAAGGGCGGATTAATACTGAAAGCCATTTGTAATGCTTTATAGAGGCTGATGTTCTTTCCAATGGAATGTTCCTACAAGTTGATAATTGGTAAATGTAACACACCCCATACAGAAAAGAAAGTTAAGATAGAGAGTTGCACATTTTTAATTAAATGAAGCAATTAATCATTTTTTAAATCCTTGAGTCTATAAACTGTCAATTTTCATAGTAAAAGTGAATACAGTGATTTATTTCTCTTTCTTCTTTTCTTTATTTTCTTTTATTTCTTAAAAATATTTTTTTTCATTTTTCTAATTGGGGTGACATTGTTTAACAAAATTATATAGGTTTCAGGTATACAATTCTATATAATAGTCGTCCCTCACCATATCGTGGTTCATTTTTCACAGTCTCACTGTATCGTGGATTTTTAAATTGTATATATTTAATTTTGTATTGCAGATTTTTTGCTATATCAAAGGATTTTGTGCTATATAGGTATTTTATATATTTATTATTTTTATTATTTTTATGGTACAATAAGCATTTTCTAGCCTAAAAAATGAAAACAATATAAAAATATTAATTAAAACATATTAAAAGAATATTAAATCATCTTTATCATTCAAGTTTTAGTATATTCACTGCTGAGTATCCATATAGAATTTTATATGTTGTTAAAATTACATAGGTTTAAGAGTGTAGAAAGTGTTTAAGAGCATAAGAAGTATTTATAAGAGTGTGGGAAAGGTTAATAACAGTGTGGAAAGGTTTATAAGAGTGTGGGGAGGGTTTATAAAGCCTTAAAAATATATAAATAATAAAGTAAATATAAGGTCGCTACTTGGTGGATTTTAGCCTATCACGAGGGTTCTGGAACCTAGCCCCCGCAATAGATGAGGGACCACTGTACATCATTGTCAAATGTCCTTCCATGACCATTGATACCCCAAAGTGATTTATTTCTTTTTACACAGAGCTCTACACATGGAATGCACAGAATTTTTAAATTAGATTTTAACTATGAAATCCTTTGTAGATATTTTGAAGGAGCTAAAATTGTGTGTGCTTATTCATCAGTCCGGAAGAATGCAAAATGAAGGCAGAATTGTGAACTGGAAGCTGATATTGCATGGGACCTCCTCTCAGCCAGAACACATGAACCGGCCGCGTGTGTACACGTCCTACAACACCGTGCAGAACGACAGACGAGGGGTGGAGAAAGCGGTGGATTCAGTGGAGGTCCGTGTGGCAGATTTCTTCTCGGCATGTTCATGTTATTTTTTTTTTTGAGCTGTAAATTGACAATGTAGTGAGTGAAGCGGCTCCTAACTTTTAGGAAGAGAGTGAGTCAAGCATGGGAGGGAAGAAAGGGAGTGGCAGGAGCCAATGGTTTGTTTTCCTCTGGATGGAACCCTATTGTTTCATTCACTTTTTCTTTCATCCAGAATTCAGAAATTTAAATTAATGAATTCAAAATGATTAAATTCCCTAACATGAATTCTACCTCACTTACCAAAGTGAAGGAGACTGATCAGTACGAGTGCTTACATACGTTATCTTACTCAGTCTTCAAATCCACCAGAATTGAAGGTATTCTTACTCCCATTTTCCAGGTGAAGTTAGAGAGATTAAAAAAGATGCCAAGGGTATATCAGTAAATGAAAAACCGAGGACTGAAACCTGAGTCAGTATGACTACGCCTCGGCTGTCTCTGCTCCCAGACTGCCTCTCAGCGGGCAGGCAGTGGGCGCGCTGCCGCTGGCCTGCCTGGCGCTAAGTAATGAGCCTTTCCCCCTTGGTGGTGGGTCTCTGTGTTTCAGGAGCAGCCCGCAGAAGGGAGCCTGAGCGAGAGCCCCCTGACTACAGACAGCCTCAGCAGCAGCACTGTGGAGAACAGAAGGGATGAGCCAGGGGCGGGGACCCGATCTGAGGCCATGCTGCGACTCCTACAAAGTGCTTTCAGCAAAAATTCACCATCCCCACCAAAACAATCACCAAAGAAGTCTTCAGATGCAAAGCTCAACATCCCTTTCGAAAATTTCTACGAAGCCCTGGAAAAGCTGAACAAACCTTCTCAGTTTAAAGATGCAGAAGACAGCCTGTACAATGACTATGTCGACGTTTTCTATAACACCAAACCTTACAGGCACAGGGATGACCGGCTGCTGCAAGCTCTTGTGGACATTCTGAGGGAGGAAACTTAAATACGTCTGTGGTCCGGAGTTGGAAATGTTCATGCTTCTTCCTTACCCTTAGATTTTGGCTGTGTCTGAAGTGGTTGTTTTTGTCATTGATTCTTAAGCTTATAATATCCTTTGTGATCCTTTTTCTTTTTTTCCCAACTGGACATTTGAAAGGGATGAGCCTAAATAGAAAATCCAACTTTCTGAATGGATCACAGCTCTCTCAAAGCATCTCTTCCCTGCTGACACAAGTGAAGTGATCTTCCTAGAGCCACAGTTCACACGTGGTCCTCAAATCATATTAAAATACCTCCTTGGGCCCTCCCATTTCATTTCTCCAAAGAAAAGTCATAACCTGGGTAGCAGATTAACTTGAAAAAGTAATCTGCAAAGAATGAGAGGAAGGAAATATGTTCTGGAGGCTTGTCCCCTGTCTGTGCCCTGTGGTTGGGAAGTCTCTGAAGGAAGAGTTCACAATTGGACCAATCCCCTATGTTTTCTATTCGAAAGCACTACTTGTTCAGGGAGTGACCATCTGCACTTGGGAGAAAGTTGGCTATTTAGATCCATAAGAGAGCCAGAATCTGCACTGTCTGGTTTGCACCGTTTGGGAACATTCTCCTTGGTGTACCATGTAAGAAGCCTCTGTGGATCTAAAGGGGACCAAGACTCAGGCTGTGGAACTAATCTTTACTATTTTCTTAGAACAAACTTACACTTGGGATTCGGCAAATTCTACTCATACTTTTTTGTTTTTGTTTTTTACCGATAATAACAGAAGACCACTCCTAACACAGAGAACTAATATTATAAGAGGAAAATATTTGTAAAGGGAGAGCCAATAGGAGGGTTTTATTTTTTGTTGTTAATTGTACTCATTAGAATAATCTTTTCTGGATCTTTGAAACTGAGAGCTCATTCCTTGACACTAAAGGCCCTTCCCCAGTCTTAGAGCAGATAGTACCCAAATTCTCATCAAATGGCTTCCAAGCTTTAACTCAGAGGACATGCGTTGGCAGCCCACGGGCCACATTTGTCCCCCAGATAGATTTTATTTGGCATGAAAAATGATTTAAAAATGTGAGTGGTTACTGAAAATATAAGAGTAAAGCCTGATTCTCAGATCCATCTTCCCTCATGGCAATGTTGCCTGGAGCTATTATAATTAGCAGCTGCCCCACTAGACTTGAGTGCCAGGTCCCCCAGGTGCTCTGCTTCATGCTACTTATGGCAGCCGCCTGGCTCTGGATAGGCACTTTATTTTGCCCACTCTTGCGCTAAATGAACACGGTCAAAGTGTAAATGAATTAGAAAAAAATATCTTCAACTTATTTTGGGCAGAATCTGTATGATAATAATTATTAGAATTTTACATGACTTTAATTATTGGCCTCAAAAATGGTGTTTAAGGCTCCTGAAAGTACCTCTGGTATCAGTTTGACATGTTTGTTTAATCTTCCCTCCCCTGGATGCCTGTTTATACATATTCATCAACTGGCAAACCCCTAGTTTCCCGTACTCTGTAAGCTCACAGAGGCTCTGTCACCTGCAGTGGCATTCTCCCACCGGCTTTGCTGTTTGCAATTTTTCCATGAAGTTTGAACTTTATCAGGATACACATGAATTAGACCAGGAAGAGAACACTAGAGTCTGTCACTTGCCTTGGTTTGAAGTATGGTTAGTAAGAAAATTTAACCGCTATTGGACCATACGAATTCATGCAGAATAAGGGAATTTCAGAGCAATGCCCATGAAACTTTAAGGATGTTCTCCTGAAAGAACTGTAGTATCACTCTGTTCTTAGAAGTGTCATGTGCTGTTTGATGAGGAGTGTTAGAATTTTGAAAACTGCAGCACATCAAAAATATTAAGGCTGGAAAGGATCAGGTAGTTATGAGAAAATTTTCAACTAAAAAAAAAAATGTGAAGGCCAAGAGAAGCCAATAAAAAGTGATGAATGAAAACTCCCCCTTTCTCCATTTCTAGCCTCCTGCTAATTATATGAAGCTTTCTTTTTCATCCTTCTAACAGTATCTTTTTCTGATTAAAACACCAACCGACTCATTGGGTTGTAGCCAAAGGTTCACTTAGAGAAGCTTTAATATTTAAATAAAGTCATGTTTGAATGTTTCCAAACTAGAGTATATTGTTTGGACAAAAAATATTTTTGTCAGTCTTTCTCAGTGCCTGTGTGAATTTTTGTGAAAATGCAAAAGAGGAAACTTATATAATATTTCTCTCAAAATTTTAAACTATATTTTCTTTACAGGTATTTATAATGTACCAATGCTTTTATCAAACAGAATTTTCAAAAGCATAATAAATTATATTAAAGAACCAAAACTTTCCTGAGAATAAGAAAGTTTCATCCAGTAAAATATTTTTTGAAAGGCATGTTCTTCTGTCAGCAAAAGAAAGTCTAATTTATATGTGTTGTGATAGTAATAGTGACATTTGTCTAATAGCCTAACACAATGTGTAGCTGAGTTTAACGTGTGTCTTAGCCTTCTTAAGGGAACTACCACATTATACACTTGATGTATGAAACAGATGTGTAAAATATGCTTATAAATTATAAGAATAAATGATTTCTCACCAAGTCAAAAAGAACTCGAGTGCTGTGTTGCACGGACATGGCCAGTACCCTCATGAACACTTTTTATTCATCTTTGTATCCCCAGCCCCAGCCAGTACCTGGTAGATAATACTTTCATATGTATTGGTTGAATTGCCTAATCTATTTCTTTATTTTCCCACCCATCTAATGTACAGTTAAGAGAAAAGTGCCAATGAGTGAAAGTGGAGAGAATCACAGCTGATACTCATGGAGAACTCACTGGGCATGCAGAGGGCTGAGCATGGTGCATGGATTGTCTCATCTAACCTTTACTCAATGATATAGGCCCACTTATTATTAGCCCATTTTCTAAAAAGGGAAATAAGAGTACAAACAGCCAAAGTCTCTTGATCAGGTCACAGTTAGTCGGTGGTGAAAGTGCATTGAAACACAGGTAGCTTCACTGCTTTGATAGCACCCCGTAAGTTATGTCAGACTCTGATTGGGAATCCAGAGTCCCGGGAGAAAGAAGGAGACAGTCAAAGCTCAGGAAGGGAAACACTGACATCAGAAAAGCAGCAGGAAAAGCGCTTGCTCTCTCTGTGTCCATCCAGTGACTTAGTTAGCTAGGAAGATCTTGTCCACCTTTCTCCTCTTGTTTTTATATTCTATATCAGGTAATAATAGACTTAATTATGTTGGGCAGTATAGTTTTATTCAACTTTATATTATATGTCATCAGTTTGAAGCCCTGAACCCTAAGACTGCCGTATAATTCTATGTATATTGATAAGGAAACGGCACTTAAAACGCAATTGTAATCTGCTGATTATTCCTCATACTGATTTCAAAGTATCCCAATGAAATAACATAATAAAAGGTAGACAAAGAAACAGGCCATATGTCAGGTGTATTAATCACAAGGAAGCCAGACATAAGACGTGTATCTGAGATTAGAAAAACCTGCATGTGACGTGGCAAAGCAAACAGCCTGCCTAGGATACCAAGCTCTGCGCTCACTAGCACACGTCAGTAACCACTTCAGCAGTCTCTGCGCACGTGAACAAAGTGCTAAGAGGTTTTTTAAAGCTTTGTTTTTCATTTTGATTTCTCTAATTACTCATGTGACCATTATTGGTCATTACACCCAAATTCACATTCAAATCAGGAGGTCATCCTAACCTATTGCTGAATACATTAACTTGCTTGGTATTTACATGCAAAATTCTCTAAGAATCATTTATTATGCAATGTCACCTCACATTGTTAGAATACTTATTATCAGAAAGATAAGCAATAACAAGTGCTGATGAGGGTGTGGAGAAATGGGAACCCTCCTTCACTGCTGGTTATAATGTAAATTGGTGCGGCCATTATGGAAAACAGTATAGAGATTACTCAGAAAATTAAAAATAGAACTACCATATGACCCAACAATTCTAATCCTGGGTATACATCTGAAGGAAATAAATCACTGTCTTGAAGAGATACCTACACCCTTACATTCACTGTAACATTATTTGCAATAACTAAGACATGGAAACAATGTAAGTATCCACTGACAGATAAATGGATAAAGAAAAGATGATATATATGTATTATATACATATTTATACATTATTCAATCATAAAAAGAAGAAAATTCAGCTATTTGTAACAGTATGGATAAACTTTGAGGCCATTATGCTAAGTGAAATAAATCAGACAGAGGCAGGGTACTGGTGGGAGGAAATGGATGAAGGTGATTTGTGGGCACAAACTTTCAGTTATAAAATGAATGAGGTCTGGAGATTGAATGTACAATGTGGGGACAGGTGTTAAAGATACTGTATTTGTATACTTGAAAGTTGCTAAGAATTCATCTTAAAAATTTTCACCATGCACACATGCACACACACCTAACTATGTGAGATAATAAAAAAATGTAGGCCCTGGCCGGTTGGCTCAGTGGTAGAGCGTCGGCCTGGCGTGCAGGAGTCCCGGGTTCGATTCCCGGCCAGAGCACACAGGAGATGCGCCCTTCTGCTTCTCCACCCCTCCCCCTCTCCTTCCTCTCTGTCTCTTTCTTCCCCTCCAGTAGCCAAGGCTCCACTGGAGCAAAGTTTGCCCAGGCGCTGAGGATGGCTCTATGGCCTCTGCCTCAGGCGCTAGAATGGCTCTGATTGCGACAGAGCGACGCCCCAAGATGGGCAGAGCATTGCCCCCTGGTGGGCATGCTGGGTGGATCCCGGTTGGGCGCATGCGGGAGTCTGTCTGACTGCCTCCCTGTTTCCAGCTTCAGAAAAATATAAATAAATAAATAAATAAATAAAGTAATGAATTTTATTGTGGTAATCATTTCACAATACATACATATATCAAAACATCATATTGTACACCTTAAACTTAAACTATGTTATATGTCAATTATATCTCAATACAGCCAAGGAGGGGAGCTAATAATAAGTTTTCCCAGATGATGATTTGGGTCCATTTTTATTTTTTATACTATTTTATAAACTCTTGAAAAGAGTCAAGTTTTATTGTTGTTGTTTTTTATTTGTTTGTTTTTCCCTAGTGTCTGTCCTTATACAGCTATGGGGAAAGCTAGGGAAGAAAATCCCATATTTAATAAAAAAAAGAACATCCAAATTTAAAGACCTCTGAAAGCTATGAGATTCTTCTATTCCATGAACTCTGAATCTTCCATTTCCAACATCCTTCTTATCTATCATAGCTAAAGTTCAACTACTCTGTTACCATGTTTTGTTTTTATTGTTCTGGTCAGGAATTTCAGGAATTTAGTTGCAAATCACAGGTGATTTCTGACTAATTTAACAAAATATTATTTACTTCTTTTTTTTTTTTTTTCCCTGTATTTTTCTGAAGCCGGAAACGGGGAAGAGACAGTCAAACAGACTCCCGCATGCGCCTGACTGGGATCCACCCGGCACGCCCACCAGGGGCTACGCTCTGCCCACCAGGGGGCGATGCTCTGCCCATCTGGGGGGCATCACTCTGTTGCAACCAGAGCCACTCTAGCGCCTGGGGCAGAGGCCGAGGAGCCATCCCCAACGCTTGGGCCATCTTTGCTCCAGTGGAGCCTCGGCTGCCCGAGGGGAAGAGAGAGACAGAGAGGAAGGAGAGGGGGAGGGATGGAGAAGCAGATGGGTGCTTCTCCTGTGTGCCCTGGCTGGGAATCGAACCCGGGACTTCTGCATGCCAGGCCGATGCTCTACCACTGAGCCAACTGGCCAGGGCTAACAAAATATTATTTATTTAAGTATATTAAGAACTTCTTCAGAATCTCAACAAGAGCCAGAGAACTAGACTTAAAATTCTAAGTAGCTAGCAACAAAGCACATGGGAACCATGTCCACTTATCTGTGGGGAAACATCCTATTGAAAACAGCAGTACTGCCACCTCCCACTGCTTGGCACAGAGCATACTTATGATCAGACATGCCACCACCAGGAAGTTAGAAGAACCAGGACCCCTCAGCGACCATACTTGGCCAGGATCAGTGTAGGACCCCATCCTAACACTGCTCTCTTCCTTATCCATATCTTGACTGGGTGCCTCCAACTGGGGAAACCTAAGTTATGTGCTTGTGGACCAGAAGCAACAGGGATTCTGATGCAGTCTTTTGCATCATATCTTGATGCAGGACTCAAGATGCGGAAACCATGAAGACATAAGAGAATACTGGAGCCTTGAACCCGAAGACTGCCATAGAATTCTATGTATTTTGATAAGAGAGTGTTTGCAAAAGATGCAACTGAGAAGTCATAGGTGCCTACTGACCCACTGGCACATGAATTATTTAGATTGAAGTAGATAATATGATGAGTTGTGGGAACATGCTGTGATAACATGCAGAGTTAGGATAACAATTAGAGACAGTGAGGTGCCCTAGGGCAAAAGCCCTGAGCGAATGAGGTCCAGGAGCCTCTCTGATCCTGTACTAGAAACAGTACGTGCTGGAAACAGCAAAACAGCAGGATAAGATTTAGCAGCAGAAAATGTTTAGGCTCTCAGAACAGAGATTAGGAGTCAGAATGTTCCTTGCACTTTACTTCACCCCTTGGAGAACTTCTTTCTGTTTCCTTGAGTTATCTGTACTGCTAATAAATATCTGAGTAAGGCTGGGGACGGGGCTCCAGTCCTCCAATCTGCTGGCAGGACTGTCGCCTCCCTCAGCCTCTCGGTGCCCTTAATCTGGTCTCTGAGTGGTTTTTGTTGTTGTCACAAGTGGTGCCCCATGTGAGGAACAGGCAGCAAATGCTACTCTGAGTAGTCATTGTCACCACAACGGTTGAGTCACAAGAAAGTCTTAGGACAGTGTTCTCATTGTGTAGCATTCTTTAGTCCACATGCTTTCTGTTACACATCCTCTCTATGTCAGAAGTTCCAGAAGACAATAAATATTCATGGACATATTAAGTTTTTATTTGCCTGGTATGTTCTTTTTTAAAGAACTGGCTTGTTTTCTAGAAAGATCTCTGTTATATGGTCTTATGTATTTCCTGCTGTTTTATCATATCAGCAAAAAGCATATAAATAAAGGGGGAAAACATTTTGAATAAAAAAACCTGCATTTGGATTGCAAAACATATGGTTTTGGCAGACATTATTTTGGTGCCATGGAAACTCATCTTTTCTCTACCAAATATGTTTAAATAGCCGGCAATTATACAATTTTGAGTGAGTGGAACAAGTTCTCTACATAAGGTGCCCATTATTAATGTTTTTACACATTTTATATCAACTTCACATGCTAATGGAAAATGCCCACACTCAGAGTAGGCAAAATATCAACTCTTTTCAGCAAAAAATACCCAGTTCCAGAAGATAGCATGCAAGGCCAAAGTTTTCTAGACTCCTGGTAGATTGAGATTTCTCAGTCAGGATTTCTGACTACTGTTTGAGTTAAGAAAATAATCTGTCAAGGGAACTGCCTCGAGTGATTCAAAGAATGACAGGACTTCGCATTGCTCCAACACCTCAGATTCTGCCAATATGAAATCATATGCTCTGTGTCTAGCCCAACCAGTCTCACAGATGACAAAGCTGCTAACACCATGCCTTTGAACATCACAATGTCATTCTTAGGTATAGTTATTCTCAAGTCTATCTTCGAAGGCAGTAACTGCTTCTGTTCTCAATGACTACGTCCACAGGGCTGCAAATCTTCAGTACACTGACCAGTTTTTAGGAGCCCTACATTGTAGTAAAAGAGGAAAATATGCTGTTTCCCGAAAAAGACAAATGGCTATGCTCTCTGTGGATTATTTTTTGGCAATAGTAGAGATGATTAAGTTGATCTACCTGCATCAGACAGTTCTATTGCATTAGTCTAACACTTTTGGCAGAGAAAAACAACACATTGTTACAGACCTGAGATATTTCACATCCCACTCTGTGCCTCACCCAAAGAGCCTATTTATCATCTATTATAAACAGTCCCTTGGTGCTCTCTGCCATCTCATCTCATCTCCAGCTCACAAGTAGAAATGATCCTTAAGACTTAATTGCTGTTTATAGGTCATCACTGTCATCCAGCACTCTAAGGAGCAAAGTTTTAAAAGGCATGTACCATAATCAGCTGTCAGGGTGTTCAGCTTTTCCTTATCAGGAAAAAAAGCGCTGCCTGTCAAACGGGAAGAAAAGGATCACAGCAGAAAGCTATGCATGTCTGAATGCAAGCAGATGCTCAGGAGTCTTTAATGAGGAAAGCAAAGAAAATGGGGGATGAGCTCAGAAGAGAGAGGGAGGCATGTCCCAATTAGCAAACACTTTCTTAGCTGTGCCTGGACATTGTACTAAATAATTCAAAAGGAAATGCCAAAGCCACTGAGGAAAGAACTGCTATGCTTCTGCTTAGAAGCCTACTCATGAAGAACAGAGGTAAGGCTGGGCTTTGAAAGTGGGGTGTTGGTGATGTGAGAAGCCGAGAGTACCTGCCACCCCCAGGAAGCATGGGCAGTGACTCCACACTTTTTCTCCAGAAGCTGGGCAGAGACACAGATGGCCGGGAAGTCAGTAAAGCTCTATTTCATCAGGTTGAGTATAACTTGGTGAAAGAAACACCCCGGAGCTGAACTTCTAAGATGATGATGCAGAATGTGCTTTCTTCAGTGTGCATTAATGAGGCTTCAGGCTGAGGTCGTTAATCAAGCAAAGAACAAGGGTCACAGAAAATAAAGGAAATGAGAGAGTGGTTTCTAAGGTGCTCCTGAGGAAAGGCAGAAACTTCGCAGATTTCAAGCATGAAGGTGCAAGGGAAGTCCCAGCAGGGTTTGTCACTTTTGTAGAGACAGGGACATCATTTCAATTTGGCAATAGCTAGGATCCTAGGCTACCCCTTAACTGGCATTAGATTTGTTCATCCTCTGCCCAAGTCCATGATATCCACATTTGTGGCCAATGAAGCCCTCTCTGGTCAGTCCTGGTGTCTCTAGGAGTGCTTGGCTGAGGCCTTGAGCAAGCAGGGTTCATCCTCCCCATGCTTTCCTCCTACAGGTTCTCCTGGCTTCTGCAGATAGCTATCATAGTACTCACTGGCTAAACGAGCAAACTCTGGTTTTTAAAGTCAAATTTTAAAAGTCATGAATGCAAATTAAGCATCATCAAATCATGGGAAAAAGAAAAAAAAGAGGATTGAAAAACAAAGCTCTCAAGAAATTTTATCCTAAATGAAATTTAAGAGATGTGTCTAGAGCACACTGAAGGAACCATCTGAGTTTTGAAAGTATGTTGTAGCAGTCAAATAAACCTAGGTTCAAATCCTGGGCATTCCATTTACCACCAGTGGGAAAATTACTGTAACTCTCAGAGCCTCAATTTTCCATCTCCAGAATAGTGATGACCTCTGTTTGCTGTAATTTATAGGGAAAAACAAGTGTAATGTATCTCTGCACAATGTGCTCACATAAGAAATAGTTGATTTTAAAAACAATCTTGGCCCTGGCCGGTTGGCTCAGTGGTAGAGCGTTGGCCTGGCGTGCGGGGGACCCGGGTTCGATTCCCGGCCAGGGCACATAGGAGAAGCGCCCATTTGCTTCTCCTTCCCCACCCCCTCCTTCCTCTCTGTCTCTCTCTTCCCCTCCCGCAGCCAAGGCTCCATTGGAGCAAAGATGGCCCGGGCACTGGGGATGGCTCCTTGGCCTCTGCCCCAGGTGCTAGAGTGGCTCTGGTCGCGGCAGAGCGACGCCCCGGAGGGGCAGAGCATCACCCCCTGGTGGGCAGAGCATCGCCCCTGATGGGCGTGCCGGGTGGATCCCGGTCAGGCGCATGCGGGAGTCTGTCTGACTGTCTCTCCCCATTTCCAGCTTCAGAAAAATACAAAAAAAAATAAATAAATAAATAAAAATAAAAATAAAAAAAAATAAAACAATCTTAATGAAGGAAATTTTATTGGAAGAAAAATATGAGAAAGTGAGCAAAAAAAATTTATGTCTGTGGTAATAAAGGCAGCCAGGTATACTGCCTTAGTATTAGAATATAAAGGACCTTTACCTCTATCTTGGTTATAAATCCTGTTGTATTTAAAGTTTTATTTTCAGGTTGTCTTTATTTTTTACCTATTTTCAGCCTATAAATTTGATGTACTATTTAAAGACTAACATAGATTGGCCATCTAGGCTCATGACCAAAATTCCTACCAATGTATGTATATAATTTGTACCTTCAGCCAATAGGTATTTTTTGAGCACCTACTATGTGCTAATAATAGGCAGTAAGAGCCCAATACTTGAAATGGTTTTTTTCTTCCTGAAAAGTATAGTTCAATAGGTGAAAGAGACACAAGATAATTGAAAAGTACTGTAATGACAGTGACTCAGGCCAGGCAGGTCCACATTGGATTTGGATAGATGGTAGAGAAACTGTGGAGCCAGAAAGCATTGGGCCATTCCATTTAATAAGGTCTCACAGTGGCAGACAAGCACACAGGCAGGAAAAACCACTTCTCGGCAAAGAAACAGTAAAATGGCCCCTTACAGGGGCGGGGAAACAATCCACCATCTGCAATCCCCATGAGTGCAAGCACCCATAGCCTACATAAGCCATACAGATGTGGCACAGCCATGTGCTCATGCACCAACTAGGCAAAGTGCTTGCAGCTGGTAAACCAGTGAGCAAGCCTAACACAGTTGCCCCACATTCCACCCCTTCAGGGTTGCTTACCTCACAATAGGTATATTACATACATATCAAAAATGACAATTAGAAAGGTGCCCTTTACAATGTCTCCCTGAGCACTCTGCCCAGGGAGTTAACTGAATGCCCACCTCTAGTCCCTTACCCCACAGTGGCAACAAGGACACCCATCATAGGTTGGGGGCTTGTGCAGTCCAGGGCCATGTCCATTGAAGAAAGTGACCTTGGTGCATCTCTGCAACTGGGTGAGAAGCAGTCCATGATAGACAGCCCAGTTGTCTGTGCAAATCACCAAGGTTAAAAGTCCATTACAGGCAATGCCAACATGTGCTGTATATTAGAAGGGGACTAGTGGATTGCCAATTTCACATGGGGCCTCTGGCCCCCACCCATCCCTGTTGGACATTCCCCCGCCCTTTCCTCTGTTCAAACTGAGACAATGGGTCTTGGGGATCCTGCAACCTGAACGCCAGCCGTTTTCCTGGCAGATGCCAGGGCCATCCACTTCCCTTGTTCAGTGGCTGGAACATCTGTTCTGACTCAAGCTGCTGCCAAAGCTCCAACAAAACTTTGTTAGGATTGCCATCTAATTTTTCCCTATCTGCCCTGGCTGCAATTAAATCTATCTACATCTGTGTTCAGGTAAGCTTTACGAGCCAATTCCTCTTGTTAATCAAGGGGGCAGCATGGGCAGGAGCCCTCACAGCCTTAAGGTCCATCTCTGTTCCAGAGAGCATGATGCCATCCACCCCCTATGTCCCACAACTGTGGCAACCAGGCTGCCAGGGGCTCAGGGGGTTTCTGCCTGAATTTTACCCCCAACTCCATCAGCTCTGCCTGGGTGTAAGGCCAGACCCCAGAGTGCTCCACTACCTGCAGTGGGAGCTGTGCCTGCCCCTGGGGCACTCTTGACTGCTGAGGTTTTACCTTCTGGGCGACCACTGGCTGGGCTCTGAGTCTGTGGATGGCAACTTCAGCTTGAGCCTCTCCCTCAGAAGAGGAAGAGTTGGAAACTCCTGCTTCTGCCAACTCAGAGCCATTCTATTGACATGGATGCTGCTTCAACAACTGTTTTGGCTCCTGTGGCTGCCGGCTCTCAGCCTAAAGCTGAAGCTCAAGCTCTTGAACCCACAGTTTTTCTCCAACAGCTGCCAGTGCCAGCATCCCGCTTTCAGTGCAAACTGGAGCTCATGAACCTGTAACTCCTTCTCCAGAGACTGTTCTAGTTCCAGGTGCCGTTGGTGCCCAGCCTGCATCTTACACTGCTCTCGAACCCAGTTGGTCTCCTCCAGTGCTCGCTCTAGTTCATACTGTCATTGCCACTCAGTCTGCAGCTCACCCTGGAACTTTCAACCTTAGGCAGCTTCTCTGACAGAACTCCTGGTTTCTTCTCACGGGACCGTAAAAAACACCCAGTTCATGGTCCCTAATAGGAGAGCCACCGGGAAAAGCCGCTCCTCTATTCCACCCTTCAACGATGTTGGTGGCTCCATACGAATGTGCTCCAAATCCTGCCCACTACACCAGATATAATGCCAGTGGTCGAGGCCAGGCAGGTCCACACTGGATTCGGGTCGACAGTAGAGAAATTATGAAGTCAGAAAGCATTGGGCCATTCCATTTAATAGAGTCTCTCAGTGACAGACGAGCACACAGGCAGGAAAAACCACTTCTCAGGCAAAGAAGCAGCAAAATGGCCCCTCACAGTAGTGGACAAGGAATCCACCATCTGCCATCCCCCTGAGCACAAGCACCCATAACCTTACATAAGCCATACACATGTGGCACAGTCACACACTAACACACCAATCAGGCCAAGGGCTTGCAGCCAGTAAACCAGTGAGCAAGCTAACACAGCTGTCCCACAAGTACCATTTCACATCTGGAAAGTTCAATCACCATATAAAATACTTCTTCCCCACATTACTGGTAAAAATGTTTCTGAAGGAAGGAAGGAAGAAACCAAAAGGGAAAAAAAAGGAAAGAGAGGAGCAAGTATGCCATCAGAAAATAAAATAAATGTGAAATACTAAGCTTCTGCCCATACCTCACTGACATTGACAGCCATCCAGATAGACCTAGCCACCCCCATAGGCGGCCACAGGGTTAGTAACATATCTATAGGCAGAGCTTATTGAATAGTCTTATCAATGATGACCTTCCTGGAAACTGCCAGAATCTCTGAGGGGTCCTCCCCCACTCCTGTTTGAAGTAACAAGTTTTATCAGCTTTTCTACATAATGACCTATGGAAATGAGCCAACCAGGAAAAAAATGACTCTATTACTTAGTTCTGAGCTACAGATGGCCCAGTGAACCCTATGAGCTAATGGAAAACTAACAGGTGCTGGTCCAGGTCAACAGCTGTTCCCATTGTAGCTGTGGCCTGTAAGACACAGTTATACCTCATGGGCCTGTATGTAGACTGCCATCTGCTCAATAAATGCTTCTCATTTCCTTTGAATATGAGGGTAGATACCAGGAACTTAAAGTGTGAGTGTATAATGAACATCCACTTTTCTTTTTTAGGCCTACATGTTTGGAAAGCCCTCCAATGTGAGTTACATTGTGAACAGGTGAACCTAGGACTCAGTACCTTGAGCTTTCTCATCACTCTTCTGTGTGAGAGATAAGAACATGTGCTTCGTTCTACCATTTTGCTTGAAGATTTATTGTGTTCTCATAATTTCTCCACATTAAATCTCTCTGGAGTAATAGTTGCACCAAGCGGTAGAAGCAGTCATACTGGGCATTTACAAACCAAGCTCGTCACCATATTCCAGCCCCGATTGGAGATGGCACAGATAAAGCAACAGCACTCTTCATTCCTAGGCCTCTTCTTTACTGTGAACCAGTGCCCCTTTCCCTGTATTTCTGTACTCTGAGTACACGGGATGGATACAGTGGTGGGGATGAGAGTTGAAGGACAAGGCTGGCCTGCAGTGGTGTTTGGCAGCTCCACGCTGCTCTCCCCAGTTTATGAGGATTCTTATTACCTGTTGTCCCCAGTTTAGGGCCTTTAGCTGAAACTGCAAGATAATAAAAACAATTCCATCCAATACCATATTATATTTGTTTGCTTGTGTTTTTTGTTTGTTTGTTTTCCTCCCCTAATCCAGAAATCCCCAGCAGAGACCATGTCTATTTTAGTCACTGGTTTATCCCCAGAACTGCTAATAGTGCCTGGTACACCCAACATTATGGGCCTGGTTCAACTACTGCCTAACTCAGCCTGAACTTGGGTCAATCATTTAGCTTCTTGAGTTTCCTCACTTACTATTTATTAAATTAATTTTCTACAATAAACTGTAAAAGATATTCAAGGCCTCCTATTATCACTTCCATATCACTAAAAACTAATCATACTCCTTAGCCATTTGGATCCTTATATTTAGTTTGAAGTGTATACAGTTATACTTTGAAGGTCAAAAACAGATGATTTAACCTAACTCATTATAGACATTTTTGTTGAGCACCTCTTTCTTATGTGCAAGGCATTAGTGTCAGATACTGACAATACAGTAATGAACAAAAAGAGATAAAGCCATGTTTTCATTGACCTTACATTCTTATTGGGGAAGACGAAGAATAACAAATTAACAGATGAAAATATAACCAATAAATCAATCAATCAGTGAAAGGTACTATGAAGAAAAATAAAGCGGGATAAAGAGAGTCACTTGAGGGCAGGGGCACCATTTTGAACAGAGAGGTACAGGGGACTCACTAGAAGGCGCAATATGGTTCCAGCAGCAGAGGCATCTGCGAAGTGCTGCATTTTGAGTGCTGTGCTCTCTGGCACTCCCTGCAGCCTCATGCTGGCTGACTGCTCAGAAAGCTAGAATGCTGCTGCCCAAAGACAAATAACATGCCCCAGGAGGAGGTTAGTGACTGTTTTAGATTTTATTTATTCATTTTTAGAGAGAAAGGAGAGAGCAAGAACGAGAGAGAGAGAAAAGGGGGGAGGAGCAGGGAGCATCAACTCCCATATGTGCCTTGACCAGACAAGCCCAGGTCTTTGAACCAGCGATCTCACAGTTTCAGGTTGGCGTTTTATCCACTGCGCCACCACAGGTCAGGCTGGAGGTTAATGAATGTATAGAGTATAACTTTCTCATGTTATCTTTTAACTTAAGAACACATTGTTCTTTCTGGTGGTCTATGTGACTATCCAGCATATGGTTTTGCTATCAACCCTCTGTGAAAAGGGATGCCGTTCTTGAAGAGGGTATGGATTTTACCCAGTCTACCACCAACAGAGCAGCTGCTTTGCCTGTGTATGTAAGTAAGTTTCTCCTATTAAAGCTCTTATGAATTTAGATAAGGCTATGTATCAGTTATTTGGAATTGATTCTGAATTTAGACTTTTGGGGCTTTCCCCCAACAAGAGAAACTGAGTGAGATTTACCTACTGAATGTTGAGACTCAGCCATCTTCCTTTACTTGGTTCCAAGATTTCTGGCAGTGGCATGATTAGATGTTAGAAAAGAGATTAATAGGAGATTATTTTCTGAAGAATATGATTACCCCAAGAAGAACAATCTAAAGATACTAATGTTGGGTATTTGTTAACAAAATGGTTCGGCCAAATTATATTAGAGGGGAGTCCAGCCACATAGCTTCCAAGAGAGCTTTCTTGATGCCCAAAGCTTAAATATAAATAGGCATCCAGGACTGTCAGATGTTTGAGGATAGCCACTAATCTCAAGGTTAGAAGACTAAGCCAATAAGCAAAAGCAATGACTTAGAGGAAAGAAAGACTTTACAAGGACAAGAAAATGTCAAAATGTTGATGTTTTCAAAGAGAGAAGAAATATTTTAAAGTTTAAATAAAAATTAGAGGATAAAACAATTCTAAGAAATAAAAAATTGCTGTAAAAAGGGAAAAACTCAGGTAGAAGGTTGCATAATAATCTTTCAGGAAATAAGTCAAAGATACAGAAAATACAGAAAAGTCAGCAAAGGTATAAAATCATCAATAGAAAAAATATATAAAATATGTAGGTAAAAAAAAGATAATAATTCTCAAGGTTATTATCCAAATAATAAAATTCTAAAAAAGAGAGAGAAGAGAATATTGGAAAGAGATATGAAATCATCAATTAAATAATTCAAATAGTTATTGACACACATTGTAAAGTTTAGGACCCTGGACACAAAAAATGAGCGTTTTCAAAAAAGGGAAGAGAACAGGATTTGCATAACAGCAATACTGGACTTTCGGGGGTAAATGAAGCAACACTTTCTAACTACTAGGAGAAATCCTTTCCAGCTTAAAATTTTATACCCTGGCAATTAAATGTAGGGGTAGGATAAAATTATTTTTAGATAACTTTTCAAAACATTACTTTGAAGCTTTCTCAGAAAAATAATACAACAGGCTTTTATACAAGGGGACAAATCAAGAAAAGTTGTTCATATGGAAAATATAATTAATAAATAATAATACAAGAATAAACTGTGTTTTGTGCATTCATAACTGTAAACCTACTTTTGCCTCACTTTGTATGTAGGCTGCAAGGCACGGGGCTTATTGAGAAAGGGCACAAGGACCCCAGGAAGACAGTGAAAAGAAATGACAAGCTCACAGCTCTGCAGCAGGCTCAGAGGTCAGCCACTCGCACTGCAGTGGGTCAGAGGCTCTGAGGGGAAGAACAGAATATTTCTGAGATTGATACACCATGAGTGGGTTTGGAGATTAATTATATAAAAATGTAAGCATATTTTTTAAAAAAGAAAAGGTAATTCATAACCCTATGGAAATGCTAATGTCGGATGAGGAAGGAGGAGAACGCTGGGCCTGTAGTTGTTTTGTTCTCTGTGGCTAAAGGTATTTCTGTTAGTTCATTCTTCTCTGACCCTTTTTAAAAATCTAGAGAACTTTCCATTTCTTGATACATTTATTATTTTGAAGTTCCAATTCTTCCATCTACTTCTCTACCCCTAAGCACTTAAAACAAAATATTCGATCATTTCTATAGCAGTATACAGTCAAACATAAAAAAACAAGTAAGTTATTTTTACCAATTTCTAGTGACAATTTAAATACTATTTTCTACCAATTTTTCCTTGTTACACCCACACTACCTTTTCTCCCCAATGTTTCTTTCTTTTAAAAATGACTCCAGATATGTTATACAGGTGTGTAGTAGAAATGTACACCATCTATCAGTCAAGATAGGTTGATTAGATTGTGGTTGTGGTAACAACTCCAAACCTCAGTGGCTTAAAGCAACAAAGATTTTTTTCTTGCTCATAATACATTTTCCTCACATGATAGCTGAGGGCTCTGCTTCACTTCACTTTTTCCTCACTCAGTGACCCAGCCTGTGACAGCAGTCACTGGCTATATTGCCAGTTACCAGGGTTCTTAAGATTCTACCTGGAAGAGCCATGCATGTCACTGCCATTACATTTCTTCAGCCAAGCAAGTCATATGACTCTTTGTTTTTACAAGTAGGGCCCTGGATAGTAGTAAACAGCTATATTCTGTAACATACCCACTCAACCACAGGGTTATAAGGCATCTGCTGTTATATCAAAATCCCTAGTAATAAAAGAAATTTCTGTACATTTTGTCCAGTTGTTGTTTAGAAAAACATCTAAATTTTGAGATTAAAAGCCCCAAGTCATTGTCTCAACTTACTCTGTATGTTTGGTTAACAGCTAATGGAGTCACATTTTGTAGATAAATAAAGGTCATCATCTCATTAAATGAATATGTTTCAGACCACAGGAAAATGTGTGACATGGTTACCAAGGTTCTTTCTTCATAATGAAGGTCTGCAAATGTCACCAGGAAAAACTAAGAGCCATTTTGGAACTGTTTCCCATCCTGCCTTCTTAATGTTTTGGGTGTCAATAAACATGTTGTTCCTCTTTCACATGAATTCTACATGGCTCCGAAAAATATTTGGGGGTATATGGACAAGGTGGAAATTGAATTGGGAGTGATGAATAAAAATCAGATCAGGAATTACAACCTTTTCAGTATAATGTGACAAATCAGTAAAGTCAGTTGCCAATCAAGTGTGAGTTGAATATCCACAGTTTTCTCCAACCACATCTGTGATATTGTGGTGTGATAAGAAATATACGTCTTTGGTTTTGTCCCAAGTGACTGGCACACAGCTGCTAATACCTTAGAAATTTCTTAAGCTATAATGATGAGAAGCATCTTTTGTTATTTATAATAAGCCCCTTTGACCTCACTGAGTTTATGCTAATGAGGCGCCCCTTGGAGTATGAGGCTGGTTGCCAGGCAAACCAACCGAGTGATTAAGAGGGTTGGAACTTTCTCCCTGGAGGTCAGCGGGAGGGCCTGGAGGATCAGTTAGCACCCATAGCCAATGATCTAATCAATTAATCAGTTATGCCTAAATAACAAAGCCTCCATAAAAATCCTAACTAAAGAGCTTTGGAGACTTTGGTGAACTCATGGAGGCAGGGGAGGGCAAGGAAGCTCCAAACTCCTTATCTCGTACTTTTCCCTCTGTATCTCTTCCAGCTGGCTGCTACTGAGTTATATCCTTTTATAATAAACTGGCCATCTAAGTAACTAAATCGTTTTTCTTAAGTTCTGTGAGCTTTTTAGAAAATTATCAGTGGGAAACTTTAATTTATAGCTGATCAGTCAGGACTATGGGTGACAACCTGAATTTGGGGTTGGCACCCGAGGTTGAGTGGGGGACACTCTTGTGGGACTGAACTCTTACCTGTGGAGTCTGAGCTAACTCCACGTAGTTAGTGTCATAACTGAATTGTGGGACACCTAACTGATGTTCAAAGACTTGGAAAATTGGTTAGTGGAAAGCACTCATGCAATTACTATCAGAACTATTGAAAGTAGAGGAGAAACAGAAAAGTATTTTCTGTTACCATCTTTTTATTCCTGGTCATCCGTGTGGACTTGATTCATGATATTTCTCACCACCATTATTCCACTAGCTTCCTACTTTTCTTCTGCCTCCAATCTCTCTCTTTCCACTCAAACGTTAATGCAGCAGCAAGAGTAATCTTACAAAAGCCCAGTTCTGAGAGTGACAGTCACTATCAGAAATACACTCTACTAGTGCTGATTGCTTACGGAATAAAGTGGAGGCCATAAACACACCACTCTCTCCACAACTTGAAGCCCCAACCCAACCTACTTTCAGTCTTTATTTTCAAATTCAGCTTCTTAGATTTAATGACTTCGTAGCTGACAGGAATGAAACCTCCTCAGCTGCAAACATGCCCTTATTTTTAAAGATACAACATAGGTCTACTCTTTCATAAATTTCTATGTCTCTTCTGACCCCAGTGGTCTTTAAAAGACTCATGATAACAATTAGGCCTCCTGGTAAAAATGGGAGACAAAAACACCTGTGGCCATTTTTTTTAATTTTTTTAGTGAGAGAAGGGGAGGCAGAGAGACAGACTTCCGCATGCTCCCCAACAGGGAGTCCCCTGGCAAGCCCACGAGGAGGCGATGCTCTGCCCATCTGGGGCTGTTGTTCCTTCGCTCAGCAACTGAGCCATTTTTTAGTGCCTGAGGTAAAGGCCACAAGAGCCATCCTGAGTGCCCGAGGCCAACTTGCTCAAATCATTTGAGCCATGGCTGTGGGAGAGGAAGAGAGAGAGAAAGAAAGAGAGAGAAAAAGAGGAGGGGGAGGGGTGGGAAAGCAGATGGCCGCTTCTCCTGTGTGCTCTGACCAGGAATCGAACCTGGGACATCCACATGCTGGGCCGACGCTCTACCACTGAGCCAACAGGCCAGGGCTGTCTATGGCCAATTTTTGATGAAGAATTATACGTGTTGCATTTTGAAACAAAAAAGTAAATCACTTAGAAATAACAGCTAAGCATTTAATTGTGTCAGAGTGAGGTCAAGGAGATGATCATATTTAGTTATAATCACAGCAGAATGGTATATATTAATGCCCAAACATAAATGCATCCTTAAAAGCAGTATCTCAGTTTAGACATTTAATTTTGCAAACCATCCCAATTGATTTGCCTTGGGTAAGAAACAATTTATACTGATGAATGAAAAAGAAAAATATTTGTAACCAGTACAGAAAACTTTATTGGTTTAAAAAAAGTTTTTTTAAAAAGGACACTGGAAAAAAATCACAATAGAAATGTTTTTGTTTGGGAAATGCTCTGCGTTTTCTCCTCCTGACCTCATCCCTGCTCCACTCCTTGCTCCCAAACCTGACTTCCTCTCATGAACTATTGGATACTGGGGTCTGGTGTGGAAGGCTCTGTCGGCAGTTCTCTGCTGTTTTTCCTTTACCCTCCTTCCACATCACCTCCTCCTAGGGCACAGTAACAAACACCATTGATGGCGGGTCCCCTCAAATCATTGTCGCTGTTCTGTGGGCCTCTCTCCTGGTTTCAGTCTGCTTTTATTTTAAATGGTCCTTCGGAGTCTTTCCTTGGGGCATTAGAGTTGGTTTTAATGCATTTCTCAGATGGCTCCTCCTTGGGGTGGGAGGACCTGGCTCATGTTATATGAGGTAGAGAGGTCAGAGCAGCCTCAGCATAATTCTGAGAAAAATATGTAAAGGCCCACAGGTGTGGGCATGCTGGAATGGTTCTTATATAATACCTGAGAACCCACCCAATGATGGTGGAGGAAAAAAACAGGTTTGTTTTATAGGTGGATCAGCTTGGTGTTTTGAGACCAACTACAACTAGACCACTGCTGTCTCCACATACTACATGACCCAGACTTTGCTGTCCTGACAGAGGCTGGAACAGCATCTCGAAGGGATAGCTAAGGTACCAGCTTGCTGCTGACACCCTGTGGGGTTGAAGTGCTGTCCTCAGGATGTAACACATACCTTATGACAATGGTCACTGTGTGCTGCTCTGTCTCCAAGTGGAAGATATGAATCGGGGAGCCAGTGGCTGCAGTTTGAAAGGACCCACTCCTCTTTTCCCCAGTGACCCATTTGTCTCTTGGAAAATTTGTGCTTCTGGGGAACCAGACCAAAGACAGACTTCAATTACTATCTCTATGGTGACAAATCCCAAATATACCATCCGACCCATAACGTTCTTAGGAGTTCTAAATCTGAGTATACAGACATGCATCTCATATGCAAATGAGATGCCTCACAGGCATCTGAAATCTAAAATATCCAAACCCGTACTCCCCCTCTCTCCCTTCCTACAAGATATCACAATGGATAGTACTGCCTCGGGAGCTCTGGTGGAAACCGAGTCTTCTTCAAATGCTCTCATTCCTTATCCACCAGAGCCAACCAACTATCAAGTTTTGCTAATTCTATCTTCTAAATATTGCTATTTTCCAAGAGAAGGTTTAATATTACTTCGCTTTAATGCCATCACCCAAAATCAAACTGTACCATTTCTCAGTTGGATATTGTAATAGCCTGTGTGGTGGCAGCCTCTAACTTGGTCCCCAATGATCCCTGCCTTCCAGTACATGGAGAATGACGGATGTCACAGCTGAATGGTTGCAAAAAGACTCCAACTTTCGTCTGACTCCCAGTCTCTGACTCATTTGCACCAAGGGGAGCAGCCCCCAGGTTGTGAGCTGGCCTGTGGAGAATCCCATGTGACAGGGAGCTGAGAGAAGCTTCCAGCAGTAGCCAGCAAGGAGCAAAGTCCTCAGTCCAACAGTCCCTGAGGAGCTGACCCCTGCCACAGCTGCAGAAGTGAGCATGGATGTGACTCCTCCGTTAATGAACTCCGGCTGTGACAGCAGCCCTGGCTGACACCTTATTGCAGCTCTGTGGGCCCTGGAGCCAGGGGCAGCCAGCTAAGCTGCACGTGCACTCTTGACTCACACAAATTATTAGACAGTGTTTGTTATAAGACACTGGGTTTTGGAGAAATTTGTGATGCAGAACTAGATCCTGAATATGGCCTCCTAAGTTGTTTCTACCTGTACATTTCATTCATTCTTGCCTTCTTCAATCATCTCCTGCAGAGAAGCTAAACTCTTATTTTAAAAGCGAAAATTTCATTGTCATTTTCCTATTTAAACCCTCAATTTGCCTCCTATTGCTGTTGGGATTAAATCTGAAACCCTTACTTTGGTCTTTGAGGCCCTGTGATCTGGCCCCTGCCTGCTTTTGGAGTTTCAGTTTATGTCCCTCTTCACTCCGCCCACCCTGACCCAGCCCGGCTGTCATCCGGGTGTTTGGTTGTCGTTAGTTTTCAATGTACCATTTTCCTTCCTACCTCACAAACAGTGTCCCCTCTGCCTGGCTGTGCGCCCTTACTCTTCATCTGCTGCTTGCTGTCTTTCAAGATCCCCCTCCAATGTCACCTCTCTCTGTAGGCTTGACTGATCCCATTCCAGACTAAGTGACATCCACCCGCTACACACCCACAGCATTGACAGGACAGGGAACACTTGGCATTATTCATTCTGACTTTCCTGCCATACTGTAAACTCCCCAACGGCAGGGGGATAACTCTCTCACAAACATCTTTGTCACCAGTGCTAGAACAGTGTCTAGCACTTGGTAAGAACTTGATAAATAGTTCAAGAAGAGAGAAAAGAAAGAAAAATAAATAAATAATAAAAATATAACCTTTCATATTGCACTCTGAAATATGGTCAATAATCTCAAGTCACCTTAAAAACTAGGAAGCACACCAAAAGGCATCAGTGTTTTACACGCCAAATATTGAAACTGAGAAAGCCTTTTCAACCTACGATATAAAAGCAGTATGAATTATACCAGAGGTTAGACATTAAAGTGCATATATGTGTTCAAATATTCCTTCTCTCAACAAATATGTATTGAGTGCTTGCTCTCTCTGCGCCAGAATTTTCACCTCTGAACATCAAAGATAGTTACGAAGGTCTTGGACTTGGACTGAGTAGCTAGAGGATGGTCATGCTGTTGGCCACGATGGCAAAGGCTAGAAAGGGGCAGGTTATGGCAAATGTAAAAAAATTAAATAAATAAATAAAAATAAAACTTCAATAAATTGGAGACATTATCAAAGGATACATTGTTAACAATTATTGTTGTTACTTCTATTTTGGGGCCAATATAATTATTTACCAAATGGTAATAAGTCCTGGAAATGATGCCAGAAGACCAGAGATCTAGTTACAGCTGGTTAGCTAATGGCCTTGAGTAAACACTTCCCTTTCTCTTGGCCTCACATTGCTCACTTATTAAATAAGGTCTAAATGTCCTATAAGACCTCTTCTGGCTTCAAAATGTTACTACTGTTTCAGTCTAAACTCCACAAACCCACAAACATTCTCTAAGTGCAGAAATCTAGATTCTATGCATGTTTTCAAATTTCATGAGTTTGAAGATTTTGAAGAGAATGATTAAGCAAATACAGAGTGCCCCTGACCCCACAGCTCCATTCCTAGGTGCTTTCAACTGCAAAGCTTGGCAAGTCATAGACCACACTTTTGAGTATCTCAGTAGCAAAATAAAATTTGATTTCATCCACTTATGGGTCGTGTTCCTGTGCTGGTCCCGTAAAGCACACAGTGGTTGTTTTAAAAGAAAATGTGCAAAAGGAAAAAAAAAAGCCTGTAATGTATTAGCATCACATTTTAAACTAAAGAATATTTTAACTCATCCCACAACCCAAGAGAAATAAAAACTTATGCTCATAGAAAAACCTGTATGTAAGTGTTTATAGTAGTTTTACTTATAATCACCAAATCCCAGAAATAATCCAAATGTCCTTCAATTTGTGAACAGATAAGCAGACTATAGTATATCCACATGATGAAATACTAGCCAGAAAATACGACAAAAAACCCATAAGCTATTAGTACATGCAACATGGATGGATCACAAGTGCATAATTCTAGGTGTACGTACCTGAACTAAAGGTTATATACTATATAATTTCATTGCACATTGTTCTAGAAAGGTAAAGACTATGGGGACAGTGAACATGCCAGTGGTTGCCAAGGACTGGGACGTAAATAGAGGTTGACTACAAAGGTGCAGCAAAAGGAAACATTTTAGGGTAATAAAATTTTACCTCACTATGGCAATAAAATTACAGAACTAGTCACTTGTCAAAACTCAGAACTGTTCACTAAAAGGAGTGAATTTTACTACATGTAAATTTTTAATTATGGGGGAGGGGGGAGCATAGCATATCCCAAGAGATATCACGCATTTGCAGTGAGCTAGGAATGGCAAGTGGAAAGGCAGATGAAGATGGGGCACTGATCATAAAACCCAATGCTAAGTCAAAAGCCCCAGATAAGCCCAGAATGAACATAAAGCCTCACCATCCCACAGCCCCTTTTCTCGACAAATTGGCAAAATAGCGTAGTCCAGGAAACCACTCAACACATTTATTAAGCAAGCATAGATTAAGGACTCTGCAGATTAAAACCCCTTTTGGGGAAGGAAACATTTATGTAATCAGGAGGTCACTGAAACTTGCTGAAACCATGGGGACAGGATACTGGGAAGATTCACTATTAGATATGATTTCTCATTTCCCAAAGCAACCGCAGATTGATTACATATAAAAGAGAGAGGACAAAATTCTAAACCGGAAAATAAAGTGATTTGCAAAATACAGATTGAACTTCATTTCTCTGTCTGCTCTCATACGCAGACACACAACAAGCCAGCAAAGAGCAGCAGGACCGAATAGGAAAGGCAAGCAGATCATCTGTGTTGAAATGCTGACCCCTTGTGTCTGTAAGAGATTAAAACATGTTATTCTGTGCTTAACCACTTGATATGGTTCTTCAGCTCTGTTTGTGTAAGTGATGCTGAAAGAACCAATACAAACAAATCTCAAATATAATTCAGCCTCGGAAAGTGTGCCTGGCACAGAAAATGTGTATTAGCTCCATCCCCATCAGCCTGTCTGCCATCCTCTTTCCAGGTATTAGTCACCGGTTCCGTTTCTCCCAGGAAAAATGCAATCATCAGAAGCACATTAAGCCAGCATATACCCACAAATTCAAACAAGCATACATGAGGACACAAAGAAAAGACGAATATGTTTAATTTCTCATGAGGTCATAGTCCAACTGCTAGAATGCTTACTCTGCCTACTCTCTGATTCCCCATCTCCATACCCGGTGCCCCACCCCACCCCACCTCACCCCCACCCCCCGTATTACTGCCTCCCAACAGATACTGTGTCTGACAATCTTCTTTATGGCTTTAGGGCTAGTTGCTGTATTCTTTAATATTGCTCCTGGGCCAGTCTTCCAACTCACCTAAAATGTGGATCTGCCTTAAATTTACCGCCCTGGCAAAGGTAGGGCAATTAGTTTACATTTATATTACAAGGGTAAATGTAAAATAACATCCAAGTAGGAGTTTCGGTCCAAGTCTCGTAGTCATCAATTCACTCACCCCATATGTACTGAGCATTGACTTATCTAGATGCTGGGATAAATATCTGATCAAATCTATAAAGTATCATCATTCATACATCACACCACTATTTCTAGACCAGTGAGAAAAATAACACTAATGAAACTGCGGCATACCTTGAAGAATAGCTCTATGTCTTTAAAATTCATTTCATATATTCTCAGAAGTTTGGCAGTTACTTCTGCTCTCCACTGAATTTGTGTCTCTCAGGGAATAAAACTCTGCTTTATCTACTTATGGGTAGCCTCCTTGTGTAGGTGCCGCGAAGCACATGGATGTTGCTTTAAAAGGAAGTGTGGAAAATAGGGGGAGGGGGAGACCTGTTAAGAATTAACATCATAATTTTGAAACTAAAGGATATTTTAACTCTGACCCTTCCAAAAATATAGAATGGACCTGATTTCAGAACATAGGACAGAACTTTAAATTGAAAACATTTATCTTCATTTTAAAAAAAAATCAATATTTGTCCTGACTTTCTCTTTTTGCCATAGATAAAGAATTTGTTTGGGGCCTGACCTGTGGTGGCACAGTGGATAAAGCGTCGACCTGGAATGCTGAGGTTGCCAGTTCAAAACCCTGGGCTTGCCTGGTCAAGGCACATGTGGGAGTTGATGCTTCCTGCTCCTCCCTCTGTTCTCTCTATCTCTCCTCTCTCTCTCTCTCTCTCTCTCTCTCCAATGAAAATGGATGAATAAAATCTTTAAAAAAAAAAAAAAGAATTTGTTTTGGTCAAGAGCCAGCATGGTGAGGGCCACTTAGGAAGCTGCAATCTAGAGCTGAGGTCTTAACATTTGTTTTTTGTTTGTTTGTGATTCTTTTAAAGAATTTTTTAAATCTATATATGCCTTATTTTTTTTAATTTTCTTTTTTTTAATTTATTTTTTTATTAATTTTAATTTATTGTGTTAACATGGATTCAAGTGTCCCACTGAATATAGCACCCTCACCCCTCTCTCCCTTGTCCCTATTCACACCCCATTTGTCCCCCCCAACTCCTGCCCCTCTTCCCTCTGGGAGTTGCTATCCCGTTATCTATATCTCTGTTATGTATATATAATTCACTGATTCCTTTATCTTCTCTGATCCCACCCCTTCCTCCCCCTTCCCTCTGAGTGCTGTCTCTCGGGTCCCTGTGACCCCACCTCTGTCTCTATTTTGTTCTTCAGTTCACTTTTTTCCTTAGATTTCACATATAAGTGAGATCATATGATACTATTCTTTCTCTGCCTAACTTGTTTCACTTAGCATAATAATCTCCAGGTCCATCCATGTTGTCGCAAAAGGTAAGATTTCATTCGTTTTCACGGCTGCGTAGTATTCCATAGTGTATATGTACCACAGCTTTTTAATTCACTCACCCACTGACAGACACTTGGGCTGTTTCCAGATCTTGGCTATTGTAAACAATGCTGCAATAAACATGGGGGTGTATATATATTTTTTGAATCAGTGATTTGGTATTCTAGGATATATTTGTAAAAGTGGGATAGCTGGGTCAAAAGGCAGCTCCATTTTTCATTTTTTGAGGAAACGCCATACTGTTTTTCATAATGGCTGCACCAGTCTGCATTCCCACCAGCAGTGCAGGAGAGTTCCCTTTTCTCCACATCCTCGCCAGCACTTATTGTGTGTTGTTTTGTGAATGAGCACAATTCTGACAGGTATGAAGCGGTATGTCATTGTGGTTTTAATTTGCATTTCTCTGATGATTAGTGATGTTGAACATTTTTTCATATGCCTATTGGCCATCTGTATGTCTTCTTTGGAGAAGTGTCTGTTCAGTTCTTTTGCCCATTTTTTAAATTGGATTGTTTACCTTCCTGGTGTTGAGTTTTAGAAAGTTTTTATAAATTTTGGCTATTAACCCCTTATCAGATGTATATTCTCCCATTGTGTGGGTTGTCTTTTTATTTTGTTAATGGTGTCTTTTGCTGTGCAAAAGCTTTTTAGTTTGATATAATCCCATTTGTTTATTTTGTCCTTTATTTCACTTACCCGTGGAGATAAATCAGCAAAAATATTGCTACAAGAGATATCGGAGAGTTTACTGCCTATGTTTTCTTCCAAGATGTTTACAATTTTGCAACTTACATTTAAGTCTTTTTCCATTTTGGTTTGTTTTTATGAATGGTGTAAGTTGGTGATCTAGTTTTTCTTTCTTTCTTTCTTTCTTTCTTTCTTTCTTTTTTTTTTTTTTGCATGTACCTGTCCAACTTTCCCAACACCATTTATTAAGAGACTGTCTTTACTCCATTGTATACTTACCTCCTTTATCAAATATCAATTGACCATAAAGGTGTGGTTTTATTTCTGTGTTCTCTATTTTGTTCCATTGATCTATATGCCTGTTCTTATGTCAGCACCATGCTGTTTTTATTACAATGGCCTTGTAGTATAACTTGATATCAGGAAATGTGATACCTCCCACTTTATTCTTCATTTTCAAGATTGCTGAGGCTATTCATGTTCTTTTTCAGTTCCATATAAATTTTTGAAATATTTGTTCTATATCTTTGAAGTATGCCATTGGTATTTTGATAGGAATTGCATTGAATTTATAGATTACTTTGGGTAATATAGACATTTTAATGATGTTTATTCTTCCCATCCATGAACACAGTATATGCTTCTACTTGTTTTTATCTTTCTTGATTTCTTTTATCAATGTTTTACAATTTTCTGAGTACAAGTCCTTTAACCTCCTTGGTTAAATTTACTCCTAGGTACTTATTTTTTTTTTGTTACAATAGTGAAGGGGATTGTTTCCTTAATTTCTCTTTCAGACAGTTCATTCTTGGTGTATAAAAATGCCACTGATTTCTGAATATTGATTTTATATCCTGTCACCTTGCTGAATTCATTTATCAGGTCTAATAGTTTTTTGACTGAGGCTTTAGGATTTTCTATGTACAGTATCATGTCATCAGCAAATAATGATAGTTTTACTTCTTCTTTTCCAACTTGGATGTTTTTTATTTTTTTCTTCTTGTCTGATTGCTGTGGTTAGGACTTCCAGAACTATGTTAAATAAGAGTGGTGAAAGGGGGCACCCCTGTCTTCATCCTGATCTTAAGAGGATTGCTTTTAATTTTTGCCTATTGAGTTGGTGATGGCTGTCAGCTTGTCATAAATGGCTTTTGTTATGTTGAAATATGTTTCTTGTATTCCCACTTTGCTGAGAGTTTTTATCATAAATGGGTGCTGAATTTTATCAAATGCTTTTTCTGCATCTATTGATATAATCATGTGATTTTTATTCTTCCTTTTGTTTATGTGATGAATCACATTGATTGATTTGCAAATATTGTACCAGCCTTGCCTCCTCAGAATAAATCCCACTTGATCATGATGTATAATTTTTTTTAATGTATTGATGGATCCAGTTTGCTAATATTTTGTGGAGAATTTTAGCATCTAAGTTCATCAGGAATATTGGCCTGTAGTTTTCTTTCTTGGTAATGTCTTTACCTGGTTTTGGAATAAAGATAATGCTTGCCTCATAAAAGGAGCTTGGAAGTCTTCCCTCCTCTTGAATTTTTTGAAATAGCTTGATAAGGATAGGTGTTAGTTCTTCTTTGAATATTTGGTAAAATTTTCCTGTGAAGCCATCTGGTCCAGGACTTTTGTTTGTTGGAAGTTTTTTGATAACTGTTTCAATTTTATTGTTGTAATTGGTCTGGTTAGGTTTTCTAATACTTCCAGATTGAGTTTTGGAAGATTGTATGTTTTTAGGAATTTATCTATTTTACCTAGGTTGTCCAATTTTTTGGCATATAGATCTTCATAGTATTTTCTTACAGTCCTTTGTATCTCTGCGGTGTCAGTTGTTACTTCTCCACTTTCATTTCTAATTTTGATTTCTATTTCATTTCTATTTGATTTCTCTCTCTTTTTTTCTTGATAAGTCTGGTTAAAGGTTCAATCTTGTTTACTTTTCCAAAGAACTAGCTCTTGGTTTCACTGATCTTTTTTATGTTATTTTTAGCCTCTATGTCATTTATTTCCACTCTGATCTTTATTATTTCCTTCCTTCTACTTCCTCTGGGCTTTATTTGTTGTCCTTTTTCTAGTTCTTTTAAATGCAGTGTTAGGTTGTTTATTTGAGCTTTTTCTTCTTAAGGTATGCCTGTAATGCTATAAACTTCCCCCTCAGGACTGCCTTTGCTGTGTCCCATAAATTTTGAGTTGTTGTATGTTCATTTTCATTTGTTTCAAGGAAATTTTTTATTCCTTCTTTGATTTCATTGTTAACCCACTCATTATTTAATAACATGCTATTTAGCCTCCAAGTGTTTGAATGTTTTTCAGTTTTTTTATTGTAGTTGATTTCTAGTTTTATGCCATTGTGATCAAAGAAGATGCTTGATATGATTTTAGTCTTTTTAAATTTATTGAGACTCATTTTGTGTCCTAACATGTGGTCTATCCTACATAATATATCATGAGCACGTGAAAAGTATGTATATTCTGCTACTTTGGGGTGAAGGGTTCTGAAGATATCAGTTAAATCCAGTTCATCTAGTGCAAGGGTAAGCAACCTTTTTATACCTACCACCCACTTTTGTATCTCTGTTAGTAGTAAAATTTTCTAACCACCCACTGGTTACACAGTAATGGTGATTTATAAAGTAGGAAAGTAACTTTACTTTATAAAATTTATAAAGCAGAGTTACAGCAAGTTAAAGCATATAATAATTACTTACCAAGTACTTTATGTTGAATTTTTGCTAAGTTTGTCAGAAGAAATCTTTATAAAACAACTTACTATAGTTAAATCTATCTTTTTATTTGTACTTTGGTTGCTCCACTACCGCCCACCATAAAAGCTGGAACGCCCACTAGTGGGTGGTAGGGACCAGGTTGACTACCACTGCTCTAGTGTGTCATTTAAGGTTGCTGTTTCTTTGTTAATTTTCTTTTTTGAGGATCTATCCAGTGATTTTAGTGGGTATTAAAATCCCCTGCTATTATAGTATTTGTGTTGATCTCACCCTTTATATCCATCAAAATCTGCTTTATATAATTAGGTGCTCCTATATTAGGTGCATAAATATTTACAGTGATTATATCCTCCTGTTGGATTGCTTCCTTTATCATTGTGTAGTGACCTTCTTTATCCCCTTTAGCCTTTGTTTTAAAGTCCATTTTGTCAGATATAAGTATTGCTACCCCATCTTTATTTTCATTTGTTTGAAAAAAATTTTTTTCCATCCCTCACTTTCAGCCTATGTGTATCTTTTTTTCTGAAGTGGGTCTCTTGTAGACAGCATATGTATGGGTCCTGTTTTTTTATCCATACAGCTTCCTTATGTCTTTTGATTGGAGCATTTAATTCATTTATATTTAAGGTTATTACTGACATGTACTTATTTATTGCCATTTTTTTCTTTAAATCTACATTCCTCTTTTTCAAGATTTCTTTTTTTTTCTTCTTTGCTCTTTTTACAGCAGGCCCCTTAACATTTCTTGCAGCACTGGTTTGGTTGTAATGAATTCATTAAGTCTTTTTTTGTCTGGGAAACATTTTATTTGTCCTTCAATTTTAAATGATATCCTTGCTGGATAAAGTAGTCTCAGTTGTAGGTTCTTGTTCTGCATCACTTTGAATATTTCTTGCCAATCCTTCTGGCCTCAAGTTTTTCTGTTGAGAAGTTGGATGTCATCCTATGGGGGCTCCTCTTAAGGTAATTAACTGCTTTTCTCTTGTAGCTTTTAGTATTCTTTCTTTGTCTCTTAACTTTGGCATTTTAATTATGATGTATCTTGATGTAGGCCTCCCTGGGTTCCTCTTTAATGGTACTTTCTGTGCTTTTTGAGGTTGTGTGACATTTTCCTTCACCAATTTAGGGACATTTTCAGCTATGATTTCTTCAAACAGATTTTCTATCCCTTGTTCATTCTCTTCTCCTTCAGGAATCCTTATGATGCAGATGTTGTTTCTCTTCATGTTGTCACAGAGGTCTTTTAGAGTTTTCTCTTTTCATTTTGAGCCTCTTTTCATTTTGCTGTTCTACTTCTGTGCTTATGTTTATCTTGTCTTCTAAACCACTGATTCGATCCTCTGCTTCATCCAGTCTGCTGTTGATTCCTTCTAGTGCAGTCTTTATTTCTGATATTGTATTTGTCACTTCTGACTGATTCTTTTTCATGATTTCAATGTCCTTTTGATGCTTGCTATCTCTTTATTTAGGTGCTCATATGTCCATCCATTGTTATTATAAGATCTTTGAGCATCCTAAAAATAATTATTTTAAACTCTGGGTCTGGTAGTTTGGTTACTTTCATTTCATTTGGTTCTTTTCATGAGGATTTTTCTTGTTGATTCATTTGGGTTGCATTTCTTTGTCTACCCATTTTGTCTGTGTAAGACTTCTTTGGGCGTGCTGCTTGTGTAGCTAACTGAGTCTAGGCTTGGTGCTGTCTGCCACCCACTACCAATAGTGTTGGCTCTAGTTCTTCTTAGGTTGGCATCAGGTGTTGTTTGTAACCTGCTGCAAGCTACTTGTCTGCAGCTACTGCTCTTTTTGCTGTTTCTGTCTGCATTTTCTGTGCCTTGATAGTGTGGGAGGGGCCAACCTGTGTATAAGAATCAGATTCCTCCTGCTTAGACCTGACAGCAGCTCCATAAAAGCCTCAATCTCTGTAAGATTTGCCTCCACTTTTCAGCTGCTCCACCTCCTCTTGCAGCTCTTCCCAAAGTGTTCTGTAGAAAGATTGTAGTTTGGGCTCAGACTGGTTTCACCCAACCAATCCCTCTACAGGTTGCAAGCTTGTTGGTTTAGGGAAGCTGAGTTTGGGAATACAATGTTAGTGGGACCCCCTACTTCAGGAGTCTCTTAGGCAGTAGCTCAGTACAGGTATTGTGGACCCTACTCCAGAGCCTAACCCCTCAGCCACTGCTGGATACTCAAATTTTATTTCTCCCCAACAAGGTGAGCAGCAGGTTCAGACTGAGTGTGGCTGATAGTTCCCTCTGCAGAGGTTCTTACAACTGGTGAGACCCTGGTCTCAGGGAGGAAGACTTAGAGAGTCCTCTCCTCGAGCTGACTCTGTCCCCCAAGAAAGTGGATAAGGCTAACAGACCCAAGAATAGGCTCAAGTGGGACCCACACTTTAAATGTCCATGCTACAAGCCTCTCTCCCTTCCCCCTGCGGAAACTAGCTCAGCAGGGTAGGATATCCAGCACCCAGGCCGGCTGACTGTGAAGCCCCACCCTATCCAATGCACATGAGCCGCTGTGCCTGTGCTGATCACAGAGAGCAGAACTCACCTCAGCTGGGCCAGATGTGAGGAGCCCTTCCTTAGGATACCACTATAGCAAGGATTGTTAGGTCCTGAACCGATGCTCTCCACAGCTGGCCACTGGATGAGACCTGGCACAGACCAGTGGGAGACACTGCCTGTGACTGGCCCTCAGCAACCTTCTTGGAGCTACAAGTAATCAAGAGTTTGTGGCTGCCTCTGCTGGGCCCAGGTACACATGAAAATACCAGCTGAACACCTAGACTGGATTTTATCCACACTGGGCCTGGGGGAAAGTCCACTTTAAAGGCCAAGGTTCTCTGAGTCCATCCTTTTGCAGCCTCTGCTGACTGTTTGTTGGTCTTGGCTGCTGAATAAACCTCTTCTAGAGTCTAGAGCAGTGTTTCCCAATGTGGGGCCCACGCCCCATAGGGGGGCAATTCGATAGTTAAGGGGGGCAATTTGAAAATGGACTCAACTCGACTTTAACTCTTTCGCTCCGGGCCATTTAAATGCAATGCTAGATATCGGTGCCAAATTTAACAAAAAATGCAATTCTTAAATAATTGTGGTAAATAATTATTAAGTATAATTTTGTTTGACGAGACCAAAATATCAACTGGGCGATTGGCATCGTCAAGTAAACTTTGTCCTGGGTTCACCGCAGAGCGTGCCATCTGCTGCGGGGAACCTCGGACGTTTTAAAAAACTCGCTAAACAATGCAGTTATTCTCACCTAATTGGCCCATCGCAACTTCTGTAGTGTTTCACATCATTCGGTTGGTGTTAATTTGAAATAAGTGTCAGTCAAAACTGTTGTAAAAGCTCGTTGATTTAATAAATATACATATATATATTGTATAGATATAATTGGTAAGTATTTGATTTTATTTTTATCAGTATTAAACTCTTTATTAAGTACTTCTTGCATCGGGGCTAGAAAGCACTAATATTTTATAAATATTATTGGGGCTATAATAGTGCATGCACGACAATTTTAATTTTAGAAGCATAACTTTCCAGAAAATTTTGTCAAGTGGAAAAAATATAGATACCTTTTGATTTGCAGTGGTAGTGTAGTAAATGTGTTATATACATTTAAATAAATATGAATTTTTAGTATATGTTTACTCTATGTCACATTGAATATATTTTAACACATATTTTAATATTAGTTTTTAATTGATCTTATTTTTATTTCTTATAGCCCATAGTAAAATGAGTGGTGCAAGCAAGAAAAAAACTCGTCAATATTCGGAGGAATATTTAAAATTTGGGTTCATACCACCTGTTCACGATGAGCGGATTCCTTTTTGTCTTTTATGCCAGCAATGCTTGACCAACAAATCAATGAAATGAGGTCATCTTGAGGTGCATTTGAAGGCAAAACATAGTGCTCATATTAATTCAGATTTGAGTTACTTTAAAACTTTAAAAGAAAATTTTTGAAAAAAGAACAACATTAAAGTCTCTATTTATTGCTCATACTTCAACTAATAATTGTGTTCTTGAGGCTAGTTATCAAGTTTCTTTATTCATCACTAAAACTGGAGAAAATCACACTATAGGAGAGAATTTAATAAAACCGTCAATATCAGCATTTCTTAAAACGGTTCTTGAAAAAGATGACAAAGATGTAAAAGCTATGCCACTCAGTAACAATTCTGTTAGCAGAAGAATAGACGAAATGAGTGAGGATATTGAAAAACAACTTATTGAAAAGCTGAAAACAAGAAAATTCTCCTTGCAAATGGATGAATCAACTTTGAGAGACAGTGAGGCAGTATTGATAACTTACGTAAGATATATAGATAAAGGACATTTTGCTGAAGAAATGTTGTTCTGTAAAAGATTAGAAAGCACCACCAGCTCCAAAGATATATGTAATAAGCTAAAAAACTACTTAGATGTCAATGATATACCAATGAAAAATATAACATCTTGTGCTGCAGATGATGTTCCCAATATGATGGGTAAGAAAAATGGCTGCTTAAAATTGATGAAAGATGCGAATCCAGAAGTGATTCTTGTACATTGTGTTATTCATAGGGAAAACTTGGTAGCTAAAAACATCTCGCCTGTTCTGAATGAAGTATTACATACAGTAATAAAGTGTGTTAATGCTCTTAAAGCTAGTGCCAAATGTGAGCGTCTTTTCAAGCTATTTTGTGAAGAACAAAATGAAGACCATGTGAGACTTTTACTTCATACTGAAGTAAGATGGCTATCTAAAGGAAACTGTTTGAAAAGATTTATGGAACTGTTTGATACTCTTAGTGATTTTTTAAGCGACAAACCTGAAATGAAGTATCTGTTAACAATAGATGGTAAAGCATTTGTGAGTTATTTAGCTGATATCTTTGAAAAACTAAATATATTAAATAAGCAACTTCAAGGAACAAATAAAACTCTTGTCGATGCAAAAGCAAAGATATTTGGTTTCATTACCAATATTGAGTTATGTCAGAAACATATTAACAACAAAAACTTTAAACAGTTTCATTGGCTCCAAAAATGTGAAGTAACTGATACCACTTTACTTGTTATTGTCAATCATTTGAATATTCTATCGGCTGATTTAAAAGAAAGATTTTTTGATTTAAAACAAATTGATTTTCCAACATGGATGATGCAGCCAATGTTAGTGGATTTGTCTGATATATCAAATATGCAGTATCAAGAAGAACTCGCAGAATTGCAAAATGATGAGTCAGTTAAAACTTTATTTAATATGAAAGGAGCGATGGCATGGCTTTGTGAGGAAACAGAAATCAAATACCCAAATTCAACCAAATGTGCAAGAAAACTATTGCTACTGTTTCCATCTTCATTTTTAGCTGAATGTGGATTTAGTGCTGTAAATGATTTACTGGTAAAAAAAAAAAAAAGAAATCCGCTGGGTATAACACAACGTGGAGACTTGAGACTAAAGCTAACCAAATTGGAATCTAATATAAAATCTCTGTGCAGCAAGCATCAAGCGCAAGGATCACACTAAATTAAAATAATAAATTAATATAGAAAAATCTGTATTAAAATTATTTGGAATTTAAATTTCTGTTTTTCATTATATGTTTTGAAATTTTACTTACTGTGTTTTGTTAACAATTTCATAGTGATTTCTTCCTAGAACCTATCATTTATGTTTATTAAGTGAACAAATCAATTTTTTAATGTTAAAAATTATGTATGTTACATGGGGGGGGACATAAAAATTTTAGAAAGGTTAAGGTGGGGCATGGCACAAAAAAGGTTGGGAAACACTGGTCTAGAGCCTGCAGCAATTCAGGGATTAGGAAGGGTGGTAGGTGTGGCTCTCCTCCTTGGCCCCAGGTGTCAGTCTGTCTAGAGTTTTTTCACAGACTTCAGTAGGGTGTGGTCTCTGAGACCCAGAGGTGTGGTCTGCCCCACCTACAGTTTCAATTGAGTCTCCTGTGAGCAGGCCTAACATAGCTTCTTCCCCACATTCTACCCTTTTAGGATTGTTTGCTTCACAATAGGTACATTACATACAATTACAAAGGTGCCCTTCACAATGCCTCCCTGAGCACTCTGCCCAGGGAGTTAACTGGAGTCCCAACTCTGACTCCCCGGTCTATGGTAGGTGGGAGGGCCTGTATAGTCCAGGGCTGTGTCCTTTGAAGAAAGTCAACTTGGTGCATTTCTGCAACTGGGTGGAGCAGCTTCCCAATGCAGGAGGTCCTCCACAGGTGCCCTCCCAATCAGGGCCTCTCATACTACTGTCCACAAGTGACGTGTCCATCCATCAAAGGAGTTGGTGCTCTACTCTGGTTGCAGTCCAAGAGTCCATTACACCACTCAGTGATCAGTCCATGATAGACCAGCTGTCCATGAAAATGACCAAGGTAAGAGTCTATTACAGACAACTAGCCACATAGCTCTTTATTAATAGACCTCAGCAACTTTTCATAAGTGCACTGTCTGTTGCCACAAACCCCACCCAAACCCCTCAGAGGTCCACGCTCACAGGGCCTGGTGGAGCCAAACACATTCAAGGTCTTTGCTGCCTTGACAGTTCTCTTTTCTATTGCTGCTGCTTCTGCAAACAAGCACCTATTACCTTCTAACGCCAACAGCTGCTGCATATTAGAAGTAAACCAGTAGATTGCGAATTTCACATGGGCTCTCCAGCACCTCACCCATCCTTGCTGGATGTGTCACTCGCCTTCCCCCTATTCAAACTGGGATAACAGGTCTTGGGGATCCTGAAACCTGAATGCGAGCCATTCTCCTGGCAGATGCTGGGGCCAACCGCATCCCCCACTTTTTCAGCAGGTGGAACTTCTGTTCTGACTCAAGCTGCTGCCAAAGCTCCAAGACTTTATTAGGCTTGCCATCTAATCTCTTCCTATCTGTCCCAGCCACAAACAAATCTACCCACATCTGTGTTCGGGTAACCCTTACAGACCCATTTCTCTTGTTAGGGGGCAGCACAAGCAGCAGCCCTCACAGGTTCATGGTCCATCTCTGTTCCAGAGAGCATGATGCCATCCACCCTCTATGTCCCACAACCACAGCAACCAGGCTGCCAGGGGCTCAGTGGGTTTCTGTCTGGATTTTACCCCCAACTCCACCAGCTCTGCCTGGGAGTTGGGCCAGATCACAGTGTGCTCCACTACCTGCTGAGGAGGTTATACCTGCCCCTTAGAGACTCTTGGATGCTGGGTTTTTACCTTCTGGGCAACCACTGGCTGAGCTCAGAGTCTGCCAATGACAGTTTCATTCTAAACTTTCTTCTCCTCAGAAGAGTCAGAAATGCTTGCTCCCACTGGCTCAAACCCACTCCACTGGCACAAATGCAGCTCCATGCTTGGAGCTGGCTTCAGCTTGTGAGGCTGCCAGCTCTTGGCCTGAAGCTGAAACTCAAGCTCCTGAACCCACAGCTATTTCTCTAACAACTGCCAGTGCCAATGTTCAGCTTCCAAGGCAAACTTCAGCTTGCTAACCTATATTTCCTTCTCCAATAACTGATCCAATTCCAGATGCTGTTGGTACTCAGCCGGTGTCTCACACTGCAGCTCTAAATCCCGGTCAGCCTCCTTCTTCAGCGCTCTCTCCAGTTCACGCCATCATTGGCTCTCCGTCTGCAGCTCACCCTGGAGCTTTCAATCTCGTGCAGCTTCTCACACAGAACTCTTGGTTTCTTCTTGCAGGAATGTAAAAAACACCCAGCCCATGGTCCCCAACAGGACAGCCACAGCAAACAGCCACTACTCTATCCCACTTGTCAAGGTTATCAGGGGCTCCATATTGATCTGCTACAAATTCTGCCAACTATGCCAGATGTAATGCTTGTGGCCAAGGCCAGGCAGGTCCACATTGGATTTGGGAAGACGATAGGGTAACTGTGGAGCAGTAAAGTATTAGGTCATTCCATTTAATAGAGTCTTGCAACAGCGGATGAGCACACAGGCAAGGGAAAACCACTTATCAGGCAAAGTAACAGCAAAAATGGCCCCTCACATTGGTGAGCTGGCAATCTGCCATACCATTCACTATCCGCCTTGAGCACAAGCACCCATAGCCTTACATAGGCTATACACACGTGGCCTTTCCACACACTCACTCACCAGTTAGGCAAAGTGCTTGTAGCCGGTACAACAGCGAGCAAGCCTAACACAGCTGCTTCCTAACACCTGTGTTCACATCTGAGCCAGAATGCCCAGGACTGCCACCTTGAAGTTAGTGACAATTCTTGTGGGGAAAACAGCTCTTAGGCTTGCTTGCTGGCTTATTGGCTGCAAGCACTTTGCCTGATTGGTGTGTGGGTGCGTGGTAGCGCCACGTGGGTGTGGTCCATGTAAGACTGTGGGTGCTTTCCCTCAGTGGCAATTCTCCCGGATCTCTCTCCCGCCATCATGTGGTGCAGTTTTTCCTGCTCCCTTGCCCTTCACTGCGAAAAGCATATTTTCCTTTGTTAGTTACCTCTTTTCCTTTTGTTGTTTAATTGCTCGCCTGACTTTGTGAGCCTCCAAAAAACAGGTATGGCCCGACACTTTCCGGCTCTGCAGTTCCTCTACTATCTGCCTGAATTTGATGAAAACTGGCCTGGCCTCAGCCACCAGCATTACATTCCCCCGAGAAAGAGAATCTTGGAGAGAAAGAGCCATGGGTCCAGCGTGGCCTCCCTTGTAGAGTTGTGCACTACAACCCGCAATTGTTAAACTTTGGGAATCTGAGTTGGTCTTATTGAGGCATTGATTTCTATAGTGAAGATGATTTGGAGAAGGAGAAGGTGTTAATACCACTAAATCACACATGAAAAAAAATTCTTCCTTTTCAATTTCCCAACATTCCTCATTATGTCTAGAGAAGGTCTCCATTTAGTTTCTTCAGTATATTTTTAACACTTTACAAAAGAGAGAGAGAAGGAGTGAGAGAAAGAGAGAGATAAAAAGAGAAAAAGCCTTGACAAGCTCCAGTGTCTAGCTGGAATTAAATAATATATATTTTTTTGTTTTCATCATTATTTCTCTTCATAGTTAGTATCTACTGCGGCAAGGCACATTGCTATTTCCTCTGAAGTCATTATCTCAAAGTCCTATATAGAGAAAGTTCATTTAAGTGAAAGATGCACCATTTTAAAGAAAAACATTAAAAATGTTAAAGCAGAGGTGGTTTAAGGATATGGTATATAAACAGGAGCCACTATATTAAGGAAGACTGTGGGTTGTTACCCTGGCATGTATACTAATGAGACTTCAAATTTAGCTCCTCTTCCAAGAGACAATTCTGGGTCCCAATTCAACCTTTAGGCTGGCTTTCACAAAAGCATATACATACTACCTTGAGGCTTAATAAGTTATAACAATTGATCTAAAAAAACCAAAGCAGCAACAACAACAAAAACAGAGATAGACAGAAGGTCATTGAACAAAAGGAGATTGTGATCAAGGTTTTTAGGGTAACATTTTTAAAATAAAAACTTGAATTAAGTTTATGGTAAGCTATCCTTTGTAATGAGGACAAATAGGAAGACATAATTCTGTCTCCATTTCTAGTAACAATTAAAATGCAAATAATTCCTACTGAGAATCATGATTATTTACAGGTTGTGAACAAATTACTCTTCTGTATATGATCTTGTAGGCACTTGGGCTTAACAAAATGCAGTTTTACTAACCCTTTCTCTATAACAAAATTTCTGTTAATTTTTTTCCATTTAAATGCATCTTAAGAATATACACTAATAGTTGCCATGGCATATGTAGTGATCATAGCTTTTGCATATAAATTACCAGCTACTCAGTTAAGTTGCACTATCATACTATAAAACTCAGCATCTAGAGTTATAGACTGTAATGTAAGTTAATTTCTAATTAGAAAATTGTCATAGTATACACCTCATAGAACTTGGAGCAAGTCTTAACATGCTTCCTGCTTTGAAAGGTGTGGAAGTTTCTTGTGAAACCAAGTAAGTAATAATAATAGAGGGGACTAACATCCTCCTCTGAAGGGTGATGCTTCAGTCAGGGCAGAGATTATGTAAGTTAACTCTCTTGGCAACCAAAGAGACTTTAAAAAAATATATATTGATTGATTTTAGAGAGACAGACAGACAGAAATATCAATCTGTTTTTGTATGTGCCTTTTTTTTTTTTAAATAAATTTTTATTAATGTTAATGGGATGACATTAATAATTCAGGGTACATATATTCAAAGAAAAACATGTCTAGGTTATCTTGTCATTAAATTATGTTGCATACCCCTCGCCCAGAGTCAGATTGTCCTCCGTCACCCTCTATCTAGTTTTCTCTGTGCCCCTCCCCCTCCCCCTAAATCTCTCCCTCCCTCCCTCCTACGTCCTCCCTCCCCCCACCCCTGGTAACCACCACACTCTTGTCCATGTCTCTTAGTCTCGTTTTTATGTTCCACCAATGTATGGAATCATGTAGTTCTTGTTTTTTTCTGATTTACTTATTTCACTCCTTATAATGTTATCAAGATCCCACCATTTTGCTATAAATGATCTAATGTCATCATTTCTTATGGCTGAGTAGTATTCCATAGTGTATATGTGCCACATCTTCTTTATCCAATCCTCTATTGAAGGGCTTTTTGGTTGTTTCCATGTCTTGGCCACTGTGAACAATGCTGCTATGAACATGGGGCTACATGTGTCTTTACGTATCAATGATTCTGAGGTTTTGGGGTATATACCCAGTAGAGGGATTGCTGGGTCATAAGGTAGTTCTATTTGCAGTTTTTTGAGGAACCACCATACTTTCCTCCATAGTGGTTGTACTACTTTACATTCCCACCAACAGTGTATGAGGGTTCCTTTTTCTCCACATCCTCTCCAACATTTGTTATTACCCGACTTGTTGATAATAGCTAATCTAACAGGGGTGAGGTGGTATCTCATTGTAGTTTTGATTTGCATTTCTCTAATAACTAATGAAGCTGAGCATCTTTTCATATATCTGTTGGCCATTTGTATCTCTTCCTGGGAGAAGTGTCTGTTCATGTCCTCTTCCCATTTTTTTATTGGATTGTTTGTTTGTTTGTTGTTGAGTTTTATGAGTTCTTTGTAAATTTTGGATATTAGGCCCTTATCTGAGCTGTTGTTTGAAAATATCAGTTCCCATTTAGTTGGCTGTCTGTTTATTTTGATATCAGTTTCTCTTGCTGAGCAAAAACTTTTTATTCTGATGTATTCCCATTCATTTATCTTTGCCTTCACTTCTCTTGCCATTGGAGTCAAGTTCATAAAATGTTCTTTAAAACCCAGATCCATGAGTTTAGTACCTATGTCTTCTTCTATGTACTTTATTGTTTCAGATCTTATATTTAGGTCTTTGATCCATTTTGAATTAATTTTAGTACACGGGGCAGGCTGTAGTCGAGTTTCATTCTTTTGCATGTGGCTTTCCAGTTTTCCCAACACCATTTGTTGAAGAGGCTTTCTTTTCTCCATTTTGTGTTGTTGGCCCCTTTATCAAAGATTATTTGACCATATATATGTGGTTTTATTTCTGGGCTTTCTATTCTGTTCCATTGGTCTGAGTGTCTATTTTTCTGCCAATACCATGCAGTTTTGATTATTATGGCCCTATAATATAGTTTAAAGTCAGGTATTGTAATGCCCCCAGCTTCATTCTTTTTCCTTAGGATTGCTTTGGCTATTCGGGGTTTTTTATAGTTCCATATAAATCTGATGATTTTTTGTTCCATTTCTTTAAAAAATGTCATAGGAATTTTGATGGGAATTGCATTAAATTTATATATTACTTTGGGTAATATGGCCATTTTAATTATATTTATTCTTCCTATCCAAGAACAAGGAATATTTTTCCATCTCATTGTGTCTTTTTCTATTTCTCTTAGCAATGCCTTGTAGTTTTCTTTATATAGGTCCTTTACATTCTTTGTTATGTTTATTCCTAGGTATTTTATTTTTTTTGTTGCAAACGTGAAGGGGATTATTTTTTTGAGTTCGTTTTCTAATATTTCATTGTTGGCATATAGAAAGGCTATGGACTTCTGTATGTTAATTTTGTATCCTGCGACCTTACTGTATTGGTTTATTGTTTGTAGTAATCTTTTTGTGGAGTCCTTTGGGTTTTCGATGTATAGGATCATATCATCAGCAAAAAGTGATACCTTTACTTCTTCTTTTCTGATATGGATGCTTTTTATTTCTTTGTCTTGTCTGATTGCTCTGGCCAGCACTTCTAGCACCACGTTAAATAAGAGTGGAGACAGTGGACACCCCTGTCGTGTTCCTGATTTAAGGTGGAAAGTCCTCAGTTTTATGCCATTTAATATGATGTTGGCTGATGGTTTATCATATATGGCCTTTATTATGTTGAGATATTTTCCTTCTATACCCATTTTGTTGAGAGTCTTAAACATAAAATTGTGTTGTATTTTATCGAAAGCCTTTTCTGCATCTATTGATAAGATCATGTGGTTTTTGTTCTTTGTTTTGTTGATATGATGTATTACGTTAACTGTTTTACGTATGTTGAACCATCCTTGAGATTCTGGGATGAATCCCACTTGATCATGATGTATTATTTTTTAAATATGTTGTTGTATTCGATTTGCCAGTATTTTATTTAGTATTTTAGCATCTGTATTCATTAGAGATATTGGTCTGTAGTTTTCTTTTTTTGTGCCATCCTTGCCAGGTTTTGGTATGAGGGTTATGTTGGCCTCATAAAATGTGTTTGGAAGTATTGCTTCTTCTTCAATTTTTTGGAAGACTTTGAGTAGAATAGGAACCAAGTCTTCTTTGAATGTTTGATAGAATTCACTAGTATAACCATCTGGACCTGGACTTTTATTTTTGGGGAGGTTTTTAATAGTTTTTTCTATTTCCTCCCTGCTGATTGGTCTGTTTAGGCTTTCTGCTTCTTCATGACTCAGTTTAGGAAGGTTGTATTGTTCTAGGAATTTATCCATTTCTTCTAGATTGTTGTATTTGGAGGCATATAGTTTTTCATAGTATTCTACAATAATTCTTTGTATATCTATGATGTCTGTGGTGATCTCTCCTCTTTCATTTTGGATTTTATTTATTTGAGTCCTGTGTCTTTTTTCCTTGGTGAGTCTTGCCAAGGGTTTGTCGATTTTGTTGATCTTTTCAAAGAACCAGCTCCTTGGTTTATTGATTTTTTTCTATAGTTTTTCTGTTCTCTATTTCGTTTATTTCTGCTCTGATTTTTATTATCTCCTTTCTTCGGCTGATTTTGGGTTGTCTTTGTTCTTCTTTTTCTAGTTCCTTAAGGTGTGAAGTTAAGTGGTTTACTTCGGCTCTCTCTTGTTTGTTCATATAGGCCTGAAGTGATATGAACTTTCCTCTTATTACTGCTTTTGCTGCATCCCAGAGATTCTGATATGTCGTATTTTCATTTTCATTTGTTTGTATATATCTTTTGATCTCTGCCCTTATTTCTTCTTTGACCCATTCATTTTTTAAAAGTATGTTGTTTAATTTCCACAATTTTGTGGGTTTTTCCCCCTCTTTTTTACAGTTGAATTCTAGTTTCAAGGCTTTATGATCAGAGAATATGCTTGGCACAATTTCAATTTTTTTAAATTTGCTGATATTGTCTTTGTGGCCTAACATATGGTCAATTCTTGAGAATGTTCCATGTACACTAGAGAAAAATGTATACTCTGTCGCTTTGGGATGAAGTGTCCTGTAGATGTCTATCATATCCAGTTGTTCTAGTATTTCATTTAAGGCCACTATATCTTTATTGATTCTCTGTTTGGATGACCGATCTAGAGCTGTCAGCGGTGTATTGAGGTCTCCAAGTATGGTGTATTTTTGTCAGTTTTTGTTTTAAGGTCAATAAGTAGCTGTCTTATATATTTTGGTGCTCCTTGGTTTGGTGCATATATATTAAGGATTGTTATGTCTTCTTGATTCAGTGTCCCCTTAATCATTATGAAATGACCGTTTTTGTCTCTGAGTACTTTTTCTGTCTTGTAGTCAGCATTATTAGATATGAGTATTGCTACACCTGCTTTTTTTTGGGTGTTCTTTGCTTGGAGTATTGTTTTCCAGCCTTTCACTTTGAATTTGTTTTTATCCTTGTTGCTTAGATGAGTTTCTTGTAGGCAGCATATAGTTGGATTTTCTTTTTTAATCCATTCTGCTACTCTGTGTCTTTTTATTGGTAAGTTTAATCCATTTACATTTAGTGTAATTATTGACACTTGTGGGTTCCCTATTGCCATTTTATAAATTGCTTTCTGTTAGTTTTGTATCTTGTTTGATTCTTCTCTTTTGTTTTTCTATCATTTGTTTTTGTTTGTTTGTATTCCATACTTCTTTCCTCTGTTGCTACCTTTTTTAAGTCAAGTGTTTTTGTGGTGGTTTTTTCAAGGGTGGTTACCATTAAGTAATGAAAAGGGTACCTACCATATTCATTGTAGTACCCTTTCTTATGAGTATTTCTGCGCTTCATCGTCCTTTGCTACTGTTAATCTTCATCCTTTCTCCCCCCTTTTTTTTCTTTTGTTGTCACAGTTTAAGTTTGGTTTTATTGTTTTCTTCGTGGAGCTGTTACTTGTGGTTATGTTTTCTTTTGTTCTTTGAATCTGGTTGGAAAACCCCCTTTAGTATTTCCTGGAGTGGGGGCTTTCTGATGATAAATTCTCTCATCTTTTCTGTATTTGTGAATATTTTTATATCTCCTTCATACTTGAAGGATAGCTTTGATGGGTATAGTTGTCTTGGCTGAAAGTTCCTCTCTTTCAGGGCTTTAAATATTGGGGTCCACTCTCTTCTAGCTTGTAGAGTTTCTGCTGAGAAATCTGATGATAATCTAATAGGCCTTCCTTTATATGTTGTATTCTTCTTTTCCCTGGCTGCCTTGAGAATTTTTTCTTTGTCATTGGTTTGTGTCATCTTCATTATGATGTGCCTTGGAGTGGGTTTGTTGTGGTTAAGAAAACTCGGTGTTCTGTTTGTTTCTTGAATTTGAGGCTTTAATTCTTTCCACAGGCTTGGGAAGTTCTCATCTATTATTTGTTTGAGTATATTCTCCATTCCATTTTCTTTCTCTTCTCCCTCTGATATACCTATTATTCTTATGTATTCTTTCTGATGGAGTCAGACAATTCCTGTAGGGCTTTCTCGTTTTTTATTATTTTTGAGTCTCTTTCTTCTTCTCTCTGTTGTGCCTCAAGTTGCTTGTCTTCTATTTCACTGATCCTGTCTTCTATCTGGGCTGTTCTATTAGCTAAGCTTGCTACCTCGTTTTTTATCTCTTGAATTGAGTTTTTCATTTCTGTTTGATTTGTTTTTATAGTTTCAATTTCCTTGGTAATATATTCTTTGTGATCGTTGAGTTGTTTTCTGATTTCCCTAAATTGCCTTTCTGTGTTTTCTTGTATATCTCTGAGTATTTTTAAGATTTCTATTTTAAATTCTCTGTCATTTGGCTCCAAGGCTTCCAATATGTTAAATCTTTTCTCCATAGATTTTTCCACATCAATTTGCGTTACCTCTCTGTCTTTTGTATCCATAATGTTCGATTTCCTTTTTCTTATTGGCATCTGAAGGTGGTCTTGATGATAGTGTTAATTAGAATTAATAAAAAATAAAAAGGAAAAAAAAAAAAAAAAGAAAAAAGAAAAAAAAGAAAAAAAGAAAAAAAAAAAGGAAAACACTCCACAAAAAAAAGTAATAATTTATTATTTCCCCCTTTTTTTCTCTCTTCTCTTCCCCTCCTCTCACCTCCTTAGGGAAATATCATGATGACCTGTGAATTATACTATGCCAAATGGAACAAAAACTGCCTATAATGGAGGGCCTGATTTGGGGTGAAGAGTTCAAGGGGCAAAAAAGGGATTAGGGACCCACTAAATACAAAAAAAAAAAAAAAGGGAGAAAATCTTAGACAAGCATAAAATGATTTGCCTGTAAGTGATGGTCGACCAAGAGATATAATGATAGGGATGAGAGGGAAACAGAAAAAAGGAGATAAAAACTATAATTAAAGAAGAAAAAAACAAAAATAAAAACAATAAGCAAAAATCTGTTGTATTAAGTGGAGCGAAGACTAAATACAATGGAGACTTTGGGTTGGGAGGAATGCCAGTGAGCCAAAAAGCAATGCAAAAAGTGCCCAAAATGCCACAAAAACAAACAAATAAAGAAAAACCAAGAACAAAAGCAGAAGAAGAAAAAAAAGAACAACAACACCAAAAAAACCCCCACAAAAACTTGAGTCCCAAATCAAACAATCTGTTCGCGATTGAGGCCTAAATGGGAGGAAAAGCAAAAGGAGAAAAGAAGAAATGAATAGAAAGGAAAAAATAAGAGTAAGAGAGAAACGAAGGAAGAAAAAAAGGAAAGGAAAAAAAAAAAAAAGGGGAGAGAGTGAGAGTCAAGGGCCCCGGAGTGCAACCCCAAAGGAGAGCTAGGATGAAGAAAAGAAACAAAATGTAACACTCATGGGCAGTGTAGTTCAAGAAAAGGGAAGCATAAGATGGGCAGAGAGCAAAAGGACCGAGGTGGAAGAAACAGAAACAACAACAAAGGCAACAAAATAGAAGAAAGAAACAACAACAACAAAGAATTAGTGGAACAAGTTATAAAGTCTGTGGATTTTTCTTGATTTTGAGAGGTTAACTTCTTCCTTTTTTCTTTTCTCTCCCTCTTTTTGGTCGGTGACTCTATACCCCAGGTTCTGCCCCTATGTCACTCTTAGGTAGGAATTTGCAGTTGATGGGATTCTATGGCAATGTCATATAATTGGCTTTAGTCTCGCTGGTAGTCAAGGCTTGTTGGCATTTGCAGAGTCCAACAATGAGAGAGTTTGCTTTCCTGGAGTCTCTTTCCTAGTCTCCCCTTCCTGAATTAGCAGCCTGATGATCCAGCTATGAGGCTGCCACTGCTTCTGTCTGGGGAGTAAGAGGCTCAAAGAGCTGGGAAATCCCCACTCTATCCTCACTCAGCGCAAGGCTCTGGGTAAGGCTTTGGCAGTCAGAGCCTCCAGCGTAATCAGGTGGGGCTGGGAGTCAATTGTTGTCAAGGTGACTGTTCAGCGCCTATCATTCAGTTGGACCACTCAACCCAGGTTTTCCACACTTGGTAGCCTGTTTTGGCTGGGATGAAGAAGCACTAGTCGCTGTTTGCTTTATGGATCTTAATATCTGCCAAGTCCCTCTTGTTAGGAATATCCCTGAATATGGAGGCTCTGTCAATCAGAAGTTGCCCCCGCCCCTTTAGCGAAAGGCACTGAAAAATATCACGCCTCTTGTCTTGGATCACTGAACTGGGAGAGATCTTATCAATTAGAGCCCCGTGGGTGCGTAGATTTCGCGAGTTAAGCTAATTTCAGTGATTGGATCCCCAGCTGTGCTCCAAAAAGAATTTCAGGCTGCCTGCGCCGCCCCTCCCCCAATGCTTGATTGTTAGCTTGAATGGCTGGGTGAGGTGCCCCGCCCCCAGAGAGAATCTCCTGACTAGGAAGGACAGCCTTGGCGCCCGCGCGGCACGGGGCGTGCGCGCGGTTTCTCAGCACGCCAGTGGACGGGGACCGCGGCACAGGGCGCGCGTGCGGTTTCTCAGCACGCCAGTGGACGGGGACCGGGCGCGTGCGCGGTTTCTCAGCATGCCAGTGGACGGGGACCGCGGCACGGGGGTGCGCGCGGTTTCTCAGCATGCCAGTGGACGGGGCCTCTCTGGATCGCGGCACCGGGCGTGCGGTTTCTCGTCACACCAGTGGTCGGACCGCGGCACGGGGGGGGGGGGGGGGGGGGGGGGAGCCGCGCGCGCGCCGCTTCTCAGGGTATGCTGGGATGGCCGCCAGTGCCCAGGCTGCCGTCCCCGAGTGTGGGTGGGCAGCTGCACGTTTGGGTTGACTCACCACAGGTGTACTCCCTCCTGGGCAACAGTCCCTCTGCTTTCAGTGTGTGTGTGGAAGTCCGGAATGCTCCGAGGATAAATTTTTCTGTTTCTAGTTGATAAATTTGTTGAGATTTTGGGGAGATCTGTCGGACGCGCTGCTCACGGCGCCATTTCCATGACGACACTCCTGTATGTGCCTTGACCAGGGATTGAACCGGTAACCTCTGCATATCGGGACAATGCTCTAACCAATGGAGCTATCCAGCCAGGGCAAAAGAGACTTTGACTGGATTCCTTTCTTTGGCAATTTCTCCTACTGGGATCCAATGACCACCCGAGTAAATAAACACACCATGAATGTTACAACATGAATCCAATGTTACTGGATTTCAGAGCCTGTTGAGAGCCAACAAGCTTATGGTTCCAGAGATCAAGAGACAGAACCATTGAGTTACTAACTCACTAATAATTAATGAACATTAAAACTGAACCAGATTAGTGCAACTCAGAACAAACATGAAAAACACATTAACCGCCCTGGCCTGTTGGCTCAGTGGTAGAGCGTTGGCCTGGCGTGCAGAAGTCCCGGGTTCGATTCCCAGCCAGAGCACACAGGAGAGGCGCCCATCTGCTTCTCCACCCCTCCCCCTCTCCTTCCTCTCTGTCTCTCTCTTCTTCTCCTGCAGCCGAGGCTCCATTGGAGCAAAGAATGGCCCGGGCGCTAGGGATGGCTCCTTGGCCTCTGCCCCAGGAGCTGGAGTGGCTCTGGTCACAGCAGAGTGACGCCCTGGAGGGGCAGAGCATTGCCCCCTGGTGGGCAGAGCGTCGCCCCTGGTGGGCGTGCCGGGTGGATCCCGGTCAGGCACATGCGGGAGTCTGTCTGACTGTCTCTCCCCATTTCCAGCTTCAGAAAAATACAAAAAAAATAAAATAAAATTAAAACAAACAAACAAAAAAAAAACCACATTAACCACCAGAGGGGGTTGAGGGCAGAAGATGCCAACTTCTTTCAGCATCAAGCTTCTTCTATAAAAGGACCTGAGCTGAAATAGAACTATTTGCCAGAGGCTTCTGGAGATAAAGGTAGGCTCCAGCAGAAAATGTTCCAGATCCTGGGAAGGCAACAGCACAAATTAGATAATAATCTGTCCTTGTTTAATTGTTGCCATTATGTGTTGCAAAATGTAACTTGAGGCAAACAGCACAGACACAAGCTTACCTGCATTTTCTTCTTTCTCTTCACGGTGACTGCTTATAAAGTCTTGCTCAGTCATCTTTTCCAGTTTCATAACCAATTACCATAAAGTCTTTCTGTGATACCATCCCAATTGAAACCTCGTGATTTCCAGCAAGAGTTCATGTGTCTCAAGGTTGAAAATAGGTTCCCATCACACATACGTGCCTTTCCGTCTGCAGCCTCGCCACCTGTCTCCAAGGACCCTGAGGAGACTGGGTGGGGGAATTCCTAGAGGGTTACCTGCAAGTCAGCCATAGGACACACCTCAGCTCTCCTCCGAAGACAAGATCTGGTGGGACCTCGCCTACATGTGGCAAGTGCAGCTGTATTAGCTGTCTACATGCCTGTGACCTCAGGTGCTATTTCAAATGCCATGTAAATCACTTAAACTCCGGGGTTTGCCCCAGATAAGGCCACGTTTCTTGATGAAACAAATCTGGCTCTCTCTCTACTTTGGGGTTTTCCCAGCTCACTGTGTGATGTTAGCCTTACCACTTAACTCCAGCACATTTCTATTTCCCATTTATAGTGGTGTGCAATGTTGTAGCTAATAATTACAAAATGGGCCCTCATTCACAGAAACTTAAAATACTTCATGAAGATTACCCGACATGCTTCACAAAACCCTGGTGAAAAAGATTTTATTATTCATGCTATTGTTAATTTTTGGTTCTATTTTATAGATACCAAGGCACCCAGATGTCTGAATGATTCTCTAGGGGCCATGTATTATCATATTCGCTTGGCACTATGTTTTCAAAAGCCTCTGATGGTGCTTTCTTGGTGTGTATTATTCAAATGAAGTCATATGGATAAAAGTATTTATCACTGGTCTATGGCAGCAGTCAAAACTTTAATAATCAGCATGAAAGCCAGACACCTGGCTTCTCATTATTTTAACAAGAATTGAGAAAGATATGTTTCTACATTTTTGCTTAAATAATAATTTTTATTTCCAACTTAAGCGCATGTTCTGTTGTGCTCCTGAAACTTAGTGAAGTGTCCACGGGCAAACATGTGGCGGGCAGTCCATGCGGCCTCCACTGCCACCGCCCACACAAAGCCACGCCTCCTACGGAGCCAGAGTAGCACATGGATCAAGACAGAGAACACGAGAAGCGGCCTTGCCAAGGTCCAAAGGTCTGGCAAGAACGCCAGAAGCCAAGTCTTTATAGAACAAACAACCAGGCAGAAGGTCTCCCAGGAACAGGGTGTCCTGCTGCGTTTCCAGTTATCCCGGCCTCCGGGCAGAGCACCCACTGCTCACAACATGCCCTCTTCCCAGGGACTCGCCTCTCGGAAAGAGCAACAGGATATACCTCAGAAGGAGCCGCCGTCCGCCAAATCACATTGCTACATATTGAAAAGTCAGTCACTTTGGACTGGCTCTCACAGCAGTTTATTTTGAGGGAGAAGTGATATGAACCACTTCCCTCACTCCAGACTCAGTGTTCAATACTTTTCACTATCTAAATATACTGATAAGCCTCATGTGTTCTCTGTACTGTGACTGCACCCCATCCACACATTTACAGTTCTATAAATATAGTAAACCAGGATTTTGAAAGAAAAAGAGATTAATAAATAAAGCAAAGCATGGACAGGGTAGATACAATAGCATAAAGTGGCATACAGCATTGTCATAAATCAGAGAACTATGCAACACCAAGCGAAGACTCTTACTGCAACAGTATTTGAAACCGGACTCCGAAATGCATGTGAAATACGAGAGCAGGATAAAACTAGGCCCTTGCTTTCAGTGTTTGTTGTTGTTCAGTGTTTTCAGCCTAATGCTTGAAAGGCGATGCTGAGAATTTCTTAATGATTGTGGTCTGACAATGGTCATGCCACAACTTTCAGTAACAAAAACATGGACAGTTAGTAAAGTGTTTAGTGCCTTCACTTCTCATTTTAAAACTTATTTCCTAGCTGTGCCTCCAGCAAGGAATTCTAGGTAGACTAGGCTGAAAATCAAAAGAAATAATTTCAAGTAGTAATGTCTGGTATGTGTTCAAAATGTATGGGATATTCTTTTAGGTACATCTCTCTGATAATGTGCACAGGACTTTGTAAAGTTACCTAGAGCAAACTGGACAAGAAAGAGGTAGAGTTATTGGCTTGATGTCAGAAATCAGGTCCAAAGATATCTAGATTCGGTCTGTTCAGGTTGCTGGTGTCCTAACATAGCAGTCCAGCTTTGACCTTGGCAGTATCTTTCATCTAAGGAGGCAGATGCCAAATAGGGCATTGACAGTACACTGCACAGAAGCAGCTTTGTAAGCATAATATACAGATGTGGCTCGCTGCGTTGCAGAAGAGTCACCTGATGTCCCCAGATCCCTCCAAGCACAGACGGAGTCACAGGAATGCAGGCTTCCTGTCTCCCAGGGACTGTGTTCTGGGCTCTGTGGCATCTTCTTTCCAGTGTGACTATAAACATAAATGGTGTCTTATTCATGTTTCCCTTTCTCTAGCATGCTAAGAACTTCTCATGAGTCAATTGCCATTATAAGATGATAACTGTAATTCTTTCTTATCATCAATCATTATTACATAGATATATAGAGATCACAGTTGGCTCTTATCATTAAATGAAAGATTCCTTTTTCTTCTATTAGTTAAAAATAGGAAAAGGTAAATCATGTCTAATGGGGGTTGAATGCCAGAAGTTCATGGCAAGTTAAAGTATGTCTATGGAGGTCTGTATATGTGCGTGTGTGTGCATTTCTATGGTTCATTTACGCTTTCATATTGGAGTAGACTCTTGGAAACAAGTTTTACTTTTGTTTTAGCTCAGTTTCATTTTCAGGGTTTCACAGTATCAGGTTTAAATTCATCCATTTAAATTGAAACTGTGTTTTCCAAATGTTTTTTTTAGTATTTTTAATTTAATTTTTTAAAGATAAATGTAAACACATAACTTTTGCAGAACATCTCTTTTTCTAATGCCCTGCAAAAACTTAGTGTGTGGGAACAATTTACTGATATTTCTATTCCCAGTTTTATTCCCAAAATACACTTTCTGATGAGTCGGTTTTCTGGATGGCATCTTGCCCGCCTTGATTAACAACTGAGAGAGCTACCGTCACAGACATTAACGGGAAATCCGGGACTCCCATAGAACTTTCTTCCTCTATGACTGCCCTTTGAGATACATCCGTGTTTTCTCCCCAAAGACTACTATTGAAGTAAATCTTAAAAATTATGAATCAAAACTAGGTATCTGGGAAAGCACATTTTGGACAAACAGCAGTAATAGTATAGAACTTACTTTAAAACTTGTTTCACATGAGAAACTGCATGTTTTAACATTGTAGATTTGGCATGCTCCTTCTCTGGCAGCTACCTCTAGAGGGCAGTGTTCTCTTCATAACAGATTTCCTGGGTTTAGAACAACTCCTAAAATGTTTGACACACATGCTTATTAGCAGCTCTAACTCAAGCTGACACACAAATACCTCAGACCCAGGACCCTTTTTGTCTGTGTGGGGGAGAAAGAGACTGAAATGAGTATGTAGCTATATGGGCCATTTCCAACTGTTCTGGCGTCCTATCCAAGCACAAAGGCTCTAACAGTTAATGTAAAATGAACTTGAAATGCCCTCTATAATACCAACCCAACTCTTAAATAAAACAGTTCACTTTAAAGTCGTAACAAAGAGCGGAGGGAGAACAGGGTGCGTGCAGAGAGCCTCTGCCAGGTGCGTGTTGCTGGTGCTGGAGCCTAAGTGGTGGAGCCCAGGCCTGAGCACCAGGCCAGAGACGCCCGGAGGCCCTGCGTGCCCGGAAAGGAAGCCGGACTTCCTCGTCCAGATTCCAGGAAGCATGGAGTTGCTTAACAGAGAAGAACAGGTCAGGTCTGTGTATTATGTGGAACATTCTGGTAACTCTGGAAAGAGCAGAATGGAGGAAAGCAGGTCTAGACATCAGGAGGCCGGATAGGAGGCTGTGTTAGTCCAGGCAAGGGAAGCTCCATCTGAGATAGAGCAGGAGTGGAGTGAGGAAGATGGGTGGCAGACACTCATACGAGAGAAAATCACCAGGATGTGGTCATCTATTGCAGTGGCCCCCAACCCCCAGGCCGCGGACCACTACCGGTCCGTGGGCCATTTGGTACCAGTCCACAGAGAAAGAATAAATAACTTACATTATTTCTGTTTTATTTATATTTAAGTCTGAACAATGTTTTATTTTTTAAAAATGACCAGATTCCCTCTGTTACATCTAAGACTCACTCTTGACGCCTGTCTCGGTCACGTGATACATTTATCCGTCCCACCCTAAAGGCTGGTCCGTGAAAATATTTTCTGACATTAAACCGGTCCGTGGCCCAAAAAAGGTTGGGGACCACTGATCTATTGGATGAAGCAAACAGGAAGAGAGAAAAGTCAAGCCTCACATTTTATAACTTGGGCCACTGGGTAAAGAGACGGTAGAAGAACAAACAGAGAAATTGAGGTTGCAGGGAAGTGTTACTTAGTTTTTGAGAAATCAGAGCTGACATGCCTGAAGAGGAATCAAGTAGGAGTGCCTGGCCAGTAGTAATAGGTTGGTGAGTCTGAAGCTGGGGAAGAAATCTAGGTTAGAGATTGACTTAGTGAATCATTAGCATATAGGTGGTAGTGAAAATCCTGAGAGTGGGTGAGTTCACCCAAGAAGAGAATCATTTATGAAAAGAGTAGTGAGCTGCAAGTGGGTGCCTGGGGGACACTGGCATGCTCATACTGTGTACAGAAAGAGAAGCTCAGGGTTGAGAAGGAACAGAAGGAATGAGACAAACCGGGAAAGTATATTGCTTTTGGGAGCAGCGGTGCATATAATCCACACTGCCAAACAGCCCAGAAATGTAGAGCCACCCAGAGACTGGAAATGTCCATTGGATTTTGGTGGCCTCAACAAAAGCAGAAGCCAGACTGCAGGGGTGCAGAATGAATAAATGGCATATAATGGTGGTCACTCTGAGTACAGGTTACTCTTTTAAGAAGTTCGGATAAGAGGGGAGAAGTTGGCCTTCGCTGGTTGGCTCAGTGGTAGAGCGTCAGCCTGGCGTGTAGGAGTCCCAGGTTCGATTCCCGGCTAGGGCACACAGGAGAGGCGCCCATCTGCTTCTCCACCCCTCCCCCTCTCCTTCCTCTCTGTCTCTCTCTTCCCCTTCCGCAGCCAAGGCTCCATTGGAGCAAAGTTGGCCCAGGTGCTGAGGATGGCTCTGCGGCCTCTGCCTCAGGCGCTAGAATGGCTCTGGTCACAACAGAGCAATGCCCCAGATGAGCAAAGCATCGCCCCCTGGTGGGCATTCTGGGTGGATCCCGGTTGGGTGCATGCGGGAGTCTGTTTGACTGCCTCCCCGTTTCCAACTTCAGAAAAATAAAAAAAATAAATAAAAAAAGAGGGGAGAAGTCATGGGACCAAAGGTAGATCTATTTTTCAATGAATGGGAGAAAGATAAATAAACTTCTAGTGCGAAGGGAACACGCCCTCCTGTAAGAGGAAGGGATGAAGTTTCAAAAAGGAGGACAGCTGTGGAGCCTGATTTTGGCAAGGACAACTGGGCAGGCCTGGAACGAATGGGCACAACATCTGAAACTGAGGAAAGGCAATGAGGGCATGGGTGCAGCTTCAGTGGTAGGTGTGGTGGAGGCAGGAAATTGAGGGAGTTCAAGCTCAGTTTCCTCTGTAGCAGGATAATTTATTGAGATATTTTTGATATTGTTCTTATTACTGATTATCCAACTAATGCTCCAGTCAGACTTTGTGTTGTGTTATCATGATTTTGCCTGGAAGGGCTGGAATGACTTTTATGTTTCTGGGGCTGAAAGCAAATATCTGGGATATCAAGATGGCAACTCCCTTGCAGGCTTCTTTTTGAAGCAGTGATTTAATTGGGACTCTCTAAATGGCTACTCAACTGCCTACTCTGTATCTGTGTTCATACCTGAGGAGGTGAAAGTAGATTGGTATTGAAGAAGATGAGTGATAGACCTTGGGGTTGACTTTGCTGGAATAGAAGAAGGGGTCGGTGGTAGCAAATTGTGCAAGGGGTTAAAATCCAGGCCCTTGAGCAGTTCTTTGAAGATGGCAGGATGTCTGAAGAGGTGGCATATGGTTGTGAGGGGTCCTGAGCTCTCTAGTCATGAAAACTTGACCACTTGCCTGAATTGGTCAGTGGGGTGGAGGGGTTTGGGTAATGGCCTCCAGTCTTAGACTATAGCACCTTGGTCCAGACAATAAACAACTAAGCTGTGACCATAGCAGGCTGGAGAAGAAAGGTCTCTCTCAGACTTTCTGGACTGAGAAATCCCCTCCAGGGATGCCAGACAGCTTCCAGAGACAAGGGGCTCCAATAATGACTGCTACTGAGCACTACCAGTTTGGAAGGAGAATTTTGAACTTAATTATTTTTTAAATGCAATATGACATTTCCTGTACCTGAGTATCCTGGAGAAATCTCGTCACCAACACTACTCAATCTTCTTTCCTTTCTTTTCTTTCTTTCTTTCTTTCTTTCTTTCTTTCTTTCTTTCTTTCTTTCTTTCTTTCTTTCTTTCTTTCTTTTCTTTCTTCCTTCTTTCCTTCCTTCCTTCCTTCCTTCCTTCCTTCCTTCCTTCCTTCCTTCCTTCCTTCCTTCCTCCCTCCCTCCCTCCCTCCCTTCCTCCCTTCCTTCCTTCCTTCCTCTCTCTCTTTCTTTCTCTTTCTTTCTTTCTTTCTTTCTCTTTTTCTTTCTTTCTCTTTCTTTCTTTCTTTATCTCTCTCTCTTTCTTTCTTTTTCTTCTTTCCTTCCTTTTTTTTTTTTTCATTAAGTGAGAGGCAGGGAGGCAGAGAGACAGACTCCTGAATGTGCCCTAACCAGGATCCAACTGGCAACCCCTGTTTGGGGCTGATGCTCTGCCCATCTGAGGCCACTGCTCTGTTGCCCAGCAATCGAGCTATTTTAGCGCCTGAGGCAAGGCCACGGGACTATCCTCAGATCCCAGGGCCAACTTGCTGGAACCATTTGAGCCATGGCTGCAGGAGGGGAAGAGGGAGAGAGAGAGAAAGAAAAAAGGGAGAGGGGGAGGGGTGGAGAAGCAGCTGGTCACTTCTCCTGTGTGCTTCTCCAGGAATTGAACCCACAATTTCCACAAACCAGATAGATGCTCTACCACTGAGACAACAAGGCCAGGGCTCAATTTTCTTGATAAAGTAGATAGAAAGTTTGCTAATAATAAGGCGAGTATAAAATGGATGTGGAATTGAGGGTTTGAGACACATAAAATCATTTTTAACTAGGGAGTCTTTAGGCTCTTGTAATCAAAGAGTGTTGATACTGGAAGGGGCCTGCTGAACTCTCTAGTCCAGGTTTCAGTGCATTTCTTCTGTACACATATTTTACAGGTGAGAACAAACAAAGCTTAGAGAGGCTCAAGCCATCCCTCAAGCCACCCCACATAGCAGAGCTTCAGCCTGTTTGCTATCATTCTACCTTCAGGCAAAGCAACTGCCCTGCTCCGCACACATCTCAGGTGACCACCAGCTGACTTCAGGTCTCACTGCAAAAGGCGAGGCCAGCTTGCACAGTCCAGCTTCCTCCACAGCTGGCTCCAGCAGCAGGGCAGCAGGATATAGGCACCTCAGACCTGCTCCTGGCCCGCCTGACTCCAGGAGGCTGCCCTGAGGCCAGTACCAGGCAGCTGCTGTTCAGTGAGAGAGGGGACCGCAGAATCAAAGTGGAGAAGGCCCCGAGCCCCAGTCCCTTTCACCCACTTCACTGACACGAAGGGCACTGAGGCCTCCACGCAGCTCAGGGGCTTGTCCGGACACCAGGGAATTTAAATCAACAGGAAAAGCCTGTTCATTCTGTTTTTTCTTTTTCCAAGCTTCTTTTGCAAACACACAGCTCTTCATCTGACTGTGCTGAAAACAGCAAACACCTCCCTGTATTAAAATCCCCACGGAGGACACCCTGTACGGTCACTCTAGCTCGGGTGCACACAGTCCTGGAAGTGCTGACAGAAGCAAGGGAGCCCTGCGCTCCGTCCCGCCTCCTGCTAACTGGGTCACGGCTTCACTCTGGAGAAGGAAGGGGAGCAGCACTCTGCACTTAGCTGATGGGGTATTAATGGGGCCAGGGAATGACAGAGAGAAGCTATAAAAAGACTAGGGCTTCCCCTTTAAAGCTGGCAGCCCAAGCACGATGTCCTTCAGGAAAAAAAAAAAAAGGCCAAACAAGGACCAAAACAGAAATCCACACTGTGACCAGAAGGAAACGGTGTGGCTGAACCCAAGGGCACAGATGGGGCCGAAGCCAGGGGACTAAGCTGGGTGGGAAGGCGAACAGAGGCTGGGCGGGGCCAGCAAAGGCCGTGTCAGTCTGCTGTGTGAACCGGGCAGTTCTCCTGATTATCTCCACCCTGACTTACACCTGGAAATACCCCCCCATCCCATCACGTTCCTCAAGTTCTGTGTCCTTGCTCAGGCTGTGCCCACGCTGGGGTATCCACGACCAGGTTATCTCTAAAGAGGGGAGGGAAAATATATTCTGTATGCAGAATGATTTTTAAGGGCATACAATAATTTTCATTTTAATAGTTATATATTTGTTTCTATAGTCACTCATAATAACAAGCAATACTGGTTTTCCTTTTGTAATCAAAAAATGTACTTTAGTTAAAAAAAAAATGAAGTCTTAGTCAAGTTAGAGAAAATTATCCTGACAGAGATGATGAAGATGATGCACAACACTCCCAAATCTGGAAATACTTCCCAGGGTTTCCCCAGACGAGGAGCCAGGGCAGCCAGGCCGGCGTAGCTCACGGGAGTGTGAGGAAAGAAGAGGCAGGGTTTGAGGCTTCCTGATATAATACGCGCTGTGACTTCTCTACCCTGAGTGAATACCCCAGAGGGTTGCTTTTGTTTTGTTCTGTTTCCTTTGTGGAGGGTCTCTTTATTGATCTCTTGTCTAAACTTTCCAGATGGCTGTATTTCTATAGTTGGGGGCATCTGGGGCCTCCCTAATCCCAAACCCCTTGCAGGATCGCGATCCTGGAGGGAGAAGGGCTCTGGTTCCTAACAAGGGCCTACAGATGAGAGCGAAGTATGCGCAGCGACTCTTCCTCCTCCTTCCAAGTGCCCTGTTGAAGCACAAATAGGAAGGCCACATTAAGGTTCACAGAAGACACAGTTCTTTGCCCATGAATGGTTATGCTCCCATCTTTCCTCTTCATCTCTTCATCATTTAGGACTGAATAAGCAAAAACCAGTTAGGCAAGGGTGTAATCCATTGTAATCTCTATACTTGAAAAGCCTTTCAAACCCGTGACATTTCTGTCTCTAAACCCACTAGGCAGAGATGGTAACTTGATTCAGCGCTGGGATAAAATAAAAATTCAGTAAATATTGAATATTGTCAATGAAATAATTCCCTCAAACTCTGACTTTTGTCTCAGCTGGGTTTGTTTTCTTTTTTTTGTTCTTTTCAGAATAAGATAAATAAAAGCAAGAGGAATGAGGTCTATTTCAGTGCTGCTGAATACATGAGAAGAACGAAGATAGGCTGCCACAGAGCACAAGCTGATTGATCCAATTACAAAATAAAAACATAAATATTTAATAGTTTGTCTAAAAAAACAAATTTTTTTTCAATAAATTGACCAAGTGCATTAATGCTTTTGGAGTAGTCTCTGCCTGCACCTCCTGGTTGCACAGTTGAGAAGTGGGGGATCCCACAACACTCCCCTCCTGTCAGCTTCTCCTCCCCCCTCCGACAGTTTGCTTTTATGAAGATCCACGTTTGAGGAAGGAAATGAGAATGAGGCATCTAGCCTGATGCTCAAAGAAAGCAAAGAGAACTAAAAGTGAATATACTGGAGCCGAGTCTGTGTCTCTATCCAATTTATGATGAAAAGTTTTATATTCTGGGGAAAATCACTACATCTACCTACTCCTCAGTTTTCCCACTTAATAAATAAGGTGGTAGGAATCCTGCATCATGGATTCTCAACCTGGGGTTCCACAGATTCTGTAAGAGTTACATAAAACTTCTAAAATCAAATTCAAATTCTGGTAACTATAGGCCTTGGCCGGGTGGCTCAATGAATAAAATGTCAACCCAGCACACCAGAGATCACCAGTTTGCATATAAGAGGCACTCAATGAACATACAATTAAATGGAACAACTAGGTGAAATGAGTTGATGTTTCTCTCTCTCTCTCTCTCTCTCTCTCTCTCCTATCCTCACCCCACCCCCCACCATCAATCAATGGAAAAAAAAATTTTAATGTGGTAATCATATAATTTCACTTTTCTGGCTAAAGAATCCCATAATTTTCATCTGATTTGCAAGTGTCAACAACTGTGTCCTAGATGACTTTTGAGGTTACTTCCTGATCTCTTTATTATTGTAGTAAGCAGAGAATCACAGGACAATAAACAGGATCAGTGGATCAGTGACAGAAGATAGTAATAGAAGATATTGTTTTCCTTATTTCTCTACCAATACTGAGCACCTATGGGTTTTTCACTTCTTCCCAAAGTCACTCCAGGGTCCACACACTCATAAATAATGGCTCCTTCCTTGGAAGAAGGCAACCCTGTATACAAAAATGAGGCATGCCACATTTGCTGTTATTAACTCATAAAAGAATTCTTGGATGTTCACCAGCTAGATTTGCCTAACTCCTACCACATAGTTCCATTAGCTTTGGCTGAAAAAAATCTTCATGAAATTATTAAGTGAAACTACAGAACGACCGAAGCCATATGCTGATGTCAAAGGCTTCTACAGAACATGGTCTAGATTGCCTTCTAAAGTACATAGTCCAATAAATTGAATGGGAACTGGGAGGACAGAGGTGAGAAGAAATAATAACAAAATGATAAGCTATTGAAAAGATAACAACAATTAAAAATCCAAAATTGGCACATTTTCCCATAAAGTGAAGTCCCCTGGAGACACCACCATATTCGCTGTGTACTTACCCAGCTAATGAAAGAGACAGGTTGGCACTAACTCTCCCCACTTCTTGTTGGCACAGAGATGGGGGTGGAGGGAGGCAGGGGGAAGTGCTTCTCTTCTGTCCACGTTTGCCAGTCAAGCTAACTCTTACCAGACATGGAGAGAAAAGATGTCTTATGTTGAAAATATAAATCTGCCACCTTTGTAAATAAAAAATGGCCAAGTGTTGACAATGTCATATGGCTCCAACAGAATACCTCCAAAGCAGGACATTTTAGCTATTGGGCATTAAGAAGGTGTTCCTGACTCATATTCCTTTGGCAGATATAATTGAGACTCTGAAGAAAAAGACAAGAGATGGATAATTCATTGTGAAATCAAATTAACCATTCTTTATGGTTACAATAATGTTTCCTAAAAAAAAAAAAAGAAATGTCAAATTACAAGACATATCTTAAGCTAATGTAGCAAATAAGGTTATACTTCTTATGGAATTCAACTTAACAAATCTCTGTCCAGAGCTAATTTTGTACAAAGAAGAAGTTGCTGGATACAGGGACATTTTCAGAGATTTTTGTAATTAATCTTTTTAAAAATTAATTAATTTACTAATCAATTGATTCATTTGAGATAAAGAGAGAGAGAGAAATATCTATTTGTTGTTCCACTTATTTATGCATTTATTGGTTGATTCTTATATGTGTCTTGACCAGGGATTGAACCAGCAACCTTGGTGTATCAGGATAGTGCTCCAATAAACTGAGCTACCCAACCAGGGCAGGATTAATCTTAAAGGAAAAAATAAATTCTTCAATAAATGGGGAATAGCTAATATCTAAGAAATAATTTTCTGAGAAATAAAGGCTTCTGGATCATCAGCATAATCTCTGAAATTGTTAGGTCTTTTTGTTTTTTAGATATTTGGTGCATATAATCATGGTATACCACATCTAGGTATAACATCATTTAACTAATTCCCAATTGCTGGATATATAGATTGTATCTAATCTTTTGAAATTATCAAATTTTCTATAATTAATCATCTTTGATATTAAAATTAGTAGAGTTTGGCATAAGATTATTTTGTGCAAAGAAAGTTTGACAAGCTAGTAAAGAGTAAATGTTCAAGTTTAAAGTTTCCTATCAGTTTAGGAACAAATAGAAGAAGCGTTCAGCCAGGCTGCTCAGTCTCTCACGAGCATGGAGTCGACTGGCTCCTCTCCAATGAGTCTCATGCAGTGGAGTGAAACTAGTGGTCTTTTTCTCCTACAAACCCAAGAGAAAATCTCATTTGTCTAGTTTTATACACTTTTTATTTAAATTGTTTTGCTACTCAAAAGTCCCTGGGTTTTCCTTAGAGAATTAATCAATTTAAAAGATCAAATTTCAAAGAGCAAAATTTAAAGCCTTGTGTAGTTTTCCCCAGTTTTATTAAGATACAATTGGCATATCACATTTTACTAGTCCAAGGAGTACAACATGATTTGATATGTCTACATTCCAATATGATCACAATAAGTTTAGTTAACATACATCACTTCATATAGTTACAATTTTTCTTGTGATGAGAACTTCTAAGATTTACTCTCTTGCCTGGCCAGGCGGTGGCGCAGTGGATAGAGCGTTGGACTGGGATGCGGAGGACCCAGGTTCAAGCTTGAGCACGGGCTCATCTGGTTTGAGCAAAGCTCACCAGCTTGGATCCAGGGTTGCTGGCTTGAGCAAGGGGTTACTCGGTCTGCTGAAGGCCCACAGTCAAGGCATATATGAGAAAGCAATCAATGAACATCTAAGTTGTCGCAATGAAAAACTGATGATTGATGCTTCTCATCTCTCTTCATTACTGTCTGTCTATCCCTCTCTCTCTGTCTCTGTAAAAAAAAAAAAAAATTACTCTCTTGGCAACTTTCAAATATACAATGCAGTATTATCAACAAGGTCACCATGCTGGACATTATATCCCCAGGTCTTATTTGTTGTCTAACTGGAAGTTTGTACCTTTTGAACTCCATTTTCCCCACCCTCAGTCCTCTGCCACTGGCAAATGCCAATCTATTCTCTTTATCTATGAGTTCAGTATTTTTTTAGCTTCAACGTGTAAATGAGATCACACAATATTTGTCTTTTCAGAATTTATTTCACTTAACATAATGCACTCAAGGTCAGTCATGTTTTTGAAAATGGCAGCATTTCCTTATTTTTTTTTAATTTATTCATTTTGGAGAAGAGAGAGAGAGAGAGAGAGAAGTGGGGAGGAGCAGGAAGCATTAACTCCCATATGTACCTTGACTGGGCAAGCCCAGGGTTTTGAACTGGCGACCTCAGTTTTCTAGGTTGACGCTTGATCCACTATGCCACCACAGGTCAGGCCTCCTTCTTTTTTAATGGTTGAATAATATGTTATAATATTTTCTTTACCCACCTGTTGAATGGACACTTAGGTGATTTCTACGTCTTGGCTATGGTAAGCAATGTTGCAGTGAACACAGAAGTACACATGTCTTTTTGAGATAATGATTTTATTTCCTTTGGATATATACCCAGTAGTGGGATTGCTGGATCATATAGTAACTCTATTTTTAATTTTTGGGGGAAACTTCTTACTATTCTCCTTATTGGCTGCACCAATTTATACTGCCACCTGTGGTATATGAGAGTTCTCTTTTCTCCACATCCTCCCCAGCATTTCTTATCTCTTGTCTTTTTTATAATAGCCATTCTGACAGGTGTGAGTTATTATCTCATCTTGATTTTCATTTTCATTTTTTTATTTTTTGGTGACTAGTGGCATGATGTTGAGTTCCTTATCATGTATGTTGGGCATCTGTATGTTTTCTTTGAAAAAAATGCCTATTCATTTCCTTGGCTAATTTTTTTAAATTGGATTATTTTGTTTTTTTTTTGCTGTTGAGTTAAATTTATTTATATATTTAAACATTTTATTTATATATTGTAATATGAACTTTTTATCAGATATGTGATTTGCAAATATTTTCTCCCATTCTGTGGGTTGCCTTTTCCTTTTGTTGATAGCTTCCTTTGCTGTGCGGAAGCTTTTTAGTTCTATGTAGTAGAAATAGATCTTTATAATACCCATTGCAGCTATGTTAAGAGCAGAAAATTTTAGGGGCATAATGAGTAGACCTTAGCTTATGGGTGTTAGTGTTACTGATTATTGGGCTTCCTAAAGAAAGGCAATAATACATGATACAAAGTAAATATTCAGAAATTAATTGTACTTTTATACATCAATAATGAACTATCAGAAAGGAAAACTAAGAAAAGAATCCCATTCACAATTACTTCAAAAAGAATAAAATGCCTAGAAATAAATTAAACCAAGGATGTAAAAACCTGTACTTGGAAAGTTATAAGGTACTGAAAAAAGAAATTGAAGAAGATACAAATAAATAGAAGCATATACTGTGTTCATGGATAGGAAGAATTAACACCATTAAAATGTCTATACTAGCATACAAGCCAAAGCAATCTATAGATTCAATGCAATTCCTATCAAGATACCAATGATGTAGTTCAAAGAACTAGAAAAAATATTCCAAAAATTTACATGGAACCACAAAAGATCCTGAATGGTAACAATAATTCTGAGAAAGAAGGACAAAGTTAGAGGAATCACACTACCTAATATCAAATTATATTCCAAGGCCATAGTAATCAAGTCAGAATGGTATTGGCATAAAAACAGACATATAGATCAATAGAACAGAATAGAGAACATGTAAATAAATCCATGCCTTTATACTTAATATTTGACACAGGAGGCAAGAACATACAAGTGGATAAAGATAGTCTATTTAATAAATGGTGCTGGGAAAATTGTACAGACACATGCAAAAAAGGTAAAACTAGATCACCTTCTTACAACATACACAAGAATACACTGAAAATCTATTAAAGATTTAAAAGTTAGACATGAAACCCTAAAAATCCTAGTAGAAAACAAAGGAAGTGAAATCTTGGACATTTCTCTTAGCAATATTTTTTCTGATATATCATCTTGGAAAAGGAAAACAAAAGGAAAAATAATGAAATAGGACTATATCAAACTAAAAAATTTTTGCACAGCAAAGGGAACCACCAACAAAATGAAAAGACAACCCACTGAATGGGAGAACATATTTGTTGATACATCTGACAAGGGCTTAATATGCCAAATTTACAAAGAACTTACACAACACCAAAAAAAATCCAGTTAAAAATGGTCAAAGACATGAATAGACATTTCTCCAAAGAAGACATACAGATGGCTGATAGAGATATGAAAATATGCTCAACATCATTAATCATCAGAGAAATGCAAATTAAGACCACAATGAGAGATCACCTCACACCTATCAGAAAGGCTTTCATCAATAAATCCACAGACAACAAGTGTTTTTCAAGGGTGTGGAGAAAAGGTAAACCTTATGCACTACTGGTGGAAATGCAAATTGGTGCAGCCAGTATGAAAAGTAATATGGAGTTACCTCAAAAAATTAAAAATGGAACTGCATAAGAACAGGCATATAGATCAATGGAACAGAACTGAGAACCCAGAAATAAACCCACACCTTTATGGACAACTGATATTTGACAAAGGAGGTAAGGGCATACAATGGAATAAAGACAGTCTCTTTATTCCATTGGGAAAATTGGACAGCTACCTGCAAAAAAAAAAATGAAACTAGACCACCAACTTACACCATTCACAAAAATAAACTCAAAATGAATAAAAGACTTAAATATAAGCCGTAAAATCATAAGCATCTTAGAAGAAAACATAGGCAGTAAGCTCTCCAACATCTCTCACAGCAATATATTTGCTGATTTATCTCCACGGGCAAGTGAAATAAAAGATAGGATAAACAAATGGGACTATATCAAACTAAAAAGCTTTTGCACAGCTAAAGACAATAAGAACAGAATAAAAAGACAAACCACACAATAGGAAAACATATTCGACAAAACGTCTGATAAGGGGTTAATAACCAAAATTTATAAAGAACTTGTAAAACTCAACATCAAAAAGATAAACAATCCAATAAAAAAATGGGCAAAAGAAATGAATAGACACTTCTCCAAAGAGTACATACAGATGGCCAATAGGCAGATGAAAAAATATTCAACATCACTAATTAGAGAAATGCAAATTAAAACCACAATTAGATACCACCTCACATCAGTCAGAATGGCGCTCATTAACAAAACAACACATAGTAAGTGCTGGCGAGGATGTGGAGAAAAGGGAACCCTCTTGCACTGCTGGTGGGAATGCAGACTGGTGCAGCCACTGTGGAAAACAGTATGAAGATTCCTCAAAAAATTAAAAATCAAACTGCCTTTTGACCTAGCCATTCCATTCTTAGGAATATATACCACGAACACCACATCACTGATTCAAAAGAAGAAATGCACCCCCATGTTTATTGCAGCATTGTCTATAATAGCCAATATCTGGAAACAGCCCAAGTGTCCATCAGTGGACGAGTGGATTAAAAAGCTATGGTACATAAACACAATGGAATATCATGGAGCTATAAAAAAAGAAGGAAATCTTACCTTTTGCGACAACATAGATGGACCTAGAAACTATTGTGTTAAGTGAAATAAGCCAGGCAGAGAAAATAAAGTATTATATGAGCTCACTCATTTAAAGAATCCAATGAACAATGTGAACTGAGGAATGGAATTGAGATGGAGGAGGGATCAAAGGGACCAGAGGGAAAATGAACAGAGGGAAAGGGGATGACAAGATGGGATAATTCTGGAGGAAAGAGGGGAGGGCATTGTGGGGAGGGGGGTAAGGGGGATGTCAAGGGGAACACAGTGGAGGGGGGATGCATTCAGGGGGGACACTAGAATCTATGTAAACATAATAAATTAAAATTAATAAAAAAAATTTTAAATGGAATTGCCTTATGACCCAGAAATTTCACTTTTGGGAATATATCCAAAGAAACCTGAACCACTAATATGAAATAATATATGCACCCTTGTGTATGCAGCATTAACTACAATAGCTAAGATTTGGAAGCAATCCAAGTGTCCTTCAGTAGACAAGTAGATACAGAAACTGTGCTACACCTATACAATGGAATACTACTCAGCCATAAAAAAGAAGGAAATCTTACCTTTTATGCAGCATGGATGAACCTGGAGAGTACTATGCTAAGACAAATAAGTCAGCCAGAGAAAGACAAGTATCATATGATTTCACTTACACACAGAATCTAATGAACAAAATAAACTAACAAACAAAATAGATATAGACACATAGATATGAAGAACAGACTGACAGCTGTCCAAAGGGGTGGGGTTTGAGGGACTGTGTGAAAAAGGTGAAGGGAGTAAGCAAAAACACCAACTTTATAGACATATATAACAGTATGGAGATTACGAGACAGGGAGAAGTGGGGGAGGTAGAGCAGGGTAAGGGGAGATGAATAGTGATGAAATAAAACTTGAGGTGGTGAACACACAATACAATACATAGATGATGTATTATAGAACTGTACACCTAAAACCAATATAATCTTATTAACCAATGTCACCTCAATAAATTTAATAATTTTTTTTTTAAGTTAGGTCAAAGATTCAGGCAAGGTATAAAGGTTGAAATGAGTGATCTATAAATGATACCACAAGGATGTTACCAGGCAAATCCAGAATATGGGACATTCTACAGGGCAATTGAACTGGGTTTGTTTATTTATTTAGTCAATGGCATGGGGAAAAGTGGAGGAAGGACTATTCTAATTGGAAAGGAGTTAATAGAGACCTCACAGGTATAACCAATAATGATTAGCAACGGTGATATTTGGATCCTGAGTACAACACCCTCACCTCTAAAAATTATTTTTAAAGAGAGTTTAGGACACTTGAACATAGACTAAGAAAAAGATAGAATGGAATTATTACCAATTTAATTAGGTATGATAATGCCATTGTTGCTATGTAAGAAAACGTCCTTTTTTAAAGATGCATGCTAAGTTCTTTGGGAAGAAATTGACATAATGTCTAAAATCTTCTTTAAAATGGTCAACCCTCCTCCACCCCCCAAAAAATGGGTAGAGGGAGGATAGATGAAATCAAATATACAAACTCAATGGCTATTGAAGCTGGCAAGTGAGTTTAAGAAGCTGTACTTTTGGAAATTTTCATACTAAAAGTTTTTGGTTTTGTAAAAAAAGAGAAATGACAGGCAACAGTGCAATAAAGACAGGCTCTGGCTTTGTTATTTTAGCTGCATCTCCACAGAAACACTGGGAGCAGAGCCTTTGCTTTAACGTGGGGGTGTCCAGAGGCGTTGTGGTAAAATTTATAAGCTTTGTCAGCAGGAGTAGGGCTCTTGTTTGCCATTCAGGGAAGGCCCATTTGTTTGTTCAGCCTTTCCAAGGGAACCAGAAAGGGACCACTTTAGTTTCTTAACAAGTTGAAGTCTTTAATAAGATGCTTGTGGTTAAGTCAACATATTAAAACAAATAATATGCTGATGTGCATGCAATCTTAAAATTCACAGCTTTTGCCAACTTAAAAGCATGTATGTTCGTATGTTGTCACATTGTCTTCTGAGAATTTCTTCCCTTAGTGCAATAGTGAGGCCTGATGCCCCCACACATATGCAAGTGAGTTCAGGGGCAGCTCTTAGTATCCACTGGACCTTCAGTTATCATCAGAGAATTTACAGGTATTAATAATAATAATGGTAATAGTATATAGTATATGGTAAAATAGCAATAATAATAAATTTGTATAATAATTATAAATCCAGCTAAAATTCTGTACCAAGAATGAATATTTAAGATAGGATTCTTGCCATTTGGGTAGGAAAAAAATAACTCATAAAATTATTTTTAAAGTTACCAAATAAAATACAGGTAGGACTTTTGGCAATAATTTCTAAAATATATACTATGAACAATAAATAGCATAGAGAGAAAGAGAAGGAGGATTCACATGGGAGCTGGGAGGACGAGGAAGCCTTGAGAAGGCAGAGAATTAATTGGTGCTCTTGTTTAATTGATGGCTGCTCATTTGCCCACAGTGAGCAGGAAAGACAGGGGCACCGAGTGGAGAGCCAGGGCAAGCAAAAGTACGAAGCAGGAAATGAAATATTTGGAAGTTAGTGAGTATACCACAGTTTGGCTGAATACAGGGACAGATTTTGTTTCTCCCCTGGAAGTAGGTAAGACCTAACTGTAGTCCTAAGAAAGAGGGGTTGAAATGCTAGTAAAAGTGATCTAATGTTTTCTCTCCCTAGCAGTGGTTGGTGAGCGAGACTCATCATTTGTTAGGTTGCTCTCCAGGAAGGTAACTGGCCTGGAACAGACCTTTGCTTCTGATGCTCTGAGAGGAGAAAACACGTACACAAATGTCCAGAAGGGAAATCTAGTAGCAAATACAGAATTTGTAAAACAGCAAGCTCATGTCCCCCAAATATTAATAATAATAGCTAAATACACTTACATTTCCACCCTGCAAAGAAGAATGAAAAGATAGCTCCATTTAGCACATTAAAAGACTCATTCAGGCTTTCTGAGCAGCTCACTGAAGTCTAGGAGCTTGGGAAGTGGCCCCACAGAACTGATGGATGCTTTAAGCTTTTAACATTTTTCAGAAAAGCAGTTAGAAATACTAACTGGGGTCATATGAATAAATCTTTACTAGTCAAGGGAAGCCCAGTAGCATATGAATAAAAGACAGAAGGAAACAAAAACAGACAAATGTTGGCCAATCTTAACTAAAGTTACTCATTTCTTAATTTCTGAACTAGCTGAGCTGCTGTTAGACATCTGGGCTGGGCTGATTAGTGTCACTGCGCAAGGAATCGGGACAGCAGCAAAGCAGAATAATCACCTTCAGAATAACTAAGATTTGCATAGCACTTTATAAATTGTAAAACACTTTCAAATATATGATGTGATTTAAAATGCTCACAAATTGCCATGGTCAAACAGGATGGGCCTTATTCTTATGTAGAAGTATAGAAGCTCTTGGTGCATGCTAAATAACCACCCATAACTTCCAAGAGCTGATGAACCTGTCTTCTGATTTCTAATCCAATGGTCTTTTGACCACAGAATTGTTTCCTGTACCTTAGAGGCATGAAACAGTTGAAAGGATTTGTATAAAGAAACCCTTCTCTTTTATTTTGGCTAACAGAAGATGTCTCTGAGTTTCTTGAAAACTTTATTACTAATTCTAAAAAATATATTTCCAGCCCAACAGTCCACTGAATTTAGGCCAGGATGTCATGGTCACCCTGCATCCATTGCACATAATGAATTAATGTCTCTCATGCAAAGAAGGGCACTAGTTAGCTCCCATCCCCGGGAAAGCAGAGAAAGGTTACTCACATAGTTGTCCATGTTCTAGGGTTAGGATGAAGAACTGGGAATACACTTTTCTTTGAAGCAGGTACTACTACACTTCTCCCTGCTTATGCTTTTTAGAGGCTTATACAATAAATGGGATGACAATGATAACGACTGTCATTTACTGGAAATTCACTACATGCCAAGGACTATGGTAAGTGTTTTACATATATTACCTGACTTAATCCTCACCACAAATTTGGGAGGCGAGTGTTATTAGCATTTTATAGATGGCAAATTTGAGGCTCAGAAACTCAATCTTGTCAGAAGTCACATGTGGAATTAGAGGAGAAAATAAAATTTACACTGATGTCAGTTTCACTCCAAAGCTACCCTCTTGCCCATTACACTACATCCTGACAGCTGACACGTTATACCATATTCTTTTCTGCACAGGCTGCCTCTTCTCCTCCACTCCATCCTCAACTGCTTCTGAGGGAGAACAGCCATGGAAGCAGGCTGACAAAAACAGAAGTTGGGCAATAAATTGGCCCCTAACATTTGAATCAACGTTGAACTCTAAAATAAGTATAATATCATGAATTATATATAAATGGAACTTAAAGGAATCCCAAGAAGTCATAGACTTCTTCATTCATCCAAATAATATTTACTGAGAATCTGCTGTGTGTTAGATCAGTGATTTTCTACCTTTTTTCATTCAATGGCACACATAAAGTAATTGAAATAATTCTGTGGCATACCAAAAAATATATTTTTGACAATATCAACAAAAAAATAGGCATAATTCTGATTCATCTATACTAGATAGCTATTGTTGGTGGTGGTTATAGTCACTTTTTTTATTTGACAATCAAAAATAAATAAAAAGTCAATGAGTACCCCCTGACTAAATAGTCAGGTATTGCATATTTTAAAATTTTTTGCCACAATTAATTAGAAAAAATAAATAAATTCCTTTTTGTATAAGATGAAAAAAATTTAAAAAAATAAAATTTTTGCAGCACAACCATTGAAAATTGCTGTGCTAGATAACACTCTAGATGCTAAGGATGAACAAAACAAAATGACATTTTCTACCTCAAGGAACTTACATTCCAAAGGAAATATTGGCATACAAAAGGCTGCAATACAGTTAATAAATATAATTATGAAGCATGTACAAATTAAAGAGCGGGCACAATGAAGAGAATAATCAGCTGTGGAGTTCCAGGATGTCCTTCTAGGAAAAGATGCTTGAGCTGAGTTGTGAAGTATGAGTTAGAGTTTGGCAGATAAAAATGTGAGAATGACACTCGAATAAAGGAGAAAAGAACATTCAAAGGAATGGGGTACAAAATCACTAGGGAGATTTGGAGACCTATAACTAATTTAACAGGACTAAATTGCAGGATAAGAGAAAGAACAGTAGAGATATGACTAGTGAGTCAGCTCATGGAGGGCCTTGTCAGTCATTCACTGGGAGACGAGACTCCATCGAAATCAGAAAGGAGATCGCGGCAGTAGATTGGGAAAAAGAAGAGGAGGAACTGAGCTGAGGCGGCAACACTAGAAGAAACAGGTTAAAGAAGAAAGGTAATAAGGAAGCCAAATCAACAGAACTAAACTGAACTATTGATTAGATGAAGCAGCGTGGCAGGTAATAAGGAGAGGAAAAGAGGCATGGGAATGACATCCAGGTTCTTGGTGTGGGTTGGATGAGTGAACGGGCAGGCAGTGAAAAGGGAGTTCAGTCAGCAGTTCCGAGTAGTGACAGCCATAGAAACCCTGGTGAACGTTCTGCAGGCGTAGGGATACGTGAAAAGACTTGGTCACCTTGGTTTGATCCAGATGATCAAACCAGTGGCATTTAAGTAAGTATTTTCTCGCCACGAAAAATACTGGCATTTTGAATTTATATCACTGCTTTCTTTCTAAGAGATTGGAGGTGACTTTCCCCAGCGGCAAATAAGCATGCATAGGAATTCTCTAACTCGTTTAATATATATATTTTTCACAGAAGTTCTAGTTTTCAACTCTAACTACATACCTGTCAACCATTTCTAATACAGATGCATGAAGGATTGTATGAAGCAATAGGAACCTGTTTACTCTGGTCACTTCATAAAAGTTAAGAGGAACCTGAATGAGAAGGTGCTTAAACAGTAGCGTACTTTGTCAGGAGAGAAAAAAAATGAGTTCTTAAATAGCACACAATTACGAAATTATCATTGCATATATAAACTTGACTTTAAAAATTGTCTTTTTAAATTGAATTTATTGGGGTGACACTGGTTAATAAAATTATGTAGGTTTCTTGGGCATTAGGCCCTTAGGGTGCAGTGCTACAGGAAAAACCAAAGGACTAAAATACATTCATGTTTACTCCCCATAATTGCCTTGGATTACAAATAAAGGATTACCACAAGATAACTTACGGGAGGGAATTCCTTCTGTGTTAAATATTAAAGAGTGCAGGTAGGGTGGAAATAAACTGATGTGTCTCGTGTGTACCTGAGTAAGCCAGAAAGGTGAGTGACAGAGCATTGTTAAAGGATATTCTAATTATAATTAAAATAGGTGCGTGTAGCTAAGCAGTCACATCTGGCTTCTCTGCCAGATAATAAGGTGGTGAGATTGTTGGAGTCTCTTATGAATATTAGACTTCTTTCCTCAGTGAGTCAGACATAAAATGTCAGAGAGATCAATTTATATGAATACAATTAATAAGGTAATTAAGAAATAGAGAGAGCTCAAAAGGACACTGCTTGATAATTAGTAATCAGCGGGAAAGGAAACGATCCTAGGAAACCGTGAATTAAATAAAGATCAGCACGGAGAATTTCTATCGATGAGATGTGGGCTACTCTTTTAGGCAACCAGGGTTAATCTCAAAGGCCATCTGCTAAAAAATAAAGCTTGAACAAGGTTGGTTGGAATTGTGTGTCTTATAACTTTATGTCCTATAATTTTATGTCCCATAGAGCCCCCACAAAAGGGGCCAGGATTAGGAAGGGAAAAGGAAAAGGGCACAACATTGTCTATGGACAAGGGAGCCTGGCTGGAGTAAGGGGCCGGCCCTGGCTCTGCTTCTGCCGCTGCTGGAGATGCACTGACAACTGGAATGAAGGCACTCGGCCCTTCAGCGCCTCAATGTTCTCATTAGTCCAATGGGATGATTGAACTCCATGGCTCTACAGTTCCCTGAAGCTCTGAAATTTGAATTATAAACAACAACAACCAAAAAAGAGCTAAAAAAAAAAAAAAAGAACTGACCAGGTGGTGGCGCAGTGGATAGAGTGTCGGACTGGGATGCAGAGGACCCAGGTTCGAGACCCCGAGGTCTCCAGCTTGAGCGCGGGCTCATCTGGTTCGAGCGAAAGCTCACCAGCTTGGACCCAAGGTCACTCACTTGAGCAAGGGGTTACTCGGTCTGCTGAAGACCCGCAGTCAAGGCACTTATGAGAAAGCAATCAATGAACAACTAAGGTCTCGCAAGGAAAAACTGATGATTGATGCTTCTCATCGCTCTTCGTTCCTGTCTGTCCCTGTCTATCCCTCTCTCTGACTCTGTCTCTGTCAATGTAAAAAAAAAAGTTGAACACTTGGGCTCTAAAAAGGAGTGATAATTGTTGGCTGTTGGTGTCAAATGCGTACTAACAGACATCTAAGGCCCAGATTTTAAAGAAAAAAAATTATGTAAAAAGAATCATCCTCTTTTCTTAAGTCATATACCTGAAAACAAGAATGAGAAATGACATGTGGGACTATGGTAGCCTGACCTATGATGGCACAGTGGATAAAGCATCAACCCGGGACTATGGTTTATTTCTCTGTTTAACTCCTGATACTTGTAAGCAGCTAATTTGCTGCTATAAGTGGTCCAGCTACAACTATCAACAAAATATCCCTGGTTATAAGTCATAACATCGAGCATCCACCTCAATGTTCAATCCCCCAATGGCAGTGTCATCAAAGTAAACCAAAGCTTAAAAAATCACAGGAACTCATTCAACTAGAAAGGGCCCTTGCTAACAAGACACTCTGTGATTTGTTGAACACTTTGAAGATAGGCAACAAATAACTTTTTATTATTGATTGATTTTAGAGAGAGAGAGAAAGAGAGAGGAAGAAGAGAGAGAGAAGTATTCATTGTTGTTCCACTTAGTTGTGCGTTCATTGGTTGCTTCTCATTTGTGCCCTGGCCAGGGGTCAAACCCACAACCTTGGTGTTTCAGGATGACACTCTAACAGACCAGGGCAGGCATCATATATCTTATGCATGGTGAGACGAATGAGAAAACAGACAGCTGCCTGTCTGGACCTTAGTTTACCTCCTACTTCTCTAAAATGCTACAAACCCTGAAAAATCCATGGAAGTTTCTAGGCTGAAGTTTAATTACTCAACTTGGACTGAAGGGTCAGTGCAAGGACTGGGGAAGGTTGACTAACCGGGAAAGTCAATCTTCCTTAGACCAAAAAGCAAGGTGTGTGTGTATGGAGGGGGGGCAAGCAGGAAGGGATTAAAGCCTTCACACCATCAGGTATACACCCCAGACAAAATGATATATAGGAAGAATAATGGCAGAAGTAAACCGACAGTCCCTTTTTCCTTGTAAACCCACCATTAGGAATTGAAAGGAGTCAATTCTGGATCCTGATGTTGTCCATGTATTAGTGGAGCTGGGGAAAACAAACATTCTGCAGATGTTGTTAATTTTTGGTATTTTAAGACAACATGAGAGTTTTTAGAACAAGAATGTAGAGCTATCAGAAACAGTAGGTGGAAACAAGCCACTGAGACAAACTAATGAGTCCAACAGCAGAGCCTGGCCCTGCTGGTCAGTCAGTTCGTTAGAGTGTGGTCCTGAAACAGCCAGCTTGTGGGTTTGATCCCCCGTCAGGGCACACACAGGAAGCAACCAATAAATGCACAACTAAGTGAAACAATAAATGAATGCTTCCCTTCCCACTCCCCTCACTCTCCCACCCTCTCTCTGTCTCTCTAAAATAAATAAATAAATTAGAAATGATACCCTGGCTGGATAGCTTGGTTGGTTAGAACATGCATCCGGAGGTGCAGAGGTTGCCAGTTTGACAGGAGCAGTTCGATGTTCCTGTCTCTGTCTCTGTCTCTGTCTCTATCTCTGTCTCCCTTCCTCTCTCTTAAAAAAGAGACAAACACACACAAAAAAACCCAGCAGAGCCTTTTGCAAAGTTGCTGCCTGTTGCAAACTACAGGGATAGCTTGAGTCTTGCTCTCCCCTGAGCCAGAGGCTGCATGTTCAGGTCAACGGGAAGCCTGAATGTCTCAGTGCCCACCTTCCCACGTTCCGGTCAACGGGAAGCCTGAATGTCTCAGTGCCCACCTTCCCACGTTCAGGTCAACGGGAAGCCTGAATGTCTCAGTGCCCACCTTCCCACGTTCAGGTCAACGGGAAGCCTGAATGTCTCAGTGCCCACCTTCCCAAGGGTTTCTGCTGCACCTGACTCTCCCCGCCACACTAGTCGGATGGGGTGAGAATCGTAAGACCGTGTGTAGGCAGAGAAGGGCTGCCGCTCAGGCTGCAAGATGACTGCTGCTATCTTTGCAAATGACCACAGGGCTTAGGGTATCACCTGGCAAGGCTGCCTCCTCTTCCAGACTCACTGCATAGCCTGCCAGCCTCCGTAGCACGCTCAGGAACAACCAGGGCCCCCCAAATGCACCACAAAAGAATCACAATACCCCCCTCCCAAGGTCCCACTTGCTTCCTTGTTTCCCAACAAAGCACTGGAGCGCATTTTGAGCAGTGATATGAATTCCAAGAGTAGCCATCCTACAAATACAGGCCCGAGTGTGCCCCTCTGCCTCTCCTCTAAGGAGCCCTACCCCAAAGGAAGCCCATTTTTTCAGTACCCAAGCAGGGAAAAAATTGTTTTGACAGTTGACAGTTCAAAAAGCTAGTACTTTGTGATTATTTTAAACCTGTTTGTTTAGCATAAGGTGTCTGGACAAGTAAATTATTGGATAAAGCACTTAGTTGGTGTTTTTTGTTGTTTAAACAAAACAGCTTATTTAGAGAAGTGAGATGTTGTATCATAGTATGACATAGAAATCATTATAACTGACCTGAAGTCGTCTAGAAGAGCAACCATGATAAATTTAATTAAATATTCTCACCAGGACATCTGTGTGCTTGGACTTTTCCTTATGGTTCCAGTGTTTGATGTTGTGGAGAGAGTAGTGAACTAGGAATTTAAATCTAGATTCTAGGTCACATACCAGCCATTATGTGACCTTGGGCAATTCACCTCCTTGGGATTCAATTTTCTTACTTTTAAAATGAGGACATTGGTGACCAGTAGAATTCCTCCTAGTGTCAGTAATGTACCAAGATTATAAGAATATAGGAAAGTTCATTTGGAAGGGAACAATTTTATAGCTTGGTCAAAAATTTCAAGACAGTCACAAGCCCTGGGTCATCTTTGCCAATTATTTCCTAGAGTAACACTTTAAGCATGTAATGCTGCTGGCTGCGGCCAGGCAAGTCCACACTGGATTCGAGCAGACAGTAGAGAAACTGCAGAGCCAGAAAACGTTGGGCCATTCCCATTCAATAGAGTCTCGCAATGGTGGATGAGCAAACAGGCAAGGAAAACTTCTTCTCACAGCAGCAAGTGAGTAAACAGCAAAATGGTCCCTTATAGTGGTAGGCAGGCACTCTGCAATCCACAACCCACCCTAAGTCAAACCACCTGTAGCCTTACGTAGACTATGTTCACTTACCAGGCAAAGTACAAGTGAGCAAGCCTAACATAGCTGTTTTCCCAACAAAGCTCAAGAAGTGGACAATGTCAAGGTGTAAAAATTTACAATATTGGTTTATTAGTTTGTAGATACTAATGTTGCTATTTGTTATCAACTGGAGACCAGTCCCATCTCTTCCTCCAGGTGACATTTGGCAATGTCTGGAGACATTTTTTTTAGGTGAGAAGAGAGGAGATAGTGAGGCAAACTCCTACATGCACCCTGACCAGGATCCACCCAGCAACCCCATCTGGGGCCAATGCTTGAGTATCAAGCTATTTTTAGCATCTGAGGCTGATGCGCTCCAACAGAGTTATCCTCAGCACCTGGGCCACATTCAAACCACTTGAGCCACCAGCTGCAGGAAAGGATGAGGGAGAGTAGGGGGAGAGGTGAGAAGAGAAGCAGATGTTCGCTTCTTCTGTGTGTCCTGACCGGGAATCGAACCTGGGATGTCCATACACTAGGCTGACACTCTATAAACTGAGCCACCAGCCAGGGCCACTGGAGATATTTTTGATTGTTACAGTTGGTGTGAAATTGGGGGACTAAGGGAGTGAATGTTGGCATGGGTGCTACCAGCATCTCACAGACAGAGGCCAAGGCTGTTACTAAACATCTAATGACGGGACAACCCCACCACAAAGAACTACCTGGCCCTAAATGTCACTGATGCCACTGAGGACGAGCTGTGTGTACACTGGCTAGGCATCCCACTGAATGATAAAGCTGTGGGGGTGACCTGGAGAGGCAGCCACTCCTTGCCTTGGCCACTCTGTGGACATGCAAGGGTCAGAACTTACTGTTGTCAAATCTCCCATTTCCTCCAAAGTCACTAACCTAGATTTTTATATGAAATCATCTGCCTCTTAGAATCTAATGACAATTCATTCAGTTCTTTCAAAATAGTAAACTTCCCTGGGTAGGGGAAAGGAGAAGTCAGATTCAGGCTGCCAGTTTGCCACCTTGGTATTAAATTTTAAATGGCAAAAAAAAAAACAAAAAAAACAATTGCAATCCCCCAGCCTTCAAGAGAAAGTGTTCAAAAGAAATATGGCCACCTAAACTATTGTGCAATTCTACAAGATTAGTTTAAATAGAGATTGGGGGGGCAGAGTACTGTCCAATTACATAATTAAGAGAAACATGCAGTTACTAATAGGGAAAGCAAATGAAACATCTGTGTTTCTTCCTCTGCACTTAGGTATTGTTTTGTTTTAATGCAAATTTGATTTCCTCTTTCTTCAAGTCAGATGAAAACCTCAGAGCTCCAAGCCAGCTCAGGTGATAGGGCAAAAAACCTTCTTAAAACCAGCCATGTTCTTTAATAGGTGATCTTTGGCCTCAGCTTCTTGGATGCTGTGACTTGCTCAGGAGGAGTGGAGTGGGCTGAGCCTTCCTGCTTCACCAGCACGGGAATCCGAGGCTGCAGACACTTCTTCCAGCACGGTGAGCCCGTCGGAGTGCTGACACTTCTAGTAGAAAGGAGAGGTGGTGACACCCCTTCATCTCCAAGGAGGCTCCTCATTTGCATCATTAATTACAAAGCCTCGGGCTGGCCCTGGGCTTCTCACCGCTTGTTCAGGGAACTTGCATCTGGTCTTTTCCCGGCTCCGGCCATCTGACTCAGACACCACACACTTGCACTTTGGAGCACTTGGCATTTACTCTCTTGAATGACTAAACAGTGATGCAATGATTCAGTTTCTTGTCATGTAATTTCATCAGGAAAGTTCTGGAACCTGAAGGTACCACTCATTTACTAATAACTTTGCAGGGAAGGTTACATGGCATTAGTTTCTAAAGCACTTTAAACTCTCCTTATGTTGCTATCACATTGATTGTGACTATGATACATAAACACCCTATGAAGTCAATAAGTGTGATCTTATTATGTCCACTTATATCTATAACTATATCTGTTTATAAATAATATAGCCAACCTTTAATCAACAGAGCAACCTATAGGGGGGGAGTAAAGCACAGACTCTGGAGACAGACTGCCTGTGTTCAAATTCTGACATCATCTTCTGTCACCTGCACAAGCTTGGACAAGTCAGATTTATGATCTGAAAAGGGAGAATAGTAGTATCTACCTCACACAGTTGTGAGAATTAAATGCCTTAATATATATGGAAAGCACTGAAGAAATGGCCTGGCACAAAGAACACACTAGTGAGTTAGCTGTCAATACCATCCTGTTCCAGATGAGGAAACCGAAGCACAGAGAACCCAGGTAGTCTGACCACAGAGGAAAGCCTCACCCCATTCCACCCGCACTCAATGAAGAGACCATGATCCGAAGTGCTAGCAGGCATCCCCAAACTATGGCCCGCGGGCCACATGCAGCCCCCTGAGGCCATTTATCTGGCCCCCGGCTGCACTTCTGGAAGGGGCATCTCCTTCATTGGTGGTCAGTGAGAGGAGCACTGTATGTGGCAGCCCTCCAATAGTCTGAGGGACAGTGAACTGGCCCCCTGTGTAAAAAGTTTGGGGACCCCTGTTAGATAATAAGTTAATCACTTGTCATGCAAGGGGGAGACTGGAGAAGTTGAAATCTAGGTCTCTAACTCCAGATCTGGTGTCCTTCCACCTCACCCTGCGGCCCTTGGGTATCATAGCACGTGAGAGAACAAGAGATGAAGATGAAAAGATGCCTGCACCACAACAATTGGTCCCATCTTACTTTGAACAGAACTAAGAAGGTATTTACAAGAAGACTATGAGCCTCTGAAATGAAGATGGGTAGGAGAAAGAATAGAGTCAATCATTTCAGAAACACAATTGAGCTATTACCATTAAGTTATCTTTGATACATGTACTCCAACCCATCAGCAGAGAAGTGTTCCTTCCCCCCAGGGGATTTCAGCCAAACATACTAAGTTATGCTTTAAGTCAAAATAATTGACTTTCTTACTGCTGCTCCAGAGAATTTCAGATACACAGAGACTTGCTGGATTTCCAGAAATTGATCACTTTATCATCAAATGAAACAGCCAGAGGAGCAACCTTCCAGCAGGAAGGTTGACAGGCAAGAAAATGAATCATCTTATAAGGTTTCAAACACATTTTTGCTGCTATGACTAAAAATCTTTGTGATTTTTTTTAAAGTTCAAATGCCTAGATATTTTAACTGCTGAAAATGTCCAGTCACTGAACTATTGCTGTAATAACTGACCGCGCCATGATAGCATCTCACGACTGTTTCTCTATTGCTGTATGGAGAGCATTACAGATTCTGAATAAAATGTGAGCTATTGCTAGTCTGCTTTCCAGCACAGAGCAGCATCGGCTCTGGAGGAAGCATTCGCTTTGCAGGCTGGGAATATATATCCTGGATAATAAGAGGGTACAAATATCAACAAACATTTATATATGCTCTTTGTTTCATAATAAAACTCTTACAAGGTCCTCTAAGGAGACCGCCTCAGCTAACGAAAAATTTACTCAGCTTATTAAGTTAATATAGTAGCATGCAAGTCAGGGCATCTGACTTCTGCTGCAGGCAGTAATAGGGTGTGATGGTTTTTAGAAGTGGCTTGTTTAAAATCTGTACACTTCTTTGGAAGATGGGCTCATATGGCCTGACCTGTGGTGGCGCAGTGGATAAAGCATCAACTGGGAACGCTAAGGTCACTGGTTCAAAACTCTGGCCTTGCCTGGTCAAGGTACATCACATCTGGGAGTTGATGTTTTCTGCTCCTCCCCTGTTCTCTCTCTCCCTCTCTGTCTCTCCCTCCCTCTCTCTTTCTCCTCTCTTCTCTCTCTCTAAAAATGAATAAATAAAATCTAAAAAATAATTATAAAAAAAGACACTAGAAAAAAAAGGGCTCATGTGATATGACTAAATAATTATAATCATGTACTTTAAATAAAATTATTTTTCAAGTATATGCCAAATAAAATATGATAGACTTTAATTCTAAAAAGGATGGCATCTTTCCAATGCAAGTATGCCTCACTTTGAATAAACCAGTGGTTTCCTGAACAAGTGAATGTGTGTAAGGGTTTCCTGGCAATACCCAACCTGGACGAGTCTCTCGTTGGGTATCTGTTTTCTTACTAATATCTGTTGTTCAGGGGCTTGCTTGGTCAAACTTACCTCTCCTTAGGCACCAAACACAGAACTAGATAACCTTTTGGGATGATCCAAGTTTGGGCACTTCTCATTCAACAATACCTGACCAGAAATCTTACATGTAATATTTCAAAAAAAAAAAAAAAAAAGACTTTATTTGAAAAGAACCAAAGTAACACTGAAACAAGTAACAAGGTTTACTTGACTATTAAATTAGATAAATATCAGTAATGACAGCATATATAAACCAGGTGTGGTTCTATTTAATCTTTCCACACAAAGGAATTAGTCAAGCCTTTTAGCTCTCCTGGCTTGAATCTGAGTCTCAGTCCCCTTCTTGCATTATTCACCTTTGGGACTCCTGACTACCCCCCCCCTCAGGGGTCCTTGGATTCCCTCCACGTTGTCTCAGCCTTTACCTGTAGAGAGTGTCTTTATTGTAGTAGGTACTGCTGTTGGTAACGTCAGCATAACTTTATTTCACACTGACAGTTTTGTTCCCCTCTGGTGCTTTCTGCATCCTATTCCCAGGTTTGCATCTTCTCTTCCTGTTCACCTACCTCTGAAATTAGGTCTCAGACATGTTTCACAGTCCCTCTCAGGGGAACAGCATCCTTGCCTCTTGAGAGTTGGATGGATAAGAGAGGGCAGAGATGTCACTCTGTACTCCTAGCCATGCTTTAGCTGAGGCAACTTGGCTTTGAGCGAGCTGTATTTTATGTAGTGTTCTAGGAAAGAATGCATTCCAAGCAAGATCATATGGGCAAACAAACAAGCAAATGGAGAAGTTTGAAAATTCAATAATTAAAGGCATTTCTTCTTTGACAAAGTCACCACTGGATCATAGAACGCACTATTTGTATTCACTGTTTGTGTTCACTGTAAACACTATTGCTGTGTTATAAAATGATTCAAAACTTGGCAGCTCAAGAAGACAAGCATTTTATTATATGTCTAGATGTCATGAGTCAGAAATTTAGGCAGGGTTTAGCTGGGTGGTTCTTTTGTTCCATGTGGCATTGAAGGACTTCACTTGGTGATATTCAAGTCTCAGGTGGGTCTGGCGGTCCACAACAATTTCACTCTCATGTGGCTTTACAGGAATGGTAGGAAGGGTGGGTTTAGCTGAATCTGTCAACACAAGTTCTCTCACAAGATATCTATAGATGAAAGTGTCAGGAGAGTTAGACATCTTGTATAGAGACTCACAGCTCCCAAAAAGAGTATTCTAAAGTAGAAACTGAAAGACCTTTTGGGCCTATGCTCAGTAACTGGCATAGTGTCACGTCTGCTACTATTCTTTTAGTCAAAGCAAATACAGAGGCCTCCCAGATTCAAATGGAAGGCAATGGACCTCTCTTCTCTCTCTTTTTTTTAACTTTTAAATTTTATTTAAAAAATTAACTTTAACAGGGTGACATTAATCAACAAGAGTACATAAGTTTCAGGTAAACATTTCTATAATTTGAACTGGTGATTATGTAGTATACCCATCACCCAAAGTCAAATTATTTTCCATCATCTTATATTTGTCCCTCTTTACACCCTTTTCCCCACCCCATCCACTATCCCTCTCCCCCACATTCTCTTCTCCACATCCCCTTCCCACTGATAACCACTTAATTTTTATCCATGTCCACGAGTCTCAGTTTTATATCCCACCTATGTTTGAAATCATACAGTTCCTAGCATTTTCTGATTTACTTATTTCACTCAGTATAATGTTCTCGAGGTCTATCCATGTTGTTGTAAATGGCAATATGTCATCATCTCTTATGACTGAGTAATATTCCATTGTATATATACCACATCTTCTTTATCCAGTGCTTTATCAAAGGACAATTTGTTTCCACATCTTGGTCACAGTGAATAATGCTGTGGAACATGGGGATGCGTGTGTCTTTATGTACCAATGTTTTTGAGTTTTGGGGATACTCAGTAGAGGGATTGCTGAGTCATATGGTAGTTCTATTCTTAATTTTTTGAGGAACAACCATAATGGCTGTACTAATTTGCATTTTCACCAGCAGTGAATGAGGGACTGTTTCTCTCCACAGCCACTCCAACACTTGTTATTATCCGTCTTATTGATAATAGCAAACCTAACAGGTATAAAGTGGTATCTCATTGTAGTTTTGATTTCATTTCTCAAAGAGCTAGTGAAGATGAGGATCTCTTCATGTCTCTGTTGGCCGTTTGTATGTCCTCTTGGGAGAACTGTTTGTTCAGATACTGTCCTCATTTTTTAACTGGATTGTTTCCTTGTTTGTTGCTGACCTTTGTGAGTTCTTTACATATTTTGGATTTTAACCTCAATATCAGGAGATATCACACTACCTGGCTTCAAATTATACTACAAAGTCATAATAATCAAAACAGCAATGGTACTGGAAAAAAAAACAGATATACAAACCAATGGAACAGAATCGAGAGCCCAGAAATAAAACCACATGTGTATGGAGAAATCATCTTCAACAAAGGAGCCAAACATACACATAGGCGAAAAGGAAACACACAACGGATAAATGGAGGAAAAAAAGCCTCTTCAATAAGTGGTGCTGGGAAAATTGGAAAGTCATATGCAAAAGAATGAAGGTTTACTTCAGTTTGTCCCCCTGCACAAAAATTAATTCAAAATAGATCAAAAACCTAATTAAAAGATCTGAAACAATAAATTACATAGAAGAAAACACAGATACTAAGCTCATGGACCTTGGCCATAGAGAACATTTTATAAATTTGACCCCAAAGGCAAGGGAAATAAGGCAAAAGTAAATGAATGGTACTATATGCTGTCCTTTCTACACAGCAAAGGAAACTGACAACAAAACAAATAGGCAGCTTGACTGGTTGGTGGCACAATGGATAGAGTATCAGATTGGAATGCAGAGGATCCAGGCTCAAAATCCTGAGGTCACTGGCTTGAGCATGGAATCATAGACATGCCCCCATGGTCGCTCGCTTGAGCCCAAAGGTCACTGGCTTGAAGCCCAAGGTCACTGGCTTGAGCAAGGGGTCACTAGCTCTCCTGTAGCACCCCCCCCCATCAAGGCACATATGAGAAAGGAAATGGTGAACAACTAAGGTGTTACAACAAAGAATTGATGCTTCTCATCTCTCTCCCTTATTGTCTGTCTGTCCCTATCTGTTCCTCTCTCTGTCTCTGTCACAAAAAAAAAGGCAACCAACTAAATGAGAGATGATATTTGTAGACCTCTCTTCTCAATGAAAAGAATAGAACAAATGAGGCCTTTTTTAATCTACCATAGTTACAGACTTTATATGTCCCAGATAGCCACAGGGTTAGTCTTCCTGGTCTTGTACCCTACACTAGCCAATATGATTGTCCAGTTGAGTTGACCTATAACAGTCCAGTCCAGGGGAATATTAGCCTCTTTCATTATATATTTCTGAACTGAATTTGAAGACCACTGATATTCCCTATCTGTCATTACAGTGTGTAATGTAAAGATATTTCACTTTAGTTAGGGTTGCCAGAAGAAATATAGAACATCTAGTGAAATTTGAATTTCAGATAAACAATAAACATTTTTTTAGTAAAAGTATGTACCAAATAGTGCATGGGATATACTCATACTAAACAGTTATTGGTTTAGCCCCCCAGCCCTCCTATTTTGCTGACATGATTAAAACAATTACATATAAAAGTATAATAATAGAGACAAGTATAACAGAATTCTTTTTAATTTGTTGATTTTTCTTCTCCATTGCATGATTTTTATAACCACATTGACTAAATAAGGGTCAGAGGAATCCAGTCCTATCTGGGATTCAAAGCTTACAACCACTACTTTGCCAACTATATATGAGTGGCTTTAATAAATGAAAAATTTCTGTTTAGTAGATGCTTCGATCATTTCTTTTTCTAAGCTGTATAAAATGATCTGCATTAAAATATAGCTATATTACAAATGTAAAGAAACAGTGAGAAATATCTATTGAGTGTGCAACAATGATTTACCTGTGGTTCTTACCTGAGAGCAGTTCAGAGTCTAGGAAGGATACAGAGAAGTAAACAGATAATCACAAGGCAATGTAATAGGTCTTCAGTCAAAATAAGAGCAGAGTTCAGTGGGTGTGACTGACAGGACTGGGGGCGTGGAAGGAAGTTTGGCATCAGGGAATAGGAGACATTTGATCTGATCCTGAAGGACAAGCAGGAACTTCCCAGGCAGAGAAGGAGAGAAAAGGCACTTCCTGAAGTCAGGAAGGAGCTTCCACGCTTGTCTAACAGAGAAGGTTGTGGTTTGCTCAAAGCTGGAGAGGAGGGACCAGAGCCCCACTCAGCCTCACTCTTAGTACAACTACATGGGAGAAATGAGGGAGGACCTCAATCCAGGTCAAAACTTTATAGCATCAAGAGGAAGAGTGACAAGAGCAAGTGATCATAGGGCCCAACAAATAAGCAAAATAGAGGCATGAGGAAAGATACCCAAATTCTGCAAGGATAAAAATTACATTATTGCTGCAGCTCTAGCATTGTTTATTCCAAGGGTCAGGAACCTTTATGGCTGAGAGCCATGAACACCACATATTTTAAAATGTAATTCCATGAGAGCCATACAATATGTTTAACACTAAATACAAGTAAATGTGTGCATTTTATGTAAGACCAACACTTTAAAAGTACAATAAGTTTCTGAATTCTTTTTAATAACATTGTTATGCTGTTGCTAATCAATGATGAATAAAGTACTTCTTACCATTAATGCGACTTCTGGTGCTGCATGGTTTTGCTGATGGCTTTGTAGTCTGGTTGATACATAGTGAGGTTAAGCTTCATGCAGGCGTTGACACTTTCATCCATTAAATGTGATCATAGGTTGGTCTTAATGTTCTTTAGATGTGAGAAAGGCTGCTCACATGCATATGTAGAGCCAAATATTGTCAGTAGAGCAATACTCATATGCTGCAGTGTGTGGTATGTGATGAGAAGTGTGTTCCAAGTTTTGATAATCAGCTGGTCCGCGGGTTGAGTTCTTTCATTTCTTCCCACCTGTGTTTGCTCGTGGACTCTGCTTGCTGTCATGCAAGTTTTTCCAAATCTTCATTCAGTGACTTGAACTTATTCACCCACATGTCTGAGGCCTTCAGGTCAGTAGCTTGTAGCTCAAAATTTCTGACGGAGACACCGGGGATGTAACTCAGGTCAGCGCTGTCCACTGCACACTCGTGTGGATGGGTGATGAACTTAAAAAGATGAGTGCACTCACAAAATTCTCCAAAGCATGCTTTGAATGACTGCAGGAGATTAGATGTGAAGCCTGCTAGCTGCTGGAGATCAAGATATTAAGCAGGATCACTTGCTGTGCATACATCTTTAAACTCTCCCAGTTTTTCAAAGTGTACTAAACGACCTGTTTCAATGTCTTTGATGAAGAGTTCCAGCTTGTTTTCACATGCAAACACTGCTTGTTGAAGGGATAAGACTGTATTTCCAATGCCTCGCATTTTCACATTGAGCTGGTTCAGATGATCAGTCATGTCCACGAGATGGTAGAATTTCAGGAGTCACTCAATGTTAGCTAAGTCAGGATGCTCGACGTTTTTCATTTCAAGAAAAGTCTGAATTTCGCTCAGACAAGCTGTGAAATGGCTGAGCACCTTCCCTCTTGACAACCAATGCACATTGCTGTGCAGAAGCAGACCGGGATAATTATTCCCAACTTCATCCAACAGTGTTTTAAACTGGCGATCATTTAAAACTCAGGCAACAATAAAGTTGACCACCCGAATGACCAGCGACATCACCTCATCAAGCTGATTGCCACACATCTGAGCACAAAGCGCCTCCTGATGTAGGATGCAGTGAAAACTTAGGATGGGTCTCTTTTCATGTTCATGAAAAAGTGCTACGAATCCTCTGTTTTTTCCCACCATGCACAGAGCACCATCGGTACACACTGAAATAAGTTTATCCATCGGTAGATTTTTTTCTTTAGTGAACTCAGTGAAAGACTTGAATAAATCTCTTTCATAGGCAAAACAGCAAGACTTTCCTTACGTAGTGTGTCACCTACAGCATACTTTGCAATCACACTGAACTGGGATAAATGGCTTACGTCTGTTGACTCATTCAAAGCGAGAGAAAAGAATGGTGCTGCATTTATGTCCTTCACTTGTGTTGCCTCAATTTGATTTGCCATCATGAACAGTTCTTGCCGACAGAGGCATGTCTTTTATTTGTTTGATTATCTTGTCTTTATCTGAAAAATAATCAAAAAGTCCATTGGCAACATCAAGCATGAATGTTTTGGCATACTCCCCATCTGTGAATGGTTTTCCATTTCTCACAATTACTAAAGCACCAGCAAAACTAGCCGAATTCCAGTCACCTTATTGGGTCCAAACATGGAGTTGCTGCTGACTAGCTTGCACTCTGCACAGTAGCTCCTGACATGCTTTCTTCTTGCTGATCCACACTGGATATTTCTATGCAAATGTAGTATGGCATGTGTCGAAGTGCCGCTTTATATTTAACCATTTCATTGATGCAATTTTATCATTGCATATTAGACACACTGTAGAACCTGCTCTCTCCACAAAGGCGAATTCCTCTGTCCATTCCTGCTGAAAAGTACAACACTCCTCATCTTTTTTTCTTTTAGCCATCTTCTTCATCAAAAGGGTTTCTACAATTAGCTAGCTGACTACTTAATTAAAAGGAGGAAAGTTTACTTCCTGACCTCACAACAACCCATGTACATTACGCACTATCCAATAAAAATTTGGTGTTATCCCGGAGGACAGCTGTGATTGGCTCCAGCCACCTGCAACCAGGAACATGAGTGGTAGGAAATGAATGGATTGTAACACATGAGAATGTTTTATATTTTTAACGTTATTATTTTTTTATTAAAGATTTGTCTGTGAGCCAGATACAGCCATCAAAAGAGCCACATCTGGCTCGTGAGCCATAGGTTCCCGACCCCTGGTCTATTCCATTCTTGCTGTGGGAAGCACCAATCTTCTGTGTGAGACTGGCTTGGAACGCTGCAGGAAAATTGGTGGGGTTTTTTTTGTTGTTGTTGTTTCAATCTTGGAGATGATGAGCAGAAATATTTCCCTGACACACTGTGTGAAAAAAAAGAGCAAAAACTTGTAATAATTCATTATAAGTCTTGTGATGGCAGGATCCTAACCTGGCGAGAAAACAAAGATTCTGTGCCTGCTGAAGCCCTCTGCACGTGAGTATTGCATAGTTAGAATTTATGATTAGTGATAGCCCAGCGGGACAATATCAGTAAGAGAACATGGGGAAGAGCCAATGTCCAAGACTGACAGAACAACACAAACTGCCCTTCTGATGTCTGACACATTTTCCAGTATTTGATGTGTTTTTCATAAGCAATTTTAGAAACTTAAAATTTGAAAGACACAATGAGATACTATTATACACCTATTAGAATGGCTCAAATTAAAATATATATATATATATGTATATATATATATATGTATATATATATATATATACATATATATATATGACAATATCAAATGCTGATGAGGGTGCAAAGCAGCTTGAACATTTATTTGTTGCTGGTGGTAATTCTACTTTGGAAAAAGATTTGACAGTTTCTTATAAAGTTAAATTTACAAGTAGGTATATACCCTAGAGATATGAAAACCTATATCTACACAAAAACTTGCATGTGAATGTTGACAGCAACTTTATTCATAAATGATAAAAGCTAAAAACAACCCCAAATGCCCTCCAACAGGAGAATAAATAAATGATGTAATATCCACATAGCAATAAAAAAGGAAGAAGTACAGGTGCTTACAGCAACATGGACAAGTGTCCAAAGCATAGGGCTAAAAGAGGAAAGTCAGATTCAAGAAATTACAGAATGAATGATTCAATTTATGTGAAAAGGAAAAGACGGGAAAATATCAGATCCATGGTTGCTGGTACCAGGAGGATGAGGGGATTTACTACAAGAGGTCAGGAGGAATTTTCCTATATCTGATTTTTGTAGTAGTTACATGCTTATATAAATTTGTCAATATTCTTCAAATTTTACACCTAAAAATGAGCTTTACTCCATTTAATTTACATCTTAATAAACAACAGCAAAATTAATTTACATGTCTAAAACATAAGAAAAAACAAACCTTGAGAGTTGAGGAAAAAATTATCCTGAATTTTTGTTTGAATATTAGTTCAATGATTTTCAGCTCTGAAGCCTTTTTGACCCTTAGTTTTTTGTTGAACATAATCTGTATCCTACAGATTCTATTCAACAGTAGGCTTCAATGTTCATCAGCTGTTCTTAGCCAGTTTAAGAGAATTAATCCCTAATGACTACAGCATCCGCTGCACGTAATGAACTAACTTCTCTCAAGTGCAGCTAGAGAAGTCCTGGGCACGTATCCTCTTTGAAGGGATTGAGGCTACACTCAAATCATTTTCTTTGTTTTATGGTTTAGATGAGAAATTTTAACTGCACATATAGTTTATATAGATTTAAACTGGCAAAAAGAGACCATTAGGGGATATTAACACAGTGGTAGCCAAATAAGCCGTGTATTTTAAGTACAGATTTTTATGAAGTAGTTCTGAACATCTCTGAGAAAATATATGTTAAAACATTCTTTTACAACCTTCTCTCTGCTCCAATTCCATTGCTTTCTTAGAACAATGACCATCTCAAATCACAAACCAAAACTAATTCACCAGGGAAGCCAGCTTTTCCCTTTGAAAACAGGTTTCTTATCTTTCTTATTTTGATAGTCCTAGTTTTGGGATATAAAATTTCTCAGGTAAAATTCCTTCATAGACTACTAGACAGTGCTTCTTTTATGAACAGCTAATCTAGTCAATAAAATGCTCTTCAATGGGGCAGGGAAAAAAATCATTAGGTCTTTTTTTATGATTTTACTTTATTGTGTTTACATAGATTCAAGTGTCCCACCGAATATATCTCCCCCCACCCCTGTGTTCCCCTTGCCACCTCCCCATTGCCACCTTCCCCCAATGCCTTCCCCCTTCCCTCCAGGATTGGCTGTCCTGTTCTCTGTTGTGTTATGTATATATAATTTTACTAATCTCTTTTCTTTCTCTGATTCCATCTTCTCTTCCACTTTCCCTCTGACTGCTTTCCCTCTGGTCCCTTTGATCCCACCTCTGCCTCTGTTCTGTTCCTCAGTTCACATTGTTCATTGGATTCCTCAAATGAGTGAGATTATATGATATTTGTTTTTCTCTGCTTGGCTTATTACACTTAGCATAATAATCTCCAGGTCCATCCATGTTGTTGCAAAAATGTAATATTTCCTTCTTTTTCATGGCCCATAGTATTCCATTGTTTATATGTACCACTGCTTTTTAATCCACTTGTCCACTGACAGACACTTGGGCTGTTTCCAGATCTTGCCTATTGTAAACAATGCTGCCATAAACATGGGGGTGCATTTCTTCTTTTGAATCAGTGATTTGGTATTCATAGCATATATTCCTAAAAGTGGAATAGCTGGGTCAAAGGGCAGTTCCTTTTTTAATTTTTTGAGTAATCTCCATACTGTTTTCCACAGTGGCTGCACCAGACTGCATTCCCATCAGCAGTGCAGAAGGGTTCCCTTTTCTACACACTCTCACCAGCACTTATTGTGTGTTGATTTGTTAATGAGCGCCATTCTGACAGGTGTGAGGTGGTAGCTCACTGTGGTTTTAATTTGCATTTCTTTGAACACTTTTTCACATGCCTATTGGCCCTTTGTATGTACTATTTGGAGAAGTGTCTATTCATTTCTTTTGCCCATTTTTTGATTGGATTGTTTATCTTCCTGGTGTTGAGTTTTACAAGTTCTCTATAAATTTTGGTTATTAACCCCTTATCAGACATATTGGTGAATATGTTCTCCCATTGTGTAGTTTGTCTTTTTATTTTGTTCATGGTGTCTTTTGCTGTGCAAAAGCTTTTTAGTTTGATATAGTCTCATTTGTTCATCCTGTCCTTTATTTCACTTGCTCGTGGAGATAAATCAGCCAAAATATTGCTATGAGAGATATCGGAGATTTTACTGCACATAGTTTCTTCCAAAATGGTTATGGTTTCACGACTTACATTTAAGTCTTTTATCCATTTTGAGTTTATTTTTGTGAATGGTATAAGTTGGTGACTCAGTTTTATTTTTTTTCAAGTACCTGTCCTTTTTCCCAACACCATTTGTTAAAGAGACTGTCTTTACTCCATTGTATGCTCTTACCTCCTTTGTGAAATATCAATTGTCCATATAGGTGTGGGTTTATTTCTGGGTTCTCTGTTCTGTTCCATTGATTTATATGCCTGTTCTTATGCCAGTACCAACTGTTTTGATTACAGTAGCCTTGTAGTATAACTTGATATCAGGAAGTGTGATATCCTCCAACTTTACTCTTCTTTTTCAGGATTACTGAGGCTATTCGTGTTCTTTTTTGGTTCCATATAAATTTTTGGAAAATTTGTTTTATATCTTTGAGGTGCTATATCTATATATCATTGGCATTTTAATAGGAATTGCATTGAATATATAAATTGCTTTGGGTAGTATAGACATTTTAATGATGTTTATTCTTCCTATCCATGAACATGGTATGTGCTTCCACTTGTTTGTATCTTCCTTGATTTCCTTTATCAATGTTTTATAATTTTCCAAGTACAGGCCTTTAACCTCTTTGGTTAAATTTACTCCTAGGTATTTAATTTATATATTTTGTTGTAATAGTGAAGGGGATTGTTTTCTTAATTTCTCTTTCAGACAGTTCATTGTTGGTGTATAAAAATGCCACTGATTTCTGAATATTGATTTTATATCCTGCCACCTTGCTGAATTCATTTATCAGGTCCAGTAGTTTTTTTTTTACTTAGACTTCAGGGTTTTCTATGTAGCAAATAATGATAGTTATACTTCTTTTCCAACTTGGATGCCTTTTATCTCTTCTTCTTGTCTGATTTCTGTGACTAGGACTTCCAGAACTCTGTTGAATAAAAGTGGTGAAAAGGGGGCACACCTGGCTTGTTCCTGATTTTAGGGGAATTGCTTTTAATTTTTGTCCATTAATTATAATGTTGGCTGTGGGTTTGTCATAAATGGCCTTTATCATGTTGAGGTATGCTCCCTGATTCCCACTTTGCTAAGAGTTTTGATCATAAATGGGTGCTAGATTTTATCAAATGCTTTTTCTGCATCTATTGAAATTATCATGTGGTTTTTCTCCTTCCTTTTGTTTATGTGTTGAATCACATTGATTGATTTGCAAATAATGTACCAGCCTTGTCTCCCCAGAATAAATCCCACCTGATTATGATGTATGTTTTTTTTTAATGTATTGCTGGATCCAGTTTGTTGAGAATTTTATTATCTAAGTTCATCAGGGATATTGGTCTATAATTTTCTTTCTTTGTAGTGTCTTTTCCTGGTTCTGGAATCGGTATTATGCTTGCCTCATAAAAGGAGTTTGGAAGTCTTCCCTCTTCCTAAATTTTTAAAAATAGCTTGAGAAGAATAGGAGTTAGTTCTTTTTTGAATAATTGGTGAAATCCTCCTGTGAAGCCATCTGGCCCAGGACTTTAGTTTGTTGGGAGTTTTTTGATAACTGTTTCAATCTCATTTGATGAAATTGGTCTGTTTAGGTTTTCTGATTCTTCCAGATTGAGTTTTGGAATATTATGTTTCAAGGAATTTGTTTATTTCACCTAGGTTGTCTAATTTTATGGCATACAGTTCTTTATAGTATTTTCTTGCACTGGATTTCTGCTGTGTCAGTTGTTACTTCTCCTTTCTCATTTTTAATTTTATTTGAGTCCTCTCTTTTTTTTCTTGGTGAGTCTGATTAAAGGTTCATCTATCTTGTTTACCTTTTCAAAGAACCAGCTCTTGGTTTCATTGGTCCTCTGTATTGCTTTTTTAGCCTCTGTGTCATTTATTTTCACTCTGACTTTATTATTTCCTTCCTTCTACTTCCTCTGGATTTTTACTTGCTGTTATTTTTCTAGTTCTTTTAGATCCAGATTTAAATAGTTTATTTGAGCTTTTTCCAGCTTCTTAGGTATGCCTGTAGTGCTATGAACTCAGGACTGCTTTTGCTGTATCCCATAAATTTTGAGTTGTTGCATGTTCATTTTCATTTGTTTCAAGGAAATTTTTTTATTTCTTCCTTGATCTTGTTGTTAATCCTTTTGTTATTTATTAATATGCTATTTAGTTTCCAAGTTTTTGAGCATTTTTTTAGGTTTTCAATTGTCATTGATTTCTAGTTTCATGCCATTGTGATCATAGGATGCTTGATATGATTTCAATCTTTTTAAATTTATTGAGACTCACTTCGTGTCCTAACATGTGGTCATCCTAGAAAATGTACTATGAGCACTTGAAAATAATGTATATTCTGCTGCTTTAGGGTGAAAGATTCTGAAGATATCTATTAAATGCTGTTGATCTAATGTGTCCTTTAAGTCTGCTGTTTCTTTGTTAATTTTCTTTCTTGAGAATCTATCCAGTGATATTAGTGGGGTATTAAAATCTCCTACTATTATAGTATTGCTGTTGATCTTACCTTTTATGTTCATAAAAATCTGCTTTATTTATTTAGGTGCTCCTGTATTAGGTGCATAGATATTTATAATGATTATATCTTCCTGTTGGATTGCTCCCTTTATCATTATGTAGTGACCTTCTTTATCCCTTCCTATAGCCTTTGTTTTAAAGTCTATTTTGTCAGATATAAGTATTGCTACCCAAGCTTTTTTTTTTTTTCATTTCCATTTGCATGAAAAATTTTTTCCATCCCTTTACTTTCAGTCTATGTGTGTCTTTTGTTTTGAGGTGTGTCTCTTGTAGAGAGCATATGTATGGGTCCTGTTTTTCTATCCATACAGCTATACTATGGGTTTTTTTTGTTTGTTTGTTTGTTTTTTGTATTTTTCTGAAGCTGGAAACAGGGAGAGACAGTCAGACAGACTCCCGCATGTGCCCGACCGGGATCCACCTGGCACGTCCACCAGGGGCGACGCTCTGCCCACCAGGGGTCGATGCTCTGCCCCTCCGGGGTGTCGCTCTGCCGCGACCAGAGCCACTCCAGCGCCTGGGGCAGAGGCCAAGGAGCCATCCCCAGCGCCTGGGCCATCTTTGCTCCAATGGAGCCTTGGCTGCGGGAGGGGAAGAGAGAGACAGAGAGGAAGGAGGGGAGGGGGGTGGAGAAGCAAATGGGTGCCTCTCCTGTGTGCCCTGGCCGGGAATCGAACCCGGGTCCCCCGCACTACAGGCCGACGCTCTACCTCTGAGCCCACCGGCCAGGGCCTATACTATGTTTTTTGATTAGAGCATTTAATCCATTTACATTTAAGGTTTTTATAGATATGTAGTAGTTTATCGCCAGTGTACTTTTTAAATCTACATTCCTCTTTTACTAGATATTTTCCCCCTTTGTTCTGTTTACAGCAGGCCTCTTAACATTTCTTGAGGTTTTTTTTGTTGTTGTTATTGTTGTTGTTTTGTCTGGGAAGCTTTTTATTTCTTCTTCAATTTTAAATGATAGCCTTGGTGGATAGAGAAGTCTTGGTTGTAGGCTCTTGTTTTGCATTACTTTTAATATTTCTTGCCATTTTCTTCTGGCCTCTAATGTTTCTGTTGAGAAGTCAGATGTCATCCTTATGGGGGCTCCTTTGTAGGTAATTGACTGCTTTTCTCTTACAGCTTTTAGTATTTTTCTTTATCTCTTAATTTTTCTATTATAATTATGATATGTTTTGGTGTAGGCCTCTTTGAGTTCATCCTTAATGGGACTCTATGTGCTTCTTGAACTTGTGTGACTTTTTCCTTCATCAATTTAAGAATATTTTCAGCTATGATTTCTTCAATCAGATTCTCTAACCCTTGTTCTTTCTCTTCTTCTTTAGGAACCCCTATGATGCAGATGTTATTTCACTTCATGTTGTCACAGAGCTCTCTTAGACACAGAGCTTTCCTCAGACTTTTTGAGCCTCTTTTCTTTTTGCCGTTCTGCTTCCATGCTTTTGTTTATCTTGTTCTATAAATTGCTGATTCGATCCTCAGCTTCGTCCAACCTGCTTTTAATTCCTTCTAGTGCAGTCTTCATTTCTGATATTGTATTTGTCATTTCTGACTGGTTCTTTTTTAATATTTAAATGTCCTTTTTGATATTTGCTATCTTTTTATTTAAGTGCTCATTATGTCCATCCTTTGTTGCTCTAAGATCTTTGAGCATCTTAACAATCATTATTTTAAACTCTGCATCTGGTAATTTGGTTATTTCCATCTCATTTAGATCTTTTCCTGGGGATTTTTCTTGTTGATTCATTTTGGTTGCATTTCTCTGCCTTCCCGTTTTGTCTGTGTGGCCACAGGAGTCCTATTGAGTGTAGCCTCTGTGTTCCTAAGGTGTGGTCTGTCTGCAGGCCTGCTACACCCTCTGCTGCTGCCTCGGGCATTCAGGGTTGGGTGTTGCCAGCACTAGTCCGCTGCCATGGTCATTGCGGCTTCTGCCTCGCCTCCACAGGCTGGACTACAATTGCATGCCTGGGCTGTAAGCCTTGGTTGGCCCCCAGCCTTTGCACCACTCCCATGGCGGGACTGCACTCCCTTGTCCAGGCTGCAAGCCTTGGCTGGCCCCCAGCCTCTGCCCCACCCCTACGGCAGGACCGTGCTCTTACACCAGGGCCACAAGCCTCAGCCCCGCAGGTGGGGCTGTGCTCTTGTGCCCAGCCACAAGCCTCAGCCGGTTCCCTGGCTTCCTCCTTGTCCCCATGGGTGGTACTGCAGATGGGACAGTTATCACATGCCTGGTCCACAGCCATGGGTCAGACCCTTTTGCGCACCCCATCCACAGCTGTGGCTGGCCCCTGGCTTCTGCCCTGCCAAGATGACTGTGCTTCTGCATCAAGCTGCTGCCTGTCATCCAGTGAGCACTCAGCAGTGTGGGGTGACAATGTAGCTCAGACCTCAGCACTCAATACTGTATCCCTGATGGCTCCCTGCTTCTAAGCAATTCTTTGCTTTGACTGAAGTAGGAGAGCTTCTATTTGGCTGGTGACCTGCTTCCCTTTGCTGGTATTGCTGGTTCCAGGAAAAAATATTCACTTTAGATTTGGGAAGTGACTCAGCCCAGGGGTTAGTGTGGCTGTCCGCAAAGTGTTTCTCCCTGTGCCTCCTAGATTACACTCTTTTCCTGCTACTTCAATCCTTTCAGCTCACCCTGCCCCCCAGATCCCTGGGTGAGTGGTTGTGAAAGAGGTTTTCTGTGTGGTCACTTTAAGATGAATCTTGTGTCTGAGAAATCTATCTCTTTCTTGCAAACAGTATCCTGGCTTGTTTCGCAGCTAAATACTGTCCATATGCCTCTTCTAGGCTCTGGGGCTGCAGGCTGGGGCTTCAGTCCTGGGGCCCAGGACCAACCCCTCTCTGGGAAACTCCTCTCCTGCCACGTGAGTCCCTCTGGGATGCCGCTCACTCCTGGGAGCTGGGTAGCCCTCTCTGCATTTCCATTTTTCCTACCAGTTTCAGTGTGGCTTCTTCTGTGATCTTTGGTTATAGATTCCTCTTGGTTTAGCCCAAAGTTGGTTTTTCCAGATGATTGTTCTTAAAATTAATTTGTAATCCACTTTGGTTCTGGGAAGTGGAAGTTGGAACTTCGGCTTACTCCATCACCATCTTGCCGCTCCCTCATTAGATCTTGAGTAACATAACAAAGGAGCAACCCTTAGACTAATTTCCTAGAGTGACATCCAAAGCATGTCAGGCAACATCTGGCACTAAGTTTACAACCAAAAGTACTCATCAAGCAAGAGGCAGAGAGAAAATTAACCTTAAAATCCATGTAGCTTTGAAATTATAAAGCACAATGTTGATTAGGCAAATTTCCTATTAAAACATGTGAATGCACGTGTGAACTTCTGGTTATAGCTATTCATTTGTATCAGTGTCTTCCCCCCAGTGCTTCCGGCAGCAGTGGTATTAGGGACTGTACAGGCTCCGACAAGGCAGTGACCAATGTGTGATGGGGTGGGAGGGAGACCAGCCAACAGGAGGATGACAACTGGACAGGGAGAGAAGAACTTTACCAAAGAGAAGAACATTTTGATGTTTCCGAACACTGTCATTTGTTCTCCCAACTATTTCAAGTAGCCACTATAAGCCACAGCTAACCACTTGAGAGGGATTTTACTAGATTATTTTAGTCTTTTCATACTGCCTTTCTTTTTGGTACTTTGTTGATTTTGACCTCAGATACTGACTCAACAAAATAATAGGCCTCTCAATAAATCGAGAAATCCTCTGCTCTGCCTTTAATTTTTGACATATGTTCCATGCAAGCACTTAACTTAGGGTCCCAAAGGCTTTGTATTTTTCATAAGTCTCCTTGATTGAAATTGTAGCTAATATCTGGATCCCTTAACCAAATACTTGGCATAATAACTGTTATTTGTTTTAATTTTCATTTTAAAAGTCCTAAAAGTTCACTTGCAGATTAAATTCTCTCATTATTCAACCCATAGTCAGTCATTTCCAGAAGTCTGTGTGTTTGTCAGTGCAGTTAGGTTTTGTTCTCAGACACTGGAAAACAACATTGGTAGTCCAAAGTTACAGAGTTAGTAATAATAGCTAAACCTTACCATGTGCCAAACCCTGGCCTGGGCATTTCACTGGTACTAATGCATCTAAATGTCACAGCAATCCAGAGAAGTAGTTCCAATGACTTTAATGATGGGAAATAAAGTCACACATCCTTTCTGCTTCCACAGCCCCATCTCAGCTATCTACTCAACTAGGGACATTTATCCCATGTTTGACAATGAGAAACAAAAACTGTCAACTTTAAACAAAGAAGAATTTATTGGATTGCCTGGCAAGGAAGGTCTGCGGTACTCAGGTACAAAGGTTCCCACGAAGGGACCCCTGAAAGGACTAGGTTTGGAGCCAGAAGAGGAGAAAAGCAATATTCTGAGTCCAGGACCGCACTGTTGATTGTTTCCATTCTTTCCTTGCACGTGGCCATTCCACTTGCAGGTTTCACAACACTGACACAGAGAAGCCTAGTTTCCGAAAAGTCTGGGATGAGTTGTGAATGATTCCCAGTGGGCCGAAGGCCATCCAGCAAACATGCTGGATACACATGCTGAACATCTACCAAGACTTCTATTTCACACCCAGCAGATACCCCAGGACTACACAACATCTGTATACTGTGAAAGGACCAGAGTTTGGTTGGCGTAAAAGGGGTGTGAATCAGACATTTCATTATTTTTCTGTTGTCTGAGGGCATAAGCACACTCCCTATAGAAAGGACCACAAGAGATGAGCTTCAGCAGTATCTCCCTTGTTCACACACTTTACATATGAAAACTATTCTATACAGAGTTCTTCCCAGACTTACATGGGAGGCACAATAAACTGAAAAGAAAGACTATCTTCTGTCTACTAAAATTCTGTGAACTTAGAAGCCAGGCATGGCCATACCACTACCCAAGAAAAAGAGAAAACAGAATAAAAGAAAACATAACAAGATGGCTATTCTGGACCACCTGAGCCTAGTCCATCAGGACATCTTTCTAATTCCCAATGTTTTAGGTTTTTTTCTTGCTTAGTCAACAGCGGGACATAAAAAGAGTATAAGAAATATGCCACCAGCTGATGAAGCTGCTGCAAAATACCATCCCAAGAACCTCGTTTCAAATCAGACATCTAGGCTGGACAAGGGAAAGGCGGGAGTGACTCCAGCCCTCTCTCACACCACCAGCTAAGGACACACAAGCACATGTACATCCATTTAGATGCAGAGAAAAAACGTTACTTAGACTGGAAATAAGAAATTGTTGATTAGGTAACTTCCTTCCCTAACCCCAATTTTTTCCCTCAGATTTTCTTTCATACAAAGCAGTTGTTCCCTATATTTTCCCCTTTCAAAAACTAACCTTACTAGAAAGAACAAGCACCCAGCTCATAACTTCCTGACTGATACTGACCCTTTGTCAAATGCCACATTTTAGTAAGTAAAGCACCTACTTAAAAAGAAAGCTGCCTAAGTACAAAAAAAGGAGCTTCCAACCTGTGCATTACACTTTCTAAGAGAATGTAAGTAATCGTTCATACTAAAAATATTCTCTAGTCCCATGAATTATGTAATTTTAGAATTGACACTGGAAGATATAAAAATAATTCAAAATAATGCAATACCCAATTATCAAACACCACCTAATGTAGAAGAGTATCTGCTAGGGCCTCAGAGGGGAATCAAAAGTCATTATAAAATCTGACATTGGGTCAACTTCCTAGGGTTCCTGTCTCTGAAAACAGTAAGTCCATAATGTAAAATTAAATTCCAGATAGCCGAGACACTTTCTCTTCAAACCCACAGTAGTTGCAATAGTTTGGATAAAACCAGCAGAGCTGAGCAGACATCAGCAGGAAGGATGTGATTCAACCAGCATCCAAGAGTTAGACTTTTACCCAAATATCTGTGATCAATTTTTTGCACAAGATTCTTGCTTTACCTGTTGTTATGTATTTTCAGCTATTTAGTTAGTATAGATTCACTCTTTCAGTTGTTTTACAGGAAATGAAAATAGCAAAGCCCTACCCTCTGTACTTTAGAGTTTATCTTCTAGATACAAAAGAATGCTAGAGAAAAATAATTTGCAAAGACTTATAAAGCAATATAACAACCATTAAGTAATTTCTTAAAATTAAATGCATAAGAGCTGAAGATTTACATTAAAATGTAATCAAACTGAGATAGATTTAATCGGAAAAGACTATTAAAGGGAAGAAGCTGGAAGGAACTTACAGGCATGGATTTCCAGTGAGAGGAGTGGGAGGCACCAGCAAAAGCAAGGTTATTGTGTTTTTCTACAGGAAAAACTTTGGTGTGGAGAAAGAAGAGGACAATGGAACTGGGAAATGTAGCAAGCCCTGTAGAAGGAAATGCTGTAATGAAGAATCTGCAATCCAGTTAGTGTTGTATGCTGGGTACTTTCACACTAAACAATATAGCTTCTCTTAGATACAAAATATTATTTTAAAATTTTGTACAAAAATTTAGATATTTTCTAACATTTATTTTCTATCTAATTATAAAAATAACAAGTACTTATGGTAGAAAATTTGCAAAATATAGTAAAGAATACATTTAAAATCTTCCATAATTACCACTATTTAGACTTAATCGCTGTCAATATTTATAGTTTTTTAATCATTTTATTGTGCTGTGTATTAATGATATGTATGCCTTTTATACACAAATTGAATATCTGATAGTATAGCACATAGAGTTTTGTATATTTTTAAATATTTAAAAAATTTTAAACTAATATCTGTTTTATGTGACATTACAGAACTTTTTTTTTGTTATTCTGATGTCATTATTCTTTTTTTCCCCATTCCGCATTATGTTTGGCAAGTAGGAGCAATTACAAATATTGTTTGGAAGAAATAATCCTTAGTTGAATGAATCTCTTAGCTTGATATCAGTTTATTTTGGTTTCCTAGATTAAAATATTCAGAGATGACTACCTTAGTAAAGATTTGATACATTCTGATTCTGTGAAGCAATAAGGGACTAATTTCTTATTACTTGTTTCAAATTTCTTCTGTGCTTTTAGAGTGTTCCTGTTTCACTTCAGGAACTAAATATCTTGTCTTCAAATAAATGAGGAGATGCTTTTCTTCACCATTTCAATGTCATTAGCGCATCTCATTTATGAAAGAATTGGGTCACATCAAGAACATAAAGTCCTCAGAGAACCCATTGGTTCAAAACGTTGCATTGTACTACTCTTCTAGAGTGACAAGGACCAAAATCCAGCATGTCCCCTTCCAAAATCAGTTTATCTTACTATACACAAAAGGAGTAGTTCATTTTTATTGTTTCCTTGGCAGGGGTTAGGGGCACACAATTGAAAAGAGAGATATAAAAAACACTATCATATTAAATGCGGGGCTATTCAAAGTTATCATTCTTTTTCTTTCTGAAATAACAAGTTATATCTATTAAGCATTTAGCTTTATATTATAATTTCTATCAATAGTTTCTTTGCATCAGTATTCACCATAGCAACAGACATAAGGAAGTATCTTTTCACTTTGTAGTGAGTGGTCTACAAATAGAGAAACATAACATTGGAGAATATTTTCCCTGGTGATGTTCATGTGCCCAGCAGCCTTGGCAAGGTGTCACGAGCAGACAAATATTTTATGCCTTGATCTTTTTCTATGTTTAAACCTAGAAATGTTATGACAATGGAGCATTTAGATGCAGGATGGAACACACACACACACACACACACACACTCTCTCTCTCTCTCTCTCTCTCTCTAAGAGAAAAGGCATCTATGCTGTCCGCTACATACTTTCTCCTACTGTGTAGAACGTGGTGACTCTTCCAAAGGCTGGTACAATATTCGATGAGAAGCTGATAATCTTGGCTAATGACTTAGTTTTTTTTTTTAATATTTATTGCATTATTATTCATTTTAGAGAAAGAAGAAGGGAAAGAGAGACAGAAACATTGATTGGTTCTCATATGTGCCCTGACGGGTCTCAAGCCTACAATCCTTGCTTTTCAGATGATACTCTATCCAACCAAGCAATTCAGCCAGGGTAACTTAGTTGTATTAAATGAGAAAATATGTAGAATATTTTGCTTCGGTTTGACCACTTGCAAAAATATTACAAAATTTAATATTTCCAGAACCCAACAAAAATGGTTGCACATTACTCCATTAGACACTGAAAAGGGTAAATTTTCAGAGACTAGCTATTTCCTTTAATACAACATGTGTTTCTTTTCCACAGATAGAGAAAAACAAGTAATATTTTCCTCAACTTTCTAGACATTACTGTGGGAACTATTTCAGCTGGACCTACTGCCAGTCAAACAAAAGTAGTCACTTAGACACTCAATGTAATAGCATTCACAGAATTCCAGAAAAAAAAATTTCTAAAATAATTCCTGAGGTGACCTATGTTGAGGAAGCATCTCCTACCAAATTTAAAAACAGGAACAAGAGGCTAGTTTTCTTCTCCATGATTTCTTTCTTGTGTCTCTTCAAATCACCAAGTGTGTGTATAAGGAGCTAAAGAGGAAATTTAAAAAAAACCCAGAAAAATAGCAGGAAAGACTTAATCCAAGTCAATGTACAGATATAGTACAGCAAGAATTCCTCTATGGCTTAAGAAAAATTGGAGCTAGTTAAACATTTTACAGAACAATACGTGATGAAGCTGAGTCACCATGATTTGACTCTGTAAAATGGGTATTTTTATAGAATAATACTTAAAATAAAAATAATCCGACATTTACTTAAATTATAAGTGATTTATAGGGTAGAATATTGGACTGTCTTGCCTCGGCTGACTAAAGCTCTTGGTCATTTAACATGTGCTTTCTTCTGCAGGGAAAATGAACTTGACAAAGACAGAGAGTCATCTGGAGAATGCAGGACCACAAAACATTCCCGAAAGATAATTTGTATATTTTATAAAGGAAGGGGGGGAAAAAGCAATGGATTCTCCACAAAGTCTTTGTGTCTACATATTTCATAAGAATTCTTATACACTTGTAGATTAGTTATCTATTGCCACACAACAAATTATCCCAAAATTTAATAGCTTATATTATAGTGATTATTTATTACCTCACACAGTTTCCATGGGTCAAGAATTTGGAAGTGGCTTAGCTATGTCATTTTGTCTCAGGCTCTCTTATGTGTCAAAATGTCCCCTGAGACCTCACTAAGCTTATGGCTTGATTGACTCTGGAAGCTCTACTTCCAAGATTGCTCGCTCACGTGACTAGTTGGTTCATGTTGGCTTTTGGCAGGAGGCCACGTATCCTCTCCTCCATAGATCTGCCTGAGAATCTACATAATATGGTGTCTGGTTCTCTGAGAAGAGAGATTCAAGAAAAGCCAAGGCAGAAACCACATGTCTTTTATGACCAAGCTTCTGAAATTATACATTGTTATTTTCTCTGAAATTTTATCGGTTACACAGGTCAAGCCTACTGATTGTGGGAAAGAGTTATACAAGATCAAGAATACCATAAGGTGTAGTTCATTAGAAATCTTGGAGACTACCACAACTTTGCTATTTTGTAATATTCCCACTAGAGCAGAGGTTGGGAAACTTTTTGGCTGAGAGAGCCATGAACGCCACATATTTTAAAATGTAATTCCGTGAGAGCCATACAATGACCCATGTACGTTATGCATTATCCAATAAAAATTTGGTGTTGTCTTGGAGGACAGCTGTGATTGGCTCCAGTCACCCGCAACCATGAACATGAGTGGTAGGAAATGAATGGATTGTAATACATGAGAATGTTTTATATTTTTAATGTTGTATTTTATTAAAGATTTGTCTGCGAGCCAGATGCAGCCATCAAAAGAGCCACATCTGGCTCACAAGCCATAGGTTCCTGACCCCTGCACTAGAGAATATTTTCAAAATGAGAAAGAAAAAAAATCTAATTAAATGTCATCCCTATCAATCATCTCAGTTTACTTCACTCTCAAAAAGAAGTGGTGAGTAGGTTGTGTTCTTTGAACTTGACTCTGAAAGAACTTCTTTTTGTCTGTTTCTCAAAGACAAAGCATCAGGTAGATAAGGGAAGATTCATCTTTTTTTCTTTGATCAAAGCAATAAAAGTGAAACCTTATCAGTAGAGCATAGTGAGAAACCAGTGTGAATTATATCTGATTTTTACTTTATTTTACTTCAAATAGAAAATAAAAGGGGTATTACTGTAAAAAGTCTTCTGATTAATGTATGTTTCTTAAAATCCTGAACCTTTCATTTAATGTTTTATGAAAATAGCTGACTAACATAGGACCTGGCAAAGAGAATGGAGTTTCTTTTTTTTTATTTGTCCAAAAGTTCCCAGCAGTGACTGTTGTGTACCAATGACTAAGGAAGACTCTGCAAACTCTCATCTCTGTGCCCTGTGCCTCCAAAACCTGCTTATAACCCTGAAAAGGTAGGTAAAACCCTAAACTACACAAGGAAAGCGTGAGCTAAAATTAAGATAAAGAAAAACAACGTAGGTTATTTCTTTTTCATATATGTCCAAAATATCCACAACTCAAGTATTCTGATAAAAATTAAACCAGTGCTTGAAGTAGAAGACAAAATCATCACTAACTTTATTTACATAAAACATAACAATTGGGTAACTTAATCCATTTTGTCACTCCGTTAAGTCAGCTCATTTTTTAAAATGTTTATTTTATTGATTTTAGAGATAGGAAACTGGAAAAAGCAAGAGAGAGATAGGAACATCAATCTGTTCCTGTATGTGCCCTGACCAGGGATCAAACCAGCACCCTCTGCGCTTCAGGACAATAGTCTAACCACTAAGCTATCCAGCAAGGGCATTTAAAAAATCTTCAAAGAATGTTTTAAACACAATTACATAGTAGTCTAGTCTCTTAAGAACAGCAATAATAATAAAAATAAACCATTTGTATGCCTAGCCCTAGACGAGGGACATATTTTTTTCATTTCATTTGTCCCCTAGCAAAACTGAGAATTGTGCATTATTCCTTCAAATTTTTAGTTGAGAAATATGAGTCAGAAAAATTAAATAACTTATCCAAGGATATTTAGTAAGTCCAGAATGGAAATTTTTCACTCCAAAATCTGTGTTGACTCCTCTAAGTGCATTGTCTCTAATAAAGTAGTCTTTTTGAACACAAGGCAAATGTCACACACTTCGAGGAAAATATTTACAAAAGAAACATCACAAAAACAACCTATGTACAACATAAGAGAAAAAAATTAACTAAATTAACTATCTTCATCAATCCTATCAAGTACCCACTGTGCCCAAAGTACTCAGATTAAAAAAAAAAATCATATAGTTCCCAAATTGAGCAACGTGGCATGACAGCAGCAGCAGGATGGAACAAGACATCTGCAATGACAAATTCTTGACACGCAGGAACTCTAAGGGCTGAGTACTGACTGTAAAATTGCTCAGACCAGATACAAGGGAAAAAGTCTGCTCATTAACCAGTTCAGCTAAGAGAAAACCTCGCATGCCTTTATTTAATAATGTATTCCTTATCTACATTTATAACATATACCTTATTATTCTCACCTAGTTGCAGCTTCAGAAGGAAAACTTAACTTTATGACCGTTGAACATTTGTGCTATTAGCCAAGGGTCTCTTTATCCATCTGTTTGATAGATAAACTGAGACAAGAATTCACTCTTCTCAAGCAATACAAATAAAATCAGCCAAAGAAGTTTGCCCCGTGATTCAAGCACAGTACTTTCTTTGTCCTTGTAAAATAGTCATATGTGCAAAGTTTCCCAATCTTTTGAAAATAAAATCATTCATACAAAAATAATATATTTCAAGATTATAAAACAATACAGAATTTATTACTTAAGTACATTGACTTTGGAATTAATAATAATCTAGCTATGATTATAAAATTACTAATTTTATCACTTCATTCTATGCAGCTCAGAAATTTTTGAAATGGCTTTTTGCAAATTAGAGGGAAGAGGGGATGATGGGAGAAAATATTCTTTAAGTATGTAGTTAGAATTCAGTTCTCAGATGACTTTTTTCTGTACTGCTGTACCTCACCAGTAGCATGCTGGCATCTGTGAGAAAACAAAAATAGGTATGCAATTATTATTAAACTCTGTGTTCAATAGTGCTTCTTACTTTCCAAATGGAGAGTAAAAAAATCAAACAGTTCCTTCATCCTGTGCAGATTTCTCCAAAGTATTTGAAGACATATAAGAAAATTTATAGCATTAGTTCAACGAGCATCCAAGATTTTCTTGCTCTTGAGAATCAAATTCATGGTGTTGTTTAAAAGCCAAAATCCTTTCCACAAAATAAGAAAAAGACTGAAATTCCATCTGAAATCCAAAACGGCTTTTCAAAAGTGAAATTTTCCAATGTTGAGTATATTTATATTTCATTTCACTACCTTCAGTGTTTTGAAAAATAGCAAAAGCTGAATTACTACTCAAAAATTGCACCATAAATTTTTTTTTTAAGATTTTATGTTTCTAGACTACAGAAAATACTGAAATTCCCTTTTTAGGATGACTTCCATCAGTTTCAAAGAGACAACAGATACGACTGCTCTTGAAATACTAGTCTCGCAAGCTCCTCAGTTATTTGAAATTTTTTAATCTCTTAGAAATGTGCCACTACGTATACATACAAATGTGATTTTATTTTACTAGATGTGTCTGGGCTTTCAATAGAATCTAGAATAGAAGTAAATAAAGTTTCAACTTTCTTATTTAAAATGCTTTCTATAATTCTTATATTCAACACAGGACTAGTGCAATTAGAGCTGAGAGTTACATGGAAACCCTTAACCCCCTAAGAAAGAATCCCAGGTTGATCTTATTGGTTTTTCCCAACCACTTTCTTTATTGGGTTCATTTCAAATCTACGACACACCTTGGAAAAATACAGAGTCACTTGAATGAGAGATTCTCCTCTTCATAGAAGGGAATAGAGATTGAGGGCTTTGATATTGTCATGGAAATGACTCTTTGTAAATACCGCTCAAAGGCCTATTTCAAGCCAGAATGAACTGGAACAATGTTTTCTTTTTCTTTTCAAATTATGAGATTGAAGTATGGGTAGAAAGAAGTTCTGGTCAAGATGGAAGGAGGGAAAAAAAAAACAGTGTGCCTGAGAGAATTCTTGTCACTGATGCTGGCAAATTGTATAGCATGGTTTTATTCAAAAAAGATGTTTGTCTTTTCCCTCAGGCATACTATGCACAGCCTGTTGAGCACTGAAGAGGAAAGGTAGAAAAAATAAGAAAGAAGAAATGGAATGAAATTTATGATTTATTAGTTCTAAATGTTAAGATCCTTAGTTTTAAAAAGTTGTTCCATACTGGAAATTATGACACACACAAACAAAAAAAAATTCTACTTTTCAAAGCAACTAATTTGATGTTGAAAGTAATGTTTCAGCAAGTATTTATATACCTAATTAAATTACTATTTATTTTCATGATTATATCATGTAAACCTTTATTTTCTTCTAAAAAAACTGCATAGAAGTAAAACTTATAATTCCCTCTAGTAAAATAATAATAATAATAAAAACCTATGGAGATTTAAGACAGGGAAGTGATAAAGAGCTATTGTTTTTTAAAGTGCCCTCATGCTGAGACTATTAAATTAGATTTCAGGCTCTATGATCTCAAAGCTATCTTTTTCTAGCCTACCTGGCAATATTTAAAAATAAAAAAAAAATGCAAGGGTCTTCCCCAAGTCAGACAAAAATTTTTAGAACAAATTTAGAGAAAAATTCCTGGATTTAAGCTTTGAGGAAAATTTAACATTAATGGTGTTGGTTACTGGTCCAAAATATGGTGTTTTCAAAGTCACAACATAACCCATATCCTGCCTCTCACTTTAGGGGTTCATTCTTTTATAAAACACTCTATCAATTTTTGTAATATTTGTTTGTAGAGTCCAGGGAGCAGGTGAAGGAAGACTTCTCAACAGAAGTAGTTCACAGTCCTCACCTATGGACCCCTCCTTAACCTTTGAGAGAAAGGTAGTATCATTATTAAACAGGGTTGGGAAATATCTCTGCAGGTCAACTACCTTATAGCACCTAGAGACTGTCTACAAAGTTCTTAAAGCATCTTAGAATGAGAGCTAAAGAACTGTTACCATTAAATGTTAACACAGGAGTCCCATTTTAAAGTAGCCCAGCTTAATAGAATGAATATCTGAATTAATTTGAATTCTATTACCTTGATTTAGCAGAACAACCATCTTAATGCCCAAGGGCAACTCTTATATTATATGGAAGCAATTCTCCCAGTATAAATTGGTACTACTCAGACTCTTACGTGAGAGTGCTCTGTTTTTATGTTAAAATGAAATCTGCAACAAGCTTCTCAGCCTGACTTTACAATTTAATCATGTTCACCCCAATAGAAGAATAGGGTGATTTGCTATTCTCTCTATTCAAAGACATGCCTTCAATTCAGAGGCACATTCATAAATGTTTTAAAAGTGTGCTTTTAACATTAATCAAGAAATTACTTACAATGAACTGAGTATAACCACTATTAAAGATTAATATTTAATACATAGCACCCATAAAAATAGCATGATTCTATCTTCATCAGGCCTAAGGGGAAAATAAAACACTGAGTAATCCACAAAAAAAAAAATTGTTCCTATTTTCCAGAACAGAAATTAAAGCAAAAAAATAATAATTAAAATAAAAAACAACTTTCCAAAGACATAAAAGAGGAAGACTGGGATTATGATTCAGAAAACACTCAAGTCCTAGATATTGATGACACTGACTTAACTCCCTCTCTATTTTAAAGGGGATGAAACTTTTCTTGGAAATTCCACCCCAATATAAGGACTTAGGAAAAAGTGAAAATATGGGGCCTTTTAAAAAAGACTGATGTGGCCCTGATTGATTTGCTCAGTGGATAGAGCATTGGCTTGGCATATGAATGTCCTGGGCTCAATTTTCAGTCAGGGCACACAAGAGAAGCCACCATCTGCTTCTCTCCCCTTTTCTCTCCTGCTTCTCTCCCCTTTCTGCATCATTGGCCTCTGACAGGAACTGCCGGGTGGATCCTGATTGGGGCTCATGCAGGAGTCTGTCTCACTATCTCCCACCCTCTCACTTAAAAAAAAGAAAAGACTGATGTTATAATAAACAATAATGGGAATTCCCCTTGTTTGAAAGAATCAAATAGAGTCTCCAGTGCCAAAGACCTTGAGCTAAATCCTATTAATTAGTGAAGCTTGCAATTAGTAAAATCTTAAATTTGTATAGTTCTTTATAGTTTATAAAGCTTTTAAAGTAATTCTATCCCTCTTAGCTATTTATTTTCTTCATAGCACTTATTAATATCAGACATATTATACATTTACTTATCAATTTCTTTATCTTCATCCCACTGCCAAAATTTAGCTCCATAAGAGGAGGAACTTTAGTCTGCATTGTTTATTTCTGTATCCCCAGCACCCAGAACAGCACTTGGTGCATGGTAGATAATAGATATTTATTAAATGAATAAATTAGGTAAATAAATAAATACTATTTCATTTGAGTCTTGAAACCCCCTGGGGGGGGGGGGGAAAGCAGACATCTATTTCTCACCTTTTTTACAGATGAGAAAACCGAAACCTCAAAACACCCAATGATTTATGAAAGTTAACTGGGGTCACAGTTATAATTTAAAAGAGCTAATTTCTAATCCCAGGTCCCTGCTAATATTACTTAGTTTACTTGTGCAAAAGAACTAGACTACAATTGTCAAAGATTTCCTTCCATCAGGCCATTTTCACTTTCTATGTAGATTGATGCAAGAAAAATGAGTATGCTCATGTCCTTTTCTAAACTATAGCTGTCAGTCTTCCTCAGCTTTCTTTTAATTTATTGATTTTAGAGGGAGAGAGGAAAGGAGAAAAAGAGAGAGAGAAACACTGATTTGTTGTTCCACTTATTTATGCATTCATTGGTTGATTTCTGTATGTACCCTGATTGGGATTGAACCCACAAACCTGGCGAATGAGGACGACACTCTAACCAACTGAGCTACCTGGCCAGGGCCTCAGCTTTCTTTTCTATTTAACCACTTTTCTAAATTAAATCATCCCGATAAGGTGTTTGTTGTCTCATCACCCACTCTTGTTTATGATTTTTCTCCCCTGGTATCTTCTCTTCTATCCTATATAATTAATATGATCTACAGATATCATTTATTTGCCCTTTTACACACCAGGTATTTGCCATCTGTCCACTCACAACCAAGGTGCTGCAGGTCCACCATGCTCCAAAGCCCAGGTTCTTTCCACTCTTATCTCCTTAAAAGTAACCCTTGGGAACCCCGGAACAGAGCCTAGACAACCCCACCAGCACCCTGGACAAGGGAACTCAGCAGAAACTTAAACCAGTACTGGTCAGCTGCGGGATGTGGAGGCGCAAGAGTGCTGCCTGAGCAGCTGGAGGCCAGGCTGTCAGCACAACAGCATCTGTGACTGTGGAGGGGTGTCCCCAAGTCCCCCAGGATTTAATTTAAGGCTTGAAAAGGTTCAAATGATAAAGAAGGTTGTGATCCAGCCAATAGTTATTCTGGGAGGGCTCAGTCCCTGGCGTTAATGGTTGGATCAACTTTATCTTTCCTCCCTCTTTCACCAGCTACACACTGTGCTAAAGGTACTGTGCTATTTTTTTTTTACTTCTATCTCCTGCTCCATTTTCCCCTTTCGACTTAGTGAAACACTAAGTTTATTCCTTTCAGAGTGAGTAGTGAACCTCAGAAGGTGACTAATTATGACACTTGTGTCCCTCCCAGCAGCCAGTTCAAATTTTGCCTCGAATCTAGTATGTATATCACATCTCCATTAGAGTCAAAATGGCGCCTTCTAAACAATGACTGAAGAGAAGGGTTGGGGACATACAGATATTTTGGTAATCAGGTTCCTGTCACTGAAAATGCTGATCAGACAGTGAAAACACATTCTTTCTGAACCTGATCTTTGGTTACTAACATTTTATGAAATCATTTAAGAAACTAAGTTAAATAAACAGATGGTCCTTGGTAGACTTATGACACTGGACAAGCAAAATATACTTGCTTGTTATAAAGCCAAGTTCTGGGCTGTGATAGGCTTCTGCATATATCAATATATATGAAGACAAATGGGAGCTTCAGAAGAGTGTCCTAGGAAAGGGATATTTTCCAGGATATTTTCTTAAAATTGTTAAATAGTGTATGCTATGTCAAGTTTTAGTCTGGACAAGATGGAAACGGTGCTAAGACTGTTCATCAGCAAAGATGAACCACAAGAATCAAACAGCAGAATAATCCCTGCTAGTCAAAGTGTCAGGAAGGTGGGAAGGACAGGGAGTTTAGATCCCTCTTGAGAGTGAGATCAAGTACCTATGGCTAAGAAGGTGCTCAGAGTTCTGACATCTCCAGATGATTGAGAAAATCTAAGTCTTATATGTGCCTGGAAATAGGCAAAGAACTACTTTACATTTGAGACTTTATGAATTCTCTCATACTTTATTTTGGACAAATTTTGTTTAGGAAAGGCCAAATTTCTGTATTTCCCCATGTATAATACACACCTTAATTTTAGGACCTGAAAGTTGAAAACATATATATTACATAAAGTTATTGAATTCAAATTTTATTAATCATAAAATTCATATAACTCATCACTGTCAAAACTCCCATTCATTAGATTGTCCTCATCTGTGTCTGATGACAAATCACTGTCTTCATATATTGCCTCATCTTCAGTTCCATCTATGGCATTTAAAATGCTACAACCACCATATAAGATGCACCCAGTTTTTAGACATCAAAATTTTTTTGAAAAGGGGTGCATCTTATACATGGGGAAATAAGGCAACCCACATAGACCTCAATTAATGTTAAGTTTATGCTTGTGAAGGCTAATATGAAAACTACATTGAGAAAGAAAGAAAGAAAGAGAGAGAGAAAGAAAGAGAGAAAGAAAGAAAGAAAGAAAGAAAGAGAGAAAGAAAGAAAGAAAGAAAGAAAGAAAGAAAGAAAGAAAGAAAGAAAGAAAGAAAAGAAAGAAAGAGAGAGAGAAAAAAAAGAAAAGAAAAAAAAGATCAGGCCTCACTTTCTAGATGTTCTGATTAAATTGGTTGAAAATGAAAACTTGGGAACAATTTTTTTTTTTCTTAAGATACCTCAGGTGATTCTAAGGTGTATCAGCCACGGTTGGGAAGCAATAATCTGATAAAATAAGCAATTTTTAAAATAGCAGGTTTAGTAAACATTCCTAAGGTTATGACAACCTCACAATGACAAGTGTTGGGTTTTATTTAGTCATTAATAGGTGATTAATTTAAAAAAATTTAAAACACAATATGTGGCTCAGTCCAACAAGATGATATAACCTTTATAAACATCTATGTGTGCAACATAGGAGCACCTAAATGTATAAGTTAAATATTGACTGACATAAAGGAAAAGATCGATAGCAAGACAGTGATAGTATGGGACATTAACACCCATTGTCATCAATGAATAGATCTTCCAGGCAGAAAGTCAGCAAGGAAACAGTGGCCTAAGATGGCACATTAGATCAAATAGATTTAATTGATATTTTTAAAGCATTCCACCTAAAACAGCAGAATATACATTTTTTTGAAGTACACATGGAACCAACATTATTTACAATAGCCAAGATTCAAAAGCTACCTAAATTGGACCATTGAATAAAGAAGATGTGGTACATATATACAATGGAATATTACTCAGCCATAAAAAGGAATGAAATCTTACTGTTTGTGACAACTCAGTCTACCAATTCAAATGCTAATCTCTTCTGGAGACACTCTCACAAACATACCCAAAAATAATGTTTTGCCAGCTATCTGGGCATCCCTCAGCCCAACATGTTGACATATAAAATTAACCTTCACAATCTCCTTACTACATAGTTTTTGTTTTGTTTTTTACTGGAGGAATCCATTCTATGTGGTTTTACTGACTGTTCCATCCCCCATTCCCATCCTCATCTGCACCACAGGGATAAATATATGATTAGGTCTGGTCAGTCCTCCCACCGGTGAGAGTGATTGATTGAAAAATAGATATGAGATTCAGTCTGGACCTATCAGAGAGTTGTCAGGAGTTTTCTGCTAGACCTACTTAAGAAGATATTCTCTTTCCACGAAGGTTACAAAGCTAATAGGATGTGTACTGGGCTATGTGGCAAAGGATATTACTTGTTCTCCTATATTTGTTCTCTTCTTGTTCCACAATAATGAATGGTCTTATAGATAAAACCTGCATTTTCCAGCCATCCTTTTAGCTACTTATGGCCCTGTCAACACATGGTACATTAGTGAAAATGCCATGTGAGAGTGTTCAGAAATCTTTCTTAAGAGATAGTTGCTTTGTATCCTTCGCCATTATATTTCTCCTTCTGCTTGTAATATAACTGTAATGATTAGAGATCCATCTTGGACCAACCAGGAGCAATGCCCTCAGTCCAAGGATGGCAGTTCAGAAAGTTGTGAGAATGGGTGCCTGAATATTTCATGGGACATAGTTGTTTTACCATGCCTAGATGTGAGAGAGAAATAAACCACATTGTTTAACCATTTTTATTTTATTTTCTGTCACTTGCAAAAGTAATTACGGTAACTGCTAATTAGTATTAGTTAATTCAGGTTGCATTCATCAGCATGTCTACCACATGGAGCCAGAGAGACTGTCCAAGAGTGAAGACAATACAGAGGAAAGTAGAACAAAAAGAAAAATAATTCTTTTGATATAATTTGAGTCACTGGATCTAGCCATGCCTGAAACCATGCTACTTTTCAATTTTTCAGTTATATAAGCAAGCTTTTTTAGTTTTTTGCTTAAGATGTTTTAAGTTGAGTTTCTGTCATTGAAAAAAAAAGTCCAGGTAAATCTAGTAATCTTGAGGAAGTATAATCTCAATTTTATGGTATTATTTTGACCAATTTTAGGCTATGGAATTGGAAGTAGGAATTAATTTATTTAGATCTCTAGATTCTCAAGGGACAGAGAGATCTAAACTGACATTTATTTTTTTTTCTTTTTCTAAAGATTTTATTTCTTTCTTTTTTTATATAAATAAATTTTTATTTTAATGGGATGACATCAATAAATCAGGGTACATATATTCAAAGAAAACATGTCCAGGTTATCTTGTCATTCAATTCTGTTGCATACCCATCACCCAAAGTCAGATTGTCCTCTGTCACCCTCTATCTAGTTTTCTTTGTGCCCCTCCCCCTCTCCCTCCTTCCCTCCCCCTGCCCCTCATAACCACCACACTCTTGTGTCTCTTAGTCTTGTTTTTATGTCCCACCAATGTATGGAATCCTGCAGTTCTTGTTTTTTTCCTGATTTACTTATTTCACTCCATATAATGTTATCAAGATCCCACCATTTTGTTGTAAGTGATCTGATGTCATCATTTCTTATGGCTGACATTTAGATTACATTAACATCCACATTATTTCTCTACCTTGGGCATGTTGTTTTTATTATTTTAAAATATTACATGGGACTCAAATGGCTTGTAAGAGTTAAGATATTTTCCTGGAAAATGGTAATTTAGAAAGATTTACCTGACTTCAAAGTACAGGAGGAGTGAAAAGATTTTGAAGGGTGGGACTGGAGGCAGAAGACCAGTTACAAGTAAGAATTAAGATGACGGGAGCCTAGTAGCAGTGTGAATAAATTAGATGGAACAAACATTAAGAAAAACACTTTGGGCCCTGGCTGGTTGGCTCAGTGGTAGAGTGTCGGCCTGGCGTGCAGGAGTCCTGGGTTTGATTCCCGGCCAGGGCACACAGGAGAAGCGCCCATCTGCTTCTCCACCCCTCCCCCTCTCCTTCCTCTCTGTCTCTCTCTTCCCCTCCTGCAGCCAAGGCTCCATTGGAGCAAAGATGGCCCAGGCGCTGGGGATGGCTCTATGGCCTCTGCCTCAGGCGCTAGAATGGCTCTGGTTGCGGCAGAACGATGCCCCAGATGGGCAGAGCATCGCCCCTTGGTGGGTTGCTGGGTGGATCCCGGTTGGGCGTATGCCGGAGTCTGTCTGACTGCCTCCCCATTTCCAACTTCAGAAAAATACAAAAAAGAAAAAAGAAAAACACTTTGCCTGACCAGGCGGTGGCACAGTGGAAAGAGTGTTGGACTGGGATGCTGAGGACCCAGGTTCGAGACCTCGAGGTTGCCAGCTTGAGCAAAAAGCTCACCAGCTTGGACCCAAGGTCACTGGCTGGAGCAAGGGGTTACTCGGTCTACTGAAGGCCCACAGTCAAGGCACATATGAGAAAGCAATCAATGAACAACTAAGGTGTCACAACGAAAAACTGATGATTGATTCTTCTCTTCTCTCTCCGTTCCTGTCTGTCCCTATCTATCCCTCTCTCTGACTCTGTCCCTGTAAAAAACCACAACAACAAAAAAAAACCACTTTAATCTCTAGCTTTAACATATGCTCTGTACTACTAGTATTTTACACAGTGTGAGGCAAAACTAGGTTTACAATGTTGACATGGAAAATAATACAATCACTAATAAATAATAATACAAGAATAAACTGTTTTGTGCACTAACAATTATAAATCTACTTTTGTCCCATCTTATATTAATAAAGTGCTTTACAGTTTATGGCATATACTATCTCATTTAATACTTAACAAAAATTCTTTTGAGCAGACAGAGCAGGTAACTGGCTTTACCATTTTACAGAAGTGGACACTGAGACTTAGTGTGGTTATGAGTCTTGCCCAAAGTCACATGGGTACTACAACAGGGGCCAGCATCCAGATATTCTGATTAGCTGTTCAGCATGGATATATTGGATTTCTCTGTACACACAGAGCCATCTATAAACAAAGTTTCTTCTCAGCAGCTTCATTCAGCTTTATGAATTGTACCTAACTGTTTATTGTTTTCTCCTTACTCATGGCCTCTCTTGAGCAGTGATGTGAGTTAAAAGACAAAACTTCATCCTGAGATGAATTATCTTTATAATGCAGCATTAAAACTGATGAGAGGGTGTGTGCAGCATCAAGGGAAGAAAGAGGACTATGAAACAATGACAAAAAACCCCAACCTAAGCCCCATAGAATAGATTTATGTTAAATTTTCAAATCTTTTTCTCTGCTCAGTGCCTCTTCCAATATCAAATCACCTCTCATTCATTACTGTACCAGTAGCCCTGATCATTTTAGTAATTTACCATTTCAAAAAGACATGGGAAGTAAGGGAAATTGCTTTCAGACAGTATCTTATTCAAGCAAATGGAAGTGGTTTCTGAACCACAGAAAACAAATAAAGATGCCTCTACTTGGAAATTCACTAGTGTTTGCCTGTTGTCTGGCACTAAAAGATATGTTTTAAAATAATAGTCTAACGTGTGCCTGGGGATTCTGAACCAGTGGGGCATCTACATTCTAGGAGAAGAGGGTGCTGACTGTGTCGAGGACCACTGTGCTTGGACAAACTCCCAAATGCTGGATGAGAAAACTCATGCTAAATGTCTTTCTATACAGCAAAATGAAATGCCAAACCCTTAATAATCAGCTTAGCTTTCACAACTTCCAAAGAAGCATATTTTATTATTGCTCAAAATATAACAGTAGCATCCTATGTATATAGCCACAGGTATGACCACCTTTGTAATATTGATGGTTGGCATATACTTTGGTGACAGTGTAAAGCATTCTAAAGATTTTGCATCTTCTATTATCATGTCATTGACTTGCTTTTTCTCCTTTGCTTGAGAACTAAGAAATACCTAGTTTGGAATTCCATGGGATTCTGTCAAATTCCTTAGGACCATGGTAAATATAGCTAACTGGTTATGCTTTTCCATAATGTTATTCTTGGGCATGGAAAGAAGTATCTTTTTAATAAAGGAATTTGGCAAGGGGACATATTGCAGGCAGTCTTGGTTTGGCACAAAATTTGAGGCAATGGGGATGCAAACATCTCATCTTCAAATCTTTACCTGGCAAAGATGCTAGAGGACACATTTCCCTGGCAATTCTTAGCAATCTGCCGCACCATGGTGGGTCTCAGGCTTTGGACTGACCTTCACCCAGATGGTAGACATCCAAAGTAAAGCAATGTGACCTGGCAAACAGGAACCCAGAGCAGAGTGTGTGATTTCTTCCATTCCTATGGAGGTACTCATTTGGTTGGAAGTGTACTCCAGGACAAAGTGTTTCAAGATCTTTGGCAGAAAAAGAAATGCCCTCTTTTCAATTTTCTCTCTTTCAAAAAAGTAGAATGCTGACAAGAATATATGTGTATTGTCTATACTATTGCTATAGCAATGATAGTCATGTAGATTTTAGTGTTTATTTAATAACAATGTTAATAGTGGCTACTTATAAGACTATTGTGAGAATATAACATTCATTTATTTCTAAGCTATAGAATACTATAAAGTAAATTGAATATATATGCATATGTATATATGTACATACAGGTATGTATGCCATGAAATGTGATGAAATATGTGCATGTATATATATGCATGATACATATGTATACACACACGGTATATTGAACAAGCAGGACAAATCAAGTATAATCATAAAAAGCCACTTTGTTTTTGTTCTCTGTATTCTGCTGTCTTTACTAGTTGGAGGAAATCTTCCTCAGCCCTAGGATGGAAAAGAAAGAATCTCATGTCTTTTCTAGCATGCTTAGGGTATAGAAAATGTTTTAGTCACTTTAAGTTGTAAAAGACGATCTTAATTCAGAAACTAGAATTTCCAGTTCAGTATCTGCACCAATGTAGTGGAAGCTAGGGCGTTGTGCTCACCCGGCCCCACCCCTTTACTGCAATGCACAGCCTTCACTCAGCTGCTGTGAAGGCTGCCTAGGAATTGCTCCCAGATCATTCTCTCAGAACTGCCCTCAGCTTACAGGTGCCATTTTACCTGGGAAATCAGGACACCTCCCATCCACCACCAACCATCATATCATTAACGACTGATTTCAAAGGACAAGAGACCAGCCCCTGGCTCCAGGAGCAATAGTTCTGCTGTGCACCTTATGCTGCAGACCCCCTCACAGATCAAGCCAAGGCTGGATTTTCCCTGAACTCATATCCTTGCTCCACTTCTTTACCCTCCTCATCCTTGTCCTACTGACTTTTCCTGAAGTGTTGTAAGGGACCCAAAGCTGAAAATTAATATTAATATTCTGGGAGGAAAGGTCAGGCTTTCCTATCAGGCTTTCCTGTCCTGTCCCTCCTTTAGGGAGGGGAGGAAGAAGAATGTAGAAGTTTCTGGCTTGCAAGAACAATAGGTCATTCAGTTTTAAATCTAAAATAAAGATTAACCTAGAAACTTCTTCTCTTTCAATAGGAGGCAGAACTTACATACCATCTTGCATTGATTGTAGTTCCTCCCCCTTCCTGGAATCTTAAGGGTAAAATACCTCCAGGCTAATGAGGGAAGATGAACCTTAAAAGATTTGTAAACATCTTTGATTGTGTTACTTTGAAAGTCTTAATGTTTCTGTGTATCCCCTAAACCCATGATGGCGAACCTTTTTAGAAAAACCGCCCACTTTTGCAGTGCTGGTCAACCTGGTCCCTCCCGCCCACTAGTGGGCATTCCAGCTTTCATGGTGGGCGGTAGCAGAGCAACCAAATGGCACCATGATTGGTTGACCAGCACTGCAAAAGTGGGCGGTTTTTCTAAAAAGGTTCGCCATTATGGCCCTAAACAAATATTGCCAGCTTGTACCATGATGTCATGCTGTCCCCCACCCGTATGTGTGCAAGGGTATATAAACAGCTCCTGGACTATTTTTGGGACTGCATGATTTGGGCTTGCAGATGTCCCATGTCAGCCATATGTGGCCAGCATATTAAAATTTCCTCCCCTAATAAAGCTCTTCAAAATTCATCTGGACTGGGTGTCTCTACATGAACTCAATGGAATGAGGTACAGTGCCTTTCAGAATCTGTGGTGCGGTAAGAAGAGCATTTCTCAAAAATGTATTCGCCCTTATGTAAAGCCAGTGGCCATCACTGTGGCCATGCAGATGCTGGTTCACATCGGATCCAGGCAGACAGTAAAGGAACTGTGGAGCCAGAAAATGGTGGGCCATTCCGTTTATTAGAGTCTCGTAATGGCGGACAAACAAACAGGCAGGGAAGATCGCTACTCTCTCTCTCTGGGCTCCCAAACCCAGACTCCCTCTGGATTAACCGGACTCACAGGCCCCCAAAAGCAAAACAGGCGTCAGGAATACCCCTTCTCCGGCAAACAATAGCAAACAACGGCCCTTCCCCATGGGCGCAGGCAATCCGCAATTTGTATGTAATCTGCCGCCCTGAGGGCAAGCACCCGCAGCCTTCCACAGACCACACACACACACACACACACACACACACACACACACACACACACACCATGCTGCCTTAATACAAGCAAGCAAACCTAAAAACACTTGTTATGAACTTGTTTGTCCAACACCCTACATCAGGCGTGGCCAACAGTTTTTGTCCCCGGGCCAGATTAGAAAGAAAACTTTTTTCACAGGCTGGACGAAATATTAAAATTAAAAAATGTAAAATACAAAAATGATTCACTTAAGTAAACAAAATTTTATTATGTAATTTGTTTATGAATAAATGTAAGTAATTTAGTACAACAACTTAACAAAAAAACTAATGTGAGGTGTTGAGGCGCTTTGCATCACCTATTTTTTTTTTTAATATCTGGCTCTATACTTGTAGTAGCTATTCTTAACACAGCCTCCAAATGTAAAGCATTTGATCTTGATCTTGTACTTTTATTTAGATTCATTAAAGAAAAAGTTTGTTCACAAATATAAGTTGAGCTGAAGATTACTAAATATTCCTTGGCAAGTTTTATTAAATTTCCATATTTTCCATTATTCAATTGCTGCTAAAAATTGCACAGACAAGTACAAAAGTTGTAAATCTTCATAATGGAATTTTTTTAAAAAATAAAGAAGTATCGCAAATCCATTCGACCTATTATTGGAAGTTAATCCTAGATTAGTCACACGTGGAATTTTCTTAAATATCTCAATTTCCAATAATCAAAGATGCTTCCACTTCTGAGTAGCTGAGATTTTAACTTTCATTGTTGTACAATGGTTAGATATCGTAGTTTATGTATAACGATTTAAAAGTACCACTTATTTCATTTCCACAGTGCATTGTGAGGAGAATATTAAAAACTTAATCGTGGGCCACATGTTGGCCATGCCTGCCCTACATTCTACACTCAGACTCTGCTTTTAGAGAACCCAATTTAAAACAAAACAAAAGAAAAATTTTCTGTCTGCATTTAAAGTTGAGATACTTTACCCTCCTCTCAAGGTACAGACAACATGCTTTGGAACAAGCCTCTTTAAAAATATATTTGCAAATCAAAACTGCAAAGAGGTATCACCTCACACCTGTTAGAATGGTTATTATCAAAAAGACAAGAAATAACAAATTCTGGCAAGGATGTGGAGAAAAGAGAACCCTGTTGGTAGAAATGTGAATTGATGTGGGCACTTTAAAAAGCATTGGGGGCTCTGGCCGGTTGGCTCAGCGGTGGAGTGTCGGCCTGGCGTGCGGGGGACCAGGGTTTGATTCCCGGCCAGGGCACATAGGAGAGGCACCCATTTGCTTCTCCACCCCCGCTCCTTCCTCTCTGTCTCTCTCTTCCCCTCCCGCAGCCGGGGCTCCATTGGAGCGAGGATGGCCCGGGTGCTGGGGATGGCTCCTTGGCCTCTGCCCCAGGCACTGGAGTGGCTCTGGTCGCAGCAGGGCGGCGCCCCGGAGGGGCAGAGCGTTGCCCCCTGGTGGGCGGAGCCTCGCCCCTGGTGGACGTGCCAGGTGGATCCTGGTCGGGCGCATGCGGGAGTCTGTCTGACTGTCTCTCCCCATTTCCAGCTTCAGAAAAATACAAAAAAACAAAACAAAACAAAAAAATAAAAAGCATTGGGAAGATTCCTCAAAAAATTAAAAATAAAACTACCAGCAATTCCACATCTGGGTTTTTATCCAAAGGAAATGAACATACTAATTTGAAATGTTCATTGCAGAACTATTTAAAATAACCCAAGATATGGGAGGAATCTAAGTGTCAATAAATGGGTAAAGAAAATGTGATATTATACACACATACAGAATAGAATATGGAAATCTTGCCATTTGCAAAAACAAAGATGGACCTTGAGAGCACTAAACTGAAATAAGTCAGACAGAAATAAACAAATATCAAATGATCCCACTTATATGTGGGGAGGTAAGGGGTTGGCAAAATGGGTGAAGGGAGTCAAAAGGTACAAACTTCCTGTTATAAAATGAATAAGCCATGGGATGTAATGTATAACATGGTATTTGAAAATTGCTAAGAGAATAGCATCACAAAAAAAAATTATGACTGCATAGTGATGGATGTTAACTAGACTTACTGTGGTGATCATTTTGCATTATATACAAATATTGAATCATGTTGCACATCTGAAACTAATATCATATAATGTTATATGTTGGTATATCTAAAAAATTTAAAGTTGATATAGTTAAAAAATGAAAGACTTTGAATATGAGGAAGATTTATATAAATGAGAGACTGAGAAAAATTAATATAAAAACATAGAAAAATAAGCATATGAATGAAATAAGACAATAACTTCAGGAAAAACAAACCAAAAATATATAGATAATGAATAACAATTAAACTGTGGCAGGTAGTTATTTGTAAACAGAGTTAACATAATGAAAATAATTTAAATCTGAAATATTTATTAAACCAAAATTACAATAATACTATTCTAGGAGAATGGAAACAGGAAAGAACCTTCATCTTCAAAATTTGAAGTTAAGGAATAATGCCCCGAAGTAAAAAATTAATAACTGGTAACATAAGAATATTATTAAGAGAGAAAAAGTTTTCTCTAAGTTTATGAAGAATAAAACAATGTTTTTATCTGGGGCAGGGAAAATAGTAAGAAGTGTAATAGTAGGATACTTCTAAATTTTTAAAAAAATATTGTAGAATTCTTGAATATTTATATTTTGTACATAAACAGATTAGATAGAAAATAAAAACTAAAGTTTAAAAATCAAAAGTTAAAATACGTATTGTTCAATAAATGGCATTGGGACAAGTGGTTATTCACAAGGTAAAGATAAAAGTACATTTCTACCTTTCACCAGTCACAAAAATAAGTTCAAAATGAATATAAGACCTATGTGTGAAAAGCAAAGATGCAAGCCTTTAGAAAAAAATAGGAGTATCTTTATGACACCAGCAGATCTCTTAAAAGGTAGAGTACTGTAAAATGTAAGGGAAAATATTGATAAATCATATGCACATTATAATCAAAATTTTCTATGCCACAATACAGTAATCATAAACAAAGTGGAAACAAGTCGCTTATTGGGAGAAGATATTTGCAAAGCATATAATTGCTAAAGTATTCAGCTATATGGAATTACTACAAACACTAAGAAAAATGCAAAAAGTTTAACATAATAAAAGACAAGTATATAATATAATAAGGAAATTTGTGAATGAGGAGATTTCAGTGATCAATAAGTATCAGAAAAGATAAGAAAACTTATTAGGTACAATTAAACAAGACTAAATCATTACATACCAATGAAATTGGGGGAAAACAATATAAAAGTTGATAACACCAATTGTTGGAAAGAATGTGGAGAAAGAAAATTTATATACTTCTTGTGGGATAACAAACTGGTACAACTACTTTTAAGAGCAATATGATAATACCTAGAAGAGCTCAAAATATACATAGCATAGTAATCAATCTTCTAGACATATCCTTCAGGCCTAGAGAAGTTACTATACCTTTGGCCAAGGAGAATAACACAAAAATATTCTTACCTTCACTGTTTGAAATAGGGGGAAATGGACAAAAACCTACAGGGTCATTAAGAATGGATAAGTAGACAGTAGTGTATTCATATAATAGGATTCTAGGTAGCTGTTGGTATGAATGAACTGAATCTATAAGGATAAACGTTACCGAAGAGAGAGGATTAATTTAAAGTTGCAAATGGTACATATGATTCCCCATATGTGAAATTTTAAAGCACAACATAATATTATTATGGTCATGGACTTATACATATACAGTAGAAGTCTGAAAACTTGCGAGGGAATGGTTCTTAACAAACTGAGTTGCCACAGGAACAGTTTTTCCTCGGCTTGGATCTCCGTGCCACAGCCTGGTTCAGGAGTTTGTGCCGCGGCCTGGATCTATTCACCCCCTTTGCCCGCCTTAGTTTCTATATTCTCAGTTTCCAGTGAAAACCGCCCTGTTTAGGTTAGTGAGGAAGGCAGAGCATTTCTTACTCCCTATTTCCTTCGGGGTTTGGTTATATATTTAGCCAATTTTTCGCTCGATCATACCTTTGGGTGTATTGTGAAACATCTGGAGGCTCCAAGGATAGGTTTTTTTGTTTCTGGTTGAAGATCTTGTTGAGTTTTGGGGGAGATTTATCGATATCGCTTCCTACCCTGCCATTACTCTGACGTCTTAACAAACTGAGGGTGGTGGCGACTCTTGGAGGGAGAGCAGGAGGGCAGGAAAAGAGGTAGAAGTATAGTAATAAGTCCACTCACAGGAGGGCAGGAAAAGAGGTAGGGGAAGTATAGTAATAAGTCCATTCACAGGAGGGCAGGAAAAGAGGTAGGGGAAGTATAGTAATAAGTCCATTCACAGGAGGGCAGGAAAAGAGGTAGGGGAAGTATAGTAATAAGTCCACTCACAGGAGGGCAGGAAAAGAGGTAGGGGAAGTATAGTAATAAGTCCATTCACAGGAGGGCAGGAAAAGAGGTAGGGGAAGTATAGTAATAAGTCCATTCACAATGCTTGGTTACAAATGCCCAGATAAAAATGATCTGAAGCAACTAAACAGAAGGCTAACATTTGTTAAATCTAGGCAGGTGAATACATAGATATCTGTTATATTCCTTTTCTGTATGTTTAAAATTTTTATCAACAAAGAAAACCAGATAGAAGGTGACAGAAGACAATTTGACTTTGGGTGATGGGTATGCAACAAAATTGAATGTCAAAATAACCTGGAGATGTTTCTTCTGAACATATGTACCTTGATTTATTAATGTCAGCTCATTAAAATTAATTTTAAAAAATCTTTATCAACAGTGATTAGAGAGGGTTAGGTGCCAGCTGACTCTCAGAAGGCCAGGCCTATTTCTGGTTTCTACTAAAGACAATTGTATGCTCTCGGCTGAATCTCTTAACATCTTTTAATCTTAGTGCCCTTATTTCTAAATGGAAGATAATGGCACTTTTCCCACCTTGTGTCAATGTTTGGAAGATGAATGAATGAAATAACACACATAAAAAGCCACTTTGAAAATTATTGAGGTAAATAATTTAAAAATTATTACTAAACAGTAATTATTACATGTTGACATGTAATTAACATCCATAAAAATAGTCATGCTAGTTCAGGTAACTGATATCAACATACTGTATGTATTTACTATGGGTTATATCTTGCCATTTTGACTCTGCAAAATAATCTAGTCATCTCATCCCATTCTAGGGGCTTGATGAGGAGAGGGAGAAAATTGAGTCCCATCATTTCTCCAAACTCTATCTCCTAAATACTCTCAGGATCTGAAAAAGTTAAAGCACAAAGATCTACCGCAACTGTTGCATGGAAAAATCATGTTTTAGGAAAGGTCACTTTAGTATAAAGACCATTGGTAATGGAACATAATGAATGCTTTTATTTAGAGCTTTGAAATTTTTATTTTAAACAGTTGCATTGGAGAGGCAGTAAAGTGAAGGGAGAATGAAAGCTTTTACATATGCACTCTCCTTAGTTGTATTTTTCCTGATAAATGACCTCTTCTCAAAAATATTTGTTGGATAAAAGCAATTAAGGCTGAGGCTCTATCCTCTCTCCACTAATTAATTACAGCAAATGAGACTGTAATGTGCATCATAACAACTTAATAAGCTGGGCCAAACTATTTTACATTCTGCTATGCTAGTATTTTAGCATTGCTGGGCTACTTTTATTAGGTAAGTAATATCTAGTCTAAATACCTTTTGAATTGCCTGTGTCCTTCGAAATAAACTCTATGTCTTGAGCAGATGAGCCATTTATGTGGAAGAGGTAAAAGCAAAGAATGACATAGTAGGAGTGAGTACAATGAAAGGAGGGGGAGGCTGTGCGAACATGACAGCTTACACAAAATAGTGTCTTAAATAATATAATAGTCATCCCCTCTAGAGCATGTCATACAGGCTAACAGATGCCATTTCAACAGGTCATTTAAATTTTCAGTATTTGTTGGACCTGAACAATGGAGAATCAAATAGCGACATTAGCCAGTCTTTTTTGATATCACTGGTTATGTTAACAATTCTCACCTGAAAAGAGTACTAAACCTGGATCAAAGTGTGACTAATATACCAGTAAGCTCCTTAGCAATTAATGTCTCTTCAATGAAATTTTAAAGGCAATTAGTAACTTACTGAATCAATGAATAAACTTTGTACATCTGGGGATAAATTAAAATATGACTTACTGTCAATGAAAGAGCCAAGGGCTCTAGACCAGATGTGAATTATCTTAGAGACATTTATCTGAAACTTTAAAGCCCTGGTTTCTTTCAAATCAAAGGACAATGTGTTTTTCAGGTAGTAACATCTGCTATACCACCACAAGGTACTGACTCACTTCAGCAAAAGTCAAGTAAGTCCCAATCTCTCCCTCACTTAAAGCCCAAAGATTTCATTGACTCTGAAGGTATAACTCAGGCATTTCCAAAAGGGGTAAGGAAAGGGTATATTGGAGTGCAGATCTGGAACTCGAAGAGTTTTATCAGATCTTTTCTGTGGATCCTTCTTTTCTTTCTATTATGTGAATTGTTTCTCGAGCATATGACCAGAGATTTTCACTATGAAATGAAAAATACAGTGGAACAATTCTCTTGAAATATTTTTGAATCATGAGCTGTTTAGAGCCAGAGGGGAGTAATTTAGTTTGACAAACCAGAAGAAATTTTAGAGGCAAAGGCCAGTGACAAGAAGAAATAATTAATCAACTTCTTTACTCTTTGTTGTTGTCACACCCATCATATCTAGAAGGTAATGGGCGAAAATAAGACACACGCAAAACACTTCTATGTTTGGCCTAAGGGAAAATTTAATACTGCCAGAAACTGCATATGAACATAATCCCCCCCCTTTTTTTTAAGGGAGAGGCAGGGAGGCAGAGAGACAGATTCCCGCATGCGCCTTCACTGGGCTCCACCTGGCAACTCCCGTCTGTGGCTGATGCTCCACCTATCTGAGGCTGCTGCTCTGTTGTTTGGCAACTGAACTATTTTAGCACCTGTGGTGAAGCCATAGAGCCATCTGCAGTGCCCAGGGCCAACTTGCTTGAACCATTCATTCCAGCCATGGCTGTAGGTGGGAGAGAGAGAGAGAGAGAGAGAGAGAGAGAGAGAGAGAGAGAGGAGGGGGATGGGTAGAGAAGCAGATGGTCGCTTCTCCTGTGTTCATTGACCTGACCGGGAATAAAACCTGAGACACCAGGGCCAATGCTCTACCTCTGAGCCAACCAGCCAGGGCAGAACATAATTCTTGTTGTCTGTTTCAAAATACATTTTGCCTTCACACTTGTGATGATCCTGAGGTAAGAAGTAAATAAATGTTTTGGTAAATTTGGGGGACACCGCACTGTGAAACTGGATCTCTAACTTATATCTTTGTTCATAAATTCCCTCCTATCTCCTCCTTTTTTTTAATGGGGGGTCTACTTTAGCAAGTCCTGCTAAAATGTCAAATGATAAAAATTTAAGTGGATCCTCTCCCAAATTTTACATGTATTTTTAAAAGTCCACCCCAAAATCTCAAAGCCTTCAAACTCACAGGAGTACAGTAGTAATGATAGAATGACAGGCATAGGAATGAGATGGTAGATGGCCACACCTCCGTGACCGCTAGTACAACACTGATGCCATTTATTGCTAAGGCCAATCAGAAACACAAGTGAGCGAGAACTGACAAGTGAGGAGAGACCGGCAGTGCTAGCTCTTGATCAGTGAAGAAGAGAGTTTGAATGAAAGCTGTCCCTCAAATCAGACATTTTCATAAGAATAACCTCTATGCAGAAAAAAATTTAAGCAAGCACTTTGAAAAAATTTGGGGTCAGTTTAAATCCTGTGGATGCCTCAAAGAATAATAAGGTTCACTCAAAAATATTTAACCAACTAAAATATTTTTCTCCAACAAGGAGAGCCCGTACTCTTTACACACTTTGTCACTCACTTGTAGGCAATAAATCCACTCTCTGTTTGCTTAGAACAGACACATGAAGATACAACCAGACAATTTTGCATATTATATTTCTGTGAATCCTGTTATTCTCTAGCTTTTCTTTTCTCAGCTGTCACACTGCCCTGTGGTCTTGAGCAAAGCCCCAAATGCCTCAATCACTGTTTAATGTGGTTATCCAACTTACTGAACTATGGAAGCCTTCTCTGAAGTTTCATGCCTCCACTTCACAGAACAGCTTGGCACTACTGAATTCCAGTAATAGAAAAGGCCTCTTAAACAATACCTTATTTTATTTAAATCAAATTTATCAATATCATATCAACTCTAGAACAGTAGTCTCATTTAGAAAACAAACTGCATTAGGATAAGTTCTCTGGTGGGCTAGTTCTTTCTTAGCACTAAGGTTGACTGTCTTTTGAGAAAGATATAATTACTACAAAAGATTTTATCTCATCGAGAGACTTACATATCAGTTATGCAAATTCCAAAATGTCGATGCATAGTTTTCCTTAAAACTTTTCACATTTACTTTGCATTAAATCCTTCAATTTTAGTAAAATCCTCCTCTTTGCTTTGAGAGACAAAAGTTGTTCCTTTCACTATCAGGTACTGAACAATATGAAAAAATAATTGTATTAGATTAGCCTAGAGAAGGGAATTTGATTACTTTACACTGATTTTTAAAAGTTATGAAAATCGTTAGGAAAAAGTAGGATAATAAATTTGCATATATGTTAATAAAATAATCATGTTAAAACAATCACCAAAACTTATTTGTAGATGGCCAATAAACATGACAGCTACTCAATTTCAATAGTCACCAAGAAAATGCAAATTAAAACCACAGTATATCTTATACATATACTATAATGACTCTAAAAAAGACAGAAAAGAGGAGGTGTCAAAACTCTCATCCACTGCTGGTGGACACAAGAATCAGGGCAACTACTCTGGAAATCTATCTGACAGTATCTGTTAGAACTGAATACACAGATAGCCTATGACCTCAAATTCCACTTTTAGGCATAGTTCCAACAGAAATTTGCATATACATTCATTGGAAAACATGCACCAGATTGTTTACAGCAGCAATTATAATAGCCTCAAACTGAAAACTAAACAAATGCCCATTAACAGTTGAATAGATAAATATATCAGTTTATTCACACAATAGAAAACTCTACAGCTATGAAGGTAAATGATCTAGAACTACACCTGACAATATGAACGAATCTCAAAAACACTGTGAAATGAAGGAAGTCAGACACACTGTTTATATAAATATAAAGCACGGAGACAGATGAAACTAATGTATGCCGTGTTTATGTTATTTGTTATAAAGGTGTGAAGAAGAAGGCAAGTGTTCATGGGATGGCCCATGGAAGGGTTCCGCCCAAGCACCACACACACACACACACACACACACACACACACACACACACACTAAAACTTTTCAAGGGAATGCTGATGTGGAAGCACATGGTGAGCAGGCACAAAAACATGGAGACACACTTGATGCTTCCAGGAAAGAGGATATGGCGCTGTTCCCCAAACATAAACCCCTGGGACCCTGACTACTCGGGAAAGTTTTCTCTAATTCCCTGATTTACAGCCTGTCGAAGTACAGGAAATATTTTGATTCAGGCTATGGTTAGAAATGGAAACTCGTTAGGTGTGATGTGGTGAAGGGAATGAGTTGGCAAGGGTCAGAAGTTGTAAAAGAAGATGAATGAGCTTCTTCAATGCATTTGCCAAAAAACTACTATAGACATTTACTTTACTTTACACATAACTTTTACTAGAGAAGTCGCAGATGAACGTTGCAGTAAGGCTTCTTTCAATCTGTGTATACTGTGCACAAACAGGCCCCATGAAGGCTAAAAAGGTATAAGCAGAGGCTACTGCTATAACTGAATACAACTTGAAACAAAGATAACCTAACACGTATTTAATGATGTGTATGGGATAACTGTGTGGAGTAATAAGTGGCAAGAGGTGCACATAAGTAGTTAAATGACAGTTATTCTTACTTGGTCAAACACATTTTTCTGATTTTTCTCTTCTTTTTGTTAATTCCATACTCTGCAACTTTTCTCATGGCCGGACCCCGCTTTTCTATCTTTGTGCCCCTATGTCAGGGGCTGGAGTAAGATTCTCAATAAAGATATTGACTGGAAGAAAAGTCATAACTCACCTTAAAGCTCTCTCCCAGGGACAGGGTTTCTTGTGCCCCGCCCTATCCACACTGGCTTGTGACAGGAACTATCTGAGGGAACCTTGCCAAAGCTCTTTTGTCATCTTCACCTTCAGGGTCCCTGGGCCAATTGTCTAACCCCTTATTGTTCACTACCCACAACATCCATTCCTTTCTACCCACAACACTGACCTGCCTACTACCCTGGGTTCAAAAAGTCCGGTAGCTCTAGAACTCTGAGATACATGAGGATGGCTGACCACCAAGGGCCATGAGCCTCCGTCCTATGCACACAATTAGAGTCATGTGGCAGACTTACAAACCTGGTCGCTTCTCCTGTGTCCCTGACCAGGAATCGAACCCAGGACATCCACACGCTGGTCCAGTGCTCTACCACTGAGCCAACCAGCTGGGGCCTACAAACTTAAAACATACCAATAGCCAGACCCCATCCTCAGAAATTCAGACTCAGTTTGTCTGGTAGATTCCTGAATTATAAAAGTGCACCAGTTAATGCTGATGTAACCAGGGCTGAGAAAGACTCCCTATTGGATAAGTACAAACTCACTAGATGTCGGGAAGAACCTTGAATAAAGCAGGATATAGGAGAAAAGACAATAAATGTGAATCCTGGGCATATTAAAGCATAAAAAAGGAGAAAGAGTGGGGAGTTTGGGGGGAACCAGTTCACCAGAGGACCTGTCCTAGGCCAGGGCTTGAACTTTAATGAAAAGAAGTGGGCAACTGCCAGACATACCTGTACTCAGTCTCAAGCAGCTACAAACAAGTGAGCTCCTGGTGGTTCTGGGCAAGGTACTAAAGCTCAATTTTAATCTGCTGAAGAAAGAAAATAGCAACATCAGAGTACATGACTCTGAGCATAAAAAAAGTTGAGGAGGCCATAGGTTAACGTGTCTTTCACCTGAACAGTGGCTTCAGCACCCTTCAACTCCATGCTTCAACTGCATACAGTACTGTCTGCTGAGAGTGTGGCTTCTGGCCTCCACCACCATACATTCTCTTCCCAATCTCAGCAATTCTTGTACCATACAGTGACATGGTTTTTTAAGTTTATTTTTCAAATATAGTTGACATACAATATCATCCACTTTCAGGTATACAACACAGCTATTAGACAGACAATTATATACCTTATGAAGTGATCATCACACTAAATCTAGTACCCATCCAGCACCATACATGGTTATATATAATTGACTGCATTCCCAACGCTGTACTTAACACCCTTGTGACTATTTTTATACCTGGCATACATTGACATTTGATAGCAGTCTTTTGATAGTTACATCATTTCTTTTATTATTAATTTAGTTTCCGGCTCTTCACAGTGAAGACTACTTCCTCTGGAAAGCTTCAAGCGCTAGCTTTAGAATCAAAGAGGCCTAAGTTTGAATGCTGATTTGATCATTTATTAGTCATAAGACCTTGAGTAACTGATTCTCTGAGCTTTGGCTATTTTCACTGTATAAAATAGAGATAATTATATCTACCCTGCAAGATTTTGTGAACATTAACTAAAGTTATTTAAAAAAATGTTCCTGACAATTGGAAGGTGCACAAAAAATATTAGTTTACTCCCCTTCTTAGTAAGACCTACCTACCTTGCAGACCTGCACTAGCCACATGTAGCTATTTAAATTTAAATTAATTTAAAACTATTTACAACTAGAGATTCAATTCCTAGGTTTCCCCTAGCTACATTTCAAGTACTCAATAGCCGTATATACTTAGTAATATATATTACAATATATGGCATATATACAGAATATATATTATACAAGGTGGGGCAAAAGTAGGTTTTTACTTGTGAGTATGCAAAACAGAATTTGTCCTTGTATTATTATGTATTAATTACTATGTTATTTTCCATATGAACAACTTAAACCTACTGTTGCCCAACCTTGTATGAATAGGTACGTAATAATATATATAGCTATATATACCATATATAACTATATATACTTAATATATAACTATACATCCAGCTATATATGTATATATATTGATACTATGTATGTGTACACATACACACACCCTATTGGGCAGCACCCTATTGGATAGATGATAGATCATGTCCATCATTGCAGGAAGATCTAGGGGAGAGGGCTGCCTGCCCGAGTGCAGTTACAAGGAAGAGGAGAGCCATCCATGAACCCACTGGTCAGGCAGCGGGGTGCAGGACTAAATCTATCAGAATACTCCACGTGTACATACCTGCCCCTTCTTGATGACCAGTTCCAGGAAGAAAGGGACAGAAAAAGAAGATACTGAGGAGTATGGGAATAAGCCTGGCCTACTCAGCAATTTGCCGTGGCTAGGCCGGTTCTATTAGTCTTTAGCTCTGCATAAGCAAATAAAACCATCAAAGGTTGTCAAGAAAAGGCATATTTGCCATGAATTTTATGTATTATTCACACACAGCTTCTAGACACTGCCTTGGTCAATTTTGAATTCATTTCCGTAGTAACCTGGGCTAAAGTAAGCACCATGACAGAGCTTTGAGGCAGGGAGTGTTTTGAGATCATCTCAACCCATCATCTCAGACTTTGAAGTCGCCTTTCATTTCAGTTGCTCTGCTGGACCAGCCTGTCAACAATTAGCATCTAAGGTTTCCAGTTTCCAGGTCATGAGTTCAGGTCGTGACTTGTTTAAACAGGAAAAATAAGAATATGATGGGTCACAGGGTGTGGTTGAGCAGGTTGTGCATTACCCAACTCCACAGTTACCATTTACTAAGTGATTATAAATTTGTATATTGGTTATTATAATTTCTCAGAAAATAGTAATAATATTTTAAACAAGAGATGGCTTTTTTAAAACTTCTATAAAGGTATGGTATACATCAGGGGTCCCCAAACTTTTTACACAGGGGCCAGTTCACTGTCCCTCAGACAGTTGGAGGGCCGGACTATAAAAAAAAACTATGAACAAATCCCTATGCACACTGCACATATCTTATTTTAAAGTAAAAAACAAAACGGGAACAAATACAATATTTAAAATAAAGAACAAGTAAATTTAAATCAACAAACTGACCAGTATTTCAATGGGAACTATGCTCCTCTCACTGACCACCAATGAAAGAGGTGCCCCTTCTGGAAGTGCTGCGAGGGCCGGATAAATGGCCTCAGGGGGCCGCATGTGGCCCGCGGGCCGTAGTTTGGGGACCCCTGGTATACATTAACCACAGTCAGCTACTCCGAAGCTAGGGGTCATGAAACAGATAAAGAAATCAAAATCCTGCCCTGGCCGGTTGGCTCAGCGGTAGAGCGTCGGCCTGGCGTGCGGGGGGACCCGGGTTCGATTACTGGCCAGGGCACATAGGAAAAGCGCCCATTTGCTTCTCCACCCCCCCCCCTTCCTCTCTGTCTCTCTCTTCCCCTCCCGCAGCCAAGGCTCCATTGGAGCAAAGATGACCAGGGCTCTGGGGATGGCCCCTTGGCCTCTGCCCCAGGCGCTGGAGTGGCTCTGTTCACGGCAGAGCGACGCCCCGGAGGGGCAGAGCATCGCCCCCTGGTGGGCAGAGCATCACCCCTGGTGGGCGTGCCGGGTGAATCCCGGTCGGGCGCATGCGGCAGTCTGTCTGACTGTCTCTCCCCGTTTCCAGCTTCAGAAAAATAAAAAAAAAATTAAAAAAAATTAAAAAAAAAGAAATCAAAATCCTTAATTTAGAGGTAATTCAGCATCGACACCCAAGAATATTCTGGATGTGTAAGCAATATTTGTTTCACTAGCTTCTGGAGAAATTCTGCTTTATGTTTTACTAAACTAAACTAGCTCTGCCCTCTGGGTTTAGAGATTGTCACTGGTCGTGACCAGGTTTCACCACTGACCTAATGGTTCTCAAAGCTGACTCTACAATCACCTGGGGACTTTTTTTTTTTAAATACTTGATTCAAACCCTTGCCTCCCCCGCCCCCCCACATACACACCAATTTGGATTCATATATATGGAGAGAAGATTAGTGGTTGCCTGCCAGAGGCAAGGGATGAGGGGTTGAGAAAATGGGTGAACGGTATCAAGAGGTACAAACTACCAGTTCTAAAATCAATAAGTCATGTGGATGTGATGTATAGCATGGTGGCTATAGTTAATAAAACTGTATTGCATATTTGAAAGTTGATAAGAGAGATCTTAAAAGATCTCACCATAAGAAAGAAATTTGTGACTATGTGTGGTGATGGATGTTAACTACTATAGACTTAAAGTGGTGATCATTTCTCAAAATATGCAAATACTGAACCATTATGTTATACACCTGGGGCTAATATAATATCATACATCAGTCATATCTCAGTTTTTTAAAAACTGAACCCTACCATAAACCAACTCCATGGGGGGTCTGGTCATCCCTATTTTATAAAAGTATATAATGTGCAACATGATGGGTAATTGCTCCTCCTGCAGATAGAAAGAATGAAAGAACAGAAAGGAGAGGAATCTGATATCCCAAATCCAAGACTGGAAGAAGACTTCTTAAATGTATTGGCACAGACCTTTTAGTCATTAGGACCAAAGATAACAGAAAATAAAAAGAAAAAATTTTTAAATAAACAAAATATGATCTAGTATTTGTGATTGTAAAGTAGGTCCTCATCACTTAATTTAAAAGCTTAGAATTCCTAGAGGACTGGATAAAAATGTAGTACATCTATACAATGGAATACTACTCAGCCATAAGAAATGATGACATTGCCATTTACGACAACATGGATGGACCTTGAGAACTTTATACTTAAGAAAAATAAGTAAATTAGACAAAGACAAGAATTCTATAATTTTACACATAGATAGGATATGAAACTGAGACTCAGGGACATAGATAAAAGTGAAGTGGTTACCAGGGGGAGTATAGAAAGGGAGAGGGGAGTATAGAGAGACAAATATGTAAATGGTGACGGAAAATGATTTGACTTTGGGTGATGGGCACATGACACAATCAACAGTTCAAATGCTATAGAAATGTTTACCTGAAATCTATGTACTCTTATTGATCAATGTCATCGATTAAATTTAATTTCTAAATAGAAAATTTTAGAATTGGACTACAAGTATAAAGAAATAACATTAAATTGTACTGATAAATGGTTCTGTAATGCTCAAACGGAGCTTGAAAGTGTTCTAAGAAGGAAGGAAGAAAATAAATAAGAAGGGAAAGGTTAAGACTGGCCCATGTAAGAATGAAAAAAGTCTTCCGAGTAAGCCTTGCATGTAGCACAGCCCAGGCTCAGAAAGAAGGGGCTCATTGTGATTTGAAACATAAGTGACATAACTACAAAGGAAGCCAAGATTATCTTTCCAAACTGTGACTTGCTATGTAGAAGACCACGTTCCCTGCTAAATAATCCAAATGTGGGCTGGTTTAGCTTGTTTCAGATAAGAAAAACTGAGTCTTGTTACCCAGTTCAAGACTGCGCTCTGAGACTGGGTTATAGCTGCATCACATGCAGGTTTCAGGATGCCAGTCTCCTGGAAACCTCCCTGGAATTAAATCCGCCCAGACGATCCTTGCTGTGCTGTCTCAAACATGAGTAGTCATTGCTTTGCTGTCTTCTTTTGTCACCCCAAGTTGGTGAAAAATGTTCAAAATTCCCGGAAAAGCAGGTATATTCTAACTGGTTCTTAGTAAAACAGCCAATCTCATAAATGTATTTTTTTTAATAAATAAATTTTTATTTTAATGGGGTGACATCAATAAATCAGGGTATATACATTCAAAGAAAACATATCCAGGTTATCCTGTCATCCAGTTCTGTTGCATACCCATCACCCAAAGAGAGACTGTCCCCTGTCACCCTCCATCCAGCTTTCTCCATACCCCTCCCCCTTCCCCTCCCCCTCTCTCTCCATCCCTCCCCCCACCCCCTGTAACCACCACACTCCTGTCCATGTCTCTTAGTCTCGTTTTTATGTCCCACCAATGTGTGGAATCCTGCAGTTCTTGTTTTTTTCCGATTTACCCATTTCACTCCATATAATGTTATCAAGATTCCACCATTTTGTTGTAAGTGATCCGATGTCATCACCTCTTCTAGCCGAATAGTATACCATGGTGTATATGTGCCTCATCTTCTTTATCTAGTCTTCTATTTTTTTTTACAGTGATTAAAGCCTTTAAGCAAACTCTTGGCCAATACAGCAAGAATTCATACAAGAGTAGTGTCCTTAACATGTTCACCAAGTCCAAATTGGCCCCATCACCATGCCAAATCCCTGAAAAATGCAACCAACCACAGTTCAGTCTGTTAGGAGCTGTCACAGGGAGCAGGAGTCCAGGAAAAGTCCACATCCAGGAAAAGTCCGCATGGCACTGGAATTGTTGTCACCATTCTATACTTTGCAGCTCATATCCAAGTCCCAATGACCGCTGCTTCTAGCTGGTAATGATTTAGGTAGACTGGAAAAGCCATCTGCAGCATGTGTGGATATGGAGCTTCTGTTCTCCTCTGCCTGAAGAGATGAGACCAGGTTGCTTTTCCCTGGAGCTCTGCGACTGTGGCATGGTAAAGAGAACCTTGGGATACACTAAGCTGGGTGGCAAAGGTAGATTCATAATAGAAGTTGGCAAAAGGGGGAAAAAGAGCTCTAAATTAGGAGTAGGTCCCAGCCTGAAATATGAGTGGGGCATTGAGGTAGGAGGAATAAAGGAAACACTATATATTAAACAAAGCAGCAGAAAATAGAACTATCAACACTCACAACAGAGATCTTTGAAGGAAGAATAAAAAACATGACTATTCAGGCAAGACATAGTTAAGTGGCCCTTGTGCAAATGAGATCAGTTTACCTGCTTCTTGGAATAAATACCCTAGGCCCGTCCACAGTGTCGTAGATGGGGCCAACGACCCTGGGCACCTTCAGCCTTCAGTGGCCAACCCCAGCATTCTGGGCAAGGTTAGGTCATAGGTGGCTGGAGCAGGGCTGGAAGAGACTGAACCCTCCCTTAGAGGAGCGAGGAGGAAGCCTACCTTCCAGTGTCCCTGTTTCCTCACAGCAGAGGCATGTAAGTCTGGCAGGCTTTAGCTTAATGACCTTCCTTTCCACTATTGAAGCAGGACCCAGATGGCATCTGGGTCCTGCTTCAATAGGATGCCATCATAAATATATTTTTAAATGCATGTTAGGAGCCTAGAAATACACACTTATTTTGAATCCATCAGTGGTTATGTCTGCAGGAATAGATGTTTAAAAAACTTTGAAAAGAAAACATATACTCCCTCTTTCCCCTTTCTTCTCATCCAGATCCTTTATTGCTTTCAAATCCAGTTCACTTCATATCTTCCATTAACTTTTCTCAATCCAAAGTAACCTCTTCCTACTCAGGATTTATATTGTCTAACCTTGTCATTTGGTATTTTTCTTATAAGGCCTCTCATGCTCATTTAGCTTATCATATGGAAGTGTCTTTCCTACCTGTTATAGTCTTCAAATATGCCCATGGGCATCGTGCATAGTGGAAGAATATATGGTTTGTAGCATTCACTGAATATTAGATAAATTCATTATGAAACATTCCAAATTCATGAACCAATTTTATCCCATATCTCTCTATGCTATTGTTTCCTCTTTCACAAAAGATATAAAAATATGGCAAGATAGACAATAAGATACCCTGGTTTTCTCACAACTGCAGGACCCAAATAGCATGAATTCCTGAATTCTTTTAATGGGTCATGTACCAGAAAATGGGTTATAGGGGTTTCAGCACTCCCCTTGTAGAGGCTTGTCTCTTTAAAGAAGTTTTTAAGGGTAAGGAGGAATGCTGCCAGCTAAATGATGGCATGTCCCTGACTGTGAAACACAGCCTGATTTCAAAACTGTTATAAGTGGGAAAATGTGGGCCTTTACATTAATGATATATGGTAAGTAAATTTTTAAATAAATGCAGATAATACATGATAAAAGATAGCTTATTTGGGGGAGGGAGGGAGATATATTTGGGGTACACTTGTAACTATGTAAACACAACAAAGTAAAATCAGTAAAAACAAAATAAACAAAAAAAAAGATAACTTTTTTATTGAAATATCTAGATATTATCATAAACCAAAGAAAATTTGGCATTAAAGAGAGGCATACCATAGACTTGTCCCTGAAACAATGAGCACCTGACAAATTCTCATCCATGCTGAGGGCTGGTGATGACCTTTAATATACCAAGTACCCATTTATGTTCCCAGAAGGTGAACTATCCAAAAGGAACAAAAACTATGATGTCATGACCTTTGCTTAGAATACAATAACATGAGTTTCATGTTTATAAAAGATGAGGTTGCTCAGGGTCCTTATACAGTATATTTACAAATTGATCCACACTGATCCATAAGTGGCCAGAATCTGCCTGTGCATGTTCATATACTACAAAGTCATTTCAACTTCCTGTACACCCCTTTGCATGGAATGCTCCACACATGCTTTGTATTTTGTTTAGTTGTGTGCCTGTCAGCGAATACAGGAAGTGTGACTTGTGCACTACTGCATTTCCCCAGGTGGCTTCCACGTTGCCTTCTACATGGTGAGTAAGCCTTCAGAGACTTGTGAAGAACAGATGAACAAAGAACTGACCCAAGAAAATGCAATGTTATCACTTAGTCCTGGGGTCGGCAGTTACCCAACGAATCAATAAAGAACAAGGCATGAGATTGTTGCTTTGCAGGACATTAACCAGAAGAACAAATGGTGGGGTTCTTAAGAGAAAGCCCAGGAAGAGTGTCTTCTCCAGTCACCATTTCTGTTTATGAATGAAAAGCAATTGTAAACATCGTTTTTAGCAACTGGTGTCTATGTCAACAGTAAATTCAGTAATCTTGCCTTTTATCCTTTCTATCCTAAGATATCCCAACTTTCTTTATCTGTGAAGTATACTTTAAAAGATATATATACATTTCTCAGGTGGAACTCTTTCCCTTTTTTAACCCAAACAGATATTTAACCTGTTGGTGTTCCGAGATGTAATTTACAACATATTTATTCAGAATCCAACAGCTATAGGGATCTCTCTATAATGGCAGTATTGAACTTGAAGTTTGGTAAGCCACGAGCCCAGGATCCTCTAAACTCAAATAAAAAAGTAAATTAAGTTTTCTTTTGATAAAAATTCTCTTTTTTATCAAGACCTACACCTGAGCACTGTAAGGAATAATCCACAGGCAGCCAAGATCCACGGAGCTGCTAGATGTGGTCCTTCTGGCAGTGGTGTGGATGCTGCCACCATGTCCCTTTCCTGCCCCACAATCAGTCAAGTGCCATTTGGGCTGCCTGTCCTGAGAATACACAAGGGAAAAGAAGATGACATCATGCAGACTTGCATCATGTCTCCTGCATGGGAAAGAGGCCATAATCTGTCCTGTTATCAATTAAACAACCAGCGAATGCCGCATTCTTTGTGCCCTCTGCCCATGCCAGCACTGCCTGAGGCTGGTTTCTATGGGGAAATACTGCAGAACAGAACATTTAGACCAAATATAAGAACAAAGCATAATAGGAAAATAACATGTTAGTATATATATTTAAATCACCCAGACTGGCTTTCAAAATTGAAGCAGCTGGTTTTATATCTGAACAATATCTTACAAAGCAAGCAAAAGCAAATATTATATGACCCATTTAAATGATCCATCAGCTGCTTGAGAACCAGGTGATATTTTATTCATGTTTGTATTCCATAATCTAACATGGTGCTCAATACATAATGTTTCACATCCAATACTTCTTGCTGAATGAATGAATGGATATCTTACATAAAGATGGATGTCATCTAACTAGAACAGGTCTTAAAAAATAAATACCTGTCATAGCTTCCATCTAAGAAAAAACAGCACTAAAAGTATGTGGTTTATGCCATTTCATACTACTATCTTGGCCACAACTACTTGTTCCAGGAATTTCTGCTCAGTCCAAAGGATCATATATAAAGGCCAAACTGGGGCACCTTGGTTTAAGAAGGCTCAATAAGAGTGCCCATACGGGATAGAGGCTAACAAACTCCCCTGGATCCTTTCTCAGGACGTACAAATACAAATAGCACAAAGAAGGTCACAAACTCTTGAATCAGATATAAGGATGTGCTTTTGCAAGACCAGAGTACAGAGAGACTGACTGCCAGCTGTGGACTTATAAGGAACCCTATCATTCCACGCAGCTTTTCCCTGTGTGCTGAGAAACAGAGTTCGGAGAGATTAGAATAGAGACTGCTTGATAACAGTCTGGGAAATGCTGAATGCCATGTCCTTTCTTGATTAGTCACAATGTCCACTTGCACATGTAAGTCTCTTAGAAATCTTGCTTTAAAAAAAAAAGTTTAATCCTATTTAGAAAAGGTCCCCGAAATCATAATTTTGCAGCACACTTAAGTGCAAAAGTGTAGCATGGGACACCTGATTTGAGAAACGGTGCCTTAATATGACCTGGATGTATCTCTCCTCACAATTTAAATAAGTCTAACTAAGGTATTGCCTTAATTATAAGGCTTATAAATATTATACTCAGGAAATGAACCTCCAACTTGTGAGAATGAATCCACAAGCTCAAAATTAAACCAGGCTCTTTTCCATAAAGCAGTTACTCAAACTGTAACTCAAGTCAAAACTATGGTTTCCAAAATTTTTAAGACTTCATGACTTCATTCAGGAATCCTAAAAACAACTGTGGTCATCATCCATTAAAAATGCAACTTTCACAGTGTTCTTCAGACAGGAAAATAAAAGTCCTCTGGGCCGATTTATTTTCACTAGTGTCTGTCTTGCTGGTAAATACGTAAACAATTTTAAACAAGGCAAGCACATAGGCTGAGTATAATAAAATCCATCTGATTTGCTGCTCTTCAAAGAAAAGAACTCTGAATACCTAGTCAAATAAATAAATGATCTATGCCTTTTTTTTGTCACTTTTTTCCCTTCACTAAGTTTAATAAATAAAAAAATTGATGGTTTTGGAAAGAATTTTAGGTCGTCTCTTCCAATTGTAACATTCCTTCACTTAAATATCAGTTACCACAACATTCCAAACTTTTAAGCAAAAGCTGTTTCCTGCATTTATTTTGACACATATAAAGCAGCATCGATCAAGTTCAGTCCAGCAGCCCTAAAGTTTTTCCTGATACATGCCTCGTTTATACGTTTTATTTTTCTTCAACTCTGTCTTTTCCTCTCATCAACCCCCACTCTGCCCCACGGTGTAACACATGACATATTAAGCTCAGGGTAGGAAGATAAATTTTGTTTTTTAATGATTTGATGCCCACAACATAAGCTACAGGGAAATTAGTTTTAATTCATCTAAAAAGTCTAAGTAGGATCATGAATAACTGAAAAGGTTTAGCAATGAGCAAGCATGCCTAATACAAAAGAGAAGAGGTGAGAATGAACTCTCACCCTGAATTAGAGTTTAGAGATAAATCAATCTATTAACATTCAAATAAGGATTAGAAGCCATGTTAAAAAAAAAAACAAAGAATTAAGAGTTTATAGCAACACATGACTAGTGTGATCACATCCCAACCCATCCTAGCCCCACACTAAGCCAAAGGAATTTCTGTGACTTGCCAGGAAAAAATACTTCATTTCTCTCTTTGTTAGGTGCATATTTCCTAGACTCTCCTGTAGAATATTAGAGGCAGGTGAGATGACTTTAATAAAACATATACCAAAATATAATAGATAACATTTTATAGCATTCCTTTGAGATCGAATAGCTCCTAATTTTGAATTTCAGATATTCAAATTATCACATTTCAAATACTGGCAATAGGAACAGATGCAACTTCTTCCATTGAAAACTCCTTAATCTCCAAAGCAATTATTTATTTTCCTTCAAACGTTCTTTTTTCAAAGAGTTGAATAACAATAATAGCAATAATGATAACAATCCTTAGCACTTCTATACCAGGCACAGTACCACGTGCTTTACATACCTTATCTTATTCCAACTCCATGACAATCTTAAAAGACAGGAACTATTTTTATGCCCATTTTACAGATCAGAAAATTTAAGCTTAGAGAAGTTAATGATTTGCCTAAATTCACACAACTAGAAAGAAAGTTAAACCAGGATGTGAACTCTGCTCTCCTTAACCCCACTGCTCACACTGGAAAATTTGACAAACATAACAGGCATTACCATGTACCCATGAAGAAGAAGATAGGCACCCAACCATGATTATATAGTCATCAAAGTTAACACAGAGAAAATTTTAACAAAGAGGAATACTCTAAGTAACTAGAAATTGGAGAAATATTTGGGTAATTGAGACCTACCCCTACTACCTTAGCCAAAAATACCTAAAAAGAAAGCAAAACAAAACAAAAACCCATGAGGCTTCAGATGCTCTGATATCCCACTGATTATTTTGGGGTGTTGATTTTACTTTCCCCATATAGGCATATCTTTAATGATAAAGAAACAAAGACAGACGTACAATGAATATTCTAGTCAGTCAAACATACATGCCTACAAATTACAGTTTTAGGGAAAAAATGTACTCAAATATAGGCATCAGATAAGTGTTTAACACATTTGATTTCAGGTGGCTGAATTCAAAGACAGGGCTATATAAGCAAAGCAGTTGTCTAAATTAGATGGGATAGCCATCTAAGTGGTGAAATTTAAGGAATACAAAAGACTCTCCTGCTTGAAATATTCTCTGCCCTTGCAAATGTCTTCATTACACTTTGTCACACTGACCAGAATCTCACTTTGGTACTAATTTTAGAAATGTAAATGACACTATAAGCTGTTCACTCTTAAATAGCAATTAGCTTAATTTGATTACTTTGCTTTCCAAAAGAAGTGGGGATCTAGGTATTCTCAACCCTGGCTGTTTATTAGAATCACATAGGGGTATTTTTAAATAATGCCAATGCCTGGGCCCCACTCCCAAAGGTATTGCGGTTCTGGGTAGCCAGGGCCCAGGCTGCAGCACCTTTTACAAGCTCCCAGGTGGCCCGGGTGTGTGCCAGGCTTCAGAGCTGCTGGTCCAAACACTCTCTGCCTCCTCTAAAGAGACATAACATTTACCAACCATGTTCCTATTTTCTTTGTTTTTAGTCCCGGATGGATTAAATTCTCTCCCAGCAGGCTGTGTTAAGAGAGATAGTAACCACCACAAAATATACTTTCAAATATGAAATGAAAGTTGTATGAAAAAACAGTTAAAGACAAAAGTGCCTACCTTTGCTTACTTAAAAAGAAAAAGTCATGTGACTCTATTAGACTATAGAAGACATAATTCCATTTTCTTAAGTAATCTTTTTAACATGATTTGCTGTTTTGAAATACATACTTTTTATATTTCTTTATCAAGTCCATTACAGCTGCTGTATGACAGTAGTCCAACCCCTTGTCATTCTGAGACCACTAGAAATTTGACCACAAAATAGGGTCAACAACCAGCTAATTTTATTGCTATTTCTTTTCATCTCATTTTATCAATAGTTCAGCTCTGCAATGCATGAATCGACCTGGATGAAATTCCTACATTCCAGGAATCCAAGTCAGTACGTTATTATTATTACTGAAAGTTGTTACAAACAAACATCCGATGTCATCTAAAGTTCTTACAATAAATTTCATTTATAAAGAACTCATTACATTAAAATGTAAAACTTGATCAAGAATTAACATTTACTTTTTTCTACTAATTAACTCTCTGTGCAATCCAGATAGGTTGCTTAAGCCTCAACTTCTTCAGTATTAAAATGGGACTATAAGTGGGGTATAAAAATGAGACTCATGGCCATAGATAAAAGTGAAGTGATTACCTGGGTGAGGATACAGGGGGAGAGGAGTAAAGGGGGACAAATATACCGTGAAAGAAAATGATTTGATTTTGAGTGATGGGCACACAACATAGTCAACAGTTCAAATGCTATAGTAATGTTTACCTGAAACCTATGTACTCTTATTGATCAATGTCACCTCATTAAATTTCATTTTCTAAATAAAATTTTTTAAAATTGGGATTATTGCCCTGGCCGGTTGGCTCAGCAGTAGAGTGTCAGCCTGGCATGTGGAAGTCCTGGGTTTGGTTCCCAGTCAGGGCACATAGGAGAAGCGTCCATCTGCTTTTCCACCCCTCCCCCTCTTGCTTCATTCTCTCTTTCTCCTCTCCCCCACCATCCTGCAGCCATGGCTCAATTGGAGCAAGTTGGCCCCAGATGCTGAGGATGGCTTAATGGCCTGATCTCAGGTTCTGAAATAGCTCCATTCAGAGCAACAAAGCAGCAGCCTCAGATAAGCAGAGCATCACCCCCTAGTGGGCTTGCCGGGTGGATCCCTGTCGGGGTGCATGAGGGAGTCTGTCTCTCTGCCTCCTTGCCTCTCACTTAAAAAGGGGGGGGACTGGCCAGATGGTGGTTCAATGGATAGAGCATCGGACTGGTACACAGAGGACCCAGATTTGAAACCCTGAGGTTGCTGGCTTGAGTGAGGGCTCATCTGGCTGGAGTGTCGGGTGGCCAGTTTGAGCATGGGATCATAGACATGACCCCATGGTCGCTAGCTTGAGCCCAAAGGTCACTGGCTTGAAGTCCAAGGTCACTGATTTGAACTCAAGGTCACTGGCTTGAGCAAAGGGTCACTTGCTCTGCTGTAGTCCCCAAGTCAAGGCACTTATGAGAAAGTAATCAATGAACAACTAAGGAGCTGCAATGAAGAATTGATGCTTCTCATCTCTCTCCCTTCCTGTCTGTCTGTCCCTCTCTCTGTCTCTGTCACACAAAAAAGGGACTATTAATACCTATTCTACCTCACTTGAAATTTTCTTAAATAATTTTATTATAATGCTTGTGCATTTGAAGAACTAAAATACAATACGAAGGTAAGTTATCAGTCATTTACTTAATCATAAGCTTTATGAGGGCCAGGTACAGTTTCTCATAGATTTTTCATCCTCAGAACTTACTGCAATGCCAAAAATATAGTACATACTAAGTAAATGAGTAATATTCATTAAATAGATTAATAATTGAACTTATGAATGAATGATTGTAATTGGAATTCACAAAGAACACAGGCTAATGATTATAAGTTAAAATTAAATGCGTTCTTGTGCTCTTTTCCCCTCCATCACCAAAGTGACTATTGTCTTTATGAAATCAGTAACTATATTTCCAACTACATTTAGAGAAGCTTTCAGTGACTTTCAGATAAAATTTTGTCAGTGTCAAGTAAGAGTATGGAGAGATGAGACACAACTTACATTCATCCACCTATTCTTGGATTGCAGTCTAACATTCCAGTGCTGCCTAGTTCAGAAAGATGGGTGTTTGAGAAATCAGATTGATGTGGTTGTAGGGTTTCATCGCTAACATGAAGTGAAGAAGAAAACAAGAGGAAGGATATACTGTTTAAGTTGGCCTCTATGTGATGTTAAATGTCAACATTCTTGGTGGTAAGATCATTTATTTAAAGAGCCCAGAGAATCAACCAGTTGAGCCTTTTCTCCAGGTTTTTTGGGACAAAGTCAGTTACTGACCACATGAGCTACATTCATTAGACTTAAGCAACAAGGCCTTTGATTGTTACCACCAACACCATCTGGCTATGAACCATACTTGAGCTAGCTAGGTCTGGATTTCTCTGTAGAGAGAATGTGTGTATTGATTGATGTCTTTGATGACCAGTTAATCTTCTTATGTCATCTCCTTTCACTTTTAGAGACCAGCTGTGAGTTTCCAGGACTCCTTGTAGAGTAAGCATACATTTTCTTTGGTTTTACTTATAGTTTTTCCTAGAATACTTCTGTGCTTTCCCCCACCTCTTCCAGTTAAATCTAGAATCCTTTGGACAGAAAGAGAAGTCTACAACAAAATGGTTAGATACATTTTCTAGGTGTTGTTCATCCCAGCAAAACCTTGTATTCTAGAAAAATTACTTAAAATATTATTGGCATTAATACATACCATAAGCAACTTCATTAACTTCCACCTTCTTAAAATGACTTTACAACTATGCCACTTACTCATAGGCATTTTAGTAAGTCATGCCCTTATGAAGAAATTAGCCCATCTGGGGGCTGGTTTATGGAGCTACTACATTTAAAGTACAGAGCAGAAAACAGTCCAGGAAAGAGTGGGCTTTCAACTTTCAACAGGTAGGAAGCCTTGATAAACATAAAGATTATTGGTGCTGAGTTCAAATAAGTTGGACAGAAAATTCTCTGGCCAAGTATGAACTGCTCTGTACTTTTTCTCTGATATTTAAATAATCAGCACCGTTTTCTAGAAGTCAGGTTTTCAGAGACAGATGTAGTCCCTTTCTACTCTTCAGCTCACTGTTGTTGCAGTGAGAAAGATCGTATTTTAGAAGAAGATATTATTAGAGGATATTCTGATGTAGACTGCCAGTTGCCTACCTTATAACTAGTCTGCCTTTTTTTTTCTTACTAAAAGAAACCTGCTTTTATTCAGGTATCAATAAAACCTTGCTTTTCCTTACCTCTGCTACATTTGAGTTGAGCATGTAATACAATTCTGACCAATGCAAAGTCGACGTTGCTGCTAATCCAAAAGAGCTCCTAAAACGAGAGGCAGACTCAGGAGGTATGGACCGTGTTGCCTTTGGCACTTTGCGCTTTTCCAGACTGGAATGTGGCTTAGGCCACAGATGGTCACCTTCAGAGCTTGAGGCCAAGCATCACACCTTTGGGATGTCAGAGAAGAAACCTAAAGGTTCTGGGTGCCCAATTTTTTTGCTATCACCATGTTGGCTCTGAGCTGTCCAACGCAGCATTTATTTTATGTGAAAGAAAAATAAACCCCTTTCTGTTTTAAGCTTCTAGTTTGGTGGTCCCTGTTGCTTGTAGATAAATACAATTTCTAACTGAAATAGTTTATTTTTAAAGTTCATCAATCATAACATAAAAGCACTTGAAAACTTGCCATTTGAGAAAGGTTGAAGGAACTGGGGATTTATGTCTGGGAAAAGAAGGGAATGGAGAATACAGTAAATAGGTATATTCAAATATGTGAGCCACTGACATGTGAAGAGCCACAGGAGCCAAACCAGGAAGAAGCAGTGAAAGCGAGAGACAGATTTTAACCCAGCCTAGCAAATCTTTCTAATAAACAGAACCAGCTCCTCATGAGTAGGTTACCATAACTAGAAGGGATCAAGTATTAGGATGAATGTCTACTCCATGGAAATACGGTAGAGGAGATAAAATAATTGAATGAGGCAGTTGGAAAGGGTAATATTTACTTAAGTTTCCACCCCAACTCAGAGAGTCTATAAATCTCTGAGCTCTTAATGCCTAATACTCCATTCTCTTTAAGACAGCAAATATTTGTTGAGTGCTTGTGAAGTGGATTTTTATTGCTTTGCTTTGTTTATTGCGCTTAATGCACCTAACTTTTACGTCACTTGCAGGCTCTTTCAGAGATGACTAACTTTTCAGTTGATTGTGGAAGTGTCTTTAGTTTGTCAGAATCTATACGGAAATGAAGTACAACTAGGACAACCCAAGCGGTAGTTCTAAGACATTTGTTGCAGCTTTACCACGTGCTGGGTCATGAAGCACAGTGTTTTAAATTTATTATAATTTTTGCAACAATTCTAGAAAGAAAGTAATATCATTATTTCCTTTGAATGAAGCATATAAATAAGACACAAATAATTTAAATAATTTTTAAGTTCCTATAGCTAAGGATGATGCTTGAATGGAACCCAGCAATCACCCTCCAGAATCCCCTGGTGAGCAGACTATGTTCTCCATGCCTGTTCTACATATAACTTCAAAAAGACAGGTCTACCTAAGGATCAAAATAAAATTGCAAGTGAGTTACAAGTATTATAATGACAAACTATAAATTGTGAAGGCAGATGTCCTGTGTAGTTCGAATATTTTTTAACACTTTCTTCTTTTGCATTCAATGTCACTTTATCCTTGTCTCTAACATTACCCTCTGAAAAACAAATCTGGAATAATACACGTTAATATGGCATATGGCAGCTATGTGACAAAGGGAAATACGTCGTCTCTGGATAAATTGATGAGGGGTTATGAGGTCAACCTTTCTCAACAAGCAGCTACAATTACCTTTATAAGGCAGAAAAGCCCCAGCAAGAAACTGAATCTTCTTCTATCAATGAGTGGAAAACCACAGATTAGAAAATGTTAAAAGTAGGCAATAATTTTTCACTATAAATCTGCCAAAAAATTTTAAAAGCCATAAATTAACTCAATATTTGAAAAATAACATACCTCTTTTGCAAAGGTTCCAAATTTTTATCTTACAACATTGATAATACAAGAATATGTACAACTTGGCACATTATAATTATTTCATTGTGAAGCATTGTTAGGATTTAAAATTTGTCTCTTAAAAGCTGAAATAACTGCTTAATTATTTTAAAAAATAGTCACTAATATTATAACTAAACAAATTAAGCATTAGTTTAAATACTAAGTATCTTTTTGTTTTAACCCATTTGTATCTGGTTTTAAGTCTTCTTAAAGCTTTATCCCATTTTACCATTTGTTCTGCTATATTTTTATTGTCTTGCAAGCTGATCAGTAATGATAAATTTAGGATCAGAATTTTGAAATAACTGACTTTAAACATGTCCACATATATGACATGTGTTTTATCTCCCTTTGGCCCCAAAGCCTGGTCATTCTAGCCCTCTCACCATGGATATCATTCCATTTAGTTCAGCCTGAACCATGCTGACTGCAGACACTAAATGCCCAATGAGTCATTAAAACACTTTTTCTTTCTTTACATTCAACCAACGTGAATCAAGTGATAAACTAGTTAGATGAAATATACATTTAGAATAGGTCCAAAAGGGATAAGGAGCGAGGGAGAGAGAAACAGAGGACAAAAGACAGAGAGAAAAAATAGTAAATAGCATAAAGGAGAAGCCAAGAATGCCTAGTTGATGGCTACCATTCAGGTGGATTTATCGTGTTAATGTCAAAGAGCAGACAGCCAGGAGAAAGCCCTTCTCAACAACCTTAAGGGCATACAGATTAATAACTTGCTTCGGTGACTATGTTCCCTACAAGTGGGGGCCCTGCCTAGAGCCACCAAGGGGCTATTGTTGGCCTAGCCTGTAAGCTAGAAACGTCCTCTCTCTTCTTCCCAAGTAGTGTCTCTACCCACAGCGACTCTGTGGCACCAAACACCTGGCCCATGAATGCAGCCAGGGTGGTGGCTGTTTTCTCTGGAGATAGCACATTAGTCCTTCTTTGCTTCCATAAGATAATGCTGCAGGTGCTTTTCTTTGCTCTGATTATCAGCACATATAAAATTGGTCACATTTTTCTAAGCTAGCAAGCAGCCAAGGGTTTGTGTGGCCATGACAGCTGCCAAGTGAATTTCTAGGGGGAAAATAAAATAACAAATGAGAGAAATCAAGTCTCCTTCTTGCTGCAGCCCAAGACCCAGCATTGCTGATATCCTGAGAGGGAAAGAAAATCAGTGTTCTGATTATGTTTGCTCTGCATTCCAACTGGGCATTTCATCCTTTCTCTTCAGTATGAGCATGTTAAATATGAATATGCCAACTCGTGTGGACAAATGCTTGCTCCATGTGTTATGCTATAGACAAGATCTCTTCAGTTATTCAGAACCAACTACTTCCACAACTCAGCATGTTCTGACACACAGCCACACACTAGTAAACAAAGTAAATGAAAAAACAAAACCTTTTGGGCAGCCAGAATACACACCATGACATTCATCTCTCAAAGCTGGAATACTCCCAGGAGAGATTGCCAGAACTTTGCCCAGAATTCAGCTCACTCTAATTAAGATGTAGTTCTAAGCACTTTGGCTATTTGGCACTGCAGCCACGAAGAGTAGAACTGAAGAATTAAGGGATGTGTGCCGCCCAGACAAACATGCTGGCAGCGGTACAGAAACAGCTGGCCCTCGAAGAAAAGGCTTAGTTAGTGGCACCACACAGGCAAATTAAAACCAGCATCACCACAAAATAAAATCGCAGAAGAAAATGATCTCTCTACTTCAACAACTTCACAGTAAAATAAATCATTTAATGACAGTTCTGAATCATTAAAAGAAAAAAGAGTTTAATACTTTATGAAAGGAGAGGAGTTTTAATACTTGTTTTGTTTTGGCACTTCAATAGGTAAAGTTCCTTTTTTTTTGGAACCTCCACTAATTATTGATATTATCATACATCAATATTAGCATTAAGGTACATGGTCACTTTTCCAGCCCCCTCATATTTGACTAGGGCAAAGGTAAGCCAGAAAATGGGAAAGAGGATAAAAATGCCAACTTCATATTACTGCACAGTAAAGCGGGCAATTTGGGAAGAGCAGATGAAGCTGTAAAAAAGGTGGATGTAGATCCTGACTGGTTGGCTCAGCTGTAGAGCATTGGCCCAGCTTGTGGCACTCCAAGGTTCAATTTCTGGTCAGGGCACACAGAAGAAGTGCCCATCTGCTTATCCACCCTTCCCTTTCTTCTTCCTCTCTCTCTCTCTTCCCTTCCTGCAGACAAGGCTCCATTGGAGCAAAAAAGTTGCCCAGGCGCTGAGGATGGCTCTATGGCCTCTGTCTCAGGCACTAGAATGGCTCCAGCTGCAGCTGAGCAATGCCCCAGATGGGCAGAGCATCGCCCCCTGGTGGGCATGCTAGGTGGATCCCAGTCAGTGTGTGCAGGAGTCTGTCTGACTGCCTCCCTACTTCTAACTTCAGCAAAATACAAAAACAAACAAACAAAAAAACCCCAAAAAGGTGGATGTACTGAAAAGCTTCCCCCAAACACAGGCTTTAATCTTTCTGAGTATATTAGTTCCTGTTCTTGCGCCATGCATAATATCAGACCTGCTGGTGGAGTGAGGAGGAAGGTCGAGTCTTCTTCACAAAATATATACTTAGCATAGAGCTCGGAATCCTAGCTGATCTCCAGATTGCTTTTGAGTAGACAGATTTTCAGGATCCACTCTTAGATTTGCTAGTTGAAATGTTTGGCTGGGACCCTGGATTCTGCGTTTTTTTTAAACCTCAGCAGGCTTGCACCACTGATCTGGGATGCTGTGGTTTGGGGAGGTGCTATGAGTGCCTAGGCTTCTCAGTTCAGCCACGTCCACCTTGAGGGGTCTCTCATCTAAAGAACAATGATGGTACTTCTGGCATACACTGACATTCAGCCTGACTCCCACTGTGGACACACAGAGTTCACTCTCCCATAGGAACTCAGTGAGACCCCTAGCTAGCACCCTAAGAAGTTCAAAGAGATTAAAACAGAATGAGAAACAAAAGACTAGCAATACTTGTTTTTCTATTATGAAGCAATTGATCTCTAGCCACCACCAACAAAAAGCGTTTGAAAAGAAATGAAAAGGAGACTGGATATCTCACTGTATCTAAACCGGTTATGAGAAAGGCAAACTTGTCGTGGTATAGATTTCTTCAGGAAGCTGACACTGGTAGTCAGGCTATTTCATCTCTAACTAACCGTGTTCTCACCTTCTGCCACTCTGTGTAACAATAATAAAAGTTCACACTTAGGTATTGCTCAGCCTGTTTTATTCTGAATCGTTTATTTAAGCATTCATATTCTCTATCTAACTTCATTCTTTCCATCAGTGTAAGTTTTCATGAAAATATTACAGTCCCCATAACTGCACAGATTTTTCAAATACAACCTCACAAACTAACCCTTAAATATAAAATGAATCATTAGTAATGTATTTAAATACACAAAACCTTCCAGCCCAGGTAGAACTAAAGCCTAGCTATGCATCTTTGACATTTCAGCTGCCAGAATGTCTACTCATTACCTTTATGGTTCTTTTCCATTACATGGAAAGCAAACATTGATATCTCTGAGCACATAGAAATTTTCTTCTGCAAAAACTAAGTAAACTCTACTGTCAACAGGGCAACCAGTTTGACCTCTTCCCTTCTATTGCTGAACAGGGAAAATAAATAGTGTGAGATTGAGGGAAGGGAAAAAAATAAAATATACAGGTTTCTGCACCTTCCTGCAAGATCTCCGTTATGAGTGCTAGGAGAACTAAAGATAAAGTGGCTGCCAAATTTGGCTACAGATGTTATCAGAGATTCTATATAATCACTAGACTTTAGCACCTTAGAGGCTGTGATTATGGCTATTCATTCCAGACTTATGCAGCAGTACTGTTATATTTGGGACTCTATCCAATTTCTAGAAGTTTCCATCTCTCTTTATCAAATGACCCTTCACAGTCTTACTGCATAGCAGTGCCTTCAAATGAAGTGAACTAATATTCTCTAGAACTTAGAAAACTTCCTAAACACACCACAGTATGAATATTTGTTAAATGGGTAGAAGAGATTGGGATTAGGAGAACATTAGAAATAAGATTTTTCTGAGGTCAATCGAAATAAATTGTGAGTGGATTATCTTGAACAAAAATTAGAAATAGTTATTTCCCTTCCTCTTGACTAGTAGACACATTTCAGATTGAATCTAAATAATTACTAGATTCTTCCATCTACATGCTATTTTGCCACCTCTACTTCTTAAAACAAGTCTCTCCGGGCTATAGTTACATACATTCATTAAAATCATACACAGTCACTCAGTTAATATTTTAAAAGAATAAATAAATACTATTTAAAAATTTTCAATTTAACATCCCAAGTATGAAAACAGAAAGAATTTCACAATTTAAAGAAACCAAAGTGCGTCATTGTACAGAGAATGCAGGCTTTGTAGTGAGTAGCAGTGGGCTTGATTTCTTGTTAGCCCCTAACTAATCGACAAATCTCAAAGATTTAGCTCTTCAATCTATAAAATGGGGTTAATACTATTTGCAGGTTTTCTGTAAAGATTAGAAATTATATCTGTAAATCTCTAAGCATAATGTCTAGCATATGTGGCTTTAATGGTGGTAAAGATGAATTTTCTTTAAAGATTAATACTGCTGTGAGCCTAGTTGTTTATTTCCATCATTTTTGCATGTTCCATTTTTTTGTGTGTCAGATAAATCCTATTAAGGTTTTATTATTTTGCTTGATATAATTTCCCAGAAAAATAGAGTACCGTATTCAGAAAGAATAAGAAAACACACTAAAAATAAATATAAATAATTTTAAAAAGTTTTATAATATTTCAAGTGGCAGTATTTCATCTTTTCTTATGGCTGAGAAATATTCCATTGTATATATGTACCACATTTTCTTTATCCAATCATATTTCAAGGAATACTTCTGTTGTTTCCATGTTTTCCCACCATGAATAATGCTACAACGAACATAGGGTTGTACATATCTTTGCAAACGAATGTTTCAATTCTGACAATACCAAAAAGGGGTTGCCGGGTCACATGGTAACACTATTCTTCATTTTTCGAGGAACCCTCATACCATTTTCCATAGTGGCTGTACCACTTTACATTCCCACCAGCAGTGAATGAGGGTTCCTTTTCTTCCACAATCCCACCAATGCTTGTTATTACTTGTCCTGTTGATAATAGCCATTCTAACAGGTGTGAGGTGGTATCTCATTGTAGTTTAGATATGCAGTTCCCTAATAGCTAGTGAAGTTGAGCATCTTTTCATATATCTGTTAGCCATGGATGGATCTTGAGAATATCATGCTAAGTGAAGTAAGTCAGACAGAAAAAGTAAGAAACTATGTGATTTCACGCATATGTGTGATATAAAACTGAAAGCAACAAATGAACAAACAAGACAAAAAAAAGTCGTAGACACAAACAACAGTCTAGTAGTTATCACAGGGAAAGTTGGGAGGAGGGATAGTGGAAGGTAGAGGGGCTCAACTACATGGTGATGAAAGGAGATTTGAGTTCGGGTGGAGGGTACACAATCAAGTATACAGATGATGTATTATAGAAAAGCACACTTAAAATATATATAATTTTATTAAACAATGTCACCTCAGTAAATTTAATATAAAAATTTTTTAGAATGTTACTTAATTTCAATGTTTGGAGCTTTACTGAGAGGTTCATTTTATCCATTAAGATTCTTGGGCCTGACCAGGCAGTGGTGCAGTGGATAGAGCATTGAACTGGGACGTGAGGGACCCAGGTTTGAAACCCTGAGGTTGCCAGCTTGAGTTCGAGCTCATCTGGTTTGAGCAAGGCTCACCAGCTCGAGCACAAGGTCACTGGCTCAAGCAAGGGGTTACTCGGTCTGCTGTAGCCCCATAGTCAAGGCACATATGAGAAAGCAATCAATGAACAACTAGGGAGGTGCCGTAATTCAATGAAGAATTGATGCTGCTCATCTTTCTCCCTTCCCATCTTTCTGTCTGTCCTCTCTGTCTCTGACACAAAAAAAAAAAAAAAGATTCTTGGATTACGAAGAAGATAAACTTGAGTCAAAATGAAGTTATTGAAAGGATACGGGTAGCTCATAGAATTAGTGAAGACACCTTATATATAGCCAGGCTTTGCAGGACAGAACTAGATCACTCTGGGAATCAAGGTAAAGGGAAGTAAGGGAATGTGTGCTAGGGCACTATGGGCAGAATGTTCCAATTCAAGCTACTTTCTAATTTTCTGTCACTCTGATTAATAATAAAAGTCCACATTTATGTACTGCTTACCCATGTTAGTAATGATTCTAAATACTTTGCCTTCACTAACTCAATCTTTACAACAGGTTTATAAGGTAAGTAATTCTCAGGAAACAAACAAAATCTCATCAGTGTACATTGAGTCATAGTTCTTTGCATTTAATAGCCTCACCAAGACAAGATGGCATAGGGAAGTCAGGGTAAGTTTCACAAAAGAGGGATGAAATGAGGTTGGGTAGACAAAAATCCACAGATGTCCACTACATTCGATAAAATCACCATGCCTAGCTCTAAAGGATCTATATCTCTATTTCCAGTTGCCAAAATATTTTCTGTTAGTGATATGCATTGACTAGCATTTAGGGAGTTCAAAAATAAAATTATTTTCAGAAAGTCAAGTTATATTTTGTTTTATTTTGTATATAGGTAGGAATATAGTAATACTCCAACTGAGTATATAGTTGTACACTGATTTCACTTATTAATAAATTGAAAAATTATTATGTATTTAACAAAAAATACTTAAAAGGAAATGTAAATTTAGTCAAGTTTAACCTTCCTGACTCCCATGTCTAGGAATCACAGAAAAGAGGAAATTCTCTTTTTATTAGCCCAAGATTAGTGACATAAACATTATCCCAATCTCTTATACGCCTCTGGTAAAACAATTCCTTCACTGATTTAGACAAATAAACGAGACTTCCATTGCCAGTGAGAAAATATATTTTATTATTCTGAGTACATCTATTTTTAAAAAATTCTTATATTTGACATAGAAAAAAGCAGTTGCCATTAATTAATTATTATATTATTATAATGTGAAGTTTCCACAGGAGGGTAGAAGCCATATTTTATTCATCCTTATCTCTGTTGTGCCTAACACCAGGACTACACATTGAAGAAATGTAGCCAAAATTTATTTTACAAATGAAGGAAAAAATATTTGAACTTATTTCTTTTCTCTTTTTTTTTTTTTTTTGGATTTTTTTGAAGTGAGAGTGAGGAGGCAGAGAGACAGACTCCTGCATGCACCTGACTGGGATCCACTCGGCATGCCTATAAGGAGGTGATGCTCTGCCCATCTGGAGCATTGCTCCATTGCAACTGGAGCCATTCCAGCTCCTGAGGAAGAGGCCATGGAGCCATCCTCAGTGCCTGGGCCAACTTTGCTACAGTGGAGCCTTGGCTGTGGGAAGGGAAGAGAGAGATAAAGAGAAAGGAGAGGGGGAAGGGTGGAGAAGCAGATGGGCACTTCTCCTGTGTGCCTTGGCCAGGAATTGAACCTGCGACTTCCACATTCCAGGCCAACACTCTACCACTGAGCCAACTGGCTAGGGCCTGAACTTATTTCAAGAGTAGTTTTATTTTTTTCCCAATTAGAATTTGCTCATCATTATTGCTATTTAAAACATCTAGAAATATGAAGAAACCTCAAAGTTTTTAACATATGCAAGAATAATACAAAAGTCATATACAGACAATTAGCACCCTTAGAGTTCAAGAATATATTCATTCATTAGATAGACTTTGAATGTCTGTTGTGTCAAATCAACAGGCTAATGTTAAAAGAACAAGATATGTGGGGCAGAGCACAACTACCTCACACCCCGTATTCTCAGATTTCCACTGAAATGTTCAAAGAGTTATATAAGAGAAAGTCACTTTCAAATTAGAAACTATCCACCAAGCAGAAACATATAGAAGTTTCAGCTATAAGTAAAATAGATCAGATAGAAAGCAAATTAAGACCAGTCACCAAGGAATAACTCTCAAGTTCTCCATGCATAGTGGTTTATTTGGAGGGACAAAATTTGATGGCTGAGGGTTCTAATACAACAGACAGTGAATGCACCCTTGGGATTCAGTTAGCTGAGGCAAATCATTGGCATTTGAAAGTAGTGTTTCTTGCAGCTGAACAGTAAGATTGCAGCTGGGAAAGAAGCTAGTCACAGCTGCAACTTATATAAAGTATGAAGCAAGTTGGCTAAGAAACAAGTAATAAAGAAAGCTGGATCCAGAAATCTGACACCTGCACAGTCCCTAACCAAATATGGAGAAAAAACACTGCATAGTCAACATTACTCAGCTGGACTCCCCAGGTGTTCACCTCCTTTCTTCCTCCTTGCAGGCTGTGGGAGCTGAATCTATGAACCTACAATATAAATGATATCAAGCTGTAGTCAAGCTTAAGGGCTTAAAGCTATAGTCTAAGCTACTACCAGTTTCTGGACAGAACCCAAACATGGGTACTGACAACAAGAATGAGAAGCAGGGAGAAAAAATACTGAGCTGAGGTTATAATAGTATGGCATCATAAGTTGAAGACTACATCCAAGATTTTTTAAAAATTACCTACTACATAGAAAATAGAAGTAATTATTAGAAAATATGTGCTCGTGTCCCCAATAAAATTAATAAAACTTGTATTATAAAAGGTGAATGAAGTTGAATTACAAAATAGTTGAAAGTTTACCTGGGTAAAAGGCAGCATTCTATTAATCTAGAGTTAAAGCAGTTAAGATAGAAAATACAATTAGTGATACAAAGGACAAACCTAAAAGATTCTTTCAGAATGCAGAGGAAAGGGTTAGATGGAAAGATGAAAATAAAATGTTATAAATAAATGATAAAAATCCAAATCCTATCTTATTAATTAGTACTCAGACAATACCAGATGAAAATGAGACAGAAGCAATAACTAAAGATATATTAAAAGAAAATTTAAAGATTTCATAACCAAAAGGTTTCCTAATATAGAAAGTCAGTGAGAAAAGGCCAACACTTTTTGAAATTTTAATATTTCATAGATAAAAATAAATCTTACATGCATCTAGGCAGAAAAAAGCAAAGGCAGAAAAATTAAGGTGGAAATCTCATCAAGTCCATACTGGGGGAAAAGCCACAAATACTGTTCTCTTCATTAACCTGGGATTAAAAGGAACTTAAAACAATGTTAAAAGACAATTTAAAAATAAATATCAATAGAAAATAAGTAAAGGATAATAAAAGTAGTTTATAAAACAAAACTAAAATTAATAATAAATAATAAAGTAGCAATCACGTACAGAGTACTTGTTTTGTGCCAGGTGCTAATTAAAAGACATAAACAAATTACATATGTTTACATATATAAATTATATTTTTTAGTTAATTGGTCAATAATTTTATCAAAAGTTCAACCTCATCTTATTACAGAAATAGAAATTAAAACAAAGTTTTTATTATTCTATCAGATTGACAATGATTATAACTATTAATTATAGCTATTGGTCCCAGAACAAACATTTCAAACATGTTGGTAAGAGCATAAAATGACACTACCAATCTGGAAGGAAGTCTGGTAAAACTTATCAAAGTTGCACAGAGGTGTAATGTAGAGTTGAGCACTTGAAACTGGCATAATTATGTTAACCAGTGTCACCTCAATAGATTCAATTAAAAATCACTTAATATATTCATATCCAATGGCCAACTATTCCCCCCTACCACCACAGACAATTCTATAATTCTATATCCATAAATCTATGCTAAAGAAACAATGTTTCCTACACAAAGAGGTATAAACAATCTTTTCCAATACAACATTTTTATTGGTCCTTACCTTGTTAACTTCTCAGCCTTTATTATACAGTAAAAATATTAACACAATACAGGAAACAAAATTTAATATTCATCAATAAGAGATAGTTTAAATAAATCACTTTCCAAACTGTGGAAAACTATGCAGCTTTTGAAAATGATAAAAATATTTGGATTTTATAACATTAAAATATCTAAAAAGTGAAATCATGATGCCAGTTTTAAAATATATGTGTATAGAGGGGGGGAAAAAGTAGAGGAAAGAGAACAATCTAAAAGGGTTTGCCCCAAAAGATTAAAATTTGCTAAATCTGGTACTTGGACTATGAATGGTTTTTATTTTCTTATTTTTACTTTTCTGAAGATCATTTGAAAAAATAACATTGTATTTAAATTTGTCTTAATTACGGGAGATGGTTTAAACCTTTTTGGTAATACTTATAATCTTTCATTAAAAGCAGGAAATAATTAAAATGAAAGACCTAAGAATATGATCTCAATAAATTAGATGGTGAAGCAAACCTAAAAAACAAAAAGAAGTAATTAAAGGTGAAAATATATTTTAATAAAGTAGAAAATGGAAAAAGACAGAATTAAAAACAAATCCACAAGCACATACTTTGAATAAAAACAAGCATTAGGAAAAATTAAGGATGAGTAAGAAGACAAATCAATAGATATAATTTATTTCAATTGCTAAACATATGCACATACAATTTTATGAAAAGTAAATAACGTGTAAATAAAAATATGTTTATAGGAAAAAATATATAGAAGGAGATTGATGGTGATGGAGACTTGACTTGGGGAGGTGAACACACAGTATGATATACAGATAATGTATTATAGAACTGTACACCTGAAATGTCTGTAATTTTATTAACCAATGTATTCTCAATAAACTTAATAAAAATTTTTTTAAAAGAAAAAAGACAAATTTTCAAAATTGAATCTAGAAGCTATAGATAGACACCTGAATAGATCAATGATTATGAAAAAAATTAAAACTTTGTCACATACTATTCCAGAATATGGTTCTAGGCTCCTTTAATTTTTATATGACATTATAGAAAATTTCCAAGGAATTAATGATTTTCAAACTATTAGTAGTCACTTCCACAGACTACAGAAGAATATAAAACTTTTAGACATCATTTTAAGAAACTAATTTAACCCTAATGCCTATATTATACAAAATTAGCACATAGGTATTTAAAAAAACATACATACACACACACGTACAAAAACAACCTCAAACTCACATTTTAAAAAAGAATCATGTAAAAAAAATTCCAACAGAGGCAAACCAAGAATACCATTCCAGATCCCTTCTTTTGTGCCTATACTTCTTTCTCTCTACAAAATAAGTCCCTTTGAGGGTCACCACAGCCCATGACACAGATTTATGAGTTCCCATGTGGACAGACCTCAAGTAGTTTTAGCTTCCATTGAACATCAACTACTTTGAATCATTAAAAGAGTGTTGTCTCCTAACTTCATTTACCAGGAGCATCTGGGTCTCAGCTTCTCTTTGAGAAATTTTTACACAACTGTATTTCAAACACACAAAATGAAAGGCAGGCTACAGAATTCTAAGGAAGAGGACAACACTGCTAATTGGAAAGACAAAGATCAGGAAAGTGGCAGCATATGAGTTGGTTCTTCAAAGACAGGGTTTGGACACGTTTGTGGCTTTATACCTGGAAAGCAATGCAGCACAAAGAAGAGTAAGAACCTAGGTCCAGTCAGTCAGAATGCTCATGAGCACTACATGTCCTACTTAGGGATGCCAGATAAGATACAGGCCATCCAATTAAATTTGAGTTTTACATAAACAGATGATACCTAGCACAAGTATGTCCAAAATATGTAATATTTGAAAAAAAATCATTACATGGCCAGGGTGAAGTCTCCAAAAATTCACTAAGAATGCTTTTAACATGCTTTTTGGACATTCATAGAATATTTTGTTTTGCTTTTCTTCCATTCCTTTTCCCTCAACCCACTTAAAAATTTAGAAGGATACACTAAATTGGAAGTGTCCATCCATGCACACTTCAGATACAACTAGTTCTGGGCTGAGAAAAGGGAAGGACCCTAGAGTGCTTGAAGTAGGCAGTCTTAGAGAGGCAAGTGTGTGCAGTGAGCCCAGCTCAGGTTTGCATCAGGGCAGAATGTGCACCAAGCTCTCAGACCTGGCAACTGCCCACAGGGCCAGGCCAGGAAGCAAGAGCCAGGCTCAAGGCAGAGAATCCAGCAGCTTGGCAGAGACAGCCACTTTTCCTGGCCATGTCACTGAATTGTGAGTTTTAAAAGGGAAATAGAGCTGATCATTATGTTATTTGGGATTTCCACAAGACTATGTCCAAAGATGACTGTGATAAATATTTCCCAAGGTAATTCCAAAAACAGCCACAGTATAAGCATAGTGGTTTTGAAAATGAGGTTTGAAGTCAGATAGAGCTGGACATAAATCCCAACTTCACCCATTGTGAGCTAAGTGACCCTGGGCAGAGTGCTTCTCATCACTCAGTTTTCTTTCTATAAAATGGGAATAATCCCCAAGGTAATTAAATTTTATATATATATATATATATAATTATAATTATATATATATATATGACTACCTAGCTCTTGTTTAGTAGCTACTAAAGAAGAGGTAATTACTATAATATTCTGATATATTTTTAATGTTATCAAGAAAAAAGAAATTATAAGAACTGTTGATCTTTCCAGCATTTCTTTATACCAATGAGAGAAATTAGGAATCTTGTGGTCTAGAATCAAGGCCGCCATAATCTAGGGTCTATTCTAGCATCCCCAGACACTCTAATGTTTTTGGAGTGCTGGAATTATGCCTGGGTTCCTGCTGCTAGAAAAGGAAACCAGTTATTCACAGAGGGGTGGGGGAAATACACTCCAGTCCCCAGTGACTTCAAAATAGAAGGATTTTCAGAGGAAGGGAATATCTGACATTCCAAGAAGATATTTGAGAACTTTCTCCCAAAGGGAAGAAACTAGGCCATGTGCTCTTAACTCAATGAGGTGTAAGGTCACAGTTGGGGAGAAAGAGGAGATAGTTGGCCTTAATTAGCTCCCCAAAAGCCCAGAACTCCTGGGACTACTCCAAAAGCAAGTAGAATTTCTGGTGGAAAGATCCACACTCCGAAATATTTGATTTCAGTAAAATGAAATCAAATCTAGGACAACTTTTGAACAATTACCATTTAACTTGCATGTACATGTTGTAAGAACTAAATTTATCATAACTCCTGTCTATAGAAAAGAATCAGTTGCCACCAGAAGGTAAGCTCTGTGAAGGAATGGACTGTGTCTGCCCTTTATACAGCTATATGCCCAAGCAATAGCAGCATGCTTGGCTCATAGTTGGTACTCAATAACTATTCATTGAACTCAATCATTCAAGACTCAACAATGAGTTAGTAGAGGGAGCTGGGATTTGAACCTCATCTGATTCTAAAAACCACACATGCCTCTATGTCAGGGGTCTCAAACTCAACTCAGCATGTGGGCCGCAGAGCAAGATCACAGTCGTTCAGCGGGCCGCACTAGGTCTACAAAAGGCAACTGTTACGCAACACTTTTCTCACTGCAGTTGAAAACAAAAAAAAAATCAGTACAACAGCACAATCGTACATGCAGTTTACTCAGTGTCACAAAACGACCAGAAACTGTAGTTCGTATCACAACTGCTGTTAACTAAGCTAATATCTAGCTAGGATGCTAGAGAAATGAAAAATACAAGTAGGCCCCTAGGCTTACTTAATTTTATCCAAAATATTTTGAACTTTGTGGATTAGTCTGCGGGCCGCATAAAATTGTTCGGCGGGCTGCGAGTTTGAGACCCCTGATCTATGTCATGCTGTGAGCCAAATAGTCTTACGCCAGAACCAATATCAACATTAGCTCCCATCCTGGCTCTCTCACTGCAAGATCTCCTGGGCACCACCAAGCGGAACTGGCAGAACCATGTGGAAGGGCACCCTTCAGAGGATCTATGAATCTAAAAATTGTAGCAGATATTCAGAGAATTTATGAAGCGAGGAATTGTAGCAGATATTGCTGGCTGCCTCTCGAATGTCTATTTTTTCTTTGCTAAAAGAACTTTGATTTATTCAGGTGACAAAGTTCCAACTTTAAAATATTGACTTCCTAAAAATACTTTATATCTCAATTATCATAATAGTTTCAAACTCATCAAATTGTACACTTTATATACATGCAGTTTATTGTATGTATATTATACTTCAATAAAATAGTAAAATATACACACACATACACACAAAACAGACTGTTCCCAGACTTCCCGTGGGCCACTTCTGGCTAATGAGTGTAAGCATATGTCTACTAGATGGAGTTTCAGTTCTGGTAAATTGGAATGAACCTTTTACCTTTTGAGTTTCCCTTTCCTTTCTACCTGTAGGTGAAACCACTACCCTGAGAAAATGAGAACAGAAGCTTCAAGCTAAGACTGGTGAAACAAGGACCTAGATGGAAATGGAGCCCTTGATGACTGTCTGGAGAGGCAGCACTTGCTTTGGCTTCTTCACCTCCTGATTTCTTGTTCTGTGAACAACTTAAGTCTCTTTTTATTGACCTGATATTGCATGGCTTCATCGTATGCTGCTTCCAGTTACAGAATGACAATATCCCCAAGCAAAGTATAATGAAGATGACACAGCAGCATTCCTCAAAATTCTTCATTTGCTTCAGAGTAAAATCCAGATCCTCCTCAGTCTCCTCTCCTACTATGGCATCACGGCCTTCCATAAACATGTCCTCTCAGCTCCAGCAGGCTCTTCGCTGTTACAAGCAAGTAATATGTTTTACGATTAAGGCTATTCTCTCAACCTGATGTATAGTTCTTCTATATAATCTTACAGACCCTGGAAGATTTAAAGAATTGATATAGGCCACAGTTGCTGGTGAAAGACTTTGAGAAGAATATTTAAATCAACTTTATAAAACACAAATATGCCCTGACCAGAAGGCTCAGTAGAGCATCATTCCACAGCACAGAGGTTGCCGGTTCCATACCGGTCGGGTTTATGTTGTAAATGAGCTTTCCATTCTGACATATTCCAAATAAATGACAATTTATTAATCATTTTTAAAGTGAGAGCTTTTGACATTAAAGAAAAGCAAAGAGTACATCAAGGCTCCACCAGAGCATGTGATTTTCCTACTTTAGATGTGGGTATTTAGAGCAAAGAGCATCTGGTTTATATTCAAGGAACAGATCGATGTTCCTGTCTCTCTCTGTCTCTTTTTCTCCCTCCCTTCCTCTCTCTCTAAAATCAATCAATAACTTTTTTTAATGTTTTAAAAAATATAAATACACAGTACTGTTACTACTGGGCCATTTTACTAAATATAGAAGCAACTTTTTTTTTACAGGACTATCTTCGATGTTTCTTTAGAAAGTGGTTGAATCTTCTGCTGACTACTGATAACTGATGAGCTTCCACATGTTATAAATACGAGTTGTGAATATTTCTTGACATAGGCCAAGCTTATCACCACCACTTGCCTTTCTGGTTACTTTCATATTTAGGGAATACAGAACCACTGATTGCTCTTTCCCCAAAAGGTAACCCTCTACTTGTGAGCAGTATATAATCCTAGAATTCATTTGTCAAGTAGGTTATCATGAAACTAAAAAACCTTTTTAAATGGAAACATTACTGTAAATAGTAGTTAAATTCTCACACAAATCCATAAAAAACTACTAAATCCATAATATAGCAAAAGTAAGTACAGCCCTGGATGGGTAGCTCAGTGGGTTAAAACATCACCCTGATGCACCAAGGTTGCAGTTTTACTCAGGTCTGGGCACATACAAGGATCAACCAATGATGCATAAATAAGTGGAATAAGAAATCAAAGTTTTTTTCTCTCTTCTCTTCCTTCCTCACTCTCTCTAAAATTAATCAATAAAAATGTGTTAAGGTAGGTACAAAATTGCCTTTTCAACTACCAAACCATCACATATAACATATTTCTATAGTGGTAATTTATAAAAAAAGTGACAAGTATTTGCTTGTTGAGAAAAACAGGTAGATAATTTTGGACCACATAATTTGTTCATTCTTTAAATTAGATCCTTCAGATAGTTTGGACTGTTTCCATTTGAAATTACAATAAGAGCCTTCAGAGATACTTCAAGTTAAGCTTTGTTATATTCTAGGAACTTCGTAAAACAGCAGTCATACATCCAATCAACAGGGCCTCTCTACTCTGTATCAGTGTTCTTCACTTACTATAGTTGCATAAGAATCAGCTATCTATGTAAGGTAACGGACTAATTGCTTTGATCATGGTATTATTTCACAATGTATATGTATATTAAAATGTCAAGTCCAAGTCCTGCTTCTAAAATACATATAATTTATATTTGTCAATTATACCTCAATAAAAATGGAGAGAAAAAAATTACCTAGTAACATTATTAAAATTGAAGCTTTCTTTCATCTTTTATCACCCTCCCCCAAATATTTGATTCAGAGGTCTAGGGTGAAACTGATAAATTTTTCTTTTTAATAAGTACTTTCTCTTAAACTGCTAGTATAAACTGACCCTAGATCATTCTTTGAGAAGCACTTCTTTAGATTAAGTATGCACCCAACATTTTGGGTTATATCAAACCCCTAATTTTTTAAATTCTTTCACCGTCAATATAGACATTTTCTTCAAAGCACAATGGCTTTAAATGGCATCTCTAACTCTCCTCTATTCAATCCTGATTAGTAAAATCAGTTTAGGCATCTACTTATAATTGAGATTGGCACTCTGAAGCAAGTTCTTATTTTATATAATCTCCTGGGGATCTCCTCTGTTTTGATGCCCAATGCCTTAGCAAATAGCATCTGAATACCTGGGTCACTGCCAAAATCCAGAATGCATTTCTTTTTGCTTTTTAAAAAAATGTTTTTATCCTGGCCGGTTGGCTCAGTGGTAGAGCGTCGGCCTGGCGTGTGGAAGTCCCAGGTTTGATTCCCGGCCAGGGCACACAGGAGAGGCGCCCATCTGCTTCTCCACTCCTCCCCCTCTCCTTCCTCTCTGTCTCTCTCTTCCCCTCCCACAGCCGAGGCTCCATTGGAGCAAAAGATGGCCCAGGCGCTGGGGATGGCTCCTTGGCCTCTGTCCCAGACGCTAGAGTGGCTCTGGTTGTGACAGAGCAACACCCCGGATGGGCAAAGCATCGCCCCCTGGTGGGCGTGCCAGGTGGATCCTGGTCGGGCGCATGCGGGAGTCTGTCTGACTGCCTCCCCGTTTCCAGCTTCAGAAAAATACAAAAAAAAAAAAAGTTTTTATTAATAGTATAAATTATTGTTATTCTATTCAATATAAGGAAAATAATAAATCATAAAATATTACCCAATGTCAGTTTTTGTGTTATTATATCACACTAATTTTTAATAGCCTTATTGGGATATAATTCATACCATAAAGTTTATCTGTTTAAGTGTGTTTAAGTACACAATTCAATGGTATTTAGAATATTTACATAATTGTACAACAATTACAATATAATTTGAAAATATTTTTATCATCCCCAAAAGAAACCCCATACCCAATAGCTGTTATTTCTCATTCTTTACCCTTGCTCTCCTGCAAACCCTAGTCAACCATTAATCTACTTTCTGTCTCTGTAAATTTGCTTATTCAGCATTTTTAATATAAATGAAATCATATAATAAATATATGGTCTCTGCAACTGGCTTCTTTTACTCAGTATAAAGCTTTTGAGGTTCATCCAAGGCATAGCATATACCAACACTTTATTTCTTTTTATGGCCAAATAAAAATGGATATACAACATTTTGTCTATCTATTTATCAGTTGATGAACATTGGAGTAGTTTCCACTTTTTGGCTATATGAATAATAATGAAATGAACATTCATGTTCAAGTTCTTTTTAGACACAGTTTGTCATTTATCTTGGGTATATACCCAGAAGTATATTTGCTGGATTGCATGGTAACTCAATGTTTAACATTCTGAGCAAGTGCCAAATTGTCTTTCAAAGTGGCTGTACCACTTGACTTTCCTACTAGCAACGTATGAGTTTCAATTTCTTTACATCTTTTACAGCACTTGTTATTGTCTTTTTTATTATAACTATTCTAGCAAATGTGAAGCAGTATCTCATTGTGGTTTTGATTTGCATTTTCCTAATGGTTAATGATGTTCATCTTTTCATGTGCTTGTTGGTTTTTTGTACATATTTTTGGTAGAACATCTGTTCTTATCCTTTGTCCATTTTAAAGTTAGATTTTCACTTTATTATGGGGTTGTACAAATTCTTTATATTATCTGCTTTTCAAATATATGACTTGTAAATATTCCCTCTCAGTCTGTAAGCTGCCTTTTTACCTATGAAGCACAAAAGTTTTTAATTTGTATGAGGTCCAATTTTCTCTTTTATTGCTTGTTATGTTGCTGTGGTACTAAGAAATCATTGACTAACTCAAGATCATGAAGATTTACCACTGTGTTTTCTTCTAAGAGTTTTATTATCATGATATTTTTATAGGTTTGAATAAATGGGAAGTGAGAATTAAAGTGGTAAAAAGTCAGAGTGCTATCAAGGGAGTGTTTTAATTACTTAACTTTACAGATAATCATTATTAGGACTGTGGAATAGTTCCTGGGCATTAACTTTAAATACAGATAAATTGATAAAGTGAACTGCAGTCATAGTGGAACTAAAGGATTTAAGGAGTAGGTAGGGAACTTGGGTTGGTGAGAAGTCATAAGATGACATTGTCTGTCTGCTCAGGACAGCTCTGGGGGACACTCCAAGGTAGTTCTGACAGCTGCAGGCCATAGACAAGAAGTCAGAAACCCTAACACCTGCCCTCATACTGCAGGATATTAGATAGAAGGAATGAAGTCATTTCCATGTTCTACAAGAATTACAGGCTTGGTGTCTTAAAGGATTGATCATTTATTTGTCACCATGAGAATGGGTGGTATACCTTTCTCCAGCTGGTAGAGCACAATGTCTGAGCATAAGAAAGTGTCTGCTTTGTCACCATTCCTGGCACTCCCCAGATGCTACGTGTCAAGCCCAATGGCCAAATACCAAGGGCCATTGATCAACTATTCTACATGTCCAGGTAAGAAGGACAAAAAAGATACTGTTATTTTATAACTCTGGTAATTTAAAATTTTTTTCACTGATGAGAGAGAGAGGAGAAGCATCAATTCATTGTTTCACTTAGTTGTTCCATTTAGTTGTGTCTAATTCTGTTATTTTATAACAGAAGGAACACAGGTGAAGATAAAAGAATTGTACTGATGGCTTTTCAAAGTAACTTAATCAGAGCAACAACTATTATCATGGGGTTGCTGAATTCATTTTCTATGTTATATGAAGAAGAAATGTTTCCTAATTTAATGTATAGATCTCTTGAGTGAATAAAGGCATACAGCATTGAAACATTATTCCTTCTCTTCAAAACAAAATACAGAATAATTATGCATAAAATTTGCTGCAAACCATTTAATATATTTCACTACACCATTGAATACATTTAGTAGCCTCTAATTTTTTAAAAAGTGTCCTATAAAGCAATTTTCCTAAAGTGCTACCACAGTTGCTGAGCTCAGAAAAGTGACACTATTTAACATCTATATCTTTCTACTTCCTCAAGCTTCATTATCTTTATGATACTGCTACTTCCATAGAAATCACCTCTCTTTTCCAACAAATACTTTCTAAACTAAGTCACTGTACTGTGAAGGTCTTCTAGGAGGCATCTTTCATGGAAAACAAATTCAATCACAATATAATGGCTAAGTCTGAAAGGTCTTATGACAACATAGTGGAAAACTTCTTCTAAGGACCTGATGGAACAAAAAGCAAAGTGTCCTTTACAGCTGACATCCTTCATGTAACAAGCTAGAAGTACTTTAAATACATGACTTGATATATGTTCTTGACACATGACATGTACCGATAGAGAATATTTGGAAGAAAATCTATTCTCACATGAGTGGAATGATTTTATGGGCTCGCTCTTAAAGACATGTAATAAGTAATCTGAATTTTTTTAGTCTTTTCAATCCTAGAATTCTATGGTGCTATGCAATAGTTGTTTAAAAAGAGAGGAACCCAAAGTTTTTTTATTATACAAAAATAATTGGTAGATCCAGGAACAGCTCACTGGTCAGACAACTTTGGTCCAGAATTCCATATATTTTGAGATATTATTACCTAAACATTTTATTCTTACTTTTAATTTTTCATTAAATATTTGCTCATGTTTTTCCACTTTCATATGATATTATCTACTTGTTCCTTAAAACAGTCTCCAGCACAGGAATTGGGAGGTTCTAAAATACAATCAACTTTGCAAGCACATTGACACATTAAATTCTCTCAGTATCAGTATGACCCAGAATAATTTACCTCTTCTCAAGGCAAGGTTTTTGATATAAAAATGAATTATCCCCCCCAAAAAAATAAATAAATAAATAAAATAAAAATGAATTATCCCATAATTCTGAACTTACTTTGTTAAGACTTACAATGTAAAGATGGATTATAAAATTTTTAAAAGGTCCTTAACTAAAATGGATTGCAATTGCAGACAGTTATCTATAGGAGAAACAAAATTTGCTGGAGCGTCACTCTTAAAAACAGGTTTAATGGAAACAATAACTCATTCATTTATACAGAGACTAGTCTGGTGATGGAATGAATGAGATAAAAGAAGTGAGGAAAAGATATTAAAAAATTAGAGTCCTAAATTCTAATCAAGACCATGAAACTATGTCCTGTTATGAATTTAGGCAGATTAATTTCTCAGAGTATATTAATTAAGAACGTGCAGAGATATGAGTAACAGAAAAACTGACTACAAATGGCTTAAGAAATAAGGACAGTTAATTGTCTCACATAGGAGGAAATCTAGAGATAGTATGTTTCAGCAGTGGCTGGCTGCAGTTATCAAAGATCCAAGCTCTTTTCCTTTTCCTACTCTATTTTTAGTCTTTCTAGCTCATAATCCCAAAATGGCTGCCAAACTCCAGGGATCACACTCCCATTCAAAAACAGGAAGCCGGGGAGTTTCAAAAAGATTTTTATGTAGCTACTTTCTCCCTGAAGCAATCCAGCAGATTATCCTTTACAGATTATTGAATGAAAGTTGGTCACATGACCACTCTCTATATAAAAGAGAGTCTGGGAAAGTGGATTTCTGGTTTATCTAGCCTCTTTAGAGAAAAACAGACAACAGAAAAGGGAACTTCATGGCTCTATCTATAAAATGTGGGAGTTGAGTAAACGATCTCTCAGGTATAGCCCTAGGCTAATGAGTAATTTTTTAAAATAAAAAGCAATGAGAAACAACTGACTTGACTTTTTTATTTTTATTTAAGAGGCTTCAGTTTTTATTCATATTCCCTATGATGATACTTTTCCTCTCCTCTAAAAACAAAACAAATCTCATCTATCCAGGATCCCAAAGTTCTAAAGTGAACAGTCTCTTCCCTACTCGAACTAGAGAAAAACAAACCTGAGTGGTCCAGACACTGAGTCATTCAATTTAACTTTGATGGGCTGCATCTATTTTTGGGGTTTTGCCATTGTGGTTTAAGAACACTGTCTGCAGAAACTTTGGATATTTTTCCCAGCAACTCTCTGAGTTTATGCTGCACTAAATTTAAAATGGAAAATTAATGATGTAAAAGGTTAAGTAAATAATTCTATTGGAAAAAACATGAGTGATCATCTTCTTTTAAAAAAATCCAGAGAATTTGAAATGTATTGAATTTATCCAATTGACATTCCATTTGTGGTATCTCATACTCCCATGTAATATTGCAATGTACCTCTCCTTCATTTCTCACAGAGAATTATACAGCTGCCCCTTGTTATGAAAACCACCCCCCAACACTGAATAAGTGTGCTTTCTAAAATTAAAACAAGACACTACATGAGAAAAGCTTGGAAGCCAGAATGTCGGCATTTGTGTATGCCAGATATGATTATAGAGCCACAGGGAACAGTGCTGCAATCAACCGATTGGTCAGCCAGAAACTGCGGACACCCAGAAGAGGTTCCCTCTGAACACACAGCCCATGGTGTATTCAAAACTACCATGCAAAAATGCTTGTTTTACCAACATACTCTATGGGAATATTTAGCTGTTACATTGTAAATGCTGTTATTTTGGTTTCTAAAAATATCTTGACAGGAAATGATTCTAGGGAGGAGTTGCCAAGATGGCTGTTGGGCAGACCCAAGGAGCAGAAAATGTTAAACCTAGAGAAAAATACGCAGAGAAAGGTAAAAACACCACTTAGCATCTGCAATAAAATAGATTCTTACAATCCAAAATAAATTTAACTTTTCCCTCCATTTATCATCACCCAGAGTATTGGTTATTTCAAAGAATCCCAACTGCTCATTGTTCCAAAGGTTTTAATGTCCTGCTCCTCATCTTTGGATCAGTCACCAAGTTGATAAATTACCTAAGGGAAGACTTTCAGTTTATACAGAGACAAGAAGTGACTCTTACTCTTTCTTATTTTCCAGCTGCTACTACAGCCAATGGGCAGAGGAGTCCTTTTGGTAAGAATTTCTGCAATTTCAGAAACACTACTATTATTCTTATTCCTTCTTGTCTGAAAAGTGTGAAGTGAGGGCAGGTAAGAATAGAGGCTGGTCAAGAAATAACTATAGTTAATGGCACACTAGAAGTTTGATCTTCCTCAGAAAACTGTAGCTGAGGAGCTGTAGAAATTCAAAGAAAAAGGGCAAGGAAGGGTGTGAGGGTGACAGCTATCTGTATATATTATTAATATGGTGTACCATATCTGATCAGTAAAAACTCCTCAGAAAATTTCCAACATGTCTGTAATTTTATTTCCACTGCCTTTCAAGTAAACTCAGTGCCTTTCACTCTTCTGCCACACTCTCTTATTTTCAGACTTTCCAATTAACCCTTTACTATCTAGTATTTCCCTCATGTCATTTAAAGTACAATCATTCATCACTTAATGTTTTGAGAAATGCAACGTTAGGCAATTTTATCACTGTATGAACATTAAAGAGTGCACTTACACAAACCTAGATGGCATAGCCGACTACACACCTAGGTTATATGTTACAGTTGACTGCTCCTAGGCTACAAACCTGTATAGCATATTACTATACTGTATACAGTAGGTAATTATAACAATGATAAGTATTTGTGCATCTAAGCATACCTAAACATAGAAAAAGTACAGGAAAAATATGTTCTGAAAGATTTTATAAATGGTACATCTGTATAGGTCACTTGCCACGAATGGCAGTTGCAGGACTAGAAGATGCTTTGGGAGAGCCAGTGAGTGGTACACTACTATGAACTTTATCACACTGTACACTTAGGCTATACTCAATTTATTAAAAGATTTACTTCTTCAATAATCAATTAACCTTAGCTTACTATAACAATTTTACTTCATAAACTTTTAAATTTTTTAACAATTCAGTACTTTTGTACACATCTTTAAACACAAACACATTGTACAGATGCACAAAATATTTTTTCTTTATATATTTACTCTATATGCGTTTTTCTATTTAATTTTTTTTAACTTTTTAAACTTTTTTTGTGAAAAACTAAAAAAATATACACATTAGCCCTTGCCTGTTGGCTCAGTAGTAGCCCAGCATGTCCATATCCTGGGTTTGATTCTCAGTCAGGGCACTCAGGAGAAGCACTCATCTGTTTCTCCACCCCTCCCCCTCTCACTTCTCTCTCTCTCCTTTTCTTCTCCTTCGCTCCTGCAGCCATGGCTCTATTGGAGTGAGTGGCCCCTGGTGCTGAGGATGGCTCCATGGTCTCTGCCTCACATGCTAAAAAATGGCTCTTGTTGCAACATAGCAACAGTCCCAGATGGGAAGAGCATCACCTCCTAGTGGGCTTGTTGAGTGGATTCCAGTCAGTGCACATGTGGGAGTCTGTCTCTGCCTCCCCTCCTCTCACTAAATAAAATATATATATATATATATATATTACATATATATATACATACATGTTAGACTAGGCCTACGTGGGTGATCACCGATGTCACTGTCTTTTACCTCCACATTCTGTCCACTGGCAGGCCTCAGGAGCAATAACACACATACAGCTGTCATCTCTTATGACAACAAGGCCTTCTTCTGTAATGCCTCCTGAAGGACCTGCCTGAGGCTCTTCTTAAGAAGGTGTCACTCTTTTTAGAAATAAGTCTGTGGAGGTTTCCTTGGTTTGTTTCTTTTTCCATCATACATTTGCTTGAAAGCAAATAATACATCATTATACTACATTCCTTTCTATTAATGAAAACCTTTCAAATTGGGGTCCATGCTTTCAAACATTTTAAGGACCTTGTTTTCATTTGCAAAAAAGTTCTCCTAAATGCTTCACTGTGAATTTTCTTGGGGGCTTTTCTTTTTCTTTCCCTGCACTTTCCTTTTCTCTTGTCTTTTCTCAGCTACATATTTCTTTCTGTTCCAGTTCCAACAACTCCTCATAGTCAATCCCTCAGGAACCACCTCTAGGAATTCCTCAATGTCATCCTCATCCACACCTAGGTTGCCATCACAGTCACAGCTTTGTTGATTTTTGCAACTTCCTCATCCTTGGCAAGTGCTTTGAAGTCATGAACAAACCTCTTGAATATCTTCTTCCAGATGTCATTTATACACGCCTTGATGACATAACCCCAAGCCCAAACAAGGTTCTTGATGCAGTCCTTGACAGATTTTGTAATCCTTTCAGAGTTGCATGGGTATTTTCTTCTCAACAAGTGTCTTCAGTTGTAGCAATAGCTTGGGCAACAGTCCTCCCCAAGTAGTAAGCCTTAAAAGCTGCTGTAACTCCTTGATGCATTGGTTGGATCAAAGTGGTGGTGTCTGAAGGGAGAAACATTATTTTGATATGGGATGAAGATACCAAAAAAGTGAATGTCTGCGAGCATTATCAACAAGTAAAATCTTGAAAGCTATGTTATTTTCCAAACAATACTTCTCTGTTTCACTTGCCTAGCAATTGAGGAGAACATCTTAGAAGAGAAGCTGAGTCATCTATGACTTGTTATTGGTCCTACAGTACATTGTCAAGGTGTACTTACTGATATGCTTGAAGGCCCTGAGGTTCTCACTGTGCCAGATAACAAAAAAGTTTCACGTTGTAGCCTGCAACCTTGGTCCCAAATAAGACTCTTATCCTGTCCTCAGAAGCCTTGAAACCTGGCATTGACTTGATCTTCTTATGGATGAAAGTCTTTTCAGGCATCCATTTCTAGAATAGGGAGGTTTTGTCCATCCTGAATATTTGCTCTGGCAACTAATTTTCCTCCTCAATCAGCTTATCTAGAGTTTCCCTAATTCTTCAACTGCCTTTGCATCAGCACTCACAGACTCACTACTCACTTTCACAGTAAGTTTTTTACACCAGTATCATCATCAACATGTGAGTAATGCATTGTATTGAAACATTATGATGACTACAAAGTCACTACATGATAGGAATTTTTCAGCTGCATTATAATCCTATAGAACCACCATCATATATGCAGTTCATTGTTGACTGGAATGTTGTTATGCAGTACATAACAGTATAAGGTTCATATAATTTTATTGCTCAAATTGTTATATCCCTATATCCTCTTTTATTACACATTGCCTTGTATATAAGTGCCTGCATGTATGTGTATGTTTAGTAATTGTAAACTTTCATAGATCTACTTTCTTTAGCCAAACAAGGTATAGAAAGAGGGAATAAGGGAGGAGGGAGGGAGGAAAAAGAAGAGAAGTTAAGTCAATGAAAATTAATTATTTTTCAAAATTTTTTTATTTATTAATTTTAGAGAGAGAGAAAGAGAATTTGCTTCTTCACTTATTTATGAATTTACTGGATGATTCTCATATGTGCCCTGACTGGGGATGGAACCCATAACATGGGCATGTCAGGATGATGCTCTAACCAACTGAGCTACCTAGCCAAGGCTCAATAAATATTTATTAACTACCATTGTTGGCAAATGGCAGAGAGGTGGTATAGCTTCCTGTATGTTCATATTAATCAGTGAAATGATTTTAATTTCAACCCATGTATATGACATGATTTTAAGTTTATAATACAGTAAGGCTAAAGCTAGAAGAGTCACCACCATTCATTCAAGATGCAAGGTAAGTGACTGTGCCCCATTCTTCCTCTCCCTGGGCAGTTAGTAGGGCCATTTTAAGAACATTTTCTCCTTTATTTATGCCTTCTCCTCTAGAGATGTAACTATGCAGACTTATTGGAAGTGACTTTGGTTCAGTTAGGAAAATACAGAACACTCATTGTTCAGTTGCATTGCTGCAGCTGAAGAAAACCCCCACGGTTACTAAACTCACGGTTACTTAACACTTTGATAATTATTTGTTCATGTATTCATACATAAGAATTAATTTTATAAAAGTTTCAATAATGAAATAATGTAAAATATCAGAAAATTATCCCTTGATAATTATGATGACATGTAATAGTTTTTAAATTTGGTTTTCTTTTTGTTATATATTCCAAAAGCATTACTCTGGATAAGCAGATTAATAAACAATTGTAAATTTTGTAATTAGGTTAAAATTGAGCAATACAAAACAGCTAAAGATCAACCAATGTGTTAAAGGACAGTTTTTCATATTTTGTTTTAAATAGCTATTTAAAAAATAACAGTACCATAGGTATTGATTACCTGAACATGTGAAAGAAAATTCACCTTTTACATTCTGTTTTACAGTGGATGAGAGACTATAATTCAAACAGATCTGGAACTTGATTTTTTTTACTTCTCCACTAGGTTAATATTGATTTTTTAATTCTTTCTAAAGTCACTTGTGATTCATCTGATACTGGTCTATTTTTCAGATTTTAGGTGTCCCTTGTAAAAATATATTTCCCTTTTATCAGCCAACAATTTAGATAAATGTCAAGTTTACATTCCTAAAGAGAAAGGGTTTCTAACAGCTTATCTCTGAGGACAAGAGTTTGTTGTCATTAAAGGCTAGATAGCACAGATAAGATTACCTCTGAATTTTGAAAAATAAATTTCTTTTTCCTGAGGCATTTTAACACAAGCATTAGGGTCAGAAACAGAGTAATACAGACTTTGAAGATACATGACTACTTAGCTGTTACTGTACAGAAATCAAATTGAACTTGGAGTGTTATGAGTTTTAATGAAGAGAATTGGATGGCTTAGGTAAAAGAAAGAAAATGTGTACTGTCAGTCAAATATGTAATAGACAATATATAACGAAACTGAAGTTAAATTGTACTGAATGAACCTGAATATATTCTTGCCTAATTTTGCTATTACAGTGAAATACTTAGCACAATAACACTATAATTTACTATTATTTAGTTCTTTAATATGAAATTTAACAATAGCAACAAAAAAATATTATGTACAATTTGGGCCATCAATTAAAAATAACACACTTCATTAACCCTCGGTAATTTATAATTTAGAAGAGAAACCATAGAAATATAAAACTAACTAGTATACTATTTTAATTAAGTAATCTATAAAGCAAAATACTAAGGACTAAGAGGGTGGCATCATTTTATGAAGAAGTTCTGATGAGCATCTTATCATGGGTACTTGTTGGTTTGGGGCCAGTTGACAAGCTTCTTTCGGGAAACCAGGTGTACCAACTCTCTGTTCATGTAGATGGGTGGGCCTTCACCTGAATACAGGGAACCAAGCACATGACTCAGATCTGCCCAATTAGAACTCTTAATTCCCTTGACCCACCAACGATTCAGGGATGAGCTAAATTAGTCACTTTAGGGTAAATTCTGTAATTTGTATGTAAGCCACAATAACAAATGCTTTCTTATTTAACCTACTTGAACCCCGAGGGGAGCTACTGACACTTATGTGTATCTGAGAAGATAAATTAGTATCCTGTAATATCATTAAAAAATCACCACAAAGTTAGTGGTTTAAAAAAACAGATATTTATTCTCTTACAATTATATAAGCTAGAAGTCTAAAGTTAAAAATCAAAGTGTCAGCAAGGCCATGCTCCCTCAATAGACCCTAGAGAGAAATCCTTTCTGTCCTCCTCATAGCTTCTGGTGGTTTCCAGCAAGCCTTGGTGTTACTTGGCTGGTAGATGTATCACTATAATGTCTGCCTCCATGTTCATATGGTGTTCTACCTGTGCTTCCTTTGTATCTCTGTGTTCCTCTGTCCAAATTTCTGCTTACTTATAAGGACATCAGTCATTGGATTTAGGAATCACTCTAGTCCAGTATGCCTTTATCTTGCTCATTTTCTTTCTTTTTTTTTTTTTTTTTAATTTTATTTCTTTATTTTTTACAGAGACAGAGAGTGAGTCAGAGAGAGGGATAGACAGGGACAGACAGACAGGAACGGAGAGAGATGAGAAGCATCAATCATTAGTTTTTCATTGCACATTACAACACCTTAGTTGTTCATTGATTGCTTTCTCATATGTGCCTTGACCATGGGCCTTCAGCAGACTGAGTAACCCCTTGCTGGAGCCAGCGACCTTGGGTTCAAGCTAGTGGGCTTTTTGCTCAAACCAAATGAGCCTGAGCTCAAGCTGGAGACCTCGGGGTCTTGAACCTGGGTCCTCTGCATCCCAGTCTGATACTCTATCCACTGCGCCACCGCCTGGTCAGGCAGTATGCCTTTATTTTAAATTGAATGTAACCTTAAATATGGTCACATTCACAGGTATCAGAGTTTAGGACTTTAACATCTCTTCTTTAGGGCCACAAATCAAACCACAACAACTCAGAGAGGAGAAAGTGACCTTCAAGTCATTTATAATGAGCTGATACTGTTTAATATTGAAAATTTAGCCTGACCAGGCGGTGGCACAGTGGATAGAGCATCAGACTGGGACGTGGAGGACCCAGGTTTGAGACCCTGAGGTCGCCAGCTTGAGCATGGGCTCATCTGGTTTGAGCAAAGCTTACCAGCTTGAGCCCAAGGTCATTGGTTTGAGCAAGGGGTCACTTGCTCTGCTGTAGCTTTCCCAGGGTCAAGGCACATATGAGAAAGCAATCAATGAACAACTAAGGTGGCGCAATGAAGAATTGATGCTTCTCATCTCTCTCCTTTCCTGTCTGTCTGTTCCTATCTGTCCCTCTCTCTGTCTCTGTCTCACACACACAAAAAGAAAATTTATATTATAAGTGAAATTAATTATAACCTCCTTTAGTAAAGTATGGAATTATAAACAATTACAATGAGAAGTGATATAGCTCTTCTTGCTCTTGTAAGTGATTCTGTACAAGGCACAGAGAAACTGTGTTGGGTTTCTCTAATGCAGAATAACTAAAATCATGGTACTTTTATTTCAAATAATTTCTTAAATTCAAGAAAGAATCTAAAAAAAGAATGTGAGATAATCTCATTGAGTAGCCAACTAAGCTCAGAATTATTTAGAAACAAAATGAACCAAGCAAGTTGAATCATTGTAGATGGCCACTTACTAGTCATAAATATTTTCAATAGCTTCACTATATCTGATGTCTTATTCATCAAAAAATGTTTTATGGAACTAACAGTTGATACAAAGTCAGAAAATCTAGGTTCTAGCCCAGGCTCTGTCACTAACTAGCTCTATAACTTTGGGAAAGACCTTTATTGTGCTGTTTTTTAGGGTTTTTGCTTGTTTGTTCATTTTCCTAGAAAATGAAGGATGGATCATCTCAAAGGTCCCTTCCTCCTCAAAAATGTTTCTCTAAAAAAAAATCTATATTTTTACCATGATCATTTTAACATTTATTTAAACTTTTCTGCACAGATCAATAAAAGAAATTAATTATAGGTAAGTCTTAATGTGTCTGAGGATGCTTTTTATCATGTGGAAATAAAAACAATGAGAAATCTTTATGATTACCAGATAGTTGCCACAGCTCCAAACATCTTCACAAAGCAATGTCCAAAGTGGGAACAACAGGAAGGGTAGAGACTCTTCTTCCACCTGTTTGTACTAAGGAGACAAACCCTTCCCAGAAGCCTTGAGCAAACTTCTCAGGTCCCATTAGCCAGATCTAATCACAGACCTAGGCCATAGCAACAAAGGATGCAAGGAAAACCAGTACTTAGCATTTTCAGCTTTTGACATAAAAGATAAGTTCTAACAGAAAGGAAGAAAGGGGAGGAAGAATTGTTGGCTGTTCATCAGGCAACAAACAGGGTCAGCCATATATTCTCTGTTCCAAAAGAAAGTTACTTTAGAACCAATTCTGACTGCCCGTTAGCAGAAGACAGAATGAAGTCTTCAGTTTCAGTGAGAAATAAGGATTTCAGTGATATCAGCTTTTGTCAGTCGTGCCAACAACTTTGGCATGGCTTAGAAAATGTCATTTACTAGTTGTGCGATCTTGAATGAATTATTTAGTATCACTACAGGGTTCAGTTACCTTAGCTATAAAATAACTATGCTATCTCTTCTTGTTGGTTTGTTCTGAGGATTAAATGAGAAATCATGCGTAAAGTGCCTCTTTTGTGTCTGACATATAGTAAATAAATACACAGTGAATGTTAACTTCCTTCTCTCTCCTCCCTCTCCTTAATTTACCCTTCCACTTCCCCTTCTTTAAGGAGAAAGTCCTTAAGGTAAGTAATTCATTTCTACTATATGTAATTAGGTAATATAATGTCTCTCTGTCTCCTCCTCCTCCTCCTCTCTTTCTTCTCCTTTTCTCACCCCTCTCTCCCTTCTTCTTTCTCTCTTTCTTAACAACATACTTTTTAGAAAGGGGCTGTGGATAAATAACCCTTAAAAGTGGGTTATTAATGGCTTGGCACAGTTTATATTGCGATGCCTAGCTCCACTCTCTCAAGAATAAACTGAGCAGAACTCTTCTTGTGACCTTCCTCAGGAAAGGCATCTTGGGAACAAAGTCACAGTGGGAAGGGAAGACTCTCTGAGGTTGCTAGGTTGTTTGTGTTGTCCATAAACAATTATTACAAGGGAACTGGAGTAGTGATAAAAGATAACTGAAGGTGACAGGAGGATTTGGAACCCTGGATGACATGTACCATTTGAAAGAATCATAAACCTTCCCCACCTCCCATATTTTAATAAAGTAGTGGGCACAGATACATTACCTAGAAGAAACTTAGCTCAATCGAGTAAAAATATTTACAGAGAACCTATTATGTACATGTACAATTACTAAGCTAGGCAGTCTCTCCATTTATCTCCCTTGGCTGGGCCGAAGGCGTTCCCAACCACCCAGTGATCACTTCTGGGCTATGAGACAGGGACAACATGGAATAAAACCAATAAATAGCTTTGAATGATGACTTTTAGAAAGAAAGGTATGGGCCCAGCTCTTAAGTGTATAAGGGAAGTATAATTGTATCTTAGGCATGCTCCTTTATGAGTTCAAGAAATAAAAAAAAAAATGAGTTAAATTGAGATTACACATTTGTTGTTGTGATATAGCCTAAACAACCCACCACGTGGGCCATGGTATTACACACATTAAAAAAATAAAAACAACAGTGATAATATCTCACATTCATGGAGCACTCTTTCTACATCAAGCATATACTACATGCTCTACATATATTTCTTCATTTACTCTTTACAATACTTCTTAGGGAAGAACACCTATTATTTCCATTTTATACTTGATGAGACTAAGATTTAGAGAGTAATCTGTCACAGACTGACTCAAAATTCCCTTGATTCTGCTCCAACAGTACCTCGCCTGTATATTGCCTTAGCCTCCCATACTTATCTCTAGTGTCACATTCGTCAGACTGTACTGAAGTGGGCTTCCAACTGGTCTTTTTTCCCAGTTTCCATAAGACATTTATCTTTGGATCCTTAACATAAAGTAATGTAGGAATTAGATAAGTAGATAAATATAGATTAAATCAAAAAACAAATAAACTAAAAAGTAAATAATATGAAGAATGCTGAGTTCAGAAGAGTAGAGGTAACCCAGGCTATAGATTTTGGCTAAGGCATGGCAGCTAATATAGAGAAGATGAAATAGGATTTCGAAAAGAAGAATATTATTTTAGCAAAGACCAAATATCTAAAATGTTTTGGGGTACTAATTCTACCTCTCCAACAGAACATTTTTAGTTGCACATAATAGTTCGTTATGCCATAGCATGAATAAGCATATTGCATTATTTCCAGGTCAGCCTGCCCCTTTTGCTGGACCACAGTCATGAAATATGGTCTCTACTTCTTCATGATCTTTTTCCAGATATGACAGCCCATTGAAAATATAAAACTGCATTGAAGTCAGAAACTCCATGGATAGCTTGCATCCAACCATATATTGGGTTGGGGAATAAGTTCGTAGCGTTTTTATATTTTCTTTTATTTTACAACGATTTGTTTGCTGTTTGGCAAAGGGTAAGTATTCATTCGATAAAACTCTTTCTGCTCTACAAAACTATGTTAATTGTATTTTTGAGTTATTTAATTTTTTATTAGTTTTGAGGCTTAGAAATGGAATACCCAGGAGGCAAAAATCAACATTTTTGACACCTGCTCTTCTTTGCTTTTCATCGAGGTCAAAAAGCTGCCGGAGCAGCCCGGGACATTTGCGACGTGTATGGAGAAGGTGTCATAGGCGAGTCTACAGCATGGAAATGGTTTGCAAAGTTCAAAAATGGCGACTTTGACGTCGATGACACGTGCCGCAGCGGAAGGCCTTCTGAATTCGATGAAGAACTGGGAAATGCTCGAAAAGAATGCCACGGTAAACAAGGAGCTCTACATTGTCCAGCTACACCGCGTGAATGAGGCTATTTGACTGAAAAGACCTGATCGACAAGGTCAAACCATACTCCTTCACGACAACGCCAGGCCCCATGTTGCACAAGTCTTCAAAGCTGCACTCCAAGAGCTCGAATGGGAGGTCCTTCAGCATCCTCCGTATTCTCCGGACCTTGCACCGACCGATTACCATCTTTTCCGTTCCCTGTCAAACCATATGAAGGGTGTTACCTTCAATAACAAAGAGGTCCTTAAAAACTGGCTCAACAACTTCTTTGACACCAGACCAGGTGATTTTTGGCGGAACGGCATCAACAAATTGGTCGAGAGGTGAGAAGAGGTTGTAAACAGCAACGGCGAATATATAATTGATTAACTTATTGATATAATTATTGTTTTTTGTTTAAATAAAAGTTTTTGGTAAAAACGCTGCGAACTTATTGCCCAACCCAATATATGGCATAAAAAAAAATTCAGTAAGGAAAAATGATTGATGTTCACAAAGTTAACTAATTATATATAGATCACTATGCAAAATAAGTTTGTAAGGAATGACAAAATCAAACAAACACACAAAAAACCCTTAGTTACATAGTATTCCAAAAAAGAATAGACTCAAACTTGAACCCAGGCAAAATCTTCCCAAGAACTTAAAATGCTAATGTTTAAAAAAGCAAAAAGTCACATATTTTTGGTTATTATTACTCAAACTCTCCCACATAGATCTTTCAAGTAACTGAGCTGAGAAAGAAAATATAAAAAAATAATTCTTATTTTCTGAAACTTTTATTAAAATATGCATTACAAGCACCCATATTAATGACGTTTTGCAGTCTGAACATATGCATGTAACCAATGCCTCATTTAAGAACAGAAATTTACCCCCATGTTTGTGGCAGCATTGTTCACAATAGCGAACATCTGGAAACAGCCCAAGTGTCCGTCAGAGGACGAGTGGATTAAAAAGCTTTGGTACATATATACTATGGAATACTACTCAGCCATAAGAAATGATGACATCGGATCATTTACAATAACATGGATGGACCTTGACAACATTATACGGAGTGAAATAAGTAAATCAGAAAAAAAACTAAGATGAATCCATACATAGAAGGGACATAAAAATGAGACTCAGAGACATGAACAAGAATGTGATGGCAACAGGAGTGGGGGGTGGGGAGAGGGGGGATGGGGTGAAGAAGGAGAGAGGGGTTAGGGGAGGGGAGGGGCACAAAGAAAACCAGACAGAAGGTGGCAGAAGACAATTTAACTTTGGGGGAGGGGTATACAGCACAATCAAATGTCAAAATAATCTAGAGATGTTTTCTTTCAACATATGTACCCTGATTTATCAATGTCACTGCATTAAATTTAATAATAATAATAAAAAAAGAACAGAAATTTGTGCCTGACCAGGTGGTGGTGCAGTGGGTAGAACATTGGACTGGAATGCGGAGGACCCAGGTTTGAAACTCCAAGGTCAGTGGCTTAAGTTGGGGCTCACCAGCTTGAGTGCAGGGTTGCTGGCTTGAACGTGGTATCATAGACATGATCCCATGGTCATTGACTTGAGCGTAAGTCACTGGCTTGAAGCCCAAGGTCGCTGGGTTGAGCCCAAGGCCACTGGCTTGAGCCCAAGGTTGCTGGAATGAGCAAGGGGTCACTCACTCTACTGTAGCCCCCCCCCCCCAGTCAAGGCACATATGAGAAAACAATCAATGAACAACTAAGGAGACTAAGGAGCTGCAACAAAGAATTAATGCTTCTCATCTCTCTCCCTTCCTGCCTGTCTGTCCCTATCTGTCCCTCTCTCTGTCTTTCTATCTGTCTCTGTTACAAAAAAAAAAAACAAAACAAAAAACAGAAATTTGCAGTATTACAGAGGTCTGCCTCCTATCTTCTTTCACCCAAGAACGCTAAGGATAGCCACTTTTTTATTTCTGATTCCATAGATAAGTTTTGCTTGTTTTTGTATTTTATATGGAAGGGTTCATACATCATGTATGGCGGGTCCGGCTTCCTTTACTCAACATTGTATTTCTGAGATTTATCTATATGTTGTGACAAGTTATAGATCACTCATTCTCGTTTTTGTCCAACAGCAGCTCTCAAAGTATGGTTCATAAGCGTCATTCAAAGGGTGGTCCAGAAGTAAACAATTTTCATTAATATAATAATATATAATTTGTCTTTTTCATGCTATTGATATATATACTGATGGCACAAAAACAGTAGTGGGTAAAACTGCTAATACCTTAGCATAAATCAAGGCAATGGCACAAAACTGTACTGGTCATGATTCTTTCATTGTTCAACACCATGTACTAACAGTCAACAAAAACATAAAATAAAAAGCAATGCCAATTTTATTTAATGATGTACTTCCCTAGTAAATTATTATTAATTGTATCAACTCTCAACCCTTGAGTCATGCCTTTTTTATTTTCTTGTGAGAAAGGGAGATGAGAAGCATCAACTCATAGTTGCATCACGTTAGTTGTTTATTGACTGCTTCTCATACATGCCTTAAGCAGGGCTCCATCTGAGCCAGTGACCCCTTGCTCAAGCCAACAACCTTGGGCTTCAGGCCAGAGACCTTGGGCTCAAGTCAATGACCTTAAGATCATGTTGATAATCCCGTGCTCAAACTAGTGATGTCAGGGTTTTGAATTTGGCCCCTCAGTGTCTCAGGTCAATACACTCTTTACTGCGCCAACACTAGTCATGTCTTTTTAATATGTTATGTGATGTAATGTAAAGTATGCATAAAGTACTACTACATCCTAAAGTACAATGGATGAAAAGAACTCATGAGGAAAAGCAAATTGAGTCGCAAGCTAAACTGATCACATTTATTATGGAAAACCATTTTTACTTGAAAGAATAACTGACAGGAAAACTATGGTTATTAAGACCTGGGTATTTGACAACATTTTCTCAAAAATAAATGAAGTAATCCTGTAACTTCAAGGAAAATTACTGACTTTCAAACAAATATTTTGTAAAATCTATCACTGTCTATGAAATTGACAGTGTAATACTTATTGACTATAATATATGTGATTTTAAAAATATTATAAAATGGCCTGACCTGTGGTGGCGCAGTGGATAAAGCATCGACCTGGAAATGCTGAGGTCGCTGGTTCGAAACCCTGGGCTTACCTGGTCAAGGCACATATGGGAGTTGATGCTTCCTGCTCCTCCCCCCCTTCTCTCTATCTCTCTCTCCTCTCTCTCTCTCCCTCTCTCTCTCCTTTCTAAAATGAATAAATAAAATAAAAATAAAAAAAAGTTTTAAAAAAAATAAAAAAAATAAAAAAAAAATAAAAATAAAAATATTATAAAATGGCCTGACCAGGTGGTGGTGCAGTGCAAAGAGCATCAGACTCAGACGCAGAGGACCCAGGTTCAAAACCCTGAAGTTGCCGGCTTGAGCGCAAGCTCATCTGGCTTGAGCACAGGCTCACCAGCTTGAGCATAGTGTTGCTGGTTTGAGCGTGTGATCATTGATATAACCCCATGGTCACTGGCTTGAGCAAGGGGTCACTCACTCTGCTGTAGCCCCCTCTAATTAGGCACATATGAGAAAGCAATCAATGAACAACTAAGGTGCCACAATGAAGAATTGATGCTTCTCATCTTTCTCCCTTCCTGTCTGTCTGTCCCTCTCTGTCTATCACTCTCTCTGTCACTGTCAAATACATATATATATTATAAATTTATAAATATATATATTATAAAACAAAATATGCCAACATTTGCAGAGTCAGGGTAACTCAGTGAACATATATTTATATATTATATATATTTTAAGTGAGAGGAGGGGAAATAGTAAGACTGGCTTCTGCATGTGCCCTAATCAGGATCCACCCAGCAACCCCCATCAGGCACCAATGTTCAAATCAACAAAGCTATCCTCAGCTCCTGGGGCCAATGCAAGAACCAATCAAGCCACTGGCTACAAAAGGGGAAGGGAGAGAGAAGGGGGAAAGGGAAGGGAAGAGAAGCATATGATCACTTCTCATATGTACCCTGACCAGGGATCAAACCCAGGATGTCTACATGCTGGGCTGATGCTCTATCCACTGAGCAACCAGCCAGGTCCAAGCGAATATGTTATAAATAACCAATTAATGATTAAAAAATCTTGTATGGGTAAAAGATCCATTCAGAGTTCATGGTAAACCAATGAAGTTTAATTTAACAGAATATGAAAAATTCATCAGTGTGATTCAGAATCCATATTATAACAAATCTTTAAGAAACTACAATTTGTAAAGTTTTAATGTAGCATCAAAGAAGAATATCCACATTTATATTAAAAAGTTACTTACCTATGTGTTTTATTTATGTACTTTAAATAAAACATACAGTATAACAATAGGTCAAATAGAGAAACAGAGATGAAAAACTACCTATTTTCTCATAGACTACTTGTTAAAGAGATTTCAAAATGTAACACAATGAATGCTTCTATTTTCATCAAATATTTATTTGGAGAAAATAAAGTTATTTAACAAAATATATATGTTAGCAAGCAATGGATTTACTCTTATTTTTAAATAAATATATATAAAAATATTTTTAAATTTCTCAGTTTTAAGTTATAATGTGGTAAATATGAATAGCTATAATTAACATAATCAAAAGCTCTTTAAAGTCCTCAATAATTTTTAAGGACATAAAAGGTCCTCAGATCAAAAAGTTTCAGGACCTCTGCTATACAGTATTTTGTTGTAAGCAGGGATTTAATTTTAACAGTAACTTCTGGGAATCTTCTTGATATAGTATATATTTAGCTTAATTTCCTCATCTGGCCTTTCTGCTTGTGGTTTCTTCTCTCCAACCCTTCCTGCACTGAGCCAGACAGATTATTCTGCAGTTTAGTACTTACAGTGGCTGTTACATCAGGTGCACTTTATTCCTCCTGGCAGGAATATCCCAGAAAGCTTTACCAAGAATGTGGGACTGTGCTGTGGCTTTAAGGATTTGGCCAGAAGGAGGTCAGAGGAGGACAGAGCAAACTAGAGCAATGTAAGCAATAGACTTTTTCTTGGATTATGGATATGGTTTCCTGGGCTTCTCAGTTTAACAGCATCTTCTAACACCAAATGTAAAACAATCCTCCTGTGTCCCTGTAACACATAACCCTATTTTGTTCTCATCAAAATGCCTATCACTACTTGCTTTTTTCTTGTTTTTTATTCCTTTATTTTCTTTCTTCCCCACTGCTTTTCCCAGAATGTGAGCTCCAAGATTGTAGAGACTTTGTCCGTCTTGTTCATGGAATGGAATTGTGTCTGGAAGACAGTAGGTTCTTAATATATATTTAATGGATTAATCATTTCTTCTTCAGAAGTCTGTTTATTTTACAATTCATTTTAAAAAAGAAAGAAAAGAAAAATTACAAAATCCAGAATTCTGTTTTATTTCATGGGATATTAGATTTTTCCCCATTTGAGTATAAGAAAATAGTAGCATAAAGTAATTTACAAAGTTTCCAGGAACTATATTTTGAGTTAAAATATTGCCTTCCCTTTTGGTATTGTCCCATTACTCTTAGCCATATAGACATTTGGTACTAAATAACTTCACAACTCCCTGGAAATGTGCAACTTATAAAAAGTAGATCTTTACCATATTTCTTCTAAATTATTTCTTATTTAAGCTCTCTATTTTTAGTAGTTATATATTTCATTATAAATTACATTCTCTATTCTGCTCCTTAAAATGTCAACTCATGTAAATTTTTAGATTTAATCTTCTTGTGTAAGGGCACACTTTATAGACCATCTTTTAAGAGTTTTAAAACTAGAAGTATTGGCCAGGTCACTCAGTAAATTAGAACATCATCCTGATATGTCAAGGTTGTGGGTTCGGGTTCAATCCCTGGTCAGGGCACATACAAGAAACAACCAATGAATGCATAAGTGGAACAACAAATTGATGTTTCTCTCTCTCTCTCTCAAATAAATAAAATATTTTAAAATATTAAGTTTTGAAATGAGAAGTAAAGAGAGATTCCAAGATGGTGATAGGCAAATGTTCCAACTGCCACCTCCTAGGACCAAATTGGATTACAACTTAATTTAAGAACAATCATCTTGAAAAGCCAACTTTGGAGAAACAAAGAGGAGTCTACAATGAAGGATAACAGAAGAAGTCACACAGAGACTGGTAGGAAGGGCAGGGAAGTGAAAAGGGCTGCCCCACTCCAGGAGCGAGGGGTGGCAGAGGGTCTAGAGCAGCGGTTCTCAACCTGTGGGTCGCAACCCCGGAGGAGGTCGAACGACCAAAACACAGGGGTCGCCTAAAGCCATCGGAAAATACATATTTATTATACAATACATTTTTAAATAAAATATGTATTTCTGATGGCTTTAGGCGACCCCTGTGTTTTGGTCATTCAACCTCCTCCGGGGTTGCGACCCACAGGTTGAGAACCGCTGGTCTAGAGAGACTCTGACTGCAGGAGGGTCACCCTGAGAGGTGTGGGTCCTCAGCCCCAGGCCGGGTGCCCCAGCCTAGAGCCCCAGAGCCTAGAAGAGGTGCCCACACAGCATTTGGCAGTGAAAAGAGCCAAGGTTTCTGTCTGTAAGAAAGAGAAGGGAGCTGTCAGAGACGCAGGCTCCATCTCAAAGGGCCAGCACAGAAAATCTTATTCACAGCCACTTATCCAGGATCTGGTGGGGAAGAGCTGAGAAGATTAGATTTGCATGAATAAAGTGTGAAGTTGGAGATCCAGGGAAAGACACTGTGGGGGAAGGCCACCAGAAACCCTGTGCTAAGTCATTATTCAATACTGCAGTCACCATCTTTCTTGGGTGGAGCAGTTCCTTCTGTGTGGCATCAGCCTGAGGAAAATCAACTTCCCCACCTTTGGGAGTCTCTCCTGCCCCCACCATAGAGACTGGGCCATTCTGAGAAGTCAGCCAGGAAGCAAGGGGCATGTCAAGAATCAGTTTTCTGGTATTGAAGCTGGAGCTTTCCCCACACACTCCCAAGTCTATGACTGGTGCTTCTGCCTCATGGGAGAATCAGTAGAAACTGTCCTGAGTGTGGGAAGACCATATCTCTTGGTCTCAGAGGACACACCCACCAGACTCTTGGGGCCACACCCTACTGAGGTCTGTGAAAAAAATCTGGTCATACTGAAACCTAGGGCTGAGCCACACACACCACCCTTCCTAATCCCTGAATTGCTCCAGGCTTTAGACTCTACTGGAGATTTTTTTAGTGGCCAACCCAACAAGCAGCCAGCAGACAGAGGCTATAGGAGGTGGGACTCAGAGAACTGTGAGCCTATGGTTGGATCTGATTGAGGGGCTTATCCATTTTCTGAGGGGACACAGTCTGCCCCAGGATAGGACTCTCTCAGACTTCCTCCCTGAGACCAGGGTCTCAACAGCTGAAAGAACTTCTGCAGAGGGGACTATAGGTTCTACTCCATCTAAACCTGCTGCTCACCTTGCTGGGGAGAAATAAATTTTGAGTATCCAGCAGTGGCTGAGGGATTAGACTCTGGACACTTTCCCCCTACTGAGCTGCAGACCAAGAGAGCCCAGAAGTAGAGGATCCCACTAACATTGTATTCCCAACTTCAGCTGCCCTAACCCAACAAGCTTGCAACCTGTAGAGGGGTTGGTGGGGTGAGTCCAGTCTGAGCCCACACTACAATCTTTCTACAGAAGACTTTATGGGAGACCAGGAAGCTGCAAGAGGAGATAGAGCAGCTGAAAAATGGAGACAAATCTTACAGAGCTTGGGACTTTTATGGAGCTGCTGTCATCTCTAAGCAGGAGGAAGCTGATCCTTATACACAAGATGACTCCTCACACACTACCTAGGCACAGGAAATGCAGACACAGACAGCAAACAGAGCAGTAGCTCCAGACAGGTAGCCCACAGCAGGTTATAAACAGTGGCTGATGCCAACCCAAGAAGACCTAGAACCAACAAAAACAATACAGTGGCTCCTCATCTATCATGGAAGTTAGGTTCCAGAACCCCCCACAATAAACAAAAATCCGCGAAGTAACAACCTTATATTTATTTTATTATTTATATATTTTAAGGTTTTATAAACCCTCTCACACTCTTATAAACCTTTTCCCACACTGTTGTTAACCTTTCCCACACTCTTATAAACACTTCCAATGCTCTTAACACTCTATACACTCTTAAACCTGTGTAATTTTAACAACATATAAAATTCTATACGGGTACTCACAATTAGTATTTTATTTCAATTTAATATCCTTTTAATATATTTTAATGAATATTTTTATATTTTTTCCAATTTTTAGGCTAGAAAATGCTTATCTTACCACAAAAATAATTAAAATAATAAATATATCAAAATACCTATATACTGCAAAATCCTACAGTATAGCAAAAACTATGCAATACAAAATTAAACATATACAATTAAAAAATCCATGATACAGTGAGACCACAAAAAGTGAACTACAATATGGCAGGGATGACTATAGTGGGTAGCAGAGAGCACCACTTCTAGACTCAGCTAACTACACAAGCAGCACACCTAAAAAAGGAGTGAGTCAAGCAGGCACCAGACACTGTAGAGAATAAATACATCCAATAGGACAGACACTCCACAGTGTCTGATAGATATGATCAATGTTGACCCTTAGAGCCAGCCAGCCTGAAGGGATAACTACACCCACAAACTGACCAACTACATTCAATAGTCACATACAGCAGGAAGGAAAATACTGCCCTTACAAAGGATTCTTAGAGTAAGGTAATCAGGTGGTCTGGAGGTCAGTACTACTTAACCCATCTTCCTCATAAATAAACTGCAACAAATTTCAAAGTCAGACATTGCTACCTAATACATAGACAAAATGGGAAGACAAAGAAGTATGACCCAAATGAATTAATAAAAGAAATCCTCAGAAAAAGAACTAACTGAAATGGAAATAACCAAACTACAAGACCCAGAGTTTAAAATAATGATTTTTAGGATGCTCAGGGATCTTAGAGCAACAATGGATGGTCACAATCAGAACTTAAACCAAGAGATAGCAAGCATCAAAAAGGACATTGAAATCATAAAAAAAGAATCCATCAAGGACAAAATAAATAAAAGCAAAGAAGAACAGCAAAAAAAAAAGTGCAAAATTAATTTAAAAAATTGAAGAAATTCTAAGAGATTTCTGTGACAAATGAAGAGAAACAGCATCTGTGTCACAGAGATTTCTAAAGGAGAAGAGGATAAACAAAAGATAGAGAACCTGTTTGAAGAAATCATAGCTGAAAATTTCACTAAATTGATGAAGGAAAAAGTCACACAAGTTCAAGAAGCACAGAGAATCCCATTAAAGAGGGACCCAGAGAAGCCTACACCAAGACACATCATAATTAAAATGCCAAAGTTAAGAGACAAAGGAAGAATACTAAAAGCTGCTAAAGAAAAGCATTTAATTACCTACAGAGAAACCTGCATAAGAATAACATCTGACTTCTCAATAGAAACACTTGAGGCCAGAAGGGATTGGCAAAAAAATATTCCAAGTAATGCAAAACAGGAACCTACAACCAAGACTACTTTATCCAGCAAAGCTATTGTTTAAAATTGAAGGAGAAATGAAAAGCTTCCCAGACAAAAAAAGACTCAAGGAATTCATTACAACCAAACCAGTACTGCAAGAAATTTTAAGGGGCCTGCTATAAAAAGAGCAAAGGAAAAAAAAATTGAGAGAAAGAAGATTGTAAATTTAAAGAATAAAATGACAATAAGTAAGTACATATCAGTAATAACCTTAAATGTAAATGGATTAAGTGCTCCAATCAAAAGACAGATTAGTTGAATGGATAAGAAAACAGGACCTGTGCATATGCTGCTTACAAGAGACCCACCTCAGAACAAATAAAACACATAGACTGAAAGTGAAGGGATGGAAAAAAGGATTTCATGCAAATGGAAATGAATAAAAAAGCTGGGGGTAGCAATACTTATGTCTGACAAAATAGCCTTTAAAACAAAGGCTATCGTAAGGGACAAAGAAGGTCACTACATAATGAAAAGGAGCAATCCAACATGAGGATATAACCATTGTAAATATTTATGAGCCTAATATAGGAGCACCTAAATATATAAAGCATATTTTGATGGACATAAAGGGAAATATCAACAGCAATACTATAATAGTAGGGGATTTTAATACCCCACTAATATCAGTGGATAGATCCTCCAGACAGAAAATTAACAAAGAAATAGCAACCTTAAATGACATACTAGATCAACTGATTTAATTGAAATCTATGGAACTTTAAACCCCAAAGAAGCAGAATATACATTCATAGTACATTCTCTAGGATAGACCATATGTTAGGACACAAAACAAGTCTCAATAAATTTAAAAAGATTGAAATCATATCAGGCATCTTCTCTGAACACAATGGCATAAAACTAGAAATCAACTACAATAGAAAAAACAAAAAACATTCAAACACTTTAAACTAAATAGCCTGTTATTAAATAATGAATGGGTTAACAATGAGATCAAGGAAGAAATCAAAAATTTTCTTAAAACAAATGAAAATGAGCATACAACAACACAAAATCTGTGGGACACAGAAAAAGCAGTCCTGAGAGGGAAGTTCATAGCATTACAGGCATACCTTAAGAAGCAAGGAAAAGCTCAAATAAACAACCTAACACAGCACCTAAAAGAACTAAAAAAAAGAACAACAAATAAAGCCCCGAGGAAGTAGAAGGAAGGAAATAATAAAGGTCAGAGAAGAAATAAATGACATAGAGGCTGAAAAAATAATACAAAAGATAAATGAAACCAAGAGCTGGTTCTTTGAAAAAGTAAACAAGACAGACAACCTTTTAACCAGACATATCAAGAAAAAAGGAGAGAAGAACCAAATAAATAAAATTAGAAATGAAAGTGGAGAAGTAACAACTGATACCACAGAAATACAAAGAATTGTAAGAAAATACTATGAAGATCTATATGCCAAAAAATTGGACAACCTAGGTGAAATGGATAAATTCCTAGAAACAAACAATCTTCCAAAACTCAATCTGGAACAATCAGAAATCCTAAACAGACCAATTACAACAAGTGAAATTGAAATAGATATCTAAAAACTCACAGCAAACAAAAGTCTTGGACCAGATGGCTTCACAAGCGAATTTAAAGAACATTTAAAGAACTAACAGCTATCCTTCTCAAGCTATTTTAAAAATTTCAAGAAGAAGTAAGACTTCAAAGCTCATTTTATGAGGCAAGCGTTTTCCTCATTTCAAAACCAGGTAAGGACACTACAAAGAAAGAAAACTATAGGCCATTATCCCTGATGAACATAGATGCTAAAATTCTCAGCTAAATATTAGCAAACTGAATCCAGCAATACATCAAAAAGATCCTATGTCGTGATCAAGTGTGATTTATTCTGGGGAAACAAGGCTGGTATAATATTCACAAATCAATAAATGTGATTCATCACATAAACAAAATGAAGGGTAAAAATCTTATGATTATATCAATACATGCAGAAAAAGCATTGGATAAAATCTAGCATCCATTTATGATCAAAACTCTCAGCAAAGTGGAAATACAGGGAACATACCTCAACATAATAAAGGCCATCTGTGACAAACCAATAGCCAACATCATACTCAATGGGCAAAAATTAAAAGCAATCTCCTTAAGATCAGGAACAAGGCAGGGGTGCCCCCTTTTACCACTCTTACTCAACATAGTTCTGAACGTCCTAGCCACAGCAATCAGACAAGAAGAGATAATAGGCAACCAAATTGGAAAAGAAGAAGTCAAACTATTATTATTTGCTGAGGGCATGATACTGTACATAGAAAACCCTAAAGTTTTAATCAAAAAACTACTGGACCTGATAAATAAATTTGGCAAGGTGGAAAGATATAAAATTAATATTCAGAAATTAGTGGCATCTTTATACACCAACAATAAACTGCCAGAAAGAGAAATTAAGGAAGCAATCCTCTTCACTATTGCAACAACAACAAAAAATAAAGTACCTAGAAACAAATCAAACCAAGGAAGTTAAAGACTTGTACTCGGAAAATCATAAGACATTGAAATAAGAAATCAAGGAAGATACAAACAAGTGGAAACATATACTGTGTTCATGGATAGGAAGAATAAACATCATTAAAATGTCTATACTACCCAAAGCAATACATAGATTCCATGCAATTCTTCATAATTATCAATAGCATACTTCAAAGTTATAGAACAAATATTCCAAAAATTTATATGGAACCAAAAAAAATATCCAAATAGCCTCAGCAATTTGAAAATGAAGAATAAAGTGGGAGGTATCACACTTCTGATATCAAGTTATACCTACAAGGCCATTGTAATCAAAACAGCATGGTACTGGCATAAGAACAGGTATACAGATCAATGGAACAGGACAGAGAACCCAGAAATAAACCCACACCTTTATGGTCAATTGGTATTTGATAAAGGAGGTAAGTATACAATGGAGTAAAGACAGTCTCTTTAATAAATGATGTTGAGAAAATTGGACAGGTACATGCAAAACAATGAAAGTAGACCACCAACTTACACCATTCACAAAAATCATCTCAAAATAGATAAAAGACTTACATGTAAATCACAAAATCATAAACATATTGGAAGAAAACATAGGCAGTAAACTCTCAGATATCTCTCATAGAAATATTTTTGCCGATTTATCTCCATGGGCAAGTGAAATAAAGGACAGGATGAACAAATGGGACTATATCAAACTAAAAAGCTTTTGCACAGCAAAATAAACCATTAACAAAATAAAAAAGACAACCCACACAATGGGTGAACATATTTGCCAATACATCTGATAAGGGGTTAATAACCAAAATTTATATAGAACTTTTAAAACTCAATACCAGGAAGGTAAACAATATAATTTAAAAATGGGCAAAGGAACTGAATAAACACTTCTCCAAAGAGCACATACACATGGCCAATAGGTATATGAAAAAATATTCAACATCACTAATCATCAGAGAAATGTTAATTAAAACCACAAAAAGGCCCTGGCTGGTTGGCTCAGTGGTAGAGTGTCGGCCTGGCGTGAGGGGGACTCGGGTTCGATTCCCGGCCAGGGCACATAGGAGAAGCGCCCATTTGCTTCTCCACCCCCCCCCCCACTCCTTCCTCTCTGTCTCTCTCTTCCCCTCCTGCAGCCAAGGCTCCATTGGAGCAAGGATGGCCCGGGCGCTGGGGATGGCTCCTTGGCTTCTGCCCCAGGCGCTAGAGTGGCTCTGGTCTCAGCAGAGCGACCCCCCGGAGGGGCAGAGCATCACCCCCTGGTGGGCAGAGCATCGCCCCTGGTGGGCATGCTGGGTGGATCCCGGTCGGGTGCATGCAGGAGTCTGTCTGACTGTCTCTCCCTGTTTCCAGCTTCAGAAGAAAATAAAAAAAAAAAAAAACCCACAAAAAGATATCACTTCACATCTGCCAAAATGGCACTCATTAACAAATCAACACACAAGTGCTGGTGAGGGTGTGGAGAAAAGGGAACCTTCCTGCACTACTGGTAGAAATGCAGACTCGTGCAGCCACTGTGGAAAATTGTATGCTGTTTTCTCCAAAAATTAAAAATGGAGCTGCCTTTTGACCCAGCTATCCCACTATTAGGAATATATCCTAAGAATTCCAAAACAGTGATTCAAAAGAAGATATGTACCCCCACATTTATTGCAGCATTGTTTACAATAGCCAAGATCTGGAAACAGACCAAGTGTTCATCAGTGGACAAATGGATTAAAAAACTGTGGTACATATACACAATGGAATACTATGCACCCGTGAAAATGAAGGAACTTTTACATTTTGCAATGGCATGGATGGACCTGGAGATTATTATGTAAGTGAAATAAGGCAGGCAGAGAAAGAAAAAATATCATGTGATCTCACTTATATGTGAAATCTAATGAACAAGATGAACTGAAGAATGGAATAGAGGCAGAGGTGGAGTCATGTGGAGCAGAGGGACAGCTGTCAGAGGGAAGGAGGGTGAGGAGATGGGATCAGAGAAGGTGAAGGGATCAGTGAAATTATGTATACACGACATATAGATACAGATAACAGGACAGCAAATCCCAGAGTGATGGGTGAGAGGGAGTTAGAGGGAGGGGGATAAAGGGGGTGCAATGGGGGCATGTGGTTGGTGGGTGAGGGTGTTATATTGAGTGGGACACTTGAATACATGTTGACACAATAAATTAAAATTAATTAAAAAATTTAAAAAATGAGAAGAAAATATGTATTTTTATTTTAATGTTGCCAGCATGTTCTATATGTACCATCATAGAAAGATCTCCAAGATATGCTATTAAATAAATATAAAGCAAGAGATATAATAGTATAGATACTTTGTTCTTATTTGTATTTTTTTTAAAGCATATGTAGTCCTACAATATTTGCATGTGGGCAGACTGACTCTGAAAGATGCGATCAGAAAACTAGAGATGTTCTAGGGAAGGGATGGGAAGTGTAGGGGGGAGGGGAAAAGAAGACTCATGTTTTAATATGTCCTCTTTGATGTCTTTTGAATTTAGTATATTGTGTGCATTACTTAATTATTTAATTTTAAGAAAGTACATTTTATAGATAATTTTTAATTGGCATCCACATGCACAATTAAAAGACAGAGATAGGTGGAGTTCATTAAAAATATGACCCAACTATATGCTATCTACAGGAAATTCACTTCAAATATAAGTAGGCTGAAAGTAAAAGGATAGAGAAAAGATATATCCTGCAAACATGAATCAAAAGACAGTGGGAATAGCTATTTTAATATCATATAAAGTAGACTTAAAAGCCACGATTTACCAGAGACAGAGAGTGACATGACATAATGATAAAAGCGTCAATTCACCAAGAGGACATGATGGTCGTGGATGTGTATGCACCAAACAACAGAAATATCTGAAGCAAAAATTGGTGGAACAAAAGGAAATATAGATTTGACTAAAATTAAAGTTAGAGACTTCAATATCTCTCTCTCAACAAATGGTAGAACAACAAGAAGGAAAACCAGCAAGGATATAGAAAATTCAACAGCACCATCAACTAACAGAATTGAATTGACTGCATGGGACAGTCCACCCAACAACGGAACTCAAGCTTTTTCAATAATCCTTCAAACATATACAAACACAGACCATACCATAGGTCATAAAACAAGCTTCAACAAATTTAAAGGAGTTTAAATCCTACAGATTATGTTCTCTGACCACAATGAAAGCAAACTAAGATCAATAACAGAAAAAAGAAACAGTACACAATGGGTCAAGGAAGAAGGCTCAGGAGAAATAAAAAAGTACATTAAATTGAAAAAAAAATTACATTGGCCTGACCAGGAGGTGGGGCAGTGGCTAGAGCTTCAGACTGGGATGCAGAGGATCCAGGTTCAAAACCCTAAGGTCACCAGCTTGAGAATGGGCTCATCCAGCTTGAGTGTGGGCTCAACAGTGGAGCACGGGGTCACTGGCTTGAGTGTGGGATCATAGACATGACCTCATAGTTGCTGGCTTGAGTCCAAGGTCACTGGCTTAAACAAGGGATCATTTGCTCTGCTGTAGACCCCTACAACCCCATCAAGGCACATATGAGAAAGCAATCAATGAACAACTAAGGTGCAGCAACAAAGACTTGATGCTTATCTTCTCTCTCCCTTCCTGTCTGTCTGTTCCTACCTGTCCCTCTCTGTCTCTCTCTGTGTCTTTGTCACAAAATTAAAAGAAAATTACATTGAACTGAATGAAAATGAATACATAACATGTAAAAATGTGTGGGAACACAGCTAAAGAATGCTGAGAGGGAAATTTATAGCACTAAATTCTTACATTAGAAAAGAAAAAAATTCTCAAATCAATAATTTAAGCTCCCACCTCAAGAATCTAGAAAGAGAAAATAAAAATAATTCCAAAACAAAAAAGGAAAAGTAATAAAGGTCAGAAATCAATAAAATAAAAACAGAAAAACAATAGAGAAAAACAAATGAAGCTAAAACCTGGTTCTTTGAAAAGATCAAGAAAATTGACAAATATTAACAAAACTGACAAAGGAAAAAAGAGAAGCTACAAATTACCAATACCAGAAATTAAACAAGGATATCATGACTGATCCTGGATAATACAGAAATACTGTGAACAGTTTTTCACACATAAGTCTGACAACACATATGAAATGGATCAACTTTTTGATAAACACAAAAGTACTATAACTAACATAGTATGAAACAGATAATTCATATGCTCCAATAACTATTTAGAAAATTGAATTCATAATTTAAAAGCTCCAAAAGGATCATCAGGTCCAAATGGTTTAACCAGAGAATTCTTCCAAATGTTTACAGAAGAAATAACAGAAATTTATACAATCTCTTCCAGAAATGAGAAGAAGAGCCAACACTCTCAATTTGTTTTATGAAGTTAGTATTATCCTGATACCAGGAAGAGTATAAGAAAAGAAAACTATAGACCAGTATCACTCAGGAAAATACCTGTAAACATTAACAAACAAAATTCTGCAATAAATAAATGATATGCCATGACCAAGTAGAGTTTATTCCAGTGATATAAGATTAGTTCAATATTTTGAAAATCAGTCAATGTAATCTACCATATTAACAGGGGAAAGAAAGAAAAAGGCATAATTAGATCACTCGATGAGAAAAACGTTTGACAAAGTTCAATACCCATTCGTGATAAACAAACAACCCTCAGAAAACTAAGGATAGAGGGGCACTTCTTCAACTTCATAAAGTTAATATTATACTTAATGATGAAAGACGGAATGCTTCCCACCAAGATCAGGAACAAAGGAAAGATATCTGCACTCTTATTCAACATAGTCCTAGAAGTTCTAGCTAGTACAATAAAATTAGAAAAGTAAATAAAAGGCATACTGATCAGAAAAAAAAAGAAATAAGACTATTCCTATTTGCAGATGACATAATTATTTACATAGAAAATCCCAAGAAAATTCTTAGAACTACTGGTTCAACAAAGCCACATAATACAAAATAAATGTACAAAAATCAATTCCATTTCTATATATTACCAATGAACACTAAAATTTAAAGTATGATATAAATTATACTTATTCTCCTAAAAATGAAATATTTAGATATAATGCTAACAAAATTTGTATGGGATTTATATGCTGAAAACTATAAAATATTGATGAAAGAAACTGGAGAGACATATATTGTTCATGGAATGGAAGACTTAAACATAATAAAGATGATAGGTCTCCTTAAATTGATATATAGGTTTAATCCAATTCCTATCAAGAGCTCAGCCTGAATTTTGTACATATTATCTAGGTTATCTTGTCTAAAATTTATACACAAAAGCAAAGAAACTAGAATAGTTATGAAAAACTTTTTAAGAATGACAGGTGAGATGCCAGACTACCTAATTTTTGTGTAGCTGCAGTAAAGAAAACCATGTGGTATTTGTAAAGCGAAAGACACACAAATCAATGAAACATAATAAAAAATACCCTAAGTATGACCCACTGACTTTTGACAAAGGTATAAAAGCAATTTAATAGAGAAGGATAGCCTTATCAACATATGGTGCTGGAGCAATTGGACATCTATAGGAAAATAAATAAGAACGTTGACCTAAACTTCAGATTGTATACCAAAATTAACCCCATATAGATCATGGACCCAAATGTAAAATGTAACATGATGTTACCTTTTGTTAGGAAAAAAAATAGGAGAAAAATCTTTGAGACTGAAGTCTAAGCAAGAATTCTTAGACTTGACACCACCAAAGGCATAATTCATAAAAGGGAAAATTGACAAACCGAATTTCTTCAAAATGAAACATTTGCTCTTCAAAAGACTGTAAAGAGGACCAAAAGACAAGATACAGACTGGAAGAAAATATTTGCCAACCACATATTCAACTATTACAGGCATAGCCAACAGTTTTTGCCCCTGGGCCAAACTAGAAAGAAAGCTTTATTCACAGGCCGGACAAAATATTAAAATTAAAAAATGTTAAATATAAAAACAATTTAAGTAAACAAAATTTTATTATGTAATTGTTATGAATAAATGTGAGTGAAAAAATTTTAATATACAATACTATTTTAATAAAAATATAATTACATACCGTATAAATATCCAAACTATCACAATCAATTGAAACAATATTTAATTAATAGAATGAGCTTGGAGGGGTTATATTGCAAATAAAGCAATTATTTCATTTTACAAACAGCCTGGACACGTTTTCAGTTATCAACTGCAGCTATTGTCTATGCTACAATGCCACTTGATTCAACACACTTGACCACAAAAATAATGAATTATTTGACCTTGGGTGTGCACTGGCAAACTCCGCCTAAAAGAATGTGGGTTTCACATCACCACTAAACGTCAAACAGTTCATATCAAGTACAGATGAGTACAAAAGTTGTAAATCTTTATAATGGAATTCTTTTAAAAATAAAGAAGTATCGCGAATCCATTCAACCAATTATTGGAAGTTAACCCTAGATTAGTCACACGTGGAATTCTTTTCCACATATCACTATCTTCTTAAATATCTCAATTTCCAATAATCAAAGACACTTCCATTTCTGAGTAGCTGAGATTTTAAAGTAGCGGAGAATATTAAAAATTTAATCGCGGGCCGCATAAACTCATTATGTGGGCTGTATGTTGGCCAGGCCTGGACTAGTCTCTAGAATGTAGAAAGAGCTCTTAAAACTCAACAGTAAAAAAAAAATCCACTTACCAGTGGCTCAACAAGATGACTGAGCTCCTCTTGCCACCTGTGGCCCATGGCTCCAGCACAAATCTGGCCAAGCTTGCAGACAGCAACTTCTGCTACTGGTGCGAGTCACTGACCACTCTGGACCTTTACGCCCTGGCCTTAAACTGCCCTGGCCGTCCTCACATCCCTGGACTGGCTCAGAACTGATTCAGTGTCCCAGGGATAGGAAGTTGAAAGCTGGGTGCCACAGGACAACCAATAGGGAGGGATAATTAGGATAGCTAATTAGAAAATGGGCAAAAAACATGAAGTGTTTGGTTTGTCCTGGCAGAAGACTTGAATTTAAAGAGTAGAAAAGATATGCAGATATGAAACTTACCATACACTGGAGGAGAAACTGAAAAAAGAAAACAGGCTGGATTTTGGAATTCCTATTCACAATGTTCTTTAGCACTAAATAATCCAGAATGTATAGATGCTGGACTAATAACCTCTGTTGGTAGAGCTGAGTTTTCTGCATATGATATACCCACTGTCAAACCCAGGAGACATCTGGGCTAGAAATGTAGAGACTATGAGGGCTGGAGAGAAGAAAAACTCTTTTCTCCCTGGGGGCCACTTGGGAGCATTTAAACACTCCCAGACTGAGCTAGAAAGTGAGAAATCCTTTTAGCTGTCCTGAGACAGGGTCTGTCCTGCATGTACAATACTTTGTGTCATAATTTCCAATACCACCCCCACCCACCATGTTTGGTGAAGTTCTGTGGGAACACACAGCCTGATCTCTGCTGTATGTAAAATTAAGAGAGGCAGGGGATTTTGCTTTGGAATGAGTAGCTAAGGATCCAGATTGGACCCCTGCCTTCAACACCAGGTCAGAGAGATGGTAAAAACATCTTCATGTATCAACCTCCCAAGGAACAGTGACAACAGAGGCAGCATGTGTGGCTTTGCAGAAAGCCCAAATAGAAGAATATAAAAGATCTGCTTCATTCTGCACATTCTCAAAACAACATCCTTGGGAACACAAAAAAGTCGATGGGACCTTTAAGAAAGGGGCTAATTTGGGGCAGTCGGGCTAGTCTGTGGGACTGCTGTTCAAGTCATTTGAGTATTTAGAGGAAATAAGATAATATTTTGTAGTCATTGGTCATTGAGGCTGAGACATTTCAGTTTTACTAAGTTAAGAGACAAGATCACTCTGCCCTTTTCATAACACAATGTCTTCATTAGAAGCCTGAAATAGGGTATTTCTCTGTACTTTCATTCCTTTGAAAGTCTACTCATAATTAGCTTCCCACAATTCCTCCTAGGTTTCTTCCACCATTACTCATCATCCTGTTCTATTTGTGTTACACATTATGATCCTCAACCTCCAATGGTTTCACTAAGTTTAGTGTCATTTTGCTATTTTAAGTTCATATTGCTAATCTTTGGGGAGCATGCATACTTCCCCCTTATTACTATTTTCAATGCTTCCAAATTTATCTGATTGTTCACAGAGGTTCTTAATCTGAGATCGGTGGCTATGAGGGTTCCTGAATAAAATTTCAGCTATCCATGAGTTGGAGTGGGAACAAATTTCACATCTGTATTTTCATTAACCTCTAACTGAAATTAAACATTTCCTTCTCATATTAATGCAGGGGTAGTCAACCTTTTTATACCTACCACCCACATTTGTATCTCTGTTAGTAGTAAAATTTACTAACTGCCCACCAGTTCCACAGTAATGGTGATTTAGAAAGTAGGGAAGTAACTTTACTTTATAAAATTTTAAAGCAGAGTTACAGCAAGTTAAAGCATATAATAATAATTACTTACCAAGTACTTTATGTCTGATTTTCGCTAAGTTTGGCAGAATAAATCTTTATAAAACAACTTACTATAGTTAAATCTATCTTTTTATTTATACTTTGGTTGCTCTGCTACTGCCCACCATGAAAACTGGAATGCCCACTAGTGGGCGGTAGGGATCAGGTTGACTACCACTGTATTAATGTAAGCAACAAATCACAATAAAATAAATAAAATGTGGCAGCTAGTTTTATATTGCATTCTAATTTTTTCAGGTACCTCAAAATTCATTTATGTTCATCACTAATTAAAATTATGGTACTTATCATATATACCACTAGATCATGTTAATAAATATGTTTATAATGAAGCACATATATCACCAAATTTTAAAATATTTTTATAACTCTTCCAATGTAATTGGTTTCTTCTATAATACTAGATGTTTTTTGGTTGATATATATATATATAAATATATATATATTGTGTGTGTGTGTGTGTGTGTGTGTGTGTGTGTGTGTGTGTGTGTGAGACAGAGACAGAGAGAGGCAGAGAAAGAGAGGGACATATAGGGACAGACAGACAGGAAGGAGAGAGATGAGAAGCATCAATTCTTCATTGCAGTTCCTTAGTCTCTTTAGTTGTTCATTGATTGCTTTCTCATATGTGCCTTTACTGGGGGAAGTGGGGGTGCTATAGCAGAGCAAGTGACCCCTTGCTCAAGCCAGTGACCTTGGGCTTCAAGCCAGTGACCTTCGGGGTCAAGCCAGTGACCATGGGGTCATGTCCATGATCCCACACTCAAGCCACCAACCCTGAGCTCAAGGTGGTGAGCCTGCACTCAAGCTGGATGAGCCCATGCTCAAGCCTGCTACCTTGAAAGTTACATACTTAGAGTGTAATAAGCCAAAAGTTTCATACTTAGAGTGGAATATTATGCGGTCACTAAATAAAATGCTGGAGAACAAACACTATTTAATGGCATATATGGATAGATATCACAGTATGATATGTAGAAGTACATATGATCATTTTCTATAACTCAAACACATATACACATATGCCTACAATACAAATATACAGAAAATGAGTGTCAACACACACACAAAAATGCTAATGGTGGTTACTTTTAGATGGTGGGAACTTTGGGTATCTTTTTTTTATTTCATTAGTAAGAATTTTCTACCAATGTGTAATTATTATTTTTGTAACAAAAATATATATAAATTAATATCTTTAAAAGAAATGAAGTCCTAAGAAAGGATCCAAAAGGATGTGTTATTTTTTACCTCTAATGAGCTATAAGTTCCTTTATTCAACAAGGTAAATCTCATTCAATGTCAATCTTATAGAATGAATTAATGCTCTTTATACAATCCACTATCATTATGGAAAAAAATGTACTGATTTTCATGCAAATGATTTAGCAGCTGAACCAGTAAAAATTTTAATTAAGCACCATTTATCAACATATTATTAGGCTATAAGACCTAAAGTCAATTCTGCCTTTAGCACAAGTATCAGATAGTCATTCCTTTCCCAGTTGTTTCCCACCAATCAAAAATTTTGTCTTCAGAAAGTTTCTTTTTGTTTTGTTTTATCAGTTTGTATTTTTTATTTTTGAGTGTCTTGTAACAAAGTAAAAGTAAATTATTAGATCCTCTCATATAAATTCTTCTATTAAAAATAAGCATATTTCATAACAACATGATTTGGAATTTATGTTCTCCAAGACAAAACATTTCTTTTTTCTATGATTGTGCCATACTTAACAATTCTGAGTTACTTTAAATTATATTTTCACTGGAAAGAATATTCACTGTTATTTTACTTTTATATCTGGGCATTTTTATATCTGGTTATTCCAAAATGCCTATCATACATCTTATATACCAACATTTTGTTAGCTGGAAAAATATAAATTTTAATAATGCTTCTACATGAAGGTTTCATGAGTTTAGAAACAACTCTTCTAAAAATATTCATCTAATATGCAAGATGTGACTATGGAGTAATTGGCTTGATGTTATTGTTTTTGTTCATAAAAGCACCAGAATTTACATAAGAAATAAATGTTATCTCCTCAGACCAGTCACCTTGAGGGACCCCAGACAAACTTCAATGACATTTGCCTTTGTTCAGAGCAATGTTAGGACCTCTCTTTTGGACTTGTCTTAAGGCTATTTTTATTTTAAATAAATGTCTTTAAAGGTGCCAAATTATATTTTTAAAGTTAGATTTGATCTTCGTCAGTAACTAAATATAATCCAGAGTGGGAAATGGGGCCCTTGGTGTACCAGGTAGAAAAAGTGGGTATGACAGAAGGCCTGGGGGAAAATGCAAACGTGAAACTCTAAATTAGGGGTGATATTTAACATATTCACCAATGGTATGATACAGATTAATCAGAACAGATGTCACTCAAGCAAGGTTCTGGAGGACTTTGACCAAGAACCAGGTATTAACTCTTTAGCAGCTGGACTGTAAGTCATTCTACACGGCCCTAGAGGAAATTATAGCAGTGGGAGTCAGGGGGCACTTGAAGGTTTCTGAGCTGTGGCATTTACAAACCAATAATAGATAGTTGAAACATTTTAATGTCCACTGAACACTAGTCTTTCCAAAAAGTAAGGGGGCTGGAGCTGTTTTGCATGGCCTGGCATTGACTCGAAGGCACTGCCTAAGAGTTGTTTGAAAGTGTTGAGAACAACAGCTGCAATACTGAAATAAATGTATAGAATTCCAAAATAATAATTTGAAGGGGATTTTTAGATTCTCAAACTCATTAAGAACAGGCACCATGCTTTTTTCACTTTTTCTCCCTAGCACCTAACACAATGCTTGGTGTGTATAGTAGTTGCTTAATAAATATTTGTTGAGTAAATGGCATGTTTGTTAAAGAAAAGTATAACTTTAAAGTAAAATTTTATATTTAAGAATTTTAAAACTTATTTTTATTTTTTAGACCCATAAACTATCTTCATTTTATTGGAGATAATTCTAAAAATCTCTTTGAAGACAGAAATCCACCAATATATATTCTTGACTCAAAATCGCTTGGTTAACTACCTATTTCTCTCTGGACAGCAGTCCTTTTCAATGTTCTTTTCATTATTATGTGGCTTAAAAAGCCTCAGATAGACATGCATCTTAACTTCTTGAAGTCCCTTTTGTTGCTAGCCAAAAGGCTTCTTCCTTTTAGCAGATAGGACTTGGAGCTTTCTAAAGGATAGGGCTACTATTCTGTGGCTGCTAGCCATATTTATCAAGCTATGGGTGTCTAGCACAATGTGTTTAATAGATTATTTACTTGTCCTAACAACCCCTTTGATAGCTGAGGAAACTGAGTTTCAGAGGAGCTAAGCAATTTCTCTACCTTTACACAGCTAATAATTGGTAAAGATACATTTTGAATCCAGAAAACTTAATTCAAGATCTGAACACCCTTGACCAACACAGTATGTGAAAGGGCAGAAGCTTGTTTATCTTCAATCAACAATGTAGGAATTGAAGTTTTTCTTATACCGAAAAGTATCTTAGAGCTCCCATTACACTGCTCCTCAAAAACTAGGTTTCAGAAGGGAGTTGTTATTGTACAATCATCTTGCAAGTGTTCACTGAATAAGTAAGATATTCAGGCACTGTTCTAGGTTCTAAGAAGGCAGGCAAGGGGCCCACAATCTTATTCTGATTGGTAAATATAGCACCTAAAAACTTACTCAAATCTTCTAGGGCTCCTTTAGTTTATGCCAAATGAGGAATAAACTGGATCCTTGTCTTCAGTTTGAATTCTGTATTATCCGTGATGAATTGCAAAATAGACATATCTCTAGAAACGAGATCTACTGCTTTCTTTTTTCTGGATGCCCCTGTGGCAGTCTTTGATCTCCTTCAACATCCTGCTCCCATACGGATAGCAATAAAGGGAGAAGGAGGAGGTATAGGTAAGGAGTGACTATTTGGAACACAGGTATCATATAAATATTCCATTAACATGGGCAGTATTTTTCTGTTACTGCAGGTTTACCCTGTATAATGCTGGTATTCAGAGTCAGTATCACAAAGGCTAATTATTTTATATCTGAATATTATGTTTTAGGAGGTGTTTCAAGTTATACAGTGGCCTTATGTATTATGAGAATTAGGATCAATAAAAACATTAACTAAACTTTGTACCTTGAATGCTTAAGCTGTACTTTAAGTGCAGGTTAATAAATAACCAAAGAGAAGGCTACCAAAGAACTAAACCTAGAATAGTAAACTATATTAAAAGCCCCAAACAAGCTGAGAGACTTTTAAAAACTACTAATTTTTTCACCATCAATTATCTAACATGTGCTGACAGGTGGTCTGTTGTACGTGAAGTTGGTAACTCCATCCTACCCCTGCCCCGCTAAGATTTCAAGGTAAAATAAGGGCTTCTAACACCTGCAAAATAGGTCTTACCATCTCCCCCCTAAAACCCCAAATTCCCAATATTAAAGTCATCTTAAATTCTTAATTTTTAAACTTTTTATTATTTTATGATGCATGGCTTTGAATCTCTTTTTTAAACAAAGTAAAATACAAATATTTTATAAAGAACAAACAAACACATACATAAATCAATATTTGGGAGGTTCCACTTTTTCACCTAAATATTTGATCCTTGTGAAACTACAATTTCCTTTGGGAGAGATTATGTTTTAAGCTGTGTTTAGTCATTTTCACTTTAGTGTAAATAAGTATTTAGCTTTCTTAAGAATAGATTTTGCTAAAAGATAAAAAGTGAGATTTCTCAGTCCTTTCTAAAAGGCAAATGTGTCAGAATTTTCCTTTGCTCTGATTTTAGCACAAGAACAGGACTACATAAACTTTAAAACTGAATACCAAAATTTTTCCTTCTCTAAAGTAAAATGCTGAGGTATATTTATCTCCTATCCTGTGGAAGAGAAATTATATTTAAATTTCAAAGAAGCTTCTTTCTCACACTCCTTTCTTATATTCAAAGGCAAATTATCAAGTTAACCATTCTATAGTCACATAACCCATCAGAATAAAATGTTAAAGGGTTTTGTCAAAGGAATTGCAGAAAACCAGTCCCTTTATTTCACGGAGTGTTTCCGATTTTTCTGGCCCTTTCAACATCTTTTTTTTTGCTGTACGTAATTCACATCACCAGATCAATAATACATGACACTTAAACTGTATAATTTCAGGCTCAAGAATGATATGGAGCATGCAAAATGGACATTGTAGCACACTATTCTGCTTTGTGGAAACTATGGCGTAAAGGCCTGAAAAATAGCTTCATCATAAAATGTGGTGCATTGACCCCCGAAGAGAATTCTGTCCACAGGCCCAGAACGATGTCTGCTGTCCAACACCCTCACTCCACGTCTGAGCCCTTGTGCTCCGTGTGGTTTTTCCCTTGGGGATCATTATTGGGTTTTATAATGATTAGTTTGTGTATGAAAAAGGAAAGCTCAGGACTATAATTTCATACATACTTAAAAAAAACACATAAAGGAAATTCAGTAGCAAGACAAGTAATCTCCTGGAGCCTGCTGTGACCAAGAGTATACCTGTGAGAAGGACAAGCTGATAAATGAATGTCTCAGCAGGAATAGGAAAAACCACAAAAAGGAAAGTTTTGTGTCCCTGCAGCTTGGGGGCTCTGTTCTCCTGGTCTCCCCTTCAGACACAAGGAGACCCCCACAGAGAAGCAAACAGCAGCTGTTAAACCAAATGATTACAGGACTATCCAAGTCAAAAATCCAGTGACAAGGGAAGGGAAAATATTTCTTTTAATTTTGGCAAATACACAGTGTAAGGCAGAGGTCCCCAAACTACGGCCCATGGGCCACATGCTGCCCCCTGAGGCCATTTATCCGGCCCTCACCGCACTTCTGGAAGGGGCACCTCTTTCATTGGTGGTCAGTGAGAAGAGCATAGTTCCCATTGAAATACTGGTCAGTTTGTTGATTTAAATTTACTTGTTCTTTATTTTAAATATTGTATTTGTTCCCATTTTGTTTTTTTACTTTAAAATAAGATACGTGCAGTGTGCAAAGGGATTTGTTCATAGTTTTTTTTAATAGTCCGGCCCTCCAACAGTCTGAGGGACAGTGAACTGGCCCCCTGTGTAAAAAGTTTGGGGACTCCTGGTGTAAGGCCAAGGGCCACCGCCATCACAGCCATTCACATTCAGGTTTCCATTGGATTTGGGCAGACAGTAAAGAAATAGTGGAGCCAAAAAGTGTTGGGCCATTCTTTTATTCAAGACTCGCACCAGACAACGAGCAAACACACAGGGAAAACACTTCCTTTCATTCAGTCAGAGCTCATAAAGCTACTGACATATTATCCGGTTCCACAACCAAGAGAATCTTCTCTGGTCCCTCCTAGAATGAAAGGCCTCACCAGTCCCAAATCCCCTCACCTTTGGTTCCCCATCTGCCAACATGGCTTCTTACTTTGCAAAACTGGCTTCTCTCTCTTTCCCTGCCATCTTGGCTCTTTTTCTTTTCTGCTTCTCTCCTTTTAAAACTTTTCTGGTGAGAAAACCTCTCCTCCAGCAACATTAGCATAACAATGACCCTTCCCAAGCAGGAAGGTTAATTAGCAATTTCACAGATCACATATCAGGCACTGCCCAGCACCATTTTTTAACACTAAAAGTGAGCAAACTCAAAAAATACAAATTTGACAAACTCATTTGCCCAACACATAGTTAAGGAGATACTTTTCAATAAAGGTTTAAGGGAAGGGTAGAAGCAGATAGAACACAGAGCACCCAGAGGAGGAGTCAGAACCACATCAGGAGGCAGGGAGGCAGGGGACATACCTGCTCAATGGTTCTTCAGCTCCCAGGCCACAGAGGTTCTACAGATTCCCAACTCACCCCACTGCAGGGGTAGCACAGCCTAGAGAAGAGGGAGACCAGGCTTTGGATCCTGGCTGGGTGCCTCATTCTCTATGGGGCCATCAGCCAATTACTTAATAGCTCTGTACCTCAGTTTTCTCATCTGTGAAGAAGGAGAACAATTAGAAGAATCAGTCCAAGAAAAACAGTGCTTGGCACCTAGCAACAGCTAAATAAATGTCAGATTTTATTATATTTTTATCAACAGCCACTTGACATATTACTTCCCCTTAAAAATAAAAGGGGGGTTGAAAACATGTTTTAACTCTTCAATGCTACTTAAAATTCAATGAAAAGGAAACTTTTTTATTTGTAGTCATCTTGTATTCGTGTATACATAAAAAGTAAATCATTTGAAACAATAGCAAAAAAAAAATTCTGTGTGTCTTTCAGATGAGTAAGGAAGATGTGGGAGCCTGTGTTCCACTGGGGACCAAAAATTAAGTGGCAGAAACTGAGAAAGAGAAGCCTGTGGGAAGAAAAAAAAGAAAATGGCAGAAGCAACTGAGGGTTGTCCTCTGGATTTTAACTTGGCTGCATGCCATTGTGCCTGATAAAGACAAAGCTGTCCTACCCATTATATAAACTAGTGATTCTCAACTGAAGGAGGTAGTAGGCTAAGAGCAAGAATAAATGAAACTAATAGTGCTGGACATGTGAACATTCAGGCTGAAAAATATAAGTTTAAGAATCATGCTGTAAGAGTCATACATATGACCTTATTGATTGAAAACGTCTGTCAGAGATGACGTCAGAGTAATGGTGAGGTAGGAAGCGATACTGATAAATCTCCCCCAAAACTCAACAAGATCTTCAACCAGAAACAAAAAAATCTATCCTTGGAGCCTCCAGATGTTCCACAATACACCCGAAGGTATGGTCGAGGGAAAAATTGGCTAAATATATAATCAAACCCCGAAGGAAATAGGGAGTAAGAAATACTCCACCTTCCTCACTAACCTAAATAGGGCTGCTTTCACTGGGAACTGAGAGTATAGAAACTAAGGCGGGCAAAGGGGGTGAATAGATCCAGGCCACGGCACAAACAGCCGAACCAGGCTTTGGCACAGAGATCCAAGCCGAGGAAAAACTGTGCCTGTGGCAACCTGGGCAATACAAGCTAACACTCGCGCTAAATCCAGACAAAGAAAGACAAGTGGGGCAGCCATTCACCCCGATCTCTGGTCAAGGCGAGCAAATAGTGGGCAAGAGATTCCTCTGAGCGCCTCGGGAGTGGGTGCCTGTGTTATCTCACAGAGGGGCAGAGTCAGAGGCCTCTGTGTGGGCTGAAAGTGGAATCTCGGGCTGCCCCAGTGCCCTGGAAAAGCTGCGCACGAGGAGGGAGCAAGAGCCAGTTCCAACACTGGATCTTTTCTATGCGGGCGGGGGTTTCACTCAGAGTGTGAGGCAGCCGGTCTGATATCCTGGTCGGCGCGCACAGAGAGTGGGCAAGAGATTCCTCCCAGCACCTCAGGAGTGGGCACCCTTGTTGCCCCACAGAGGGGCAGAATCAGGGAACTTGTGTGGGCTGAAAGCGGAATCTCAGGCTGCCCCAGTGCCCTGAAAAAGCCACATACGGGGAGGGAGCAAGAGCTAATTCCAACGCTGCAACTTTTCCGTGCGGAAAGGGGTTTCACTCAGAGGGTGAGACTGCCGGCCTGATATCCTGGTCTGCGCGCAGATAGTGAGTGAGAGATTCCTTTGAGCACCCTGGAAGTGGGCACCCGCCTGCCCGTGTTACCGGACAGAGTGGCAGAGTCAGAGGTCTTCGTGTGTGCGGAAGCCCCGCCTGATTATGCTAGCAGCTCTGACTGACTAAGCCTTACACAGAGCCCTGTGCTGAGTGGGAATAGAGTGGGGAGTTGCCAGGTATTTGAACATCTTACTATCCAGGCAGAGGCAGCAGCAACCCCATAGCTGGATTATCAGACTACTAATTGAGGAAGAAAAGACTAGGAGAGAGGCTCCAGGAACACGGACTCTCTCACTTTTGGAGCCTACAAATGCTAATGAGCCTTGACTGCCAACGAGACTAAAGCCCAATATATGACATCGCCATAGAGACTTATCAACTGCAAACCTCTACCTGAGCTACCACAGGGGCAGAACCCGGGGTACAGAGTCACCGACCAGGAAGAGAAAGAGAAAAGAAAAAGCAAGAAGATAACCTCTCAAAATCAAGAATAATCCGCAGACTTTATAACCTATCCCATTTTATTATATTTGTTTGTTTGTTTTTCTTATCTTCATTCTTGATTTTTTCTTCCTCTTCCAATTTAGTTGTTTAATTCTCTGCCAGTCTTACTCTCTCCTCTCCTTGAACTACACTACCCATAAGTGTTACATCTCCCATTATCTTTTCTTTCCTCTTCCTTTCTCTCTATGAGGGTTGCACTCCAAAACCCTTAACTCTCTCTCTCTCTCTCCTTTTTTTCTTTTAGTGGTTCCCTCTTTTTTTTCTCTCTCTCTCTTTCTTTTCTCCCTCTATATTAGTTTCTTCCTTTCTCCTTTACGTCTCCTCTCATTCAATCCTCAATAACAAACAAATTATCTTATCTGGGACTCAAGCTTATGTTTCTGACATTTTGGGGGTTTTTACTTCACTTTTTTAACTCATTAGCAGTGCTCCCAATCCTGGCTCTCCATTTTATATAGTTCTTGTTCCACTAAATACAATAGTAATTTTTTAATCCCCCCCCCATTTTCCTGTTTCCCTCTTATTCCTCTCATCATATCTCTTAGTCAACCAACACCTAAAAGCAAATCATTTTATTCTTGACCCAAATTTTTTCCTTATTTGCATTTTGTGGGTCCATACCCCCTTCTTTTACCCCTTTATTACTTCTCCCCAATTCAGGCCCTCCATTACAGGAATTCTTTATTCTATTTAGTACAATATAATTCACAGTTCACCACAAGATTTTCTCAAGAAAGAGGGGAGAGGAGAGGAGAGGAAAAAAGGGGGAGAATAATTTTCTTTTTTTTTTTAATTTTTAATTTAAAAAAAAAAACTTTTCTATTTTTTATTTTTATTTTTTTAACTTTTTATTCTTTATTAAATCTCATTAATACTATCAACAAAACCACCCTCAGATGCCATTAAGGTAGAGAAAATAGAATATCATGGATACAAAAGAAAGAGAGGTAACACAGCTAGATGAGGAAAAATCTATGGAGAAAAAATTTAACATATTGGAAAAATTGGAGTTAAATGACAGAGAATTTAAAATAGAAATCCTAAAAATACTCAGAGATATACAAGAAAACACAGAAACGCAACTTAGGGAGCTCAGAAAACAACTCAATGAACACAAAGAATATATTTCCAAGGAAATTGAAACTATAAAAACAAATCAAACAGAAATGAAAAACTCAATTCACAAGCTGAAAAACAAGGTAACAAGGTTAGCTAATAGAACAGGCCAGATAGAAGAGAGGATTAGTGAAATAGAAGACAAGCAACTTGAGGCACAACAAAGAGAAGAAGAAAGAGACTCAAAAATAAAAAAAATGAGATAGCCCTACAGGAATTATCTGACTCCATCAAAAAGAATAACATAAGAATAATAGGTATATCAGAGGGAAAAGAGAGAGAAAATGGAATGGAGAACATACTCAAACAAATAATAGATGAGAACTTCCCAAGCCTGTGGAAAAAACTAAAGCCTCAAATTCAAGAAGCAAACAGAATTCCGAGTTTTCTTAACCCCAAAAAACCTACTCCAAGGCACATCATAATGAAATTGGCACAAACCAATGGCAAAGAAAAAATTCTCAAGGCAGTCAGGGAAAAGAAGAATACAACATATAAAGGAAGACCCATTAGATTATCATCAGATTTCTCAGCAGAAACTCTTACAAGCTAGAAGACAGTGGACCCCAATATTTAAAGTCCTGAAAGAGAGGAACTTTCAGCCACAAATACTATACCCATCAAAGCTATCCTTCAAATATGAAGGAGAAATAAAAACATTCACAGATACAGAAAAGATGAGGAAATTTATCATCAGAAAACCCCCACTCCAGGAATTACTAAAGGGGGTTCTCCAATCAGACATAAAGAAAAAAAAAAAACAAAGTCACAAGTAAAAGCTCCAAGAAGAACACAATAAAATCAAATTTAAACTGTGACAACAACAAAAAGAAAGGGGAGGGGGAGAGAATGGAGATTAACAGTAGCAAAGGACGATGGAGTGCAAAAGTACTCACAAGATAGTGCACTACAATGAACAGGGTAGGAACTCTTTTCATTACTTAATGGTAACCACCATTGTAAAAACCACCAAAGAAGCACATGATTTTAAAAAGATAGCAACCGAGGAAAGATGTATGGAATACAACCAAATAAAAACAAAAGATAGAAACACGAAAGAGAAGGATCAAAGAAGACACAAAACTAACAGAAAGCAATCTATAAATTGGCAATAGGGAACTCACAAGTGTCAATAATTACACTCAATGTAAATGGATTAAACTCACCAACAAAAAGGCAGAGAGTAGCAGAATGGATTAAAAAAATCCAACTGTATGCTGCCTACAAGAAACTCATTTAGCAACAAGGATAAAAACAAATTCAAAGTGAAAGGCTAGAAAACATAATACTCCAAGCAAATAACATCCAAAAAAAAAGCAGGTGTAGCAATACTCATATCTGATAATTATGACTACAAGACAGGAAAAGTACTCAGAGACAAAAATGGCCATTTCATAATGGCTAAGGGGACACTGAATCAAGAAGACATAACAATTCTTAATATACATGCACCAAACCAAGGAGCACCAAAATATATAAGACAGCTACTTATTGACCTTAAAACAAAAACTGACAAAAATACAATCATACTTGGAGACCTCAATACACCGCTGACGGCTCTAGATCGGTCATCCAAACAGAGAATCAACAAAGATATAGTGGCCTTAAACAAAACACTAGAGCACCTGGATATGATAAACATCTACAGGACATTTCCTCCCAAAGTGACAGAGTATACATTTTTCTCCAGTGTACATGGATCATTCTCAAGAATTGACCATATGTTGGGCCACAAAAAAAAACAGCAAATTCAGAAAAATCGAAGTTGTACCAAGCATATTTTCTGATCATAAAGCCTTGAAACTAAAATTCAACTGCAAAAAAGAGGGAAAAAATCCCACAAAAATGTGGAAACTAAACAACATACTTTTAAAAAATGAATGGGTCAAAGAAGAAATAAGTGCAGAGATCAAAAGATATATACAGACAAATGAAAATGACAAGACGACATATCAGAATCTATGGGATGCAGCAAAAGCAGTGATAAGAGGGAAGTTCACATCACTTCAGGCATATATAAACAAACAAGAGAGAGCCCAAGTGAACCACTTAAATTCACACCTTAAGGAACTGGAAAAAAAAGAACAAATACAACCCAAAACCAGCTGAAGAAAGGAGATAATAAAAATCAGAGCAGAAATAAATGAAATAGAGAACAGAAAAACTATAGAAAAAATTAATAGAACAAGGAGCTGGTTCTTTGAAAAGATCAACAAAATTGACAAACCCTTGGCAAGACTTGCCAAGAAAAAAAAAGAAAGAACTCATATAAACAAAATCCAAAATGAAAGAGGAGAAATCACCATGGACATTGTAGATATACAAAGAATTATTGTAGAATACTATAAAAAACTATATGCTACTAAATTCAACAACCTAGAAGAAATGGATAAATTCCTAGAACAATACAACCTTCCTAGACTGAGTCAAGAAGAAGCAGAAAGCCTAAACAGACCTATTAGTAGAGAAGAAATAGAAAAAACCATTAAAAACCTCCCCAAAAATAAAAGTCCAGGCCCAGACGGCTATACCAGCGAATTTTATCAAACATTCAAAGAAGACTTGGTTCCTATTCTACTCAAAGTCTTCCAAAAAATTGAAGAAGAAGCAATACTTCCAAACACATTTTATGAGGCTAACATAACCCTCATACCAAAACCAGGCAAGGATGGCACACAAAAAGAAAACTACAGACCAATATCTCTAATGAATACAGATGCTAAAATACTAAACAAAATACTAGCAAATCGAATACAACAACATATTAAAAAAATAATACATCATGATCAAGTGGGATTCATCCTAAAATCTCAAGGATGGTCCAACATATGTAAAATGGTTAACGTAATACACCATATCAACAAAACTAAGAACAAAAACCACATGATCTTATCAATAGACGCAGAAAAGGCTTTTGATAAAATACAACACAATTTTATGTTTAAGACTCTCAACAAAATGGGTATAGAAGGAAAATATCTCAACATGATAAAGGCCATATAAACCATCAGCTAACATCATATTAAATGGCACTAAACTGAAGGCTTTCCCCCTTAAATCAGGAACAAGATAGGATTGTCCACTCTCTCCACTCTTATTTAATGTGGTACTAGAGGTTCTAGCCAGAGCAATCAGACAAGACAAAGAAAGAAAAGGCATCCATATTGGAAAAGAAGAAGTAAAGGTATCACTTTTTGCAGATGATATGATCCTATACATCGAAACCCCCAAAGAATCCACAAAAAGACTACTAGAAACAATAAGCCAATACAGTAAGGTCGCAGGATACAAAATTAACATACAGAAGTCCATAGCCTTTCTATATGCCAACAATAAAACATTTGAGAACGAACTCAAAAAAATAATCCCCTTCACGATTGCAACAACAACAACAAAAAATACCTAGGAATAAACATAACAAAGAATGTAAAAGACTTATATAATGAAAACTACAAACCATTGTTAAGGGAAATCGAAAAAGATATAATGAGATGGAAGAATATTCTTTGTTCTTGGTTAGGAAGAATAAATATAATCAAGATGGCCATATTACCCAAAGCAATATTCAAATTTAATGCAATTCCCATCAAAATTCCTATGACATTTTTTAAAGAAATGGAGCAAAAAATCATCAGATTTATATGGAACTATAAAAAACACCGAATAGCCAAAGCAATCCTAAAGAAAAAGAATGAAGCTGGGGGCATTACAATACCTGACTTCAAACTATATTATAGGGCCACGACAATCAAAACAGCATGGTATTGGCAGAAAAATAGACACTCAGACCAATGGAACAGAATAGAAAGCCCAGAAGTAAAACCACATATATATAGTCAAATAATTTTTTTTTTCTCTCTTTTTTTTTCCTTTTCTCCTTTCATTTTTCTGAAGCTGGAAACAGGGAGAGACAGTCAGACAGACTCCCGCATGCGCCCGACCAGGATCCACCCGCATGCCCACCATGGGGCGACGCTCTGCCAACCAGGGGGCGATGCTCTGCCCATCCTGGGCGTCGCCATGTTGCGACCAGAGCCACTCTAGCGCCTGGGGCAGAGGCCACAGAGCCATCCCTAGCGCCCGGGCCATCTTTGCTCCAATGGAGCCTTGGCTGCGGGAGGGGAAGAGAGAGACAGAGAGGAAAGCGCAGCGGAGGGGTGGAGAAGCAAATGGGCGCTTCTCCTGTGTGCCCTGGCCGGGAATCGAACCCGGGTCCTCCGCACGCTAGGCCGACGCTCTACCGCTGAGCCAACCGGCCAGGGCTCAAATAATTTTTGATAAAGGGGCCAACAACACACAATGGAGAAAAGAAAGCCTCTTCAACAAATGGTGCTGGGAAAACTGGAAAGCCACATGCAAAAGAATGAAACTCGACTACAGTTTGTCCCCTTGTACTAAAATTAATTCAAAATGGATCAAAGACCTAAATATAAAACCTGAAACAATAAAGTACATAGAAGAAGACATAGGTACTAAACTCATGGACCTGGGTTTTAAAGAGCATTTTATGAATTTGACTCCAAAGGCAAGAGAAGTGAAGGCAAAAATTAATGAATGGGACTACATCAGACTAAGAAGTTTTTGCTCAGCAAGAGAAACTGATAACAAAATAAACAGACAGCCAACTAAGTGGGAAATGATATTTTCAAACAACAGCTCAGATAAGGGCCTAATATCCAAAATATACAAAGAACTCATAAAACTCAACAACAAACAAACAAACAATCCAATTAAAAAATGGGAAGAGGACATGTACAGACACTTCTCCCAGGAAGAAATACAAATGGCCAACAGATATATGAAAAGATGCTCATCTTCTTTAGTTATTAGAGAAATGCAAATCAAAACTGCAATGAGATACTACCTCACACCTATTAGATTAGCTATTATTAACAAGACAGGTAATAGCAAATGCTGGAGAGGCTGTGGAGAAAAAGGAACCCTCATTCACTGTTGGTGGGAATGTAAAGTAGTACAACCATTATGGAAGAAAGTATGGTGGTTCCTCAAAAAACTGAAAATAGAATTACCTTATGACCCAGCAATCCCTCTACTGGGTATATACCTCAAAACCTCAGAAACATGGATACGTAAAGACATATGCAGCCCCATGTTCATTGCAGCATTGTTCACAGTGGCCAGGACATGGAAACAACCAAAAGCCCGTCAATAGATGACTGGATAAAGAAGATGTGGCACATATACACTATGGAATACTACTCAGCCATAAGAAATGATGACATCGGATCACTTACAGCAAAATGGTGGGATCTTGATAACATTATACCAAGTGAAATAAGTAAATCAGAAAAAACCAGGAACTGCATTATTCTATACGTAGGTGGGATATAAAAGCGAGACTAAGAGACATTGATAAGAGTGTGGTGGTTACAGGGGGTGGGGGGAGAGGGAGAGGGAAAGGGGGAGGGGGAGGGGCACAAAGAAAACTAGATAGAAGGTGACAGAGGACAATCTGACTTTGGGTGATGGGTATGCAACATAATTGAATGACAAGATAACCTGGACATGTTTTCTTTGAATATATGTACCCTGATTTATTGATGTCACCCCATTAAAAAAATAAAATTAAATTAAAAAAGAAAAGAAAAGAAAAAGAAAACATCTGTCAAAAGGGGCATATACTATACATGTATTTTCTTAGCTGTAAGTTTTACTTTAACAGGTAGTCATCACTCTCTAATGTAAAAGTGGCCATCTAACTGGTCTTCTTCCTCATCCCATTCTTACCTGACTGTGACCCATTCTCTAGAGAGAGCTTGAGTTATCTTTGTAAAATACAAAGGTATTTCACTTCCAGATTGGAAATCATCACATTTAGAATAAACTCAAATTCCTAGCATGGCTTGTAAAATCCTGCATTATCTGGCCTTGTTTTCTTTTGACTTCTTTTTTTCCATCACTATGTTAATGGTAATAACTGGCCTCTCAGTACCCCAGCTTATTCCTGCTCAGGGCCTTTGCACTGGTTATTCTTACTCCCTGGAGGTCTCTTTTCACAGCTGCTCAGAGTAGTCAAGTCTTCCTCCAATATTACATTCTTTTCCAAATTATTCCATCTAAAAAAAATGTCCTTTAACAATTCTCTGATTTGTTTAATTTTCTTTACAGCATGTGTCATTAGCTGAAAGTCTTATATATTTTCTACAAGTTTATTATCTTTCTGCTTATTGCTACATAGCTTCATGAGAGCAGTGATCTTGTGTACCCAATACCTAGCATTGTGCCTGGTATAAAGTTAGTTTCCACTTGGCTTTTGTTGAATACATAAATGAATAATATGAAAATGGAGATTAGATAGTAAAATAAGCAAAGGAAAATGTGTTTATGATAATTTTTTCTAAAGGGTTGAATGGCTCAAGAAAAGATATTAGAAAAATATTTTCTCAGTGGTTAGATCAAAATACATCAAGCAGTGATTTATATATTCAATTGATTGATAGTTTCTGTCTAGTCTCTTTTGCCTATAATCCAGGGCCTAACTTCCTATCAATAGTTGAAAGCCTTTAAGATAATCTAAACAGGGAAGCTTGGGATAAGAAACTCAATAGAAAGAACAGTCAAGATCAGAACTGCCGACTCTAAAAACTGATGAGGACCTTTGACCCACTCTGCCCTGATAAATCTATTACTGGGACAGTCACTCAAGCTATAACAGAATTAAATATTCATGAAAATGAAAACTGTTTCAAAATAACTAAAGGCCAAATAAAGTTTCTCTTTTACAGGAATAAACATATATTTAATGCCATATTAAACTAATATGCTCTTTGAAACTGAAAAGGATGAGTCACTGATTTGTAAATAAAAAATTTTGGCACATACTTGTTATCTGTTTGGCGATTTTACACATCCATATTTCATAATTGGGCCCATGACTCCTTTTTCTCATGTGAAGCTAGTTCCTCTTTCAAGCTCACAGAAAATCTGATTTTAAAAAAAGGTCAATGCTTCAGTTTGTATTGATGTTCAGATTACTAGTTGTTTCAGACATAACTTTTAAGTAGCCAAGCCAATAATAAAATGTGAAATTAAGTAGATATTCAAATATTGATGCTATAACAAAATACTATCTCTTTACGAATTTTATAGAATCATTCATCACAGATGCTTCAAGATGTTATTTTCCAAGACAGAAAGCAATTTAACACAGAATTCCCTGGTAGGCTTATTAAGCATGGAGATTCCTGAGACCCTTTGGTAGAGATTCTGTTTCTGTAGATCTAAGCTAACATCCAAAAATCTGTATTTGTTTACAAAGCTTCCCAGGTGCTAGCGAGGTCGGCCAGGCTTAGAAAACAGTGAATTTTAGTCCAACCTCCAGCTCAGTCCAGAACCCCTTTAACCACATTCTTAACAAACTGTTACTCAGATGTGTTGTGAGCTCTTCCAGAGGAAGCTAGCGCCATGTAGTTTGTTCACCTTTAATGGAAAGGTTTGATTGTCAGAAAGTTTGTCTACATTAAATGGAAATGGATCTGGCAGTGACTTCTTTGCATAGGTTTAGATCTGCTTTTCAGTGTAACAAGGGTTACTATTCATGACAGCGCTTCATGCATTTTAATAGTTTTCACATTCCCACAAGTTTTCTTCTATAGCCCAACAGCGGTTTCAATAATTGCTCACAGATCCTTTACCACCGAAGGTATCGCTGCACCCACCACACCATCTCTATTCTCTTTTCAGAGCTCTCCCCTCCACCACTGTTGCAACTAGTGTCCCTAAACCAGCTTATGAGACACTTGACCCCGCAGAGCAATAGAGACCATGTTGCCAGAGACCATATGGAACTAACTGTACATACCCTGTACTATTGGTTCTCAGATGCTGACATATCGTATGATGCCACTCTTTGAAGGAATTGTCACCAGTCAGGTGAAATGAGAAAAATGACTAGTTCATTCAATCTAAATGATTGTGCTTTCTTCCTATATTATGTTCTGCTTATTAAAATTTAATTTCTTTTTTTTTAATGAAACTATAAGGATAATAGGTAGTTTGCTTGATTGGTTTGTTTGTCATTCTAGGAAGTCAGTCATTGTATGCTGATGAGGCCTATTTCTTTAAGTGTTGTTCTGTCCCATAAAGACCAAAATCTTGGAACCACTGCCCTAGCCTTGCCTCCCTTGCTGATACACCAATGCTCTCTATTCTAACTCTTGACCCTTGAGTACCCACTACATCAGGGGTCCCCAAACTTTTTACACAGGGGGCCAGTTCACTGTCCCTCAGACCGTTGGAGGGCCAGACTATAAAAAAAAACTATGAACAAATCCCTATGCACACTGCACATATCTTATTTTAAAGTAAAAAAACAAAATGAGACCAAATACAATATTTAAAATAAAGAACAAGTAAATTTAAATCAATAAACTGACCAGTATTTCAATGGGAACTATGCTCCTCTTACCGACCACCAATGAAAGAGGTGCCCTTTCCGGAAGTGCGGTGGGGGTCAGATAAATGGCCTCAGGGCCCGCATGAGGCCTGTGGGCCATAGTTTGGGGACCCCTGCACTACATGATACAATGGCTCACAAATAATTAGAATCCTCAGATCCTTAGAATCAACTGAGTTTTATGAAGATACAAATTCTCACCCTGGCCAGACAGCTAGTTTGTTAGAGCATTGTCCCAAAGTCAGTGGTCACCAGTTTGATTCCCAGTCAGGGCACATATAGAAACAGATTGATGTTCCTGTCTCTCTCTTTTTCCCTTCCTCTCTCACTAAAGTCAAAAAATAAAGATTTAAAAAATAAAATAAAATACAAACTCCCAGGTTCCACCTCCAAAAATTATGGTTCAGTGGGTCTGAGATGAGATTCAGGATCTCTATTTTTTTAAAGTTTCCCAAATCATGCTGATGATCATCCAGGATAGAAGCACTTTCATGAGGTCCATTTAATCAGTGTGTCTCTTCTATTTATTTATAACTTAGTATCAGCAGGGAGCAAGGTGGTTTAGGAACAGCTGTCTGGTCAAGTGTCTTAAAGCAGCCAGGCAGTTCTTGACATATGTTATCCTGCTCCCACCTTAAGTATGAGCATATATGCAATTATTACCTTTTCCTCCTCCTTTAGCCTTTCTCTTATCAGGCCAGGTGTCCTTGGCTTTAGGTTTAAACACATTTCCTCTACCTGCCCAACTCTACCCACTCAACTGTCCTCAAACTCTTGGGTTTTATCAATATTCCTTTTTATTTTATTTTTTGTATTTTTCTGAAGTGAGAAGCAGGGGGGCGGCAGACAGACTCCCGCATGTGCCTGACCAGTATCTACCCAGCACGCCCACCAGGGGGTGATGCTTGGCCCTTCTGGGGCGTTGCTCCACTGAAACTGGAGCCATTCTAGCGCCTGAGGTGGAGGCCATGATGCCATCCTCAGCGCTCAGGCCATCTTTGCTCCCATGAAGCTTTGGCTGTGGGAGAGGAAAAGAAAGACAAAGAGAAAGGAGAGGGGGAGGGGTAGAGAAGCAGATGGATGCTTCTCCTGAGTGCCCTGGCTGGAATTGAACCCAGGACTTCCACATGCCAGGCCAACACTCTACTGCTGAGCCAACTGGCCAGGGCCTATCAATATTCTTATTAAAGGATAGTGCCAAAACTAATATATAGTAATCTTTATTAATATTGAAATCAAACATCTATAATATACCTTCAGATCAGCTTAATTTCTACAGAGGCACCAGCACACAGATGTTATTTGAAATTTGGACCAAGTCTCACTTTCTGGTTTCACCTGAATTCTAGCAAGCAGGTCTCTTTCATCTAATACAACTTATATTTAAAAATACAATTTCAAGGCTCTGGCCAGCTGGCTTACTGAATAGAGCATGGGCTGGCATATGGACGTCCTGAGTTCAATTCCCAGTCAGGACACACAAGAGAAGCAACCATCTGCTTCTCTTCCCTCTCTCCCTTATCTTCCTCTTCCCCTCCCATAGCCAGTGGCTTGGTTGGTTGAAGCTTCAGCCCTGGGCGCTGAGGTTAGCTCAGTTGGTCTGAGTGTGGGCCTCCGGCACTAAAAATATCTTGGTTGATTCCAGCATCTACAGCAGGGTTGCAGGGTGGATCCCAGTCGGGGTGCATGTGGTAGTCTAACTGGGATACATGCGGGAATCTGTCTCACTATCTCCCCTCCTCTCATTCAGAAAGAGTAAAACTTCAAGTTACCATTTATTCGTTATACAACTTTTAGTTATAACTTTTATCACATTTGTTACATTATCTTTGTAACAGATTATATAATTTTCAATTCCAACATATTGAATCTCTTTTCCAGAGACTATCTTATATAATGGATCCTATGTTATGTAAGCTTGAGAAATATAACTCCTTTTTCAAAACAGAGTGGAAAAAAGAAGATTGGGACACAAAACACTTAAGTTCCAGCCTGGACTGCCTGCAGCTAGCAGTACGGCATTCCCATTCCAGAGCTTAGTTTTTATCTACAAAATACCTGCTAAACTCTTGAGCTCTTAGAGCTCTAAAGTGTATATATGATCTTGGAATATGCCTTTGAAATAAGAGGTATCTTCATTTTTATATCCTTTAAAGTTCTTATGCTCCCCTCCATTTTATCTATTAAACTTGTAACTTTATCTAATAAAAATAAGTAAATAATAAAATAAAAAAATTAATATAATTTTTATGCTGTTATTCAAGTAATTGGTAATATATTTTTTAACAGTGACAGCAGAAAACATAGCATTTCTTAAAGATTCTACTTGCAAGTGATTAATGTCACTCTTTAATTTCATTGGCCACAGTAAGACATATAGCCAAGTCTGACATTAATTGAGTGGGAAAAGGGAAATTACAATCTTCCTGTACAAAAGGTCCCCACAGAAAATTGCCTGCAGAAAAAAGTAGAAAATATTTTAAACACATAATATAACCTATCACATCCCTCATTTTGAAAATTGAGGTCATACATAGCTCTCTGCATTCTTTTATTTTCCTTGTTCTCCAAAATTTCTCGAAAATGATAGTGCTATAATCATATCATTGAGTTTGTTTATTGCCTCAAATGTAATTTGTCTGGGTCTGGGGATTTGAACTCATCTGAAATATGTAAGTTATCATTAAGTTTCTCATTGTGAATGTTAATGATCTCTCAATGCAATGATCTCTAGATGATGCCAGCTTAAAGATTGTTCTTCTTGGTATAGACAGAAGAAAAACGGAAGTACAATGTTTTCTTTTAACATGATACTATCATTCTTAAGCAATGGACCTATAATTTTCATCTATCTATTTTTCTGAAAATAGCTCTAAAAATTGCTGCTGCTGTCTCTAGTGGTTTTTGCGAACCTCAGCTAATCCTTGGCTTTAACTCTGTCCTGTTTTTTTGCATTCTCCTTAGATATATGCTCTCCCATCCATAATTTACACAGCTATGTCTCAGCTTTAACAGATAGCTTATAATGCAAATACAGCAGGTCCTCTAGCTGCTCCCCATTTTCTTCCCATTGAGACTACTTTTATTTGAAGAGTCAGAATTTTATAATTCAGCCCGCATTATAAAAGTCTTTTTATGATGAAAAGTCTATTTTTTAAAGATAACACTGGGGAACTATTTTTTTTTCATTTTCTGTTGCATGAGGTTTTAGAACTGTTTCTATATATTTCTGCATTGCTGATTCCAAATCTGAAATCCATTTTATGGTGTATGATCTAGTTTTTATGCAATTTTAATTTCTTTTTGTTACAGTTGATGGCATGCATTGGTTTTTAAATTGGAGTTAAAGGGCAATGACTCTTGGATTGAACATAACCACAAGGCAATTAATGTTTTACAAACATCACTTTTACATAATTGTAGTTGTTTTTAAATGTAAAAAATTATTACCTGATAAAAACACCCTTTTATTTTGTTTTAAGATTGAATCATGGCTTCTTCGAATAGGCGTAAATGTAAGAATAGTCCTGACACCTTCTGTTATATATGTGGCTGTTACACACTTCAACGTCAAAGGTGCAGTATTTCATCATTTGTGACACGTGCATATACTGCCTATTTTCAAGTTCCCCTTGGCGATCAAGACAAGAATTGGGCTCCTCATATTGTGTGTCATAATTGTGAGGAAATGCTTTGTGACTGGACAAAAGAAAAATGCAAAGGAATATCTTTTGGTATTCCCATGGTTTGGCGTGAACCTAAGGACCACAGCAGTGACTGTTATTTCTGTCTGATCCATACAAAAGGCATCGGCAAGAAAAAACAGCATATGATCGCATATCCTAATATTCCTTCAGTAATACGACCTATCCCACACTCTGAGACACTCCCAGTTCCAGTTTTCAATGGTTTTATATCTTCTAAGGATAAAAAAAGTGAACATGCTGATCAAGTGTATTTTGATAAGATGCATGAGGAAATGGTTGTAGAATCTGAAGGGTCTTCTTCTGATGTCAAGCAGTTATTAACCCCTCAGCAGTTTAGCCAACTCTAATTGAATGACTTAGTAAGAATGACATAAAAATTGTCCTCGACTTTCTGAAGTATAAGAAGCATAACTGGATCATTTGTGTGGATCTTAAAATGGTAAATTTCCTGCTAGGACAACAGAGAGGTTTCACGAAGTATCCTTGCTTTCTGTGTTTGTGGGACAGCTGAGCTCGGGAGAAACACTGGACACAGAAGGAGTGGCTGAAACATGAAGCTCTGGAAGTAGGGATGCAAAATATTGTAAATGAACCTGTAGTTAATCAAGACAGAATCATTTTTTTCCCACTTCACATCAAACTTGGCTTAATGAAGCAGTTTGTTCATGCTTTGAATAGAGAAAGTGAATGCTTTCAACATATTATTTCTGCTTTTCTTGCCTTATCTTTTGAGAAGATAAAAGCAGGTGTATTCGATGGACTTCAAATTCGAACCCTCATATGTGATGAAGAATTTTCCAGGAAGATGAATAAGGAGGAGAAAGCAGTATGGCAGTCTTTTGTGGCAATTACAAAGAATTTCCTTGGCAACAAAAAAGCAGAAAACTATGAACTTCTGGTTCAAAGGATGCTGTTGGCTTTCCACGACATTAGATGTAACATGAGCGTTAAGATTTACTTCTTGCCTGACCAAGTGCAGTGGATAGAGCATCGAACGGGGGGGAGGAGGGGGTGCAGAAGACCCAGGTTCAAGACCCCGAGGTCGCCAGCTTGAGCACGGGCTCATCTGGTTTGAGCAAAGCTCACTAGCTTGGATCCAAGGTCGCTGGCTCGAGCAAGGGGTTACTCAGTCTGCTGAAGGCCCACGGTCAAGGCACATATGAGAAAGCAATCAATGAACTAAGGTGTCTCAACAAAAAACTGATGATTGATGCTTCTCATCTCTCTCCGTTTCTGTCTGTCTGTCCTTATCTATCCCTCTCTCTGACTGTCTCTTTGTCTCTGTAAAAAAAAAAAAAAATCACTTCCTGAAATGTCATCTTGATAAGTTTCCCGAAAATCTTGGAGCTGTTAGTGATGAGCAGACTATTGCTGGAGCATCAAACGAGATTGTCCTCAACAAGTACACAATGCAACAGCTACAAACGCAAATTTTTGCCTGAATAGGATTTAAATAAGTTTTGTGCAAATTTTATGATCAAAATAAGTGTTTTAATAAGTTCTATTTCGAAATTGTAGACAAATTCTGACTCAATCACATCTTTTAGTGTATTTACTGCATTATATAAATTATTATATTTTCACAAATATGATGCCCAAGAAGACATTCTACTTCATTATGTTAAACTAAATGTTGACAATTTTACAATAAGATAAAAACCTAATATCTGGAATTGCAAAGAAACTGTAGCTTACAGAGAAAAACTAATGTCAGATATGAGATCAGAACACTAAAAATAGGTAAGAACAAGTATTTTTGTGGATGCAACAAAAATTTTGTTCCCCAGTGTAATATTTCATCCATTATTATTTGATACTTCACCCCTACTATATCCTCATGGTTTATTTTTATTTAATGGCATGATTATGAGAGGCAATATAGCATAATAATTAAATGCTCAGTTTCTGGAAATAAACTTGAATATTGAATTTTTTATTCATGAGTTGTGTGACCTTGGGCAAGTTATTTAAACTTTCTGTGCCTCAGTCTACTCATCTATAAAATGGGGACAATTATAGTACTTTCCTCATACTGTTATTAGAAGAATTCAAGTAGTTAATATATATAAAGTACTTGGAGTAGTAACTGGCACATAAGTAGCTCTATATACTTGTTATTATTAGGTCATACAGTTCAAGTGCTTCAAGCATGATAGTTTTTCAGCTTCTACTGAGATATAGAAGGTATAATTTCTCACAATCTGATATATGGCATTCTTCTTCAGAGCTTTCTAGAATACTCATCAAACTGGGAACTAGCACCCAGAGCAAAAGTATGGGAAAAGACTTCCAGTGCAAGATGGTAGCTCACAACTCAGGTTGTCCCACTTTCTTCCCGAGACCATGAAAAAGACAACAAAGAAATTCAAAAGGCAAGGAAGCTTAAACAAAAAGAACAAGAAAGATGAATCAAGAAATTCTTAGAAACAGAAAGCAGACAATCCTTTGGATAAGTGAAATGGAGCACAGGAGGCCACAGCACAGAACAGCTGAAGGGGGCCGCAGTAAAGGGCAGAGCCTATTTTCCAGTGGGACTTTGGAGAGGCTCTCAGTTCAGAGAGAAGAAGTATAGTAGAGGAAAATTAAAATAAGGAGGTGGGGCCTGACCAGGCGGTGGCGCAGTGGATAGAGCGTCGGACTGGGATGCAGAGGTCTCAGGTTCGAGACCCCGAGGTCGCCAGCTTGAGCGGGAGCTCATCTGGTTTGAGCAAAAGCCAACCAGCTTGAACCCAAGGTCGCTGGCTCCAGCAAGGGGTTACTTGGTCTGCTGAAGGCCAGCGGTCAAGGCACATATGAGAAAGCAATCAATGAACAACTAAGGTGTTGCAACATGCAATGAAAAACTAATGATTGATGCTTCTCATCTCTCTCTGTTCCTGTCTGTTTGTCCCTGTCTATCCCTCTCTCTGACTCACTCTCTGTCTCTGTAAAAAAAATAATTAATTAAAAAGAAAGAAAATAAGGAGGTGGGGAAAGTCATTGAAAGTCCCTCAGTAACACAGCTGTACAAGGTGCCCCTACACACACACATGCACAACACACTCTAGGACCTCTACGTTCAAAACAAAAAACAACTCAGTGTTCACTCCTACAATGTAAGAACAGTACAGGTACCTAAAGGATTTGAGTAAGCTGCTTGAAGTACAGGCTGCTAGGGTGAGCCCTGGTTTCTCATTCCCTCACCTACTCACTCTTATGCAAATTATGCAGATAATAAGCCCTACCTACATATAAAGATCCTTCAATTCATGGAAGAAGCACCCTGGGGAAAAAAAAACTGGCCTAACAGTCAAGGAAACCTGGAATAATAAACCTAAACATTTAGCTTAAAATAGAAACTGATAAGCAAGGACAACTAGGCAAATAAGAAAGATGAACAAAATTAAAGAGAAAGATCAAGATAAAAGTCAGAGTCATAAACCCAGGGGACTATAGTGGGAATGCAAGAGACAGAAAAAAATGATAGTTAGACTCCTTGTGAGTTTTTGAATGATGTTGTAACCTTAAAAACAAGAATAAGAATCTATAAAAATGGAATAGGTCACAGTAACTAACAAATTATTTTAAGTGTAAAAATAAAAAAATTCATAAAGGGTCAGTAAAATCTTTAAAAATATATCAGTACCTAGAAATAAACTTAACAAAGAATGTGAAGGACCTATATACTGAAAACTATAAAATATTATTGAAAAAAATTGAAAAAGACAATGAAATGGAAAAATATTCCATGTTCATGGATTAGAAGAATCAACATAGTTAAAATGGCCATATTGCACAATGCAATATACAAATTTAATGCAACCCCCATCAAAATCCCAATGGCATTATTTAAAGAAATAAAACAAAAAAAGCACCAGATTTATATGGAACCATAACACCAAATAACCAAAGCAATCCTGAGGAAAAAGAATGAAGCCAGAGGTATCACACTACCAGACTTCAATTATACTACAGAGTCATTGTAAAGCCAGTAGCCAGGGCCACCATCACAGCAGCCTGGCCCATGAAGGTTCGCATTGAATTCGGACAGGCAGTAATGAAACAATGGAGCCAAGAACTGGTGGGCCATCATCTCTAATCCTAGCTTGCACCCAGCAGCAAGTAAAAACACACACTGGGCTCCAAAACCCACTCATTCAGTGCTCACAAAGCTACCGACTTATCCGAGTTTCCTAGAATCAAAGGTTTCTAGCTCACCAGACTTATTCACCTCTGTTCCCCATCTTCTTGTCTCTGCACAAACTCCACACAAAGTGGCTTTTCCTTCAGCACTTTGCAATCTTGGCTGCTTCTCCTGGCCTCCTCCACGTAGCCTTTCTCTGCTCTCCTCTCTAATGCTAATCTCCTGCCCCCTTTATAGTGCAGAAATCCAAACCTTTAATCCAATATACAAAATAAGGGAAGTCTCTAATACAGGGGTCCCCAAACTACGGCCCCGCGGGCCGCATGCGGCCCCCTGAGGCCATTTATCCGGCCCCCGCCGCACTTCTGGAAGGGGCACCTTTTTCATTCGTGGTCAGTGAGAGGAGCATAGTTTCCATTGAAATACTGGTCAGTTTGTTGATTTAAATTTACTTGTTCTTTATTTTAAATATTGTATTTGTTCCCATTTTATTTTTTTACTTTAAAATAAGATATGTGCAGTGTGCATAAAGATTTGTTCATAGTTTTTTTTATAGTCCGGCCCTCCAACGGTCTGAGGGACAGTGAACTGGCCCCCTGTGTAAAAAGTTTGGGGACCCCTGCTCTAATACAAAGTCACTTATCTGAGGCATGATGGGATTGCACCACCCCACATCAAAAAGGGTGGGAAAGGCTTAGTCCTAAAACCAAGCCCCAGGATACAAGGATCCTGCCTGCCCACAGCCCGCTCCAACACATATTAATATAATCACGCCCATCCCAAGCGATTACCTGGATGATGGGCTTCCACGTGGGCAGCGCCATCTTTATCAAAGTGAGCATAATATATTTTATCTGCCCAACAATCCACCCCTTTGCTCACTTTACTACCCAGAATCTACATCACTGGCATCCCTGTGCAAGGAAATTAGGAACATTACACAGATCACAACAACATGACAAATCATACAATTTCAACAATTACAAAGGTACATTTCACCAGTCTCTGAGCACTTTGCCAAAAGCACAAAATGTCCTCGACCTTCTTTCTAGCCATGGGAAAAGCTTCCCGGGGCAGGGGAAGGACCTCTAGCAAAGCCGCCCCCCACCCCCATCAGGATATTTCACATTGTCCAAAATCCATAAGTCCATCCAACAAAGGAACCAATGCCCACTCCGGTCGTAGTCCAGGAAATCAGTCCACACACATGGGGCGTCAGCCCCCTCCCCCCCATTCCTGCCATCCTGGCCCATCTTACACTGTCCCAAAAAGGAGCACATGGTAATGGCAGTCAGCATTTCCATATCTCCTCCGGAGAGCATGATGGCACCCACCTCTATGTCCCAAAATCGCAGACATATCAGGAGAGTAGTAGATACTCCTTCCTGCTGGACTCTCATCTTCTAGAGACTGCGGATCGCAACTCCAGCCCAATTCTCCTCATTCAAAGAGGAACTGGAATGCCAGCTCTCGCTGCCAGGCTTGAGCCACAGGCCACCACCGCCTTCTGCTCTGCAGCCCTGGCTCCAGTCTCAGCCTCAGCCTCTCACAGCTACTGGCTCTCCACAACGTCCAGGGCAATCTGCAACTCATGAACCTGTAATTTCTCCTCCAGTGGCTGCTCCATTTCCAGGCAAATCTCGCAAACCTGGTCGGCCTCCTTCTGCAGGGCTTCCTCCAGCTCCAGGGTCAACATCAGTTTCTCCCACGTTTGCTCCAGCTCCTTCCACTGCTCGGTTTGCAGGTCCCAGGCAGCCTTTTCCTCAGAGCTCTCCATTTCCTCACATATGGCTGTAAAAGTCAGCCAGCCCATGGCCCCCAAAAGGACAGCCATGGGGAACCATAACAGCAGCCAGTCCTCTATTCCACCACTCAAAGTTGGTGGTGGCTCCTTGCCGATCTGTATCAAATCCTGCCATAGACTAGGTCAAATGTAAGCCAGTAGCCAGGGCCACCATCACAGCCGCCTGGCCCATGAAGGTTTGCATTAGATTCGGACACTCAGTAATGAAACAACGAAGCAAAGAACTGGTGGGCCATCATCTTTAATCCTAGCTTGCACCTGGCAGGCAAGTAAAATCACACACTGGGCTTCAAAACCCACTCATTCACTGCTTACAAAGCTACTGACTTATCCGAGTTTCCTAGAATCAAAGGCTTCTAGCTCACCAGACTTATTCACCTCTGTTCCCCGTCTCTTTCTCTCTGCACAAACTCTGTACAAACTGGCTTTTCCAGCAGCACTCTGCCATCTTGGCTGCTTTTCCTGGCCTCCTCCACGTGGCCTTTCTCTGCTCTCCTCTCTAATGCTCATCTCAGGAACCGAGAGGGCAAGCTCCCGTTCTGCCCCCATTTTATAGTGCAGAAATCCAAACCTTTAATCCAATATACAAAATAGGGAAGTCTCTAATACAAAGTCAATTATCTGAGGCATGATGGGATTGCACCACCCCACATCAAAAAGGGTGGGAAAGACTTAGTTCTAAAACCAAGCCCCAGGCTACAAGGATCCTGTCTGCCCACAGCCGGCCCCCAACACACATTAATACAATCACGCCCATCCCAAGCAATCACCTGGATGATGGGCTTCCATGTGGGCAGTGCCATCTTTAACAAAGTGAGCATAATATATTTTATCTGCCCAACAGTCATGATAATCAAAACAGCATTATACTGGCAAAAAAAACCCCGAACAAACAGACATACAGATCAATTGAACAGAATCAAGAACCCAGAAATAAAAATCACATATATATGGACAAATCATCTTCAACAAAGGACCCAAAAACACAATGGAGAAAAACAAGCCTCTTCAATAAATGGTGCTGGGAAAATTGGAAAGTCACGTACAAAAGAATGAAACTTGACTAAGTTTGTCTGCCTGCACAAAAATTAATTCTAAATGGGTCAAAGTCCTAAATATAAGATCAGGAACAATAAATTACATAGAAGAAAACATAGGTCCTAAGCTCATGGACCTTTGCTGTAGAGACCAATTTATGAATTTGACCCCAAAGGAAAGGGAAGTAAAGACAAAAATAAATAATGGGACTATATCAAACTAAAAAGCTTCTGCACAGCAAAAGAAACTGACAACAAAACAAATAGGCAGCCAACTAAACAACAGCTCTGATAAGGGGTTAATATCCAAAATATATAAATAACTCACAAAGCTCAGTAACAAACAAGCAAATAATCCAATTTAAAAATGGAGATAGGACTTGAACAGACACTTCTCCAAAGAGGACATACAAATGGCCAACAGATATATGAGAAGATGCTCATCTTCATTAGCTATTAGAGAAATGCAAATCAAAACTACAATGAGCCTGACCAGACGGTGGCGCAGTGGATAGAGTGTCGGACTGAGATGCGGAGGACCCAGGTTCGAGACCTCAAGGTTGCTAGCTTGAGCATAGACTCATCTGGTTTGAACAAAAGCTCACTAGCTTGGACCCAAGGTCGCTGGCTCGAGCAAGGGGTTACTCAGTCTGCTGAAGGCCAGTGGCCAAGGCATATATGAGAAAGCAATCAATGAACAACTAAGGTGTCACAACAAAAAAATTGATGATTGATGCTTCTCATCTCTCTCCTTTTCTATCTGTCTATCTCTATATATCCCTCTCTCTGACTCTCTCTGTCTTTGTAAAAAAAAAAAAACTACAATGAGATACCACCACACACTTGTTATAAATTAGCTATTATTAACAATATAGGTAATAACAAGTGTTGGAGAGGCTGTGGTGAGAAAGGAACCTCATTCACTGCTGGTGCGAATGCAAATTAAAATTAAGAATAGAACTACCTACTGTATGACCCAGCAATCCCTCTACTGGGTATCTACCCCCAAAACTCAAAAACATTGGTATGTAAAGACACATGCACCCCCATGTTCATCACAGCATTGTTCACAGTGGCCAAGACATGGAAACAACCAAAGTGTCCCTTGATAGAGGATTGGATAAAGAAGATGTGGTGCATATATACAATGGAATACTACTCAACCATAAGAAATGATGACATAGTGACAATCATGACAACAGGGATGGACCTTGAGAACATTATATTGAGTAAAATAAAAAAATTAGTAAAAGCTAAGAAGTATATAATTTCACACATAGGTGGGACATAAAACTGAGACTCATGGACATAGATAAAAGTGAAGTGGTTACCAGGGGGAGGAGAATATAGGGGAAGGGGACGGGAAAAAGAGGTAGGGGGAATGGTGTAAACAGGGTGTTGGGCAGATAAAATATATTATGCTCACTTTGTTAAAGATGGTGCTGCCCACGTGGAAGCCTGTCGCCCAGGTGATGGTATTGATTGCCCTTCTTGCTTGGGATGGGCGTGGTTATATTAATGTGTGTTGGGGGTGGGCTGTGGGCAGGCAGGATCCTTGTAGTCTGGGGCTTGGTTTTAGGACTAAGCCTTTCCCACCCTTTTTGATGTGTGGTGGTGCACTCTCATGAGGAATCCCATTATGCCTCAGGTAAGTGACTTTGTATCAGAGACTTTCCTGTTTTGTATATTGAATTAAAGGTTTTGATTTCTACACTACAAAGTGGGGCATACAGGGAGCTTGCTCTCTCTCAGTTCCTGATATTAGCATTAGAGGAGAGAGCAGAGAAAGGAGAGCAGAGAAAGGCCATGTGGAGGCCAGGAGAAGCAGCCAAGATGGCAGAGTGCTAAAGGAGAAGCCAGTTTGTGCAGAGTTTGTGCAGAGAGAAGGAGATGAAAAACAGAGGTGAATAAGTCTGGTGAAGTAGAAACCTTTGATTCTAGGAAACTTAGGTAAGTAAGTAGCTTTGTGAGCACTGAATGAGTGGGTTTTGGAGCCCAGTGTGTGTTTTTACTCGCACGCTGGATGCAAGCTAGGATTAAAGCTAATGACCCATCAGTGCTTGGCTCTGTTGTTTCATACTTTCTGTCCGAATCCACTGTCAACCTGCATGGGCCAAGTGGCTGTGTTGGTGGCTGCAGCTACTGGCTTTACACAGGGACACATATAAGGTGACGGAAAATGATTTGACTTTGGATGATGAGTATACAACATAATCAACAGCTCAAATACTATAGAAATCTTTACTGAAACCTATGTATACTTTTTGATCAATGTCACCCTGTTAAATTTAATTTACTAAATAAAAGTAAAATAAATAAATAAATAATGGTAAAAGAGCAAATAAAATATAAAAACACTAAGCAAAGACTCATTAAAATGAAATTGGAGGGAAAATGTTCCATAGTGGTATGGCTAGTGTATCTTATATGTTCAGAAAAACAGAAAAGTGTAATGTTGAAATAGTAAGAGTTCTGATGTTCCAGAGGAATTTTAAACCCAAATGCCACCAAAGTAAAGTCTGAGACTCCTTAAGCACCATTGAAAATTGTTAAGAAAAATTTAAACCCAACAGTCCATTTAAAGTTTTTCCATATTCTAAAACTGTTGATTTAAACTGACCTTCTGATTAATCATTCTATATAGTGTCAATTCATTGGGGCTTTCTTAGGGACAGTACCTTCTTTAATATAAACTTTTCATTTGATCTATATAATGTTAATTATTTCTTAAGAGCTTATAAGTTCTCTAAAACAATATAGCCAAAAAGGAAAACAGTGGGCTTTAGTTTATGTTCTAGATACACTCTTTGGTAGAAATAATGTTAGCAGTTTGGGGCACAAATTAGCATGTCTGTTTTCTCAAGCCATACTTTATCCTTGGTACATGATAATCATCATTAATTCTTCACTTTTATTTGTATGAAGATGAGCACATGTTTGACAGATAAAAACATGATAGTAAGTAAATATTGTTCATTTGATAATCTTATAATAGATAAAAAAAATTTTAAATCATCTGCAAAAGAAAACACAATATATCAGAAAATAGAATAGAAAAATAAAAAGATAAAACAGATAAGAGAGAAGGCAAGAGATAAAGTATCAATGCAGAAAAGTTTAACCAGTTGGATTCCAGAAAGAGGACACAGAAAACAGAGGAACATATGTGGGAGGAGCACAGAGCGCATTCCTAGCAGCTGTGGCTGATGCAATGCTGTGAGAATACTCCAGCTCCCAGAAGCCTCCTGGGCACACCCAGGAAGGAAGCTCGCCCACTATAAGGAAGTGACTTAGCGTCAACCATGCAGCTCCCTGATCTTTTCAGCCATTGACTATGAAAGACACGCTGTAACATACTATTGGCTGAACCCAATAGTATATAAGCTAGTTTACTTCCTGAATAAAGTGGATCTGCATCACTGAACCTGGTCCCCAGAGTCGGGTCTTTGCATCTCCGTTGTCCTCACCCCCGGCAGGACTTGTCCACAACTGGCGCCCAATGTGGGGCAGGGACCTAACTGGTATCCAAGGGACGGGTGAGTGACCCTCTGCAATGGGAAACCTCCCCCACTCTCGAGCCCCGCAGGCTTGAGCCCTGCAGGCCCTATTGCAGAGTAGGTGAGTTCAAGTTACTGAAAAGGATCTTTGTACTTACTGAAAAATCCTCTCAGGTTTCAACCCTTGGCTCCATGACGCGCCTCTTTGGGACCCTGATACTTGGGCCCGAGCTTTCCGGTGCATCTGTTCGGCCGAACTACATGGGGGACAAACCTTCCCTCTCGGCCTCATTCCTACCCTGTTAGCGATACATGCCTGCCTGACCAGTGCTCCTGCTGGGGACCCTCCACTAGTGTCAAAAATATTACAGGCTACCCCTCTCTCTGGGGAGCCCCCACATTCCTATTTTCCCCCCTCCACTGAGGAGGAAAGTAGTCTAGCCTCCGAGTTTGACAAGTGGCTGAGCTCAGAAACGAAACCAACTGAATTGCTAACTGTGCCATCAGCTCTGCCCCCGGGAAAAGCAGAAGTTGCTACTTCCACATTCCCTGCCGGGGCTCAATGCCCCACCCCAGCCTCTCAGACGCCATTTTCTCCAACACGTGTTCCTGCTGCAGACCCATGGGCCAGCCTATACGCCCCCATGTGTCTTTTTTCTTTCTGTCTGTCTTGTCTATTTTTCTGTATCTCTCGCTCTCTCTCTCCTCCACCCCTCTCTCTGAAATGACGCTGAAAGGACCCAGCCATGGCACAGTGACAGGGATCACACCCTCTTCTAATGCAAGGGAGAGGTTATGCTTGTGTTTTTTAGCCAATTTGGATCCCAGGAACCCCCCAACCTGCTTGACATTGTTTCTTGGGCACCCACTAAATGATTCAGTCTTCACCTGTCCAAAGCCACAGCCCTGGTCTTCTCCACACTGACTATGCCTGAGGGGAAGAGGTCCTCAGTGCTCCAGAAGAAGACCTCGAGGTGGGAGTGCACGCCCCATCACCTGGGGGGATGTGGAGGCTTTGGCGGGGCAGGCCCAGAGAATTGCCCCTGACGGGCCCCTTGGCCCTGGTGCTCTGCTCTTGCTTATGTGTGCTATAGTAACCACTGACTCCCAGACACAGGTGGAGGCAGCCTGGGGCTTGAGCCTGGCAGTGCGAGCTGGTGTTTTCTGTTCATCTTTGGAGGATGAGGAGAATTGGGCTGAAGTTGTGATTCACAGACTCCAGAAGGTAAACAGTGGCAGCTGCTGTGGGAGGATGAATGGAAGACAGGACTGCATTGCCAAGTGGCTACTGGAATAGCAGGGAGTGCCTGCTAAGCCACTGGTGGGTTCGCTGACATTTTGGGACATAGTGGTGAATGCCATCATGCTCTCTGAAGCAGAGATAAAAGTGCTGACTGCCATTGCCACATGTTCCTCTTTAGGACAGTGTAAGACCTGCCAGGATGGCAGGGATGAGGGGGGTGGCTGAGGCCTCATGTGCATGGACTGATTTCCTGGACTACGGCCCAAGTGAGCACTGGCTCCTTTGTTGGATGGACTTATGGATTTTGGACAATGTGAAATACTCTGATGGGGGTGGGGTGGCTTTGCTGGAGGCCCTTCTCCTGCCCTGGGAAGCTTTTCCCATGGCTAGAAAGAAGGCCGAGGACATTTTGTGCTTTTGGCAAAGTGCTCAGAGACTGGTGAAATGTACCTTTGTAATTGTTGAAATTGTATGATTTGTCATGTTGTTGTAATTTGTGTAATGTGCCTTGCAACCATATGCAGTACGCAGCCCACAGCAAGCCATCTGTTCTGTGTTTGGACACTGGGACCTTTGGGGGAAGGGGGTGTGCATGGACCTATGTCCATTTTTTACAATCAAAATGGAACTGTGTTTAACAGCACCTAGAAGGTCTCTGTAATACAATGGGAGGGAAATGACATCCCGACCCCTAGGAGGAATCCCCTGTTTAAGACCTCCATTCTATTTCCTAACTAGTCAAACATTATAGTAGCTTGCCTCATTGTTTAATCCAGCTAATCTATTAGCATATAGTATAATAGGTATTATAGTTGTTTTAGTTCTACTAGGGTTCCGTTGCATAATGAGTAGCATTCAGAAGCTACAACAATAGCAAGCTGTCATTCATCAAGTCCAATTGGCCTTAATTAAAAGAGAAGGGGGAGATGTGGGTGGAGCACAGAGCACATTCCTAGCAGCTGTGGCTGATGCAATGCTGTGAGAATACTCCAGCTCCCAGAAGCCTCCTGGGCATACCCAGGAAGGGAGCTCTCCTGCTTTAAGGAAGTGACTTAGTGTCAACCATGCAGCTCCCTGATCTTTTCAGCCATTGGCTATGAAAGACATGCTATAACATCCTATAGGCTGAACCCATGTATACAAGCTAGTTTACTTCCTGAATAAAGTGGACCTGAGTCACTGAACCTGGTCCCCGGAGTTGGGTCTTTGCGTCTTCGTCGTCCTCACCCCTGGCAGGACTTGTCCACAAACATAAAATATTTAAAAGAAAAAATAGAGAATATGTGGAAATAAGAAAGCCATCAGACTGAAAGGGCCACTGAATATTATCACTATCTTACATAGTATTGATTGAAGAGATTCATCTAAAGTTGAGTAAAAATGAAATAAAACACACTATTATTGCAAACAGAAAAAGGTTATAGTAGAAAACCTAAAATTAATAACATTAGAAGAAAGAATGAAAGGAGTAATGTTTCAGTAAGTCAAATCCACAATATTCAGAAAAGAAAATCATCAATACTAAAGCAGTATAAACATATTACTATATTTATAGAAGAAACCGTTTAAAAAGTTAAAAGTGATTTTAACTGAGAATGAGATTTGCAGAAGGTCAGAGAGTAGCATATTTTACTACTAAATCTTTCTATACCAGGTGAGTATTTAGAGTTCCATTCTTTATTCAGGCTAGCACAAAATTTTTTTGTGGAACATAAAGTCTTAGGTCTACACAGACAACAAGTAATGAATCATGTGATGTAATAGTATGAACCGTGGCCAGGTTCTATGGGAAAACATAGCCCAGGTGGAAGAGTGGATTACTGATTGGGTTAACCAGAGGTAAATGTCATCCCTTGGGTAACTACAGAGGCATTTGGAGTCTCTTTCCAGAATCCCAGGCAAGAATCTGTTTTGGGCTTGGCTGAGTTGTCAAGAGTCCCATATCTGAGTAGGGATCAGCCTCTTCATTGGATGACATTCTGCCACTATCAAGCTCAGGTTTTACTACCTATATTAAGCTCTAATCTTGCACTGGAATTTAAGGAGATAAAGCATAACACTGTTGTAATTATTTTCAACTTCAGTAGTCTCAGCTACCAAGTTGAACTTCATATTCATGTCAACAAAAGTGACAAGGCGACTACTTTGTGAAAATACACAGATAAATAAGAGATCATTGTGTTTATCTCAGAGAGTTTAGGAACCATTGAATGAGAGAATTGTGCACAGCTCATTTTATATAAGACTGAACGCAAGTGAATTGGAGCATAAAGAAGAAAGTGCTTCCAGTTTAGAAAGGGACCAGGAAAGACCAAGCGAGGAGATGTCAGAAGTAAACTGGGATACTGGGCCTTGAGTCAACAGGATGTCTGCAGGCTAGTGCTGTGATGCAACTGGGATTTGGGAAGTAATCTGAGAGCAGCATTAGCTGAGCTGGACCTGCTCTTGCAAAGAACAATGTTGGTATCTCTAGTTTGGGGTGACTGAATTTCTGAGATTCAATGCTACATTCATTCCAAATGCCTGATTTACCCAGACCTATACATTTTCTTTGGAAAACATAACTAGTAAAGTATAAATCTAGCAGATTATAGAAGTCTGTGTTGTGGTATAAGCAAACCAGAACTCATTTATAACTCCAACTAAATCCAAAATTTCTGGGTTGTTTATATTTTTAATAGCATATCTCAACATGTGTTCATGTCCATATGTCTACATTCTACCCTCAAATCCAGAAGATTAAAGAACCAGAGAATGTTAAAATTGGAAAGAACCTTTACTATTATTCAATATAATCCTATCATTTTACAGATGAAGAAAAGAGACCAAGATAGGGTAAATGTGACTTCCCAAGGTTAAGCAACCACAAGGAGAAAAGCCTGGACTTAAACCAGGTTTTCAAATGTAGGTCTAGAAGCTCTTTCTTCTGGATACTTTTACAGAAAAATAAGAAAATTCAAAAAATCAAAGATAATTAAAGAAATAAAAAGTAATCATTAACTAAGTTATTGGTAATGTATCTAGAATTACTGGTGTTTCTGAAATAAATCCAAATAGCTTTTAAGAGTTCTATTCTTGAGATTTTTTTCTACTTGGATAAAATGTATATATATATATATATATATATATATATATAAAATGTATATATATATATATATGCGCTACCAAAATACAAACTATTCTTTTCAAACTATTTTAATTAATTTTTAAAATATTTAAGTTAATAAATAATTACTAAAAAATAATTTTATTCTGTTCATGTAGCCAGGAGAATGGCAATTAGCAAATCACCTGTGTAAGGCCAGGGGCCGTCACAGTGGCCATGCAGGTTCACGTTGGATAAGGGCAGACGGTAAGGGAACTGTGGAGCCAGAAAATGGTGGGCCATTTAGTAGAGTTCCATAATGACGGACGAGCAAACAGGCAGGGAAGACCACTTCCCTTTCTCAGTCTGGACTCACCCAGACTCACAGGCCGCCACAAGCAAAACAGCACTCCCCAGTCAAACAGGCCAGGCCCAAATCTCAGGGGTCCCAAGCCCCTCTGCCCTCTCTCTCTCTCTCTCTCTCTCTCTCTCTCTCTCTCTCTCTTTCTCTCTCTCTCCAAAAAAACCTGCTGGGGGGGGGGGGAACCCTTCTCCAGCTAACAACAGCAAACAGTCGCCCCTCCCAAGCAGGAAGGCAATCTGCAATTTGCAATCTGCTGCCCTGAAGGCAAGCAACGCAGCCCTTCACAGACCACACACACACACACACACACACACACACACACACACACACACACACACGGCGATGCTCCACGCCAATGCAACAGTGAGGCAAAATATAAGTGAGCAAACCTAACTCACATGTTATAAACTTGAAACACATTGGTTTGCCCTGCAATCTGCTTATACATAATTTTTATTTCATCAAAGCAAAAATCAGAAATATTTTAAAAATAAGTACTCTCTTGCTTTTACTTAATAGTATATATCTAGAGGCATCATGTTTTTTAACTACACCATATTAAAGTGGAGACTGTGTTGTTTTTGCTTATGACTATCAACATCTGTCAGCATCTATAATAGCACCTGCCTTAAATAACCAACTCAATAAATATTCATTGAAAAAATAAATGAATTCTATATTATATTGAAATTCTCTATCAGCTGTGTATCATATTCTGTCCAATATTTATATGGCCCAAATCTGACATATAGCATCATATTTGGGTTAGTTCAAAACTCCGCCTCCCCTTGATTTAAAATCAATCCACCCTACCCCAAAGCAGACTTCAGGATTAAAGGCCTTCCTCTAGACACACCTGTAATTAAATCCTAAGTAATAGCCAGAGCCTGTACAGAAGCAGACTACTGCTTCTCTTCCTTCCTTACACCAACCCAAAGGAGGCGCCCAGAGGGGAAGCCCACACCTGGCTCGGGAGCCCACTCCCAACTCCAAGTGAGGTCTGACCAAGAGTCTTGGGTTCAGATCACCAGCTGGCTTATCAGTACTGCCCTACAGACTGCTAACAGGCTAACTGAAAAACACTAGAAATTGTGGAGGGAATTTGTAACTAGGAGGACTTCTCATCAGGGCATAAAACATAGAACTATACCTCAGGAAGAGAAAAAAGACATTCACAAGGTTTTATCAAGGGTATTAAGAATCTCACTGAGAAAGTTAAAGATGGGTACTAAATATAAAAGGCATGTTTTCTAAATCACGAGGACTTTCTTTAAATGTCATACATATAAATAAGCTAACACAACTCACAATAGCTTCCTTAGACATTTTACAGAGAGGAGAAAAATGTTGTGTTTTGAAAATTGGTATTACTGAGGTTCTCCAGTTTAAAAAACAAATAAAACAGCCACTGCTAATCTAAGCACTGTCATCTATTTAACAAGAAAAAATTAATAAAATCATATATTGAGAAAAATGAGAAAAAATGGCAAACCATGGTTTGCAAGTCTTGCTAACCTTCTTGGAAACTTAACTGTGGCTCTTTAAGACCATTTGATGCCCTATGTCCCAAGTCCGCTTCAGAAAATGACAGCAGCTCCAGAAAGGAGGCAGAGGAGCAGGCGAAGGACAAAGGCAGGCCTTGATGCACAGAAACTAGAAACTCACCAGGATTTGGCCACACCTCAGGAAGGAAAAGTTTTGCTCTGACTCTAGAGGGAGAAAGACCTGATATATAAATTTTGTAATTTTCTAACAAAATTGAATCCAGGACTAAAGTAATCTGGAAAAGTTTGGCCCAAATGAGTTTAAGAGATTCTACCAGGAAATGAAGAAATAACTGCTTAATCACTATAACTGTAAATGTGTTTCCCGTTGTAAATATTCTCAAAGATACCTATGCATTCTTATCCAATGGCAAAAAGAGAAGACAACTACAGTAACAACACCACCAGAGCAGGGTATTCAGTAATAACTTTTTGTACAGACATACATTAGCATATAAAACAAGTATCTGAGTGAAGCTGGTCATTTTACCTGGCACCTTGGTTCTAGATGCAGTTTGGTCTTTTCCAGTACTCTGAAGGACGAACAGCTGGACATTCCAGTAAGTCAGGTCCATCTGCTCCCTACTGGGTGACTGTTTCCTGTATCCACTGTTTGCACGAAGAAATTACACTTTGACAATTTTCCTCAACTACAGTAATTAAATATTTCCATTGAGCTAATAACCTATTTTACCTAAAATTGTAAATATGCTTTATTTTTCTTAACATTCTTTACCTTATCATCTTTTATCAAGGCATTTTTTTCTAAACATTTTCTTTAATGAGCCCTTCCTTTTATAGTCTCATTTTTCAAATTTTCCTTAACTTTTCTTTTTTTTTTTTTTTTTTGCCCTTTTCTAAATAAACAGTGAAAGGGTGGAAATAAGCAAAGAAATTTCACAGAAGTAAACACATCCTGCACGACTTTCCTACCAAAGTATTTCAGAGGCAAGACAGGTAAAAGGAAATAGGGACTGAGAGTTGTTAAGGGTCAGCTCATATTTTCAAAGTTAGACTTTTGATACTACCTTCCAAGGAGGCTCTACATAGTCCATAGATATGCAACAATATTAACAGAAGATATTTATGTCACAACTTAAACTTTGAGATTGCACCTCTTATAGTCTACTATGAATAATGCTCATTTACACACACACATACACACATATGCAGAATATATAATTTCTCACAAATAACAAAATTAAACTGCATTAGGATTTTGTTCAAAAGGGCTAATTTTTAAAATTATAAGTGCATAAGGCCATTATTTTGTGTAATCCTGTTTACACTTCATTCTTTTTTTTTTTTTTTTTTTTTTTTTTTTTTTTTTTTTTTACAGAGACAGAGAGTCAGAGAGAGGGATAGATAGGGACAGACAGACAGGAATGGAGAGAAATGAGAAGCATCAATCATCAGTTTTTCATTGTGGCACCTTAGTTGTTCATTGATTGCTTTCTCATATGTGCCTTGACGGGGGGGGGGGGGGGGGGACTACAGAACCTTGCTCAAGCCAGCGACCTTAGGTCCAAGCTGGTGAGCTTTTTGCTAAAACCAGATGAGCTCGTGCTCAAGCTGGTGACCTCGAGGTCTCAAACCTGGGTCTTCCACATCCCAGTCTGACACTCTATCCACTGCACCACCGCCTGGTCAGGCTACATTTCATTCTTAACTATACCTGGAGCCTCAAGAAAAGCAGCAAGAAGCCTTGCCGACTCTTGAGAGAAGTTGCTCACAGATGATAACAAATGTGTTAGAATTTTGAACTTGGCTTATGACACAGAATTCTGTATCTCACCTTTTATCCTCCAGCAGCTGTAAACCACTTGTAGTTCTTTAAACATGGCAAGCTCTCTCATGCCCCTGCACAAGTCATTCCTTCTGTCTCCAATACACTTCTCTGCTTTGCCTTCTTTCTTCATTAAGAGTTAGTTCAACTCCACCTTCTCTATGTAACTGTCTTTAATTACTCCCTACATTCGTTCACTGCAATGTGCCAGGCACTATGCGAGATGGTGAGTTAGCAAAATGAAAATACTGCATCAAGGTCAAAAGAGGTACCTTGACAGAATTTTGTGATGGGGGCCAGGAAGAGAGTCAGGGTAAGATTTCCTGGCAGAGAGAACTCCTGAATCAAAATGTGAAAGACAAGTAAGATTACTGTTGGGCAAGTAAGTTTGTAAAATGTGATTTTTATATTGCTCACTCTTATTGTTAAAAATGGCCTCTGCCCACGTGAATGGCACTGCCCAGGTGAGGCTTGGAATGGGCCATTGCCATGCTAATGTGTGCTGGAGGAGGGGTTATGTGCCAAAGAGTTTTAAGAAGAAGAAGGAAGAAGAAGAGGACATCATGTTCTGCAGAGGTGAAGAAGAAGAAGCAGCCAAGATGGTAGGGTGCTGAAGGAGAAGCCAGTTTGTGCAGAGAGAAGAGAAGGTGTACAGATGAGAAAAAGAAGTGAGAGCTCTTATGAGCTCCGCTGAGACTGGTGGGGGGCTTTGATTCCAGAAAAAAACAGAAAGATTCTCCTGGTTGCAGAACCAGAGAATGTGTAAGTGAGTTTTGATGCCCTGTGTGTTTTACTGGCCTGCCAGGTGCGAGGTTAGAGTAAAGGAATGGCCCACCAGTTTTTGGCTCTGCAGGTTTATTACCATCTGTCCGAATCTAACGGGAACCTGCACCTGCCTGTGTCTGGCCATGATGGCTGCAACTCCTGGGCCTACAGTTACACAAGGAAAGAAAAGAGGAGGGGAGGGCATTCAAAATAAAACTGTAATAGAGCAAGGGTGAGAAGCAATCATTCTGATTGAAAGGTAAATATTCCATTCAAAGGAGTTTAAATTTTTTTTTCCTTGAAGGCAATGGGGATTCTTTTAAGCAGAAAACAAGATGATCAAATAAATGTACCCTTTAGAAAGTCTAGAGATCAGTCTGACATGAACAAGACCGGGACAGTTAAAAGACATTTGTAAAGTGGATGACATGTATTCTTAGTATGGAAATAAAGAATATGGAAGAGCATTTGTGAATGATGAATGAGTTAGAAGTGAAAAGACTTAGTGATAGATTGGCTGTGGTGAACAGGGACTGAAAGGAGGCCAGAGGGAACCCCAGGTTTCTCTGCTTGCTTGCTTGCTGGGATAGTGGATAGTGGCACTTTTCATTGAGATCAGAAATACAGGAGGAGGAGCAAAAGGTGAATGGCTGTGTTTTGAATCTATTGAATAGGAAAGGCCTAAGGAATATTCATGTTGAAAGGTTAAGTGCTCACTTCTCTGTGTGCCAATTACCCTGTGTATCACGTCATGTTACCAAGCTGGGGTTGCCTATCTTCCATCTCTGACTTCCCTCAACAGGAAGGACTATCCAAACCAAAAAGCTTCCCTTCAGGGTACCCTCAACTAGCCCAAGCTCACCCTGATAAACAAAGGCATCCTATTTTTCCTCTCTCTCATTAGCACAGTACTAACTCAGAGGAAATATCCTGCAAGGGCTGAAGTTTATCAACTCTTCTAGAGAAAACAAAAACACGGATTGAGGAAAGGAAGGCTATTTTCCCTCCATTTTAATAATACCCATTTTCAAAGGGACCACTGTTTCAGAAGAAATGAGTACTTTGGAAAGTAAATAAATAGAGTGAATAACAATCTTGTTTAAGATTCCAACTTATTAACAGAAACATGTGTAGACTTAAGAATAAAAAATAAATATGCCTTTAAAGATGACCTGGAAGGCTGTTTAACTGCCAAGATAAAGTTCAAGACCTCAGAAAGTCTGTTTTCCCAGAAACAGTAGATTATATTGCTAATAATGGGCAATGGTTTTAAACCATAAGGGATCCCCCCCTTATAATTTTGGTAATATTAATGTGAGTTTTGCAATGGTCTGAAGTAAGAGGGAAAATATCAAGACGAAGCTTGGGTTCTGGATATCAGGTCTATAATTTCTTCTTTTGGAAGAATGTTTCCTACTTTTCTGCCCAAGTATGTGTATTTGGGATGAATGTTTCTCATGTTTAAATTATTGTTTGGTAATCTTGGTCATGTTGATGTACAAAAATATAAATTCACTTCTAGCGTATTTTCCGTCATATCTATTGCAGTTCAATTGAGCATTTCTAATGAAGAATATAGTTATTTTAAAAATATCTTTAATTATTCCAAGTTAGAGGAGGATATCTGAAGGTTGTTTTGAACCAACATGGCAATTACCAGCAGCAGAATGTCTCCAGATGGACCACAGTGAGTGGCAGACCAGAGGCAGGTCAGCCTGCAGGAGAGCAATTGATGTTGCCCTCCGCATTCATTGACTTGTCTGGTTTTCATATGACAAATAAATAGATGAGCCAGTTTCTCCTTTTTCTAAAGGACTTTACATAATAAGGGTCAGAAACTCACAAAAAAAAATCTTCCTCAGGTTTATAGGGCTGGCTGACAATGCGCCCCTGTGATTTATTTCAGAGGCGCTGGCTGTTTTCAAACAACTGCTGAAAGACTTTGCTTTTCCCTGAACTTGGGAGGCTAGTTGTAGTCCATGCACACATTTATCTGCCATATGAGCAAAAGTGAGATCATACATGCTGATGCTGGCAGAGTCTCTGAGAGTGTAGTAATTCATGCTGTCAGTTACTATCAGTAGCAATTTGTTTCTGGATTGGTTCCTGTGAGCACTCATGAGAGCATTCTGCACAAAGGACCCGAGTGCAATATTCTCTCGGGTTTCAGGGACTTAGTGTAGTTTAAATATATAATCAAAAGTGCCACAAAGTTCACCACCTCTCATTTTCTTTTAAAGAGACAGATGTTTAAAATTGGATTCCTTCCTTCTCTCCAAAAATAGGAAGCTGATGGCAATTTGTAACTATCTTTAGATCATTCTATTGGCACCTCAGCAGAATCTAGCCTGTTGGTAAAATGTAGTTGTTGTTTTTAACTAAATGTAATTCCACTGTCTCCACAATATTAATAATAAAATTGCTTAACTACAAAACTTTACTTCTTAGATCCAACTCACATAGGTGACCAACTCTTTATTACTATATAGGGCAAATAATTGGGAAATGAAAATTTCCCTTGAATGGGTATTTTAATAGCACATTCTTCTAAATTGACTATAATTTCCAAAAAGTTCTTTGGCAGAGAAGATTGGATGCTGCAGTCCTAAGGTTAAAGTCACATTATTAAAGAATTTCTGCAAAACAATATAATTTCACTGAATTCCAAATAATGTTAAAATATCAATAGCACTCTTGCTACAAGTCTATCTACCAGTCCTTTTCTAAAGGTGTTGTTTTCTATTTAATTAATACTTACTATTGAGAATCTCTGGGATTCAGGGTAATCGAATAATTCTGACCAGAAGAGGTTCAGAACAAAAGTAAAGGCAGTCCTTGTGTCTGAGAAATAGTTTAGTTTCACTGAGAAAAGTGAAAAGTTTGTCAAAATCTCAAGTGCCACTGTCAGCCATATATATCTTTTCTTTGGCATTAACTTATGATCTCCTGAGTGTTGAAAAGTTACTTCCATATTGCCTGACTGGTGGTGGTGCAGTAAACAGAGTGTCAACTTTGGATTTTAAGGACCCAGATTTGAATCACCAAGGCTGCTGGCTTGAGCCCAAGGTTGCTGGCTTGAGCAAGAGGTCACTGGCTCTGCTGGAGCCTACCCCCCCCCCCCAATCATCAAGGCACATATGAGAAGCAATCAATGAACAACTAAAGTGATGCAACTACAAGTTGATGCTTCTCATCTCTCTCCCTTCCTCTCTTCCACTCTCTCTCAAAGAAAGAAAGAAAAATTACTTCCATATTGCATCAAGCTCAAAAATCCTCAAAATTTTGGCATCTTACTTGATTAAAAATGTCTTGTGTTTATTATCTACTTTCCCCTGCCTCAAGAATATAGAGTAAATGAGAGTAGGAACTTCTTTTTATTCACTGATGTATTTCCAGTGCCTCTGTGCATGGCACATAGAAGGTACTTAGCAAAAACTGTGTTGAATGAATGTATATTGTTCTTTGTTTCAGCATAAAATCTTACCTCTTTACCAGGACTTACCAGACCCTCTGTAACTGACTCCAGCTCATTCTGCTAGCATCCTCTCCCCCAGCACTAACTCCTTACACTATACATCTCAGCCAAGGTCAGATAACTGGAGGTTCACTAAATGTAACATTGTCTCCCTGGAAGGCTTATCGTGTGTTCTTCTTTCTAGATCTTTTTTTTATAGCAGTTGACATTTTCTATGTCATGTTATATTTCTATGTGACTATGTCTCATGTCTCACACATTTCAGTCAGCAAAAGAAATGACTGATATTTATTTTTCTATACATCTTCTACATACTTTGTACATAAATGTAGTTAATACATTTTATCAGTTGAATAAATTATGCACCCATACACATATCTATTTATCTATAGATAGATACATAGATGTCTAATCAAGACAAATTCATAGGGAGAAAGTAGCATTTTACAGAGGCCACTTACCATTCAAGGTAAGGCTAGCCCTACCCACTCTGGCCCTCCCAGGCAGGGAGAGAGGAAAGCACAGAGAAGGGGTGCTGATACAGGGAGTCTCCCAAATACCCAGCCTGCAAAAACTAAGCATGGTCTGTCCTCTCTGCTCAGTCAGTCCTGAACATGCAGTGGTGATTTCATTGGCACTGAAAAAAGAAAAACTGACAGTAGAGTATTTCCCCATTGTGAAAATCCATTATTTTTTTTTAAATAGGGTTGGTTTTTTCTACATCTAAAGGAAAGTTTACATCAGACTTTAGTTGACTCCTAAACTTTTGGGATTTTTTTCCAGTTTGAGTATATGGTGAGCAAAATAGCTGTCTTAAACAACTGAGGATCACAAAATACAGAATTAGAGCTAGTACATCTATCCCAGCATTAATCATATAATCAAGATAATGAACCTAACTTCTAATACAAAACTGAGGCATAAAATATCAACTGACCTTTATTCTACATTCTCCTCACTAAGGTGAGCATTATTTATTTACACTAGTACACTCATTTTCATAAAAATACACGTTTATCAATTTTTCAAAGGAAATCTTCCCTAGTGTTTAACCTCAGCATCTACATCTGCTTACATATTCAATGCCAATGTTTACTGCACATTCACATTCACTCAAGCAGGTGACAAATATAAAGAAAGCATCTTTTACACAAAATGTCAACTGTGTTGTCAACAATGTTACAATAATAACCCCATGGGAAAGAGGGCTATTGTGGCTGAACTATAATTTATACTCTTTGCCTGCGACAGAAAGATAAGATTTTTGATTTCTGCAAAATTATCCCCTCCCCCCAATCATATTATAACATATCCTTAAATAGAATGTGAGTAAAGATCTCTGGTCCCACAAACAAATAAAATGATGGTGAGGGTGGCACAGAGATGAAGTTATTAAAAACTGGTTAAACAAGAATCCTCCTAGCATTTCAGAATGGCAAAGAAGCAATCAAAGACTGTTGCTGACAGACAGAGATTGTGTGATAAAAAAGAAACAATAAAAGGCATTGGAGTAAAATTTGCTGTAAGTCTTTTCTGGATCAATCTATGCTTACAAATTAAAAATCCATGACTAACTCTTTTCACGGTCTCTCCTCTCTTCACTGAGTCATAAGTCTTTCCAGGATATAGATTGGATATGGGTGGCTGCCTAGGTGTGGTGGCATCTTATTTAAGCTCTGGTTTGCATTGTTAGGCCAGTTTTTATCTTCAGACATTATTTTATTAGTATGTATTATATTTCAAGAGCTTCGGTTTCTCTTGTGCAAATTTTGCCCTGGGAAAAACAACAGAGTAAAGATTATATATGGAACCAATGGGAGATTTCCTTAATCAAATCTGTTCTTTAGATTAGTATTTATTATTAGTCATATCATGTCTTAAATCCACCTGCTTGAGTAAAGAAAACTTTGAAAATAATCAGTTTATGGTATGTTTACAGGATATGACATTTTGACTTGTATTTTTATGCATCTATTTCTCTACACATGGTAGCTCGTCTCATATGCAAAAGCTCAGAAAATAAAATTTTAAAATGTTAACATAATACAACCAAGAAAAGTGAGGTCAATGCTGGCATACTGGGCTAAAATTTGTTGAACTCAGTTCTCATCTTATGTTCTCTATGAAGAATGCTATTGCTGACAGTTTCATGATTCTCATGTATAGTCAGCCCCCTGCTGCCATAATGCTGTGTGTGTGGCATTCCACAGTGACACCACACACACACACACACACACACACACACACACACTGAACCGAGCAGCAGAAAGATGGTTAGCACCAGGGAATAAGCTCTTGTCTTTGGGGAGTTTTCTAGAAGAGTTTCTTTCCAAATTCATAATACCGATGGTCAAATTAGGACAGCCTACTCAAACTCAGAGAATATCCTTTTGGGAGATTTTCTAAATCAAATCCTATTATCCAAATTATAAAGCTGGAGGGATCTCGGGAATCATCAGCCCAAGCCCTTGCTTTACAGATGAGCTAAGCAGGGTGCATGGAAGCTAGGTGGCCCACTGCTGATGGCACAGATTGGGCAAAACCAGACGAGACCCCGGGTCTTTCTGGGCCAAAAACCAGGTAAGGAAAAGGTTCTGTTGTAAATAGAGAACATTTCTTGAGATTATTCACCTTAACAGTTTTAAATATCTATACAGAGGAGAAAAAAACATAAACTAATGAAACTGTAAATAACAATGAACTATTCAAAAACAAATCAAGCTACAACAGAAGATTTCTCACAAGGAACTTTCAAAACAACTGTATAAACAGTTTTATCACATACATAATATAATATATTCTGTTAGTAGTAAAAGTATTATAAGACTTAGGTGGTCAAATAATTTTTATGGATAACTGAGTTGACAAAAAAAAAGTTTAGAGGCCTTTGCTAAAGGCAATTAAACCCAGTGATACACAGTTTAAAGAGACCATAGAAATTAGGTTTGAGGGGATTGTGCCCTCCACCTCAGGGGAGGCTTTGAATAGAAGGTCTCTGAGAAATTCCAGTCAATTCATCAAGTAGCATAAAAAGATCGTGGATGATAAACTTATCTATCAAGACTGTCATTATGGTTAGTTTTTGGAGTTTGAAAGAGAAACACAACTAAAATCATAACGTGGTTTGAAATATTTTATTTCTTCCATGCCAACATGCTTAATTATTTCTCCCTAATTGGAGCTCAAATTCAGGGACTTTATTGTAAGTTATTCACAATCTAAATTACATATAACTTTTTGTTTCCTCAGAAATTTGTGCCGTTTTCAAGACATCCACATTATTTCTCTAAGTTAGGTGGCCGAGATAGGAACACCCACAGTATACTAAAGAGATGTGTGTGACTGTAGGCAATGAAGTCATAGGCTGGAGAGGAATCAAGTGAAATCAACAGAAGAGAAATTTCCTGACCTATGCTCCTTTAAACAGTGAAGTAGGAAAAACTTCACTATAGATACATGCCCGTCAGTTCACTTTTAACAATTCTGGTGCTGCTCAGGGCTCATACTACCTTGTTACTTAGCCCTAAGACCATAATTAGGTTTCAGGGGTAAGTTTAAACAGAAACCTATCAATATTAGGTCACAATCTTGCCCTCATTAAATGGATGCCTCCTTGGGCCTCAGTGAACAACTCCACAAGCTGGCCAGTCAGCCCTAAGAGTGTAGAAGTAATGGGTCAGCAATCACTAAATGGGGGGTAGGGCTTAATTCTGGAAGGTTTCGATGACCAATATGATACCAAACACATTTAATGATATTTACTTTTCTCATGTGTTAAAATATCAAAAGGCTCCTCTTGAGTCTGGGAAAGAGCTGCTGCTCTCAGCTATTCCATGTCCCTCACACGTGCTTCAGGCAAGCTCTCCCATTGGACCCTCTGGACCTGTATGGCAGTGCCTGGCTCAGCAAGGCCCAGCTGGCACTCTGGGCTCAGATTGTCAGGTACTTGGAATATTACCACTGGGTAGAAGCACATTTCTGAAGCCATGTGGAGACCACAGGGGAGCTAGGATTGAACAGTATAAATCCTATGAGGGTCTCACCCAGCTGGGAAGGGAGGTGGGAGAGAAGAATTGAGGAGAAAGGGGACTTAGCCTGAGTCTGTGTGGCTCACAGGATGCCTGGGGGAAGGCAGGGGTCATTTCAGGGGGAGGCAGGGATAAAGGAGGGTGGAGTGGGCCCCTCAGTGACCAGGAAGTGACTCTGCATGCCCAGAGCAGGAACAACCTAGATTTCCTTCTATGCACACCTCGCCCATTTCTACATAATGCCAATTTGAGAATTTCTATGAAAATGCATGTTAAAAAAGGTCTGACAAAAGCATGAAAGGGAAAATTTGTCTTATTTTTTAAAACTTACACTCTTTATGTGGTCATCACCATATTTTCAGTATTTTCCTTCAGGCTGAGTTTGCTGTGAAGGTATGAAAACAACATAACATACTTCTAGTTTAGGAATGCACAGCCAAGCCTCATATGGTGGGCAGGGACCATCAACAGCTCTGGGAGACAGGCCACCTTTATCCCTTCCTACTGGTCCTTGTCGTTCTCTCATAAGAAACTACCACTCAGTCTTTCTGTCACCAGAGGGGTACAGTGGGTACAAATACAGTATGTTCTCCCATTGTGTGATTTGTCTTTTTATTTTATTCATATTGCCTTTAGCTGTGCAAAAGCTTTTTAGTTTGATATAGTCCCATTTGTTTATCCTGTCTTTTACTTCACTTGCCTGTGTAGATAAATCAGCAAATATATTGCTGCGAGAGATGTCAGAGAGTTTACTACCTATGTTTTCTTCTAAGATGCTTATGGTTTCAAGACTTACATTTAAGTCTTATATCTATTTTGAGTTTATTTTTGTAAATGGTGTAAGTTGGTGGTATAGTTTCATTTTTTTGCAGATAGCTGTCCAATTTTCCCAAAACCATTTGTTAAAGAAACTGTCTTTATTACACTGTGTGCTATTACCTCCTCTGTCAAATATCAATTGGCCATAAAGGTGTGGGTTTATTTCTGGGTTCTCAGTTCTGTTCCATTGATCTATATGCTTGTTCTTATGCCAGTACCAAGCTGTTTTTTTTGCATTTCTCTGAAGCTGGAAACAGGGAGAGACAGTCCGACAGACTCCCGCATGCGCCCGACCGGGATCCACCCGGCACGCCCACCATGGGGCGACGCTCTGCCCACCAGGGGGCGATGCTCTGCCCATCCTGGGCGTCGCCATGTTGTGACCAGAGCCACTCTAGCGCCTGAGGCAGAGGCCACAGAGCCATCCCCAGCGCCCGGGCCATCTTTGCTCCAATGGAGCCTTGGCTGCGGGAGGGGAAGAGAGAGACAGAGAGGAAGGCGCGGCGGAGGGGTGGAGAAGCAAATGGGCGCTTCTCCTTTGTGCCCTGGCCGGGAATCGAACCCAGGTCCTCCGCACGCTAGGCCGACGCTCTACCGCTGAGCCAACCGGCCAGGGCCAAGCTGTTTTGAGTACAATGGCCTTATAGTATAACTTGATATCAAAAAGTGTGATACCACCCACTTTATTCTTCTTTTTCAAGATTGCTGAGGCTATTTGTATTCTTTTTTGGTTCCATATAAATTTTTGGAATATTTGTTCTATATCATTGAAGTATGTCATTGGTATTTTAATAGGAATTGCATTGAATTTATAAATTGCTTTGGGTACTATAGACATTCTAATGATGTTTATTCTTTCTATCCATGAACATGGTATATGCTTCCATTTGTTTGTACCTTCCTTGATTTCTTTTATTAATGTTTTATAATTTTCCGACTAGAAGTCTTTAACCTCCTTGGTTAAATTTATTCCTAGGTACTTTATTTTTTTGTTGTGGTAATAGCGAAGAGGATTGTTTTCTTAATTTCTCTTTCAGACAGTTCATTATTTATGTATAAAAATGCCTCTGATTTCTGAATATAAATTTTCTATCCTGCCACCTTGCTGAAGTCATTCATCAGGTCCAGTAGTTTTTTGACTGAGATTTTAGGGTTTTCTATGTATAGTATCATATCATCAGTAAATAATGATAGTTTTACTTCTTCTTTTCCAATTTGGATGCCTTTTATTTCTTCTTCTTGTCTGATTGCTGTGGCTAGGATTTCCAGAACTATGTTGAATAAGAGTGTTGAAAAGGGGCACCCCTGTCTTGTTCCTGATCTTAAGGGGATTGCTTTTAATTTATTGCCCATTAATTATGATCTCGGCTTTGGGTTTGTCATAAATGGCCTTTATCATGTTGAGGTATGTTCTCTGCATTCTCACTTTGCTGAGAGTTTTGATCAAAATGGGTATTGGATTTTATCAAATGCTTTTTCTGCATCTAAAACCACAATGAGATACCGCCTCATAGAAGTCAGAATGGTGCCTGACCAGGCGGTGGCGCAGTGGATAGAGTGTCGGACTGGGATGCGAAAGAACCCAGGTTCGAGACCCCGAGTTGCCAGCTTGAGCGTGGGCTCATCTGGTTTGAGCAAAAAGCTCACCAGCTTGGACCCAAGGTCACTGGCTCGAGGGGGGGGGGGTGTTACTCAGTCTGCTGAAGGCCCGCGGTCATGGCACATATGAGAAAGCAATCAATGAACAACTATGGTGTCGCAATGAAAAACTGATGATTGATGCTTCTCATCTCTCTCCGTTCCTGACTGTCTGTCCCTGTCTATCCCTCTATCTGACTCTCTCTCTGTCCCTATAAAAAAAATTAAAAAACAAAAACAAAAACAAAAAAAAAAAGAAGTCAGAATGGTGCTCATTAACAAAACAACACATAGTAAGTGCTGGCGAGGATGTGGAGAAAAGCGAACCTGCCTGCACTGCTGGTGGGAATGCAGACTGGTGCAGCCACTGTGGAAAACAGTATGGAGATTCCTCAAAAAATTAAAAATGAAACTGCCTTTGACCCAGCCATCCCACTTTTAGGAATATATCCTAAGAGTACCAAATCACTGATTCAAAAGAAGAAATGCACCCCATGTTTATGGCAGCATTGTTTACAATAGCCAAGATGTGGAAACAGCCCAGTGTCCATTAGTAGATGAGTGGATTAAAAAGCAGTGGTACATATACACAATGGAGTACTACTTGCCTGTGAAAAAGAAGGAAATCTTACCTTTTGTGACAACATGGATGGACCTGGAGACTACTATGCTAAGTGAAATAAGCCAGGCAGAGAAAGGAAAATATCATATGACCTCACTCATTTGAGGAATCCAATGAACAATGTGAACTGAGGAATGGAATAGAGACAGAGGTGGGATCAAAAGGACCAGAGGGAAAGCAGACAGAGGGAAAGGAAAGGAGAGGATGGGGTCAGAGAAGGGAAAAGGATTGGGTGAAATTATATATACATAACACAGCATTATAGAGAGCAGGAAAGCAAATCCTGGAGGGAAGAAGGGGGGCCGTTGGGGTGAGGGGGGTAAGGAGGATGTTGAGGGGAACACAGGGGTGGATAGGATATATTCCGTGGGACACTTGAATCTATGTAAACACAATATATTAAAATCAATTTTTAAAATGCTGTTCAATTGAAATTTAATTTCTTTATGTTTTTCTCATGATTAGACTGGGGTTATGGGGGGGGGGGTTGAGGGGGGAGAAAGACCACAGTGGTCAAGTCCCATTTTCATTACATCTGAATGGTACATACTATCGACATGACTTATTATTGTTGATACTGACCTTGACCACCTGGCCGTGATAATGTTTGTCAGGTTTCTCCACTATAAAGTTACTCTTTTTTTCCTCCCCTTTTCATTCTGTACTTTTTGGAAGGAAGGCACTATGCATGACCCATTCTTAAGAAATAGTAGAGATGACGTCAGAGTAATGGCGGGGTAGGAAGCGATACCGATAAATCTCCCCCAAAACTCAACAAGATCTTCAACCAGAAACAGAAAAACCTATACTTGGAGCTTCCAGATGCTTCGCAATACACCCAAAGGTATGATTGAGTGAAAAATTGGCTAAATATATAACCAAACCCCGAAGGAAATAGGGAGTAAGAAATGCTCCGCCTTCCTCACTAACCTAAACAGGGCGGCTTTCTCTGGTAACTGTGAATATAGAAACTGAGGCGGGCAAAGGGGGTGAATACATCCAGGCCGCGACACAAACGGCCGAACCAGGCTGTGGCACGGAGATCCAAGCCAAGGAAAATCTGATCCTGTGGCAACCCGGGCAATTCAAGCTAACACTCGCGCCAAACCCAAACAAAGAAAGACAAGCGGCGCGGACATTTTACCCGGTCTCCTGGTTGATGCGCAGTTAGTGGGCGAGAGATTTCTTCCTAAGCCCCGGAAGTGAGTGCCCGTGTTGCCCCACGGAAAGGCAGGGTCAGAGGCCTTTCTGTGGGCCGAGGGCAGAGTCTCTGGGCAGCCCCAGCGCCCTGGGAAAGCCACGCACGGGAGGGAGTGAGAACTAATTCCAACGGTGGAGATTTTCCGTGCCGGAGGGTGTTTCACTCAGAGGGAATCGCGGCCGGCCTCATATCCTGGTTTGCGCGCGCAGATAAGGAGTGAGCGATTCCTCCGAGTGCCTCGGCAGTGCGCACCCGTGTTATCGCACAGAGGGGCAGAGTCAGGGGCCTTTGTGTGGGCCAAAGCGGAATCTCGGGCCGCCCCAGCGCCTTGCAAAAGCCGCGCACGGGGACGGAGCGAGACTCAATTCCAACGCTGCAACTTTTCCCTGCGGTTGGGGGTTTCACTCAGAGCGTGAGACTGCTGGCCGGATATCCTGGTCTGCGCGCGCAGCCAGTGAGTGAGAGTTTCCTCCAAGCGCCCCAGAAGTGGGCGCCCACCTGTGTTACCGGACAGAGTGGCAGAGCCAGAGGTCTTTGAATGGCCGGAAAGCCCGCCTGATTATGCTGGCAGCTCTGACTGACTGAGCCTTACCCAGAGCCCTGTGCTGAGTGGAAATAGAGTGGGGAGTTGCCAGCTCTTTGAGCCTCTTACTATCCAGGCAGAGGCAGCGGCAACCCCATAGCTGGATTATCAGGCTACTAATTGAGGAAGGAAAGACTAGGAGAAAGGCTCCAGGAACACGGACTCTCTCACTGTCGGAGCCTATAAATGCTAATAGCCTCGACTGCCAACGAGACTAAAGCACAATACATGACATTGCCATAGAGACTTATCAACTGCAAACCTCCACCTGAGCGTGGCAAAGGGGCAAAACCCGGGGTACAGAGTCACCGACCAGGAAGAGGGAGAGAAAAGAAAAAGCAAGAAGATAACCTCTCAAAATCAAGAATAATCTGCAGACTTTATAACCTATCCCATTTTATTATATTTGTTCGTTTGTTTCTCTTATCTTCATTCTTGATACTTTTTTTTTCCTCCTCCAATTTGGCCGATTAACTCTCTACCGGTCTGACTCTCTCCTCTCCTTGAACTACACTACCCATAAGTGTTACATCTCCCATTATCTTTTCTCTTCTCTTCCTTTCTCTCTATGAGGGTTGCACTCCAAAACCCTTAACTCTCTCTCTCTCTCTCTCCTTTCTTTTTTCTTCTTTTAGTGGTTCCCTCTTTTTTTTTCTCTCTCTCTCTTTCTTTTCTCCCTCTATATTAGTTTCTTCCTTTCTCCTTTACATCTCCTCTCATTCAAACCTCAATAACAAACAAATTATCTTATCTGGGACTCAAACTTATGTTTGTGGCATTTTGGGGGGTTTTTACTTCACCTTTTTAACTCACTAGCAGTGCTCCCATACCTGGCTCTCCATATTATCTAGTTCTTGTTCCACTAAATACAATAGTAATTTTTTAATTTGTCCCCCCATTATTCCGTTTTCCTCTTAATCCTCTCATCATAACTCTTAGACAACCAACACCTAAAAGCAAATCATTTTATTCTTGACCCAAATTTTTTCCTTATTTGCTTTTTGTGGGTCCATACGCTCTTTTTTTTTCTTTTTTCTTTTTTTTTTTTTTTTTTTTTTTTTTGCCCCTTTATTACTTTTCCCCAATTCAGGCCCTCCATCACAGGCATTGTTTGTTATAATTCACAGTCCACCACAATATTTTCTCAAGAAAGAGGAGAGAGGAGAGGAGAGGAAAAAAGGAGGGGGGGAATAATTTCCTTTTTTTTTTTTTTTTTTTTTTTTTTTTTTTTAATTTTTATTTTATTTTATTTTTCTTTATTTCATTATTAATTTTTTTTTAAAAAACAACTCTGATTTTTTTTTAATTATTTTTTTAAACTTTTTATTCTTTATTAAATCTCATTAATACTATCAACAAAACCACCCTCAGATGCCATTAAGGAAGAGAAAATCGAATATCATGGATACAAAAGAAAGAGAGGTAACACAGCTAGATGAGGAAAAATCTATGGAGAAAAAATTTAATATATTGGAAACCTTGGAGCTAAATGACAGAGAATTCAAGATAGAAATCCTAAAAATCCTCCGAGATATACAAGAAAACACAGAAAGGCAATTTAGGGAGCTCAGAAAACAACTCAATGAACATAAAGAATATATGTCCAAGGAAATTGAAACTATAAAAACAAATCAAACAGAGATGAAAAACTCAATTCATGAGCTGAAAAACGAAGTAACAAGCTTAGCTAATAGAACAGGTCAGATAGAAGAGAGGATTAGTGAAATAGAAGACAAGCAACTTGAGGCACAACAGAGAGAAGAAGAAAGAGACTCAAAAATTAAAAAAAATGAGATAGCCCTACAAGAATTATCTGACTCCATCAAAAAGAATAACATAAGAATAATAGGTATATCAGAGGGAGAAGAGAGAGAAAATGGAATGGAGAACATACTCAAACAAATAATAGATGAGAACTTCCCAAGCCTGTGGAAAGAATTAAAGCCTCAAGTTCAAGAAGCAAACAGAACTCCAAGTTTTCTTAACCCCAACAAACCTACTCCAAGGCATATCATAATGAAATTGACACAAACCAACAGCAAAGAAAAAATTCTCAAGGCAGCCAGGGAAAAGAAGAATACAACATATAAAGGAAGGCCCATTAGATTATCATCAGATTTCTCAGCAGAAACTCTACAAGCTAAAAGAGAGTGGACCCCAATATTTAAAGTCCTGAAAGAGAGGAACTTTCAGCCACGAATACTATACCCATCAAAGCTATCCTTCAAATATGAAGGAGAAATAAAAACATTCACAGATACAGAAAAGATGAGGGAATTTATCATCAGAAAACCCCCACTCCAGGAATTACTAAAGGGGGTTCTCCAATCAGATACAAAGAACAAAAAAAAACAGAGCCACAAGTAAAAGCTCCAAGAAGAACACAATAAAACCAAATTTAAACTGTGACAACAACAAAAAGAAAGAGGGGGAGAAGATGGAGATTAACAGTAGCAAAGGACGATGGAGTGCAAAAGTACTCACAAAATAGTTCGCTACAATGAACAGGGTAGGGACCCTTTTCATTATTCAAAGGTAACCACCATTGAAAAAACCACCACAGAAGCACATGAGATAAAAAAGATAGCAACAGTGGAAAGATGTATGGAATACAACCAAATAAAAACAAAAGATAGAAAAACAAAAGAGAAGGATCAAACAAGACACAAAACTAACAGAAAGCAAGATATAAAATGGCAATAGGGAACTCACAAGTATCAATAATTACACTAAATGTAAACGGATTAAACTCACCAATAAAAAGGCACAGAGTAGCAGAATGGATTAAAAAAGAAAATCCAACTGTATGCTGCCTACAGGAAACTCATCTAAGTAACAAGGATAAAAACAAATTCAAAGTGAAAGGCTGGAAAACAATACTCCAAGCAAATAACATCCAAAAAAAAGCAGGTGTAGCAATACTCATATCGGATAATGCTGACTACAAGACAGGAAAAGTACTCAGAGACAAAAATGGACATTTCATAATGGCTAAGGGGACACTGAATCAAGAAGACATAACAATTCTTAATATATATGCACCAAACCAAGGAGCACCAAAATATATAAGACAGCTACTTATTGATCTTAAAACAAAAACTGACAAAAATACAATCATACTTGGAGACCTCAATACACCGCTGACGGCTCTAGATCGGTCATCCAAACAGAGAATCAACAAAGACATAGTGGCCTTAAACAAAACACTAGAGCACCTGGATATGATAGACATCTACAGGACATTTCATCCCAAAGTGACTGAGTATACATTTTTCTCCAGTGTACATGGATCATTCTCAAGAATTGACCATATGTTGGGCCACAAAAACAACATCAGCAAATTCAGAAAAATTGAAGTTGTACCAAGCATATTTTCTGATCATAAAGCCTTGAAACTAGAATTCAACTGCAAAAAAGAGGAAAAAAATCTCACAAAAATGTGGAAACTAAACAACATACTTTTAAAAAATGAATGGGTCAAAGAAGAAATAAGTGCAGAGATCAAAAGATATATACAGACTAATGAAAATGACAATACGACATATCAGAATCTATGGGATGCAGCAAAAGCAGTGATAAGAGGGAAGTTCATATCACTTCAGGCATATATGAACAAACAAGAGAGAGCCCAAGTGAACCACTTAACTTCCCACCTTAAGGAACTAGAAAAAGAAGAACAAAGACAACCCAAAACCAGCCGAAGAAAGGAGATAATAAAAATCAGAGCAGAAATAAATGAATTAGAGAACAGAAAAACTATAGAAAAAATTAATAGAACAAGGAGCTGGTTCTTTGAAAAGATCAACAAAATTGACAAACCCTTGGCAAGACTTACCAAGGAAAAAAGAGAAAGAACTCATATAAACAAAATCCAAAATGAAAGAGGAGAAATCACCACGGACACCGTAGATATACAAAGAATTATTGTAGAATACTATGAAAAACTTTATGCTACTAAATTCAACAACCTAGAAGAAATGGATAAATTCCTAGAAAAATACAACCTTCCTAGACTGAGTCAAGAAGAAGCAGAAAGCCTAAACAGACCTATCAGTAGAGAAGAAATAGAAAAAACCATTAAAAACCTCCCCAAAAATAAAAGTCCAGGCCCTGACGGCTATACCAGCGAATTTTATCAAACATTCAAAGAAGACTTGGTTCCTATTCTACTCAAAGTCTTCCAAAAAATTGAAGAAGAAGCAATACTTCCAAACACATTTTACGAAGCCAACATAACCCTCATACCAAAACCAGGCAAGGATGGCACAAAAAAAGAAAACTACAGACCAATATCTCTAATGAATACAGATGCTAAAATACTAAACAAAATACTAGCAAATCGAATACAACAACATATTAAAAAAATAATACATCATGATCAAGTGGGATTCATCCCAGAATCTCAAGGATGGTTCAACGTACGTAAAACGGTTAATGTAATACACCATATCAACAAAACAAAGAACAAAAACCACATGATCTTATCAATAGACGCAGAAAAGGCTTTCGATAAAATACAACACAATTTTATGTTTAAGACTCTCAACAAAATGGGTATAGAAGGAAAATATCTCAACATGATAAAGGCCATATATGATAAACCATCAGCTAACATCATATTAAATGGCACTAAACTGAAGGCTTTCCCCCTTAAATCAGGAACAAGACAGGGTTGTCCACTCTCTCCACTCTTATTTAATGTGGTACTAGAGGTTCTAGCCAGAGCAATCAGACAAGACAAAGAAATAAAAGGCATCCATATCGGAAAAGAAGAAGTAAAGGTATCACTTTTTGCAGATGATATGATCCTATACATCGAAAACCCCAAAGAATCCACAAAAAGACTACTAGAAACAATAAGCCAATACAGTAAGGTCGCAGGATACAAAATTAACATACAGAAGTCAATAGCCTTTCTATATGCCAACAATGAAACAACTGAGAAGGAACTCAAAAGAATAATCCCCTTCACGGTTGCAACAAAAAAAATAAAATACTTAGGAATAAACATAACAAAGAATGTAAAGGACTTATATAATGAAAACTATAAACCATTGTTAAGGGAAATCGAAAAAGATATAATGAGATGGAAGAATATACCTTGTTCTTGGCTAGGAAGAATAAATATAATCAAGATGGCTATATTACCCAAAGCAATATACAAATTTAATGCAATTCCCATCAAACTTCCAATGACATTTTTTAAAGAAATAGAGCAAAAAATCATCAGATTTATATGGAACTATAAAAAACCCCGAATAGCCAAAGCAATCCTAAAGAAAAAGAATGAAGCTGGGGGCATTTCAATACCTGACTTCAAACTCTATTATAGGGCCACGACAATCAAAACAGCATGGTATTGGCAGAAAAATAGACACTCAGACCAATGGAACAGAATAGAAAGTCCAGAAATAAAACCACATATATATAGTCAAATAATTTTTGATAAAGGGGCCAACAACACACAATGGAGAAAAGAAAGCCTCTTCAATAAATGGTGCTGGGAAAACTGGAAAGCCACATGCAAAAGAATGAAACTGGACTGCAGTCTCTCCCCCTGTACAAAAATTAACTCAAAATGGATCAAAGATCTAAACATAAGACCTGAAACAATTAAGTACATAGAAGAAGACATAGGTACTCAACTCAGGGACCTGGGTTTTAAAGAGCATTTTATGAATTTGACTCCAATGGCAAGAGAAGTGAAGGCAAAAATTAATGAATGGGACTACATCAGACTAAGAAGTTTTTGCTCAGCAAGAGAAACTGATAACAAAATAAACAGAAAGCCAACTAAATGGGAAATGATTTTTTCAAACGACAGCTCAGATAAGGGCCTAATATCCAAAATATACAAAGAACTCATAAAACTCAACAACAAACAAACAAACAATCCAATAAAAAAATGGGAAGAGGATATGAATAGACACTTCTCCCAGGAAGAAATACAAATGGCCAACAGATATATGAGAAGATGCTCATCTTCTTTAGCTATTAGAGAAATGCAAATCAAAACGGCAATGAGATACCACCTCACACCTGTTCGATTAGCTGTTATTAGCAAGTCAGGTAACAGCAAATGTTGGAGAGGCTGTGGAGAAAAAGGAACCCTCATACACTGTTGGTGGGAATGTAAAGTAGTACAACCATTATGGAAGAAAGTATGGTGGTTCCTCAAAAAACTGAAAATAGAACTACCTTATGACCCAGCAATCCCTCTACTGGGTATATATCCCAAAAACTCAGAAACATTGATACGTAAAGACACATGCAGCCCCATGTTTATTGCAGCATTGTTCACAGTGGCCAGGACATGGAAACAACCAAAAAGCCCATCAATAGATGACTGGATAAAGAAGATGTGGCACATATACACTATGGAATACTACTCAGCCATAAGAAATGATGACATCGGAACATTTACAGCAAAATGGTGGGATCTTGATAACATGATACGAAGCGAAATAAGTAAATCAGAAAAAACCAGGAACTGTATTATTCCATACGTAGGTGGGACATAATAGTGAAACTAAGAGACATTTATAAGAGTGTGGTGGTTACGGGGGGGAGGGGGGAATGGGAGAGGGATAGGGGGTGGGGAGGGGCACAAAGAAAACAAGATAGAAGGTGACAGAGGACAATCTGACTTTGGGTGGTGGGTATGCAACATAATTGAACGACAAGATAACCTGGACTTGTTATCTTTGAATATATGTATCCTGATTTATTGATGTCACCCCATTAAAAAAATAAAATTATATATTAAAAAAAAAAAAAAAAAAAAAAAAAAAAAAAAAAAAAAAAAAAGAAATAGTAAATTATGTTTTTCCCCCTAGAGGGTGAAGTATTTGTAAATTATTTGAAATTCCTCTGCATGAGAGGTTGATATCTTCTCCCCCATAAATCAGGCTTTAATGCCAAATGCATTAAGAAATCTTAAAGCCCTGGCCAACTGGCTCAGTGGTAGAGCATTGGCCTGGCGTGTGGATGTCCTAGGTTTGATTTCTGGTAAGAGCACACAGGAGAAGCAACCATCTGCTTCCCCTCTCCCCCATTTTTTTCTCTCTCTTCCCCCTCCCATAGCCATGGCTTGATTAGATCCAGGGAGCCGGCCCCAGGCACTAGGCCTTGCCTCAGTTGCTAAAAATAGCTTGGTTGCCAAGCAAGCAATGCCTCAGATGGGCAAGCTTGCTGGGTGGATACTAGTAGGGCACAGGTAGGGCACATGTGGGAGTCTGTCTTTCTGCCTCCCATGCTCTCACTTAAATAAAAAAAAAATGTTTTTTGGTACTGTGGATAAGGCTTGTTTTATATAGTAGTATTTGACAATACGTCTGATAAGAGGTTAATAACCAAAATTTATAAAGAACTTATAAAACTCAACACCAGAAAGATAAACAATCCAATCAAAAATGGGCAAAAGAAGTGAATAGACACTTCTCCAAAGAGTACATACAGATGGCCAATAGGCAGATGAAAAAATGTTCAACATCACTAATCATTAGATAAATGCAAATTAAAATAGGAATTCTTATACACATTTTCGAAGGGTGAAAATGAGCTTCAGAATTGTCAAGTCACTATAGGCAATGTGATCCAGAGTCAGATATGAAAAACTCACCTGACATTTTCTGGACCCAATGTAAGAGTACAAATGGAAGCTCGCCAACCCACTGCCCCTCCTCTCTTTCCTCCCTTGGTCAGCAAACTGTGGCTCCTGAGCACCATGAGGCTTTTGGCCCCTTGAGTGTTTAGCAAAGGCCTGATTAGGAGTACCCTAATTAAGTTAATAACAATGTACCTACCTATATAGTTTAAGTTTAAAAAATTTGGCTCTCAAAAGAAATTTCAATCATTGTACTGTTGATATTTGGCTCTATTGACTAATGAGTTTGCCAATCACCGACCCATACCCACTCCTCTCAGGCCCCACCTGCACAGTAAGGTTGAACAGCTCAGCTGGCCTATCCCAGGCTTCAGCAGTCCCTAGAAATGTGTTCCCAGCTGCCTGGGCAGGGTATTCCAGAGTCCTGAGAACGCAGGGAGAAGATCTAAGGTGGGCATGCGTTCTTGGCCCCTCAGACTTCTCTCTCTGTGAGGAGGACTGAAGTTGTCAGTGGGACAGACTGGACCTTCCAAACAGAATCCAGGGTAGGGTCCCAGACTCCAGGTCTAAAGGCTACAAGGCTAGTGTTCAAATGCACATTTGCCTGGCTCAAATGTTCATGCTTTCTACTACAATGTGTTGCCAAGAAAAAAATTACCTACGATCCACTGTATCAACTTGAAAACTGATTTTTTAAATACATTGCATTTGTAAATTAAGGAGTATCAAAGAGCAGGTCTTAAGGTCTGATATTGATATTCAAGACTGGCAAGACATTACAGTACTTACAAAGGGCTCATTCAAAATTCAAAAATATTGAAATCCTTAAATTCCTAAGTTCCTCAACTTTTTTTAAAAAAAAACATTTATTGAGAACTTTCTGTGTACCAGGCAGCCTCTCTGGCCATTAGCTCTTCTCTAAGGGGTGCAGGTTCTAAAGGGGTAAATTACTTCTCCCACCAATGGAAAAGAGAAAAAAATCAGCACAAACTCTTCCCTCCAAAAATTGGAACTTTTTCTCTATTTAAAAAATATTCTTTAAAAATGAAAATAGGGAGATGACGTCAGAGTAATGGCGGGGTAGGAAGCGATACCGATAAATCTCCCCCAAAACTCAACAAGATCTTTAACCAGAAACAGAAAAACCTATCCTTGGAGCCTCCAGGTGTTTCGCAATACACCCGAAGGTATGGTCGAGCAAAAAATTGGCTAAATATGTAACCAAACCCCGAAGGAAATAGGGAGTAAGAAATGTTCTGCCTTCCTCACTAACCTAAACAGGGCGGCTTTCTCTGGGATCCGTGAATATAGAAACTGAGGCGGGCGAAGGGGGTGAATAGATCCAGGCCGCAGCACAAACGGCCGAACCAGGCAGTGGCACGGAGATCCAAGCCGAGGAAAAACTGATCCTGTGGCAACCCGGGCAATACAAGCTAACACTCGCGCCAAACCCAAACAAAGAAAGACAAGCGGGGCAGCCATTTTACCCGATCTCCTGGTCGGCGTGCACAGATAGTGGGCGAGAGATTTCTTCCTAAGCCCCGGGAGTGGGTGCCTGTGTTACCCAACAGAGAGGCAGAGTCAGAGGCCTTTCTGTGGGCCGAAAGTGGAATCTCTGGGCAGCCCCAGTGCCCTGGGAAAGCCGCACACGGGAGGGAGCGAGAACTAATTCCAACGGTGGAACTTTTCCGTGCTGGTAGGGGATTCACTAAGAGGGAAACGCGGCCGGCCTCATATCCTGGTCTGCGCGCGCAGATAGTGAGCGAGAGATTCCTCCGAGTGCCTCAGCAGTGCGCGCCCATGTTATCGCACAGAGGGGCAGAGTCAGGGGCCTTTGTGTGGGCCAAAGCGGAATCTCGAGCCACCCCAGCGCTTTGCAAAAGCCACGCACGGGGACGGAGCGAGAGCCAATCCCAACGCTGCAACTTTTCCATGCGGTTGGGGGTTTCACTCAGAGCGTGAGACTGCTGGCTGGATATCCTGGTCTGCGCACACAGATAGTGAGCGAGAGTTTCCTCCAAGCGCTCCGGAAGTGGGCACCCGCCTGTGTTACCGGACAAAGTGGCAGAGCCAGAGGTCTTTGAGTGGGCGGAAGCCCCGCCTGATTATGCTAGCAGCTCTGACTGACTGAGCCTTACCCAGAGCCCTGTGCTGAGTGGAAATAGAGTGGGGAGTTGCCAGCTCTTTGAGCCTCTTACTATCCAGGCAGAGGCAGCAGCAACCCCATAGCTGGATTATCAGGCTACTAATTGAGGAAGGAAAGACTAGGAGAAAGGCTCCAGGAACACGGATTCTCTCACTGTCAGAGCCTATAAATGCTAATGAGCCTCGACTGACAACGAGACTAAAGCACAATACATGACATCGCCATAGAGACTTATCAACTGCAAACCTCTACCTGAGCGTGCCAAAGGGGCAGAACCCAGGGTACAGAGTCACTGACCAGGAATAGGGAGAGAAAAGAAAAAGCAAGAAGATAACCTCTTAAAATCAAGAATAATCTGCAGACTTTATAACCTATCCCATTTTATTATATTTGTTCATTTGTTTCTCTTATCTTCATTCTTGATATTTTTTTTCCTCCTCCAATTTGGCCGATTAACTCTCTGCCGGTCTTACTCTCTCCTCTCCTTGAACTACACTACCCATAAGTGTTACATCTCCCATTATCTTTTCTCTCCTCTTCCTTTCTCTCTATGAGGGTTGCACTCCAAAACCCTTAACTCTCTCTCTCTCTCCTCTTTTTTCTTTTTTTCTTCTTTTAGTGGTTCCCTCTTTTTTTCTCTCTCTCTCTCTTTCTTTTCTCCCTCTATATTAGTTTCTTCCTTTCTCCTTTACATCTCTCATTCAAACCTCAATAACAAACAAATTATCTTATCTGGGACTCAAACTTATGTTTGTGGCATTTTGGGGGGTTTTTACTTCACCTTTTTAACTCACTAGCAGTGCTCCCATCCCTGGCTCTCCATTTTATCTAGTTCTTGTTCCACTAAATACAACAGTAATTTTTTAATTAGTCCCCCCATTTTTGTTTTTCTCTTATTCCTCTCATCATAACTCTTAGTCAACCAACACCTAAAAGAAAATCATTTTATTCTTGACCCAAATTTTTTCCTTATTTGCTTTTTGTGGGTCCATACCCCCTTCTTTTTTCTTCTTTTTTTTCTTTTTTTTTGCCCCTTTATTACTTTTCCCCAATTCAGGCCCTCCATTACAGGCATTGTTTGTTATAATTCACAGTTTACCACAAGATTTTCCAAAGAAAGAGAGGAGAGGAGAGGAGAGGAAAAAAGGAGGGGGGGAATAATTTCCTTTTTAAAAAATTTTTATTTTATTTTTTCTTTATTTCATTATTAATTTTTAAAAAAAAAACAACTCTTTTCGATTTTTTATTTTTTTAACTTTTTATTCTTTATTAAATCTCATTAATACTATCACCAAAACCAACTTCAGAAGCCATTAAGGAAGAGAAAATCGAATATCATGGATACAAAAGAAAAAGAGGTAACACAGCTAGATGAGGAAAAATCTATGGAGAAAAAAATTAATATATTGGAAACCTTGGAGCTAAATGACAGAGAATTCAAGATAGAAATCCTAAAAATCCTCCGAGATATACAAGAAAACACAGAAAGGCAATTTAGGGAGCTCAGAAAACAACTCAATGAACACAAAGAATATATGTCCAAGGAAATTGAAACTATAAAAACAAATCAAACAGAAATGAAAAACTCAATTCACGAGCTGAAAAATGAGGTAACAAGCTTAGCTAATAGAACAGGTCAGATAGAAGAGAGGATTAGTGAAATAGAAGACAAGCAACTTGAGGCACAACAGAGAGAAGAAGAAAGAGACTCAAAAATTAAAAAAAAGAGATAGCCCTACAAGAATTATCTGACTCCATCAAAAAGAATAACATAAGAATAACAGGTATATCAGAGGGAGAAGAGAGAGAAAATGGAATGGAGAACATACTCAAACAAATAATAGATGAGAACTTCCCAAGCCTGTGGAAAAAACTAAAGCCTCAAGTTCAAGAAGCAAACAGAACTCCAAGTTTTCTTAACCCCAACAAACCTACTCCAAGGCATATCATAATGAAATTGACACAAACCAACAGCAAAGAAAAAATTCTCAAGGCAGCCAGGGAAAAGAAGAATACAACATATAAAGGAAGGCCCATTAGATTATCATCAGATTTCTCAGCAGAAACTCTACAAGCTAGAAGAGAGTGGACCCCAATATTTAAAGTCCTGAAAGAGAGGAACTTTCAGCCACGAATACTATACCCATCAAAGCTATCCTTCAAATATGAAGGAGAAATAAAAACATTCACAGATACAGAAAAGATGAGGGAATTTATCATCAGAAAACACCCACTCCAGGAATTACTAAAGGGGGTTCTCCAATCAGATACAAAGAACAAAAAAAACAGAGCCACAAGTAAAAGCTCCAAGAAGAACACAATAAAACCAAATTTAAACTGTGACAACAACAAAAAGAAAGAGGGGGAGAAGATGGAGATTAACAGTAGCAAAGGACGATGGAGTGCAAAAGTACTTACAAAATAGTTCGCTACAATGAACAGGGTTTGGACCCTTTTCATTACTCAAAGGTAACCACCATTGAAAAAACCACCACAGAAGCACATGAGATAAAAAAGATAGCAACAGAGGAAAGATGTATGGAATACAACCAAATAAAAACAAAAGATAGAAAAACGAAAGAGAAGGATTCAACAAGACACAAAACTAACAGAAAGCAATCTATAAAATGGCAATAGAAAACCCACAAGTGTCAATAATTACACTAAATGTAAATGGATTAAACTCACCAATAAAAAGGCAGAGAGTAGCAGAATGGATTAAAAAAGAAAATCCAACTGTATGCTGCCTACAGGAAACTCATCTAAGTAACAAGGAGAAAAACAAATTCAAAGTGAAAGGCTGGAAAACAATACTCCAAGCAAATAACATCCAAAAAATAGCAGGTGTAGCAATACTCATATCGGATCATGCTCACTACAAGACAGGAAAAGTACTCAGAGACAAAAATGGACATTTCATAATGGCTAAGGGGACACTGAATCAAGAAGACATAACAATTCTTAATATATATGCACCAAACCAAGGAGCACCAAAATATATAAGACAGCTACTTATTGATCTTAAAACAAAAACTGACAAAAATACAATCATACTTGGAGACCTCAATACACCGCTGAGGCTCTAGATCGGTCATCCAAACAGAGAATCAACAAAGACATAGTGGCCTTCAACAAAACACTAGAGCACATGGATATGATAGACATCTACAGGACATTTCATCCCAAAGTGACTGAGTATACATTTTTCTCCAGTGTACATGGATCATTCTCAAGAATTGACCATATGTTGGGCCACAAAAACAACATCAGCAAATTCAGAAAAATCAAAGTTGTACCAAGCATATTTTCTGATCATAAAGCCTTGAAACTAGAATTCAACTGCAAAAAAGAGGAAAAAAATCCCACAAAAAAGTGGAAACTAAACAACATACTTTTAAAAAATGAATGAATCAAAGAAGAAATAAGTGCAGAGATCAAAAGATATATACAGACTAATGAAATGACAATATGACATATCAGAATCTATGGGATGCAGCAAAAGCAGTGATAAGAGGGAAGTTCATATCACTTCAGGCATATATGAACAAACAAGAGAGAGCCCAAGTGAACCACTTAACTTCCCACCTTAAGGAACTAGAAAAAGAAGAACAAAGACAACCCAAAACCAGCCAAAGAAAGGAGATAATAAAAATCAGAGCAGAAATAAATGAATTAGAGAACAGAAAAACTATAGAAAAAATTAATAGAACAAGAAGCTGGTTCTTTGAAAAGATCAACAAAATTGACAAACCCTTGGCAAGACTTACCAAGGAAAAAAGAGAAAGAACTCATATAAACAAAATCCAAAATGAAAGAGGAGAAATCACCACGGACACCGTAGATATACAAAGAATTATTGTAGAATACTATGAAAAACTTTATGCCACTAAATTCCACAACCTAGAAGAAATGGATAAATTCCTAGAACAATACAACCTTCCTAGACTGAGTCAAGAAGAAGCAGAAAGCCTAAGCAGACCTATTAGTAGAGAAGAAATAGAAAAAACCATTAAAAACCTCCCCAAAAATAAAAGTCCAGGCTATACCAGCGAATTTTATCAAACATTCAAAGAAGACTTGGTTCCTATTCTACTCAAAGTCTTCCAAAAAATTGAAGAAGAAGCACTACTTCCAAACACATTTTATGAGGCCAACATGGGAGAGGGAAAGGGGGAGGGGGAGGGGCACAAAGAAAACAAGATAGAAGGTGACAGAGGACAATCTGACTTTGGGTGATGGGTATGCAACATAATTGAACGACAAGATAACCTGGACTTGTTATCTTTGAATATATATATCCTGATTTATTGATGTCACCCTATTAAAAAAATAAAATTATTATAAAAATAAATAAATAAAAATAGGCCTAGATATGGAGGACAGGCTGAGAACTGTCCAAGGGAATAGGGGTGAGGGGGTCGAGTGGAAAAGCTGAAGGGATTAAGCAAAGAGAAAGATATTTATAGACACAGACAACAGTGTGTGGACTGGAGGAGGGAAAGGGGGTGGAGGAGAGGTAAGGAAGGGTAGAGGGGCGGATAGTGATGGAGGGAGAGTTGATTTGGGGCAGTGAATGCACAATACAATATACAGATAATATATTATAGAACTGTACAACTGAAACCTGTATAATTTTATTAACCAATGTCACCCCAATAAGTTAAATAAACACTTTTTTAAAATAAAAATGAAAATATCTGAATTCTTACACTGTCTGTCTGCACCTGCCAGTTTCTCTATTGAGCATGTGTTTATCAGGAGGGTAAATAGGAAAAATTAAAAGCTAGAGATATGGAAAGCTCTGGTAAGTTGGGCTTGCACTGTTTTTTCTTGGTATTCACAGGAAGCACATTTTACCCCTCCCTTCACCGACTTGGGCTGGCTGTGCACAGGTGACTGCTGGATGTCTTGACGATACATGTTCTGTCTCCTAACTAAAGAATTCTTTGAAAGCAGGTGCTGTCAATCAGTCCTTGTCTCCTGGGAGCCCCAAAGAGCCCTGGTGCTTTGCTCCCTGCCCCGAAATGCTTCACTCCCAGTAGACTGTGTGCCCGCTGGAACCCCAGCAGGACTGGGAGAGAACATGCCACCCTCACAGGCACTCACTGAGGTCACTGTCTACCTGAGATCCACGCTGTAAATGAATGAACCGCATTCCTGCAGAGACTCTCTCAGGCCTTCTCCAGGCCACCAGTTCATCTTCCTGTGGTTTTTATTTCCTGAGCGAACAAACTTATGCTACCAAAAGCAAGGCACACTTTTCCAATCACTGCATCCACAAAAGGAGTTATATCTGCCCCTACTGATGACGTTGTTGACATCTTCCCTCTGTTCTTTTGGGTGGCATGTTTACAAGTAGTCTTTTCTAATCCTTACACATAAACAGAGCTCTTGACCAAGTTAAGAGGATTCCCACCCCTTTCCTGGGGTTGTCAGGGAAACTCTGTGTTTCTTTACCCACTGCCCTTACCCTCCATAAAAGGTCACCCGTGCACTAGGAGAGCCTGCTTGTCATAGCAATTTTCAGAGAAGAAGAATGTTATCTGGGCCCATCAAGAGTTGGAGAACAGAGGGCAGGAGCTTCTTTGCTCTTTAGAGCCTTTAGATCTTACCTTTTTTTAAAGCTGATCGATTAAGGCTTAAATCTCAGTGAAGGAGGCATTTAACCTGTTCATAGACCTGACATCTAACACAGTGCCCTGCACTATGAATGAAAACATCTTTGGTTGAAGCCACCCAGAATGTCTCCTGGAAGCCAACCCTATGATTCCGCACGGAGCGTCGCAGGCCGTTCCCTGTGCCTGGGCCCTGCAGGCACTTCCCTCCCCAGCTCCCACCACACACAGCACAGCTAGCTGCTTCTCATTCATCATTGTTTCCTGAGAGATCATCTCTGTCCAGCTACCTAAATAGGCCCCCTACCACTACCACCTCTCCCCACTATCCTTTAAGAGCAGCTTTATAATTCCATATTTGTTGGGCAAACCCATGTGTTTCAAATGTGAAACCAGTGAGTTATGTTCGCTCACTTGTATCTTGCATTGTATTGGGGCAGCGCCATGTGTGTATATAGTCACTGGAAAGCTGTGGGCGCTTGTCCTCAGGGCGGCAGAGTGCAAATTGCAAACTGCCTTCCTGCTTGGGAGGGGCCACTGCTGGAGAAGGCCCCCCCCCAGCCTGTTTTGCTGAGAGAGAGACAGAAAGAGAGGTGAGGGGCTTGGGAGCCCTGCTGAGGCTAGAACCTGGGAGAGTCTGGAGACTGAGTCAGGGCTTTGGGAGCTCTGAGTGAAAAGGAAGCAGCCTCCCTGCCTGTTTGCTCATCCTTTGTATACGATTTTAATAAACAGAATGGCCCACCATTTTCTGGCTCCCCTGTTCCTTTACCGTAGGCCCGAGTCCAATGGGAACCTGTATGGCCTTGGCTACGGCCCCTGGCCTGAAAATATTCTGTTCCCCTACTAGCATAACCAGGCTATTAAAGGAAGCAGGATCAGTATGTCATAAACAGAAAATGAGTTATCCTCTCCCACCTCTGTCCCTTCCCATTGGCCCTTCCCTGTCACTAAATGAAAATCTCACCTGGGTCCCTCGTTATCCCAGTCACTTCCCTATTATAAACAAATATTTATTTGTTCAGAGTTATTTTATTATCAAAACTCCAGACCTGTTAACCTGCAGTTTCTCCTTCCCACCCCCAACCTGCTCATTTTTGCTTCAGGCTTGGAAGCTTGCCTGGGAAGGCAGCCTTGTCAGCTTTCTGCTCACTGCACCTCTCCCCAGCCTGCTAGCTCGGCCCGGGCCTTTCCAGGTCAGGACAAGGAACGGGTGAGGATAGGGGAACACCGAGCTAACATGTCAGATATGACTGTCACCTCGGGTTCAGACCTGCTCTTTACAGGGTTTTTCAGGGACTCCCATCATGACAGATATCTCACCCACAGCTGCCTTGCTAGGCAAGGCTCTTTCTGGTTGGTCCCTGTTGGGCAGATAAAATATATTATGCTCACTTTGTTAAAGATAGCGCTGCCCACATGGAAGCCCGTTGCCCAGGTGATATTAATGTGTGTTGGGGGCAGGCTGTGGGCAGGCAGGATCCTTGTAGCCTGGGGCTTGGTTTTAGGACTCTTTCCCACCCTTTTTGATGTGGGGTGGTGCAATCCCATCATGCCTCAGATAAGTGACTTTGTATTAGAGACTTCCCTATTTTGTATATTGGATTAAAGGTTTTGATTTCTGCACTATAAAGTGGGGCAGAATGGGAGCTTGCTCTCTCAGTTCCTGAGCTTAGCATTAGAGCAGAGAGCAGGTTGGAGAGCACAGTAAGGCCACGTGGAGGAGAGGAGAGGCAGCCAAGATGTCAGAGTGCTGAAAGAGAAGACAGTGCAGAGAGAAGGAGATGGGGAACAAATGAGAATGAGGCTAGTGAGCTAGAAACCTTTGATTCTAGGAAACTCGGATAAGTCAGTAGCTTTGTGAGCACTAAATGAGTAGGTTTTGGAGCCCAGTGTGTGTTTTTACTTGCCGGGTGCAAGCTAGGTTTAAAGATAATGGCCCATCAGTTCGTGGCTCTGTTGTTTCATTACCGTCTGTCCGAATCCAATGCGAACCTGCATGTGAATGGCCACGATGGTGGTTCCTGGCTTCACATTCCCTTAAGAATTTCCCCTCATCCCGCCTTAGCTGCTCATTCTAGAGGCGCCTTAGCTGCTCATTCTAGAGGCTCACTTTTTTTCAGTTAGTTTACCCCTCCATGTAGTCCTCCCTGTCATGTTCCTTTAAAGATTACCCAGTCTGCCCTTTCCTCAGAGTGGATTCTGGCCCAGTCCCCTCTGAAAGTACTGACCGTTTCCAAGGCAGCTGCCACTGTGCCCTGCGGCCCTTTGTGCCACACCCCTACGCTCACCTTGGTCTCCGCATTGAGATACCTCAGAAGTCAGTCCCCAACCCCCAAACTTCAGGAAATACAGGACAGTGCTCTCTCTGAGTGGTTCCCTGGAAGCCTCCTGCCAACCAGGATTGAGTGAGCGGACACACAGCCCCTCCCTAAGGTGAGGAGAACCACACAGCAGGACAGCTCTCCTCAAATAAACCCTCCCTACCATACACTCAAACCTCCAAGAACACTAAGCCTTCTCTTCAATACTCTACAAGTGAATAATGGGTTCAGGCCGGCAGAACCAGTTCTAAGGTACCCTTTCTGCAAATCCTACAGTTAGTCTAGCACCTCAAGTTAGAAAGTCAAGGAACTTGACACCTGCTGCTTTGTTCTCTGTGCCTCAGCTGAAACTGAGACAGAAATATCCTGTTACTCTTGTTTGTGGACAGTCTTCCCCATTAAGCTATAAATTCCAGGGGGCAGGAACCTTTGCTATTTTATTCACCAATGTATCAGCAGAGCCTAGCAGAATACCCTGTATAAGTTCCCAGAGGTACTTAATGAATATTTCCTGAAATAATGACTATATAACAAAATGAAGATGGTGATGATGCAGCCACTATTTTACTGAAAAGGGGAGAAACAAAATGAGGAAACTTTTATATTAATCTATAAAATATCTCAACTTCAAATAAAGTAACTTGTGATTCTTTCCCTTGAAAGAACCTCCTAAAAGACCTGAATCTAAATCTTTGAGCTATACTTTTCATTTTAAGCTAAAAAAAAAAAAAAAAAGCCTGAAGCAGACAGCAAACGCTTCCACAAGAGTTAACAGATTGGATGCTGGCTGATGATGCTATTATCAATTCTTTGTCTAGACACGCCATGCCAGTTCTGCTGACACATTCTCTCAGAGTTTTTTTTGTTTGTTTTGTTTTTTGGTGTTTTTTTTTTTTTTTTTTGCAGGCTGTGAAACTGGCCTCCGGGTCAGTGATACTCAGAAATAAGCCTGGACCACTACAGAGAAAACCCTCTAAAGGGACTCCCTCCGCTCTTAATGAGCCCTTTCACAGGGGCAGGTGGAGAAATGAGGGGGAGCATTGTATTTTAATGAGTCTGAAAGGATGGGAGGAGAGAAAGAAGCTGGAAAAGCAAATCCCCACACACACACTCATTACATGGCAACCCAATCAGGTGCATGGGGGTGAGGGTGGATATAAGAGCTGCTAAGCAAATAGCCTAATAAACACACTAAAAAGATTTCTTTCATCCATCAGTGAGGTACTGGGAGTAGGGGAAGGTGGTTTAGAGTTCAGCCTGTAACTCTGGAAAAATGGGAAGCAGGGTTATGCAGTGAGCCTGGCCCTACAAGTCAGTGCCTGTTCTGCATACTCAGGCTTCTCACAGCCACGCCTCTCTCCCCAGTTCCCTCTGAGCTCCTCAGCAGAACTGATGACAGCGAGAAAATGCCAGATGTCAAGTCAGAGCCAAGGAACCTGTCTCTCCTAGCAATGGTATTTAAAAATAAATTTTTAAAAGAACGCAAATTTTGGCTGGATTAAGATTCACCTAAGGATGATCCTTCTTAAGACAAAATAACAGGTACAAAATTCTGCAATAGAAATGTAGACATCAAGGAATGTCTACTCCAATGCCTCATGTTCTACAAGTGAGGACACCGAGGTTCTTGAGGGTTACGTGACCAAGGTTACACAGATCTCACTAGAATCTGCTTCTTCCAACTGGTACACTCTTTTCCACAACATTATGCAGTGCTCTGTGTAAGCTGTAAGCTTTTTTTACCCACCCCAGGCAGAAGGTTTCAGCTGCACTTCTGAGATGCATAAAATAACTTCTTTTAAATAGTCTCCATTTTTTTTAACTTTTTATTCAAAAAGTGCCTTTATTTTATTCTCTTTCAAAGAAGAAGTTAAGTGTAACTAGTTCATCTCATCATTCAAGGAAAGGGAGGTGAGTGTGTCTATGATGCTGGGCTGTGTTCTGAAGATTCCTGGATGTGGTCCTCAGGTGCTCAGAAGACACACACAATGTCCCACATGTCCTTAAGCTCCCAGATGTGTTTGTGTGATGGTAGTGGGGGTGGAGGGTGGCCTGAGAAGAGTCCAATTTTTATAGCTGCCATTCTTCTATTATTGTTGTAGCAAATATTAAAGTAAGTTAGTGACCCTGCCTCCAGAAATTTAACTTTGGAGTTACACGAGCACTTTGGCTTTAACCTGTAAACTAAAGTTTATTCCTAACTCTTTCTCTGACTTACCAGGATGCTTTGAGCTAGTCATGAAATTGTCTCAGTTTCTTCGTCTGTTCAGAGGGAAGAGTAATATTGATCTGTCACTTAATTTAAAGAAGCTGCCTGTTTGGTAGCCACTAAATCATTAGGGACAAAAAAATTGTATGAAGATTCTAAGTATAAGCAGAGACCATATAACTAAAGCATCAAAGTACATAGCTCAGATGCTTTCTAATAATCATGACATGCAGTATTTCCGTTTACTAAGCAAAGACAGGTGACTCCTATTAGTCAAGCATGTTTCTACAGAAAACATATCATCATATTGTTTCAACATATCAGAGATGTTAAGTAAGTCTGCACAATTTTAGAGAAAAAATTAAAATGGAAATTTGCCTTGCAGTTATTGACACTGGGTGTGTAGCATATTCCTAAGGTTTTATCTATGAAATACAGTCTTCCCATCAGCAGGGGGGGAGTAAGAAGTGCTTTCCCAGGACCACAGTCTCTACATGGCCAGAAGTCCTACTCACCAGTATCAATTTTTGTGGAGGTACCACATGAAAAAAGATTCTGGGAAAAGGTAGACAAATAGCAGTGAGAAGGAATCTGAAGGACAAATTAAACCATGCTTTGTTTCTCACTGACAATATTCTGTACCATTTAATATACTACTTAGCTAACAGTGGGATTTATATGGATGAGATAAAAATAAATTCCACTCCTTTGTTTTCAAAAATGCTCACAAGATGATTTTAAAGTCCTAATAATGTCCTGTTGCCAATTGGCACAAGCTGTCTAGAATCCAGCAGCATAATTAATAACTTCAGCAATTACCTAAAGAATTATGTGCTTGGTAAAATCAGCAGAGATAGACGTCGTGTCTTACTTAACCAGTCTTTAACAGAACAACTGAAATGACCTGATAACAAGAGCTTACTAAATTATTTGTAATGGAGGAAAAAGAGTTTTTACAGTAGATTTTACTTTTGAGATAGTGATGTCATTGGGTACTCTCTTTAATACCACACAGAAGATTAGGAACAAAACCAAAAATTACTCATAGGAGATAATAGATATATTAAAGTAAGAATGATGTTTCAATAATAATTGTTTCAGGCAATGTACATATGGTTTTGATGACTCATGGGACTCTTTCCACTTCCAGCCTTGCCTAATCATAAATATGGGACACCAAATGTAGTTGGGTGTTGGAGGAGCAGAGAGAGCCAGGGCTTATTAACTATCCACGTGCTTGCCTACATTTTCCAGCTTCCTTTGCACTTAGGTTGAGGTCATGTGACCAGTTCTGACCATGGACTCTGAGAGAAGGTAACCTGTGTCACTTCCAGGCTGAGGCAGTAAAGAAGCAATATGCCTTGTTCATCTCTCTCTTTACCTCAGCAACGCTGAGGGCCACGTGTTCCAGATGTTATGCTGCCATACAGAGGAAAGCAACTGACTCGCTCTGACTTTGCATGACTAGGACTAAACTTTTCCTGTGTTTAGCTAATAAATTTCCAGGGTTAATGCTGTAGCACAGGATGAATTACCCCAACAAACATAAAAGCCCTATATTTTTAATGCTATAGAGTTCAAATGCAGTACAGTTCAAATGCTACAGAGATGTTCACCTGAAACTTATGTACCCCATTAAATTTAAGTTCTAAATTTAAAAAAAAACAATAATTCAGCAACTAGCTTGCTGATATATATATAAAAAAAGGCCCATCATGTGTTCATGATGTCTTGAAACTTAAGTTCATACTACTTACACTACACTTTTTTAAATGCCGTTAAAAGAAAAATAATATCTTTCCTCTTTTTTTTTAATTTTCTCACTTTTTCTGGCCCTGCACAGTCTCAGGTGGTGGTTCTCAAAGTGTGGTTTTCAGCATCACCTGGGGATTAGCTGGAAATGTCCATTCCCAGGCCCCACCCCAGGCCTGCTTCATCAGAAACTCTGGGGAAGGCCCAGCAACTGGTTTTAACCTGCCCTCCTAGTAATGCTGATGAACACTCAAGTTTGAGAACCAATGGCCTAAGGTAACTTTTCCCTCAGCCCACATGAATGGGATCCTTATGCAGCCAGTTTTCCCTCCCTACATATGCATTCAGGAGATACCTAATGCTGAAATTCCTAGTCTCTTTGTCCCTCTTCCTCCCCTCCACCCCCAATATCAACTTTTATATTTGTTAGTTACACACAGGTTTTCTATAAGAGATTAAAGATAACTTCAAATTCTTGGTCACACCCCCACTGAGAAGTAAAGTCTACTTCTTCACCCTCTTGAGTAAAAGTTGGGCCTGTGACTGCACGGGCCAACAGAATACAGGAAAGTGGAGCTGGGCCAGTTTCAAACCTAGCCTTTCTGCTTCTTGAAATCTAGCCACCATTTTATGTGGAAGCCTTAGCAACCATAAGGAAAAACATAGGGGACCTAGAGGAGAATCAAGGACCCCAACTGACCGTCCCAGCTGAGCTACCTGCTGACAGTCAGCGTCCCCTGTCCACTATCTAAGTATACTATCTTGGATGCCCTGGTCCAGTTGAGCTCCAAGATAGCTACAGCCCCAGATGACTTCATATGAAGCAAAAGAACGGTTCAGCTGAACCCATTCAGCCTAGAGAATTAGGAAACATAATAAAATGGTTGTGTGTTAAGCCACCAAGTTTGGGGAAAGGGGAAAGTTATGAGGCATTAAGAAATAAAAACCATTGTTTTTGAAAAGTACTATCAAAATCAAATTTCAATAGGTTCTGTTTACTCAAAACTTCTTTTTTGGCACAGACTGACTCCTGTGGCTCCTTATAATGCCCTTTTCCTAATATGTCCCTATACTTTGGCTTAGCTACAATGACCTGAAGTAGCTTCTCCATCCTCAACTTTGAAAGCTTGCAATAATTTCTCTAACTAACCCATAGGCTTCAAGTGGAAATATGAGGTTTTTTTCTCCCATTTCCCATAACTGTTAAGGAGAAAGAAAAGTGAGGGAGAATGGTGCAGAATTAAGAAAAGAGACTCACCGAGAAAAGAGGATGGGATCAGGAGGCCTCTGCAATGCTGATGGCAAGATCAGAGAGAGAGAGCCCCCGTCTTGCTTTATTCTATAACATAGACAATTAAAGACTTTAAGCCAATATACAAATAAGGAAGTCTCTGATACAAAGCCGCTTATCTGAGGCAAGAAAGTAGAAGCAGGCAGTTTATAGTCTCATCAGAGGAATTCAACAGATTAGTGAGACTTTGCAACCTAAATACAATTTTTCTTTCCACATTCACCCCCAAATGTACTGATAAAACAAGATTAGCACCTGGTTACCAGAAAGCTCAAGCTTCAAAATCACTATGCTAGTTTTAAATTTCTTGTTGGAAAAGACAATTGCAAAATAAAAGACAACTAATATGAAGTGGTCCTATCTATTGACTGATGGCTAAAGGCAGCTTCAACTAATTGAGTTTCATAGACACCTAACAAAATTTAGGTATCGGTTATTTGAAGCTGAGTCAAAAGCTAAGCATTCAAGATGTCAATAGATGACCACAGGTTATAAATAACAAAGGACCAATCTTGCAAAAACCTTTCTCCCCCAAAATGATATTGGGCAGTTTAGCTCTCAAACCTCAGGATCCAAAACAGTGTTTGGTACATAGAAAGTATCCAGTTAACAAATGAATGGAAAGTCCTGGCAAAAGAAGAAGCAAAAGAGACCAAAATGAAGGTGAAGGAGCAATAAGCAAGAATTTCAAATATAAATCCCTCTAGGAATAGCCATCAATAAATTTTTCAAGGTGCTTTCTCAATTACAGCATTCTGATACATAACCATTGGGAATATAGACCTTAGCCAGCACACATAAACAGCAGCAGCTAAACAGGCCCTGCAGCTTCGAGTTTCCTAAGGCAAGTCAGGCCTGGGCAGAAGAAAAACAAGATTTTCATTACCTTGAAAGGGAAGTTCTTACATCCCTACCTGGCCAGTGTTCTTTATTTTTAAGTGGTAATCAGTAGTCATACCATAATAAGAGGGTCACCTGAAATTAAGAGGTCAATTTCATATGTACAGAAGCCTCACTTGCCTCTAATTCTTAACCCTTTGAGTAGTGAGTTCTTTTCATGCTCGCTTGACCCCCGAGAGTGAGTTTTTTTTTCCAAAAAAATGAAATTAGTTCCAGTTGTAGTTTTATTAACTTAAAATCATGTTTGTGGCCCTGGCCAGTTGGCTCAGCGGTGGAGCATCGGCCTGGCGTGCGGGGGAACCGGGTTCGATTCCCGGCCAGGGCACATAGGAGAAGCGCCCATTTGCTTCTCTACCCCTCCCCCCTCCTTCCTCTCTGTCTCTCTCTTCCCCTCCCGCAGACAAGGCTCCATTGGAGCAAAGGTGGCCTGGGCGCTGGGGATGGCTCCTTGGCCTCTGCCCCAGGCGCTAGAGTGGCTCTGGTTTCGGCAGAGCGATGCCCCGGAGGGGCAGAGCATCGCCCCCTGGTGGGCAGAGCGTCGCCCCTGGTGGGCGTGCCGGGTGGATCCCGGTCAGGTGCATGCGGGAGTCTGTCTCACTGTCTCTCCCCGTTTCCAGCTTCAGAGAAATACAAAAAAAAAAAAAAAAAAATCATGTTTGTTTGATAACCAAACAAACATTTATGGAAACAACAAGAACATACATTTGCCTTTTTTTTAATGTTGCCTTACACATTTTTAAAATAAATCAATCGTACTCTGGATGGTCAGGAGGCAACAGGACATACATGAACACTTGTAATACTCAAAGGGCTAATACACCACAACTCTTGATAACTTTCAAACATTAAAATTTCTACTCAAAGAGACAAATTTTCACTAGGACAATAGACATGTGCTAACAGCCATGGTTGATGTTTGCTGGCCATTAAGATACCTAATTATGCTTTATTGTTTTAATTTCTTTTCATTATTTCATTTATGTAAGTATATTATTTAAGTCATTCATTTTCTTACTGTAATCTTCAGAGGCCATCCTACCAAGTATCCATATATAAATAAACAGTCCCCCAAATGTCTGATTACCTAGTTATTTCTAAATACTTTCTGAAATACAAGTGAGTATACACAGATAAATAAAAATTAAACAGTAATATTTCAGGAAGTCAAACTCGAACACTGAGGATAGCTCCATGGCCTCGGCTCAGGCGCTCAAATAGCTCAGTTGCTGAGAAACGGAGCAACGGCCCCAGATGGGCAGAGCATCACCACATAGCAGGCTTGCTGGGTGCATCCCGGTCGGGGCAAATGCGGCAGTCTGTTTTTCTATCTTCCTCCTCTCACTTAAATAAAAAAAAAAAAAAAAAGGTCGGGTCCTGACCTCAAGGCACTCTATTTAGAGACAGGCCCACTATAAAACTGAAAAATGCAAGTATCACCAAGATAGAAAATGATAGTTAAATGATACAAAATTTTCTTACACAGCTTCTGTAAGAAAAGTTAGGAAGTATCACCAAGATAGAAAATTCAACTGAGTCAGGGATAAGAGTAGGGAGATTAGTTGAAGAAAACTTCACATAGAAAGAGATTTTAGCCAAATATTAAAAGCGTATATGTGTAGGACACTATCTTCACCTTAGGTCAACCCATCAGCCCTATTTCACAGGTCAGACAAGAAGTAAAGATTGTTTGTGTAGAGTTACTGTTTATAGAAGAAATATCATGCATGTGGCTGAGTCATGTGGGAATAAAAATGGAGTCATTCTGTTATTACATTCTCTTATACATATTGCTTATATACACATCCAATCACTACTTATCATGTTCATTGAATTGTATTATTTTCTTTTACAATATTTACCTTTCAGTAATTATAATATCTTTATGTTGGAGGTGTGGGAAAGAGAACCATTATGTCCTTTATTGAAACTCAGACATTGAAATGCTGACAGATATTCCCAAGAGTGTGGCGAGTCAGGCAGAGGCACCAGAGTGTCAGACTTCAGGGTCTGTACTTAACCCACTGAATCACACCGGCTCTTGGAAATAGGTCTCCTCTCGGATGTCTGCTTGGATAAGGTTAGGGAACAACCCAATAACTAGCAAGCAGTAAGAGCCATTTAGTACGTGTCTCATGAAGGTGTTTTGGAAGCACTTCATTTTGAAACAGAAATGAGAGGTTGCCAACTCTCTCATATGTCATGTTTGTTCCTGTACTTGAGTTAAATGATACAAAATTTTCTTGAGTAAATTTTTAAATATTTTCCCAGCAACAGCTCTACCACATTTCTTCCCACATCAGTACATTAAAGTTTATACAGTTGAAAAAAGAAGAAAATAAATTCAACAATAAGTAAAAACAGGAAGTACCAACCTAGTATAGTTTAACATTCACAGGTTTGAAAGTCTTATAAAAACTTCAAATTCCCACATTCTGCTCAGAGAAACACAGTATCTCTTTACTTAATCTGGTTTTTACGCTGTACAAAAGTGGAGCGTATAAAACATGGAGTAAAGTGATCTGGCAATATTATGCTCAATTTAGTCAGTTTAAACAATAAAAAGTACACAATTCAAGTTTCAAAACAGAATATGATATAGCCAGTTGGGTGTCAACATTGACCAAATTATCTAGATTATTGCTTAGTAATTTCCCTTTGTTTTTTGTAGGTATTCTCCTAAACTGGGAATTTATGGGACACGCTTAGTCATAAGAGATGACAAACATTTAATTTAATTATTCAAGTATTCACTATTTGAGTGTACACTCCCCTAAAAACCTCAACTTATAAACTAGCCTGATACCCAGGTCAAACATTCTCCTACACAGCCTTCTAATGTGAGTGCACATGACCCCAGTCCTATCACCATGTTGCCAATCCATGTGTGCCTGGGCCATAGGCTCTAAGAGAACAGGGCCCAACTAGCATAAGCCACTATCTTCATAAATAACTCAAATTCATCTTACCAAATTGTAAGATTTTCCAGAAGAGCACAGTACAAAATCAACAATAGCAATTTTGAGTTGGATTTTCAATAGTAAGACTACATAGCAATAGAACTATAGGCTTTACCAAGATAAAATATGTTTAAGACCATTTGGGTAGGTATACCGGGATGTGGTGTGAATGGCTGTTGTTCTTCTGCAGGCAGGTGAGCTGTGCCTACCTGCCTGGGAGTGAACAAAGAGCAGCAGTACTTCACCTGTTTGCAGTAATCAAATCAACTCTTCTGGAAGAAAAGGAACTTTTTGCTGGTGGCCGCAGAAAAAGCCACTTTTGTGGAGCATCTGTTTCTTCTGAGTGAAAAGTGGGTTTAATTGATGAACCCCAACCATCTCTTTGTAGAAATACAAGTTCAGTTGCTAGATCTACAACCATTTTGAGAAAAGCCAGAAATTCAAATTTTGTTGTAAATTCTCCTGATTTATTTTTACATCAAGACATCAAACAAAATAGGTTTATACTTAGTTTGGACCATTGACCACTGGTTTAAGATACTTAGTATACACAGGGATTCTTATTCACTTTATTATTAATCTACTGAATATATATTTATCTGACTAAATCTTATATACCATATTTCCCCATGTATAAGACACACATTTTTTCAAAAAATTTGGGGTCTAAAAACTGGGCACGTCTTATACAGAGGTCGTAGATTATTTTACTTGCATTTCCTGCTTTTTCATGCTTGCTTTTGCTCATTGTTGAAGACAGTGATTCGTCATCAGACACAGATGACAACAGAGTAATTGATGGGAGTTTTGACAGTGATGAGGAGTTGTATGAATTTTGTGATGAATAAAACTTGAGTTCAATAACTTTATGCAGTACATTTTTTTTTCAAATTTCAGGCCCCAAAATTAAGGTGCATCTTATACATGGGGAAATACGGTATTTATGGTTTTTTACTATATTAGTTTAATTCTGTATAATTGTCTTGATTCAACTGGCTACAGCCTCACTATGTGTTAACTAAAGAGGATTCAACTATGAAATGAATAGGCTAACATTTCTGATATCAAAGAGACACAGCCTAATGGTGGAGGAGTCAGGAGATAAGTGGATTGCGTGGTAAAATATACCAAGAATGTATTCAGGATCAATAGGGTGATTTTAGAGGGGTAATGATGGCAGATGAGGTTGAAAAGACACAGCTGGCTAGGCTTTACTCGCCATGGTAATGTGGCTCCCAGGAGCTACCATTTCCTAAACACAAAATCCACCAAACCCTGTGCCTGCACCCCATGTCCGTGACCCAGTTTACTCCTCACACCAAGTCTCCTGATGGAAGGGCTATCACTGTCTCTCTGTTATAGACGGGAAACCTGACGCTTAGAAAGGTCAAGTAAGTTGTCCAAGAACGTGGCTGTGTGTGGCACAGTCAGAATCTGGGCTCACAACATCTGTCTGATTCCAAAACCTGTTTCAGCCACTATGATATTGCTAAGGAATTTGGATTTCAGCCTATAACTAATGAAAAACAAATGAAGTATCTTAGGTCCACATTATTCTATTCTGTTCTTACAAGATTCTATGAGCCAAATAATGGAAAGTATGATTACTGTTTTATATCTGGAGAAATCAAGAAAGGTTAAGCAATTTAAAGCAAAGGAAACAATGGGTTCCTATCACCTTAGTGGGCCAATTTCTAGCCCAGGACACATGCTGCTTTTACATGGTTGGCAAACATTACTTTCCAAACATTTGGTATGCTTTCAACAATCATACTAATTCAAATTCAGAAATTCCAAAAGCACATTCCCAATTAAATCTTCTTCCAGGCAGAACCTTAAATATTTCTATCCAAGTTGTTCCTAATTTATGATGTCAATCTAAGAAATACAAAATAACTACTGTGACAAAGAAGGACAGCTGTCCTCAGCTTCTTCCCCTCGCACACTATGTGTGCAAGAACAAATCCCTTTTGAACATCAATAATGAAAAAATAGTATTTTTCTTTTGTGTACTAGTAACTCATTAATAACATTTCTTGCATTGACTTATAATTACTGTAAATCATTTTAGCATTCAACTTTTCAGTTTATAGACACAACATTTTATTCCTATCTGAAAAGTTTTAACCTCATCAAGTTTCCCGGCAACAAAAACTTAATACCACTTCTGTTGTTAAGGTCAAGGCTAATGATCAGAAGGAGATGACTTACTTACAACAGTGATATAACATGGCTGGACCTAGAATATAAGCAAGATATTTCTCTGCTCACAGAAGAAACGGTTGCATAAATGGAACTATATTCTAGTCACTTTTGTTCCCCAGATATGCCATACAGATAGATAGTGTAATCTAAATGCTTTCTAGAAAAAATACAGTAATTTTTTCAATAAAAGATAAAGATAATAGCAACCACTTATTGAGTACTTGTAAATGTGTTATATAGACCCTTTGAGGAACGTTTAATACACCAACTTTTTCAGATGAGGAAACTGAGATTCAGAGGGGTAAAAGAATCTTTCCAAGAAAACTAGTAAGTGGAAATCTAGGAACTGAACCTAGAAAAATCTGATTTCAAGTCCATATGCTTGACTACTAAAACGTCTAAGGCATTAGACAGAAATAAATGAAAAATGAAAGAAGTAAGTGATAGAAACTCAAGGTTTATCTGAGACATTATATATAATGAACTTGGGAAACCAGTGTAAAATGTGTATATAGCAAGAACTGGAACAAAATATAAAGACAAATTAGAAAACTGGGATAATGTTGCAAAATCTATGACAGACAGCAAACTAGGAATAGCGGGGAACCTCCCCAAATTGATAAAGAACCTCCACAAAAGACCTACAACTAACATCGTATGTACTGGGAAGAAACTGGGTGTTTTCACTCTTAGATCTAGAACGAGAGAAGGATGCCCCTTTTCAGCCCTCCCACTCATCATTATACTAGAAGTCCGAGTTAGTACCTATAAGACAAAAGGAGGAAATAAAAGAAAACAAACTGAAATGAAAATTTCAACTGTCTTGATTTGCAGATGGCATGATTGCCTATATAGAAAAAAGTCAGCAACAAAACAAAAAGCTCCTGGAACTAATAAGGGGGTATAGCAAGGTCAGAGGATAGCAAGTTAATGCACAAAATATCAGCTGTTTCCAAGTACAGCAGTAATGGTGAAATTTGAAATGAAAAAAAAAAACAACAATGGCATTTATAGCACTAAGAAATAAAACTACTGATGTATATGTATAAAATCTATATGTGAAAAACTACAAAACTGATGACAAAAAAATTTTAATCTATGTAAATGGAGAAATAATCTCCGTTTATGATTTGAAACACTCAACATTCTGAAGATGTCAATTCTTTCCAAATTAGTCTGCAGTTTTAATGCATTCCCAAACTGCTTGCAAGCTTTCATAGATATTGAGAAACTGATCCTTAACCGTATCTGGAAAGGCAAAAGACCTAAAATTATCAACACAATACTAAAAGAGAAAAAGTTGGAGGATTCACACTGTCCAGTTTTGAGCCTTACTATAAAGCTACAGCATTCAAAACAGTGTGGTATTGGCAAAATAACAGACAAGGGGCCAGAACAGAGAGTGCAGAAATAGGCCCACACAAATAACATCATCTACTTTTTGATGAGGGAGCAAAGGTCATTCAATAAAAATAAATAAATAAATAATCTTTTCACCAAATGGTACTGGAACAATTAGATGTCCACATGGAAAAAGAAATTTAGAAACACCTCAGTGCAGCAGACTTTACACTTTTCACAACCGTTAACTCAAAATGGACCACAGACCTAAATGTAAAATGCAAAATTATAAAATTTCAAGAAGAAAACACAGGAGAATATCTGTGCATTTGGGCATAGTGATGAATTTTATTTACATCAAAAGCACAACTCATGAAAGAAGAAATTAATAAGTTGGACTTTATTAAAATGAAAAACTTCTACTCTGTAAAAGACACTGTTAAGAGAATGAAAAAAGAAGCCACAGACTGAGAGAAAATACATATCTGATACCTTATATCCAAAATATGCAAAGAACACTTAAAAATCAACAATAAGAAAACAAACAGCCCAACTAAAATATGGACCAAATATTTTAACAGACATTTCACCAGAGATGGCAAACAAATATATGAAAATGTGCTCAACATTATTTGTCACTAGGCAATTGCAAATTAAACAAAAATGAGATACCTCTACATACCTACTGAAATGGTTAAAATCCAAAGAACTTGCGCTGAGCAGGAAAAACGACTTAGAAAATGGTGGAATCAGGCTAGAGACACTGCTGTCGTGACCATTCATTTTTCCCAAAGGCAGCCGGATCTATGGAATCTTGGAGTTCGACAGGGCTGGCAGAGGAATTCTGGGATGAGAAACACCTGATTTCTTATGTCTCTCCACCCTAAGCCCTGGCAACCTCCTGATCTTTTTAGTTTTGCTTTTTCCAGAATGTCTTATATACAGTAGTTTGAATCATACAGTATGGAACCTTCGTAAATAGCTTCTTTCAGTTAATAATATGCATTTAAGATTCCTCACATGTCTCCGCATGGCATGATAGCTTATTTCCTTTTGTCACTGAACAACATTCCATTGCCTAGATGTATCTTTTCACCTATTGAAGGTCATCTCAGTTGCTTTCATGTTTGGGCAGTTATGAATAAAGCCACCATTAACATAAAAAAATACAAAATACTGACAATATCAAATGCTTACAAGAATATAAAGCAACAGTAATTCTCCCTCATTGCTGGTGGTTACAGCTACTTTGGAAGACATTTGGCAGAGTCATACAAAGCTAAACTTAGTTTTACCATATTCAATAATTGCACTCATAGGTACAATTTACCTAGTGAAAACTTACGTTGCCTGGCCAGGCGGTGGTACAATAAATAGAGCATTGGACTGGGACACAGAAAACCCAGGTTTGAAATTCTGAGGTTACTGGCTTGAGCACAGGCTTACCAGCTCGAGCACAGGATTGCTGGCTTGAGTATGGGATCATAGACACGACCTCATGGTCACTGGCTTGAGCCCAAGGTCTCTAGCTTGAGCAAGAGGTCATTCACTCTGCTGCGGCCCCCTCCCCCACCCCCTTAAAGCACATATGTGAAAGCAATCAATGAACAACTAAGGTGCCGCAAGGAAGAATTGATGCTTCTCATCTGTCTCCTTTCCTGTCTGTCTGTCCCTATTTGTCCCCCTCTCTGTCTTGTCACACAGAAGAAAGAAAGAAAGAAAGAAAGAAAGAAAGAAAGAAAGAAAGAAAGAAAGAAAGAAAGAAAGAAAGAAAGAAAGAAAGAAAACTTACATGCATACAAAAACCTGCACATGAATGCTAAAAGGATCTGTACAGTATTTGTAATCATCAAAAGCAGGAAACAACCAGGAAATTCTCCATTGAGTAAATGGATCAATAAGCTATGATACATCATATAATGAAATATTATTCAGTGATAAAGAATATTATCTATGAACCTATTACAAAACATGTGTTTATCTTAAATATATATTGTTCAATGATAGAAATCAGTCTGAAAGGGCTTCTTACTCTATGATAGTAATTATATCTCATGGACGAAAATTAGGCCACATGCTGAACTGACAAGCTCAAGGAAAGCCTGCATGGTGGCCTTACAGATTAGGGATCTGAAGTAAACACATAGGATGGTCTGACACCATGTATTTGTCAAAACCCCACAGTCCTTTACAGTGCAAAAAGTGAATCATAATATATGTAAATTCTAAAAATATAATTTAGGAAGTCATGGGATCTCAGGATGAAATGCAGAATGTGGTGAAACAATCTAAGTATATTAAAAGTGTCTGAAACAACTTCACAGAAGGTAACAGAGGTAAAGGGAGCTGACCTAAATTACTGGAAATTATGTAATATAATTTATAATACTAAGAGCAAACAAAACAACAAATCTTGATGTAAGTATTTAACCCTTACAGATAAAGTTGTCTTCCCTGAGGGCACATGGAGTTGACAGTTCTGATACCACTGTAATATAATGGTACAATTAGGAAAATTAAGGCAGCACTAGCTGGTTAGTTCAGGTGGTTAAGAGCATCATCTGGAAACGGGTTGATCCCCGGTCAATGCACACATGGGAAGCAAACAAAGAATGCACGACTGAGTGGAACAAATGAATGCTTCCCTTCCACCTCCCCTCTCTCTCCCTTTCTCTCTCTGTTTCTCTAAGTCAATAGAAATTAAGCCCTGGCAAGATAACTCGGTTGGTTGGAGCATCATTCCAGAGAAGGAGCTAGTTTTTTCATTGTTAGAGTGGGAGGTTACAAATAAATAAGAAAAGGAGACTAGGAAGATCCATGTGTTAATGAATTAGAGTTGGAGACATTGATATGAATTTATGTTTAGTGTAATATAGATATAGATGGTTACATACAGAAAGGTTTATATATGTATGTAATGATATGTATATAAACACATACATTTCTTGCTCTGTGAGCTGATCCTGTAGCAATAGCTTACTATTCTAATATTATTGTCCATTAAAATAAACCAGATGTTTCTTTCTAATATCATTGTCCTTTAGGAAAAACCAGGGTACCTTGGAAAAGTGGTTGATTTTAGGGCTGAGGCAGGAAACACACAAGATGAGCCTGGAGCCTCTTATAGTACCATGAAGTAAATGCTAAAAAAAAAAGAAAAGAAAAGAAAACTTGAGTATGAATAAAGAAACGCAGGATGATTACAAATAATTTATGTAGATACTACACCCTCAAAAGACGTGGTGCATAACTTCCCACTTTGTGTTTGGGCTGTCCACAGTAACTTCTTTCCAAAGATACAGTAAGTATGAAAAGGGGGAGGTGACAGAACAGTAACTTACAGTGGAGAGACACAGCAAACACTACCTCAGCCAAGTGGTTAAGGCAATCACCAACAGTGACAAGTCATGTTGATGGATTTTGTATATGTATCTTTGATATAATGCAATGAAAATGGCACTTTACCTATGGGATCCTCCTCCCAAATACCTATAATCCAGTCTAATCATGAGAGAAACAGACAAATTCCAAGAACCATTATATAAAAATACTTGGAGAGTACTAGGCAAAATTGTCAAGGTCACCACAAACTAGAAAAGTTTGAGAAACTTTCACAGCACAGAGGATCTAAGAGATATATGATGATTAAATATAATATGATTTCCTGGGTGGTATCCTAAAACAAAACAAAAAAAGGCAGTAGGGGGAAAAAAAACTAAGGTCATCTGAATAAAGTATGGTCTTTTGTTACAAACATATCATACTAATGTTGAGATGTTAATAATGGGAAACTGAGCAAAGAGGGAATGAGGGTAATACAGGAACTCTGTTCTGTTGGGTTGTTTTAAGATAATTTTTTAAACTTTTTTTAAAGATTTTATTTATTCATTTTAGAGAGGAGGGAGAGAAAGAGTGAGAGAAAAAAGGTAGGAAGAAGCAGGAAGCATCAACTCACATTTCTGCCTTGACCAGGCAAGCCTGGGTTTTTTTGTTTGTTTGTTTGTTTTTTATTTATTCATTTTAGAGAGGAGAGAGAGACACAGAGAGAGAGAGAGAGAGAGAGAGAGAGAGAAAGGAGAGAGAGGAGAGAGAGACGGGGGAGGAACTGGAAGCATCAACTCCCATATGTGCCTTGACCAGGCAAGCCCAGGGTTTCGAACTGGCGACCTCAGCATTTCCAGGTCGATGCTTTATCCACTGCACCACCACAGGTCAGGCAAGCCTGGGGTTTTGAACCAGCAACCTCAGTGTTCTAGGTCAACACTTTATCCACTGCACCACCACAGGTAAGGCTTTGTTCTATCTTCACAATTGTTCTGTAAATCTAAAACTGTTCTAAAATTAAACACTTATTTTTAAAAATACAAATATGAGATTATGAGTCATAAAATACAACTACAAATTGAAAAAAAAAGAAAACAAACAATTCAAAATAAGAATGAGTAAAGACTATGAACAAAATACTCATAGGACAGGAAATCCAAATGACCATAAAACCTAAACAAACAAACCAAAAAAAAGACATTGACCTTATCAGTGGACCAAAGGAAATAGAATTAAAACATGATACCCATCAGTTTGGCCTGTCTACGTTTAAAAGAATAAAAACATCCAGTGTTTAGAAGAATGTAGAAAGTGGACATTCTCTTACATTTCTGATAGAAGTGTGAATTGCTACAACATTTTGCAAAGTAATAGGGCAATATCTATTGCAATAAGGAACATATGTACAGCTTGACCTAGCTTAGGGATCCATACTTTAGGAAATCAGCAATAAAAGCACCAGAGTAAAAAGATATATACATAAGTGTTCTCACCCATAACATTGTAATGTTATGGTACCATATTTTTGGTGGTGAAAAATTAGAAACAACCTTATTGGCCATTAATATAGTAACGATTAAATAAATTACAGTATATCCATGTTGTAGAATACTATGCAGCTATTTTAAAAAGTATGCTGTAATCTATTAACCTGGAGAGATGCTATCACATAATTTTAAGTGGTGAAAAAAATTACAAAATAATATATAGAGAGTAAAAGTATTTTTAAAGCCCTCTGCATGTATCACTATGCTTAAATATTTTTGGAAGATTTGCATAGCTGGCTGATAACATCACAAGATGTTACCACAACACAGTGGGATGAAGTTTTAGATTAATCTCACATTACTCCTATATATACATATATAAAAATAAAAATAAAATAAAATAACATCTCAAACATGATCGCCATATGTTATATTTAGCTGTGTGGTATTCAGAAAGAAATGAATGCCAGAGATGCAGTGAGTGACCTTTCCACTGTCTAGAAGCAACATTATAACACAGTAAAATGAGAGAGTATGCTCCATGGGACCACAGTAACCCAGTTTCCGCATCAGGAGAAAAAAACATCAAGTTGTTTCTTTTTATCAGTGGCCTACATGAGAAAAATGAACCCGGTAAATCTGTATGTGTTTGCCTCTAAGTGAGTGCAATTGTTAACTTCTTAGAAATAGGGAAAACGGTTCAAATTGACTGTAACAATTCAGAGAAACAGCATTTTTTGAAATAAAATGAAGTCTGGTGTACATAAGTACCACATCATACAGAGTGGAACCAAAAACAATAAATTCAGTTCAGTGATGTCAACAACCATGGCCAGTGTCTGAAACCAGAAGTCTATTCAGCAAGAGTCACAGGGTATAGTGAACAGACACAACCCCAGCTGGGTAAATCTAGAAAGAAGAAGCCAGAAAATAAAAAAGTTAGCAGAATATTTGAGGATGGTTCCATTTCTTCTACACTAAACACTGTCAAAACTTCATTCAGCAAATGCAGATGAAATATGGCTCCTCAATCTAATTATCAAACACCTGGCTATATTTATAATCACACACTGTTTGACACAAAGCAGTGCAAATGAATGTGCTTTGAAAGAAGAAAGGAAGGAAAGTAGAGTAATGTAGAGGAGGGCAATTAGAGGTAAAGTAATTAAAGAGAATAATCAAAGTCTTCAATAGAGAAGTAGCTAATCTTAAATTTGAAAGATTATAAACATAAAAAGGAAGGACAAGAGTTTTTGTGGGCTGCAAGAATAAACAGAAGTAAAAGTATTGTTTTATAGCCAACCTGGTTAGCACCAAGCTTGCAAATAGAAGAAAAACGTGTCCCCATCATAAAACACATACAGACTGTTTTATGAGCAAATTTTAAGCTCATCCACTAGACTTTATATTAAGTTTTCAAGACAAGTGGACTACAGATAACGTGCTACCAGGGGCAGGGTACAGAGGAGTCTATATACCAAGTAAAAATAAAAGTGTATTGCAGATTAGAGTTTCAGAAATATTGAGAAGTTGCAGGCGAATGAGGCCCCAGAGGCAGCAAAATTATAGTGCTTTCTTTTGCAACCATGCCTGTCACATAAGGGGTACACCTTAACTCCAAAGGGTCTCACAAAAGAACATAAAATGATTTAAAGCCTTACTTATCCCCAAGCACGTGCTATAGCAAAAAAGAACAAATAGGAAAAAAGAAAAAGCTGTGAGCAGACAGAAGGAAAATTAAGAGTTCTGCAAACGTGTCTACACTGATTCAAAAGACACTTTTGGTTCTTGTCAAAGGTGCCTCAAAACACTCTTGATAAAGCCTATTTTTTTTCCTAGAAATCTTAAGTTTCCCTCAGTGATGTGATATTGAAAGAAAAGGATGTGAGGAAGAGGCAGAATAATGGAAAAGGTGTGGTATTAGGAGTCAGGAATCTTCATTTCTAGTTTTGGATCTGGGACCCTGGAGTTTTTCTACAACATCCTCTGTTTCTTGAGAGAAGCATGAAGTCCCACTCCAGTACATCATGTACTAGAATGGAAATGTGTTCTGTTTTGCTTTAAATGAAAACTCACTTGGGCTTATGGTTTTGAGTTTGAGCCAATTTCCCATATTTTACTTCTGAAAATAAGGCTATAGTCAAATATTAGCCAATCGTTTTTATTACAAATTTTTGTAATTTTTTAAAATCTTCACCTGAAATGGTAATGACAAGCAGAGTATTTCTCTCCAACTGTTCCTGAGGCCTATTGGCATGAGCTGATTTGTAGGTTTCTTTGGTATGGGAAACAGAAAAGAGCTATTTAAGGATGGAAATACAGGGCAGCAAGGCCCATGGCTTTCTCCGAGCCAGGGAAATGAACGGTGGTACACCAGTAGTTCCCAAGGCTTAGGAGGACATCTAAGTAAAGGATGTCTATGTAAAAGACATCTTTCACTCAACCAACAATTACAGAGTGCTCACTAAGCAACGGCAGTAGGAATACAGCAGTGAAAAATCCACAGAGTCCTGCCTCAGACATAAGAGAAATAGTGCCTCAGTAAGTCTTAGATCTTAACAAGAGCTATGAAAGAAAGCAACGTACTTTAGGGGAACACCTTTCCATAGGCTAAGAAAGAAAGATGTCCACAAAAAGAGACATCTGAACTGACATGGAAGGATGAGCAAATGGGACGAGATGAAAAGCAGAGGAACATGTCCAGGAGGCAGCAAAAGTAAAAGCCCCAACCAGTTGGTAGTTAGTAAGGTCGGTATTAAACAGGGGTTTATTATTTTATTCTCTATTTTTACATAGGTTTGAATTTTTTGTAACAAAAAGTTTCAGTACCTGAAATAATACTGAAGACCATTTTTACTCCTTACTCCTAATGGTAAAAAAAAAAAAAAATTATTACCATGTTTGGGCACAAGCTTTCTTGGGAAATATTAAATGTATTTTTCAGCTCTTCAAATAAAATAAAAGCCCTAAGGCAGGGGAAAGCCTATCGAGAGCAGAGGGTAAGGGTGAGGGACCAGCCTCCCCCGAGCACTGCAGGGCTTTGCAGTCTGTCCTCAGAGCTACGGCAACCCACTGCAGGATTTCAAAGGAAGAAGAGACAATTATTTTAGTTTTCATATCTCACTCTGTTGTGGAAGGGAGGAGCATAGAAAGCAAGAGTAGAAAAAGAATGGTTAGAATGGAGATAAGAATTCTTTTGCAGCTGTCCCAGGAAAGAATTGAAGGTGTCCTGGGACCAGGGATGGCAGTGAAATAGGAGACAAGTAAATATTTTCAGTTATTTTGGAAAGATAACTACAAAATAGGGCTGGCTATGGGAAGTAAGGGAAAAGGCAGAATCAAGAATTACTTGGGTTTGGACACGTGTGGATGTATGGTGAGCATTTGAATGGGGAGTGGAGGAGAAGTCGGTGCAATACTGAGAGAAGAACGTGAGATGCAGACTAATGTTCTTCAAACATCAGCAGAAGTTCCCTAATTCTTGAGATCTGAGTAAGATATCCGTAAACGCTCAGCTCTGTAGCCTAGGGAGAACTAGATCTCCCCAAGACTTCTCTTTTGTTCCCAAGGGCTTAGAATCTCATTATCATCCCGTGTTCTGCCTCTTGTGTTCTCAGCTCCTCCCTCCACTCGCCACTGTTAATCCTTCAACCATTTTCTTTTTTTCTTTCCTTTTTAAAAGATGTATTTGTTTTCTTATTTGGTACATTTATTCTTAACAAAACTAATGGCACTATATGTAATGCCACAGGATTGGCATACTGATTTCAACAAAGCACACTTAATTGAAGGGATGCCCTACAATACAACACTCTAGAGAAAAAAGAAAAAAACCCAAAGGTAATCAAAACAATATACGTTTATAATTAATACCTTTTATAAACAGCTTCATGGTATTTGAATTTGTATAGATTTTCATGTTTGTCAAAGCCTTGTTACATTTCCTAAATGATTTTGTGAATTCACTGGAATCCCTGTCACTGAAGTCACATTGTTCTTAGTACATATAAGGTAGAAAAACATCTCTGATGTCATTCTAAACCTAATCATTTTCAAATTGGACTAGAAATGGTACAAGTTCTTTATTTCATGCATTCCTGTACCGGTGACAGTCACTCTTGTATCAAGGTCCTTATTTTATTGTGAACAATTTCTTCCCAATAAAAGCAGTGATTCATGACAGTTCCGAACGGGGAGCATGCTGTTATAATTTCTGCTTTGCCTCGTCTGTTGCAGCACCATCCAGAGGCCCGGGAAGGACATCTCAGATGTTCACAAGGCACTTCTGGAAAAATACACATACTCTTGTTGATAGTTACCTCTCTCACCCGCAAGTTCTCAAAACAAATCTGCTCACACCTAGCTTTCTCTGAATCGTGACTCACTTTAATGAATATCTGAGGCTCAGCGAGACGATTATCGGACTTACAACCTATTTCAAATCTCCACAAAAATAAAAGCATGTAAAACTATCTTGGAGGAGATTAAGAATAACTACATGCAGTATATCCTGTCTAGACTACATTTTACTTTATCAAAAAATATTTAATAACAGACACCTGTAATAGGACAGAAACTCTAGGTGCTAAGGGTAGACAAACCCTACCATCAGCAGCTCAAGGGTTTTATCATTCCAGCTGCAAGAGGACTCAATGTTACTCAATTTCACCTGCATCTCTGGTGAGCTTTAAGAAACCAGGGGGTGGGGAGGGGTCTCACAGAAGCTCTGTCAGTGGCCCTTACTATTTTCAAAGTTTTTCAAGTCAAGTCTTATATATAACACACTTAAAGCTCCCTGTACATGACCTGGTGCAGTGTGGGCACTAGGGACGTGTTGTCATCCTGCCATCCTTTGTTTGGTGTATATTCAAAGCAAATCTTACTGTCCTTCTTGACTGGTGTTCTGCAAGAAAATCGAGCCCTACTGCCAACGGCATCCACTGGATGTAATAAACTAATCTCTCTCCTGTGCATCCAGAAGGGTGCTGCCTAAGTCCCCTTTCTCAAGTCTCGGGGGACTTGACAAAACAAGTACCAATCATTTTCAGTAAGGCTCACTGCTGTCACACAAACCTCAGCTGGAAATTAAGAAAGATTGAAGAACAGTATCACTTTCACCTTCTATTTTAAAAACAAGGTTAAATTGGGAGTAAGATCTAATTTAGTAAAGGCGCAAACCCAAGAACAACAATAAGGAATATACCAGAAATCAGAAAGTCTCTAGAGAACTAAGGACTCAAAGAGAAAAGGTAGACTCACTGAGGATACATGCGCTAAGGAAAACAGAACTGTGCGGGGGCCAGGGACAAGGAAACACCAGTTAGGCTAACATCAAATATAGTGCAGCTGAAACCAAAGCAAATATGCCCATTTAAGGAAAGAGAGCAGAAAAGCTCAGGAATAATTATGCTTCTCTGTATCCTCAGGGGTCTCCAAAACTTTTGAGATAAACTGCTACATGTAATATTCTGAAAACAATGTTCTAACCACACAAAGGGAACAAGGTTTGCCACAAAAAACTCAAGGCTAAGAAGTTACTCAGGTGAGAAAGGTTGATGTCAGAGTTAATTTAAAATTCTAAAATATGCTTAAAATTATTTCATTTAACTGCTCAGGCCCTGGCCCAGTGGCCCAGTGATGAAGCATTGACCAGGGACACCAGAGGTCACAGGTTTACCCCCCAATTAAATGCAACAACTAAGTGAAACAAGTTGATGCTTTTCTATCTCTCTCCTTGCCCTTCCTCTCTCCCTCTATCTCTTTCAGATTAATGGGAAAAAGAAAATTTAATAACAATAATAATCTAATTGCTCGGCTCTCTTTCCCAGAACAGAAATTACCTAAATCTAGGACATAGGAACTCATCAGGGTTATGTCAAAGCTGACAAAAACACAACAAAAATTAAGTTGTAGAGACACTAATACTCTTTCAATAAACATGTAATTGCTTACCTACATATAGTTCAAGAGCACGGACTAAACATGCACTAATTCATAATATACAGCTATCATTAGCAGCAAAGTTTTGTCACATATCAACTTTAAGCAAGTGATGTGAAAATGAGATTTATATTTAATATGCTATTGTATAAATTGTACCAGTAACTACTGTTAACACTGGCAGCTTCAGATGCCAAAAAAGCTCTTAAGTGTCCATTGGAAGATGCTTTCCAAAACCATTAGGAAAAAGAAAAAAATAATAAAAGAAATGGAAACAAAAAGAGACCAAAAAAACCACCTTTTTCTTGTCAGTTAATATGTTGTAGAAAGACTATAAAGGGGTACTTGAGAAATAAAGAACGCAGATCTTGCCGATCCAGAGTGAAAGCACACAGGCTGCCCTTTCTTCCTCTCCTTTGCAATTCATCAGTACAAGCAGGTGTGGCCCAGATAAAGCACTCCAGCTTTCGAGCAGAGCCAGTGGCAACACTCAAGTATATTAGCTCAAAATTAATTTTCATATTAATTTACAATTCACTTTTAAAACCAATAGCAACATTAAAAGTTGACCCTTAAGTATCTGTCTTCACAAGAGCAATTATAGAATGTCACAATTTTACAAAAATCACAATTTGTAGGAAGGTATCTAATGGTCTCCTCTGGCCACTCTACAAATTTTAAATCAGATTAGTTACAATGATCTTGCAAATGATTGTAAATAAAAATGTCTATTATGCCCTCCCTAATCTGTGATTTGACATTTGAAAAAAAATTCCTCTTTATTTTTATTTTTTTAGCAAGAGAGAGAGAGAAAGAGAAGGAAGAAGGGACAGACAAATAAGAAGAGAGAGAGATGAGAAGTATCAATTCTTTGTTGCAGCACCTTAGTTGTTTGTTGATTGCTTTCTCATATGTGTCTTGACTGGGGGGCTCCAGCCGAGCTAGGGACCCCTCGCTTGAGCCAGTGACCTTGGGCTTCAAGTCAGTGACCTTAGGGCTCAAGCCAGCGACCATAGAATCATGTCTATGTTCCCACGGTCAAGCCAGCAACCCCTGTGCCCAAGGCAGTGAGCCCGCACTCGAGCCGAATGAGCCTGCGCTCAAGCCAGCAACCTCAGGGTTTCAAGCCTGGGTCCTCTGTGTCCCAGGCCAGTGCTCAATCCACTGTGTCACCAGCTGGTCAGGCAATAATAATTTTAAATTATTTCAACATATTTTAAAGGCTCAGAACATTAAATTGTTCAAATGCCATTGCCAATGAAGATTTGGATAGCTAACATACTTAGTCCCCTAATTATTAGGGCCTAATATACAAAAGATATAAATTAATAAGCCTTCAAAACATGGAGAACTGACTCACCTTTTTTTAAGTAATTAGACATGGTAGAAACTAGGGTTCAAGTTTTGAGTACAACTGAGCTCAAAACCTGACTTCCTAATCTACTTAAAATAGTTTGAATGAATGGAGAACATCTCTGTAAGGGAGGCAAGAATCATACCAGAGATCATAACTAAAGCTTTAGCACCTCCCACACTTATTAAACTCTGTTTTCTCTTAGGAAGTAACATTAAAATTCTGAAAATGAAAGGGGCAACAATTTAGAAATATTGCATTACACATTACTGCCAGTCGGCAAAGGAGAAAAGAGGACAAGGGATGAGAAGCGAAGTCCGAGGGAACAGACTGAAATAGTTAGTCCTCGGGGATTAGGTAACTCCTGGCCAAAACCACGCAGAGACCAGCAAAAAAAAAAAAGTAAAGCATCTCTTAGAAAGAGATAGTAAGAACATCTGACCTTTATTGAGTACTAACCGACCACTTTAAGCTAAGTGTCTTACTTCATGCTTATAACAACTTCATGAGAAAAGTCCTATTATTATTCCCTTTTTTGCCAATAAAGAA